>NC_141685.1:543394133-543994133 GCF_964263255.1 Lissotriton vulgaris | reverse complement strand
GCACAACTGACAGTGAAATAATTGTCTATTGTTTCACACAACTCTAGAGATTGACTCTTATTCTGAGGAGCAAAGTTGTCATGTTTATGCGGTTGTCGGAAGCTGAATCCCTTCTTGTCTGAGCCAGGGAAGCCGATCTCTTCCTATTCAGTCAAGAAAGTTTCCAGTGACTTCTGAGCTAGCTGGCGCAAACCTAAATTAAGTCTAACATAGTCAGTAGAGACCTAGAAGACCTCAGTCCTACGTCTACACTGCTGTTTATGTTATTCCAATGCGCAGAGCCTATAGGGAAAATAGGAACTACACTACACTCCTTGAGCATTTCCTCCACAAAGAGCTCTAATTTCCCTGTATTGGTCGACTCCGACAGGCCTGTGATCCTAGGTTATTACACCTTGACCTGGCCTCTAGGTCCTCATTCTTGGCCTGGACGAAGTCCACAGCAGCAGAGCAGCAACTTCACATCCCCGGTAGGTCACCAGGCTGCCTGCAGAGCACCCCAGCCCCAACGGTACCCCACAACTTGCTCACCTTCAGCAGCGTACAGGCCCCGCCGTGCCACACAGTCCCCACGGTCTCCCAGGACATCCTTGATTCAGTAGCAGTTCTGAGCGATATTCATTCCCGTCTGGCAGCCATGTTGTCTTCAGCCGCCGCGCCTCGCCAGGCAACATTCTCTCCGATGACCCCCTACACAGTCCGTCAACAGCGCTGCGATGCACACCGGGCCACACTGTGAAATGACTGCATCACTATTTTGCACAATGGTGTGAAATACAAGTGGGTGAGTGGGGTTGGGAGGGGGTAGTTGGAGGGCGGTTTGCGGGAGGAGGGGTTTACCTTTGTTTTTTGTTCTGTACCAACTGCAGCGAAGTACTAAGGGGCAGATTTCTACTTCTGGCGAATCTCTGCTAATCAGCAGGGATGCGCCAGAAGAGTTGCGATGCATCTGCCCACCCGTGCGCCACCACTGATGCGCTGCATTTACAATGCGGTGCACCACGGCGCACAGATGGGCAGATGCGTGTCGCATCCCCCGTCGGAAAGGTGGCGCATTGCTGGAGTTGCGCCGCAAGAGCGATGTTGCTGAGGCAAGCCTCGGGGGTGTCCTATCCCTAACATGCTGTGTCAATCCTTACGCCTGCTTCAAGCAGGTGCAGGGTTTTGATGCAGCATGGCCTTACAGGTTACTGAGTGAAATCTTGTAGATTTCACTCAGCCACTTTTAGGAGGTGTTCCTGCACTGGAACGCCCCCCCCCCCCGCACCACAACGCCTACATGTGGCGCAGGGCTTTACAACGTGAAGCATCTCCCAGATGAGTCACTTTGTAAATACCCCGCAGCATGGCGCTGACTTTGCGCCGCCGCTGCATTACAAAAGTGACGCAACAGCGGCATAAAAGAGGCGCAAAGGGCTTGTAAATCTGCCCCTCAGTGACCAATTGTCGGGAAGTTGCTATCTCCTTTCACTTGATTCCTCTGCTGTAATGGTTTGATATTCTTTTCTGAAATGCTAATAAAAGATTTAAACCATAAAATAGCCTGCAGCTCCAACGGATTTGTGTGTAGCTGGCTTTCTACCGGATACGAGAGCCTTCTGAGCCCTTCCTCTCCCTTATGACCGCACCAGTTCAGCAGGGACATGTCAGTCAGCATTGGCTGGGAAAGGAAGAGGGGTCTGCTGCTGGTCAAGTTGTGGTCGAGTATCCAGCACTGCAGATCTTGTGCATTCTCCGCTGAAACCTTGAGATTGAGGACATTCGATGGGTTTCCTTGGTGCTTGGCACATTAAGACTTCAACCCCACTGCAGGGCCTGCATATTCCATCTGGCGAAGTGGGCAAGCAGGATGCAGGAGACCAACAGGCCCAGAACTCTCAGAGCTGCTCTCACAAGATTTTGGAACAAGGCTGAAACAAAAGGATCATAGCCCAAATGTCCTGGACTAGGAGGACGTCAGAACTGCAATAAGTCCTGCACAGGCAGTAACAGTAGACAAAGTTCTATTGCATATCCCTGCTACCCTGACAGCAAAGACTGTAAATGAAGATGATTCTGCTACTTAAGACCTGAAACCAACACTTCAGAAGATGCCAGTTCCAGATCTCTTTTGTCAGGAATAGGTGTTTATGGTGCAGGGGGGGCTTCAACAGTTTTCAAGGAGCAGACATTGACCTACCACATTATAGGCGCTACCCAGGTGTTCTTTCTGCCAGGTAGTGCAGAAAAGCTGTAAACTAAGGAGGTGAGTAAAAAAGGACGTACATCATTTTAAAGCATGAAAAATTTATTATATTTATAATATATATATATATTTATATATCGAAGTTAAAAGAGTCGTATTAATAGTGTTATCGAACAAGCATACTGTTAAAGGCATGAGTCTAAACATTTCAGTTGCAAAGCGAAATTGTTAAACCTACAGAATAGTTAAAGAGTTACCCTTAGTGTTTGCCTCGCAGCATGTGACTCAGTTCTACCAACGATCATATTTACAAAGAGGGACTCTTTCAAATGCCGAAAAACAGTAATCTTGCAACATTTACAAGTTTATAAAAAAAATGGCATATGTACATTTTACAATCTATGAAAAAAGTATGTACAAAATAAACATATGTGACACTACTTGACCAGTCTGATTTGCAACACTCTAGAAAGATCAAAGGTGCATTAAAACGAAAAAGTGATTTTTAAAAGCCTCAAGATCAGTGTATTAATTCCATTTCTGTTCATAAATGTTAATTTATACACATCTTTTCTATGCTTCCAACACAACATCTATTTTCACTTAAAAACACAACACACGCACACGATGATCAGAAGTTGATCTTGATCATCAGACCCGGCATAAACATTCATCCTGATGACAAACTCATGCGTAACAAGTAAAACAAACAAATATACTCCTTTGTTCAGTAACCTAAAAATATTGCACAATGCGGCTTGTATTGAAAAAGGATCCTTCCAATAGTTATCAAGTGCAGCGAGTTTTCTGTGGTGTGCTATATGAATAATTCAGTCTGGTTGTCTAAAACTGCACTCTAGAAAACTATAATACTGACGAAGTTCATTATTTGCATCCAATGACCACTTCCCAGCCCAGTGGAGGTGACATATGAATTGTTGACATTTGGCAAAAGACAAGGCATGTAACAGAAAAAATATTTATGTACAGGGTATGACGGACAGGATCTCGTGTTAACAAAATCCCTCAATTCACACAAACAGAACTCCAATAAGGTTTCGAAGGCCCATTGTTGGTCACAGTGATGATCACACTGCGGTGGAGTAGGACTCTGTTCTTTTCTGGCTCTTTTGCTGGGGAAAGATTCCATTAGACTCGCCCCTGTCCAAAGCGCCTTCTTCAGGATCGCTATCACTGCTATCCACCACAGGCTGGCCCAAACTTCTTCTGTGTAGGTGGAAATGGAGCCCAGGATCCGGAGAGTTGCTGCCTATGAAATAGTCATCAGGCTCCTCATCTCCTATCAAATGGTTCACAATGTGGATTCCATCAAAAGTGGGTTGGTCGAGGAGGCCCCTTTGGACTTTCAGGCATCTTAACTGTTTAAAAAAACAAAGTCAATACTGAAAAACAATATTCTTTAAATGCTGCATCTCTACATTTTCATTCACAGTTATGAAGAAAACAAACAGTACTCCTACATGAGTTTATTGATAGGAGACACATCATAAGCATAAAATGTAAAGGATTATATGCAACCGATCTACATTAACAGTAACGCTGTGATTACTTACCCTCAATCTTCATTACATAGTCCTTTTCATTTAACATTCCTTACATCTACCAGGACACCTGCTAAGCTCTATAATTACTTGTAAACTAATTATTGCCTAATTTCATAAGATCACCAATTAAAAAGTAGAACAACCTCCACCTCACCCTCACTTCCCATCTCTAATGCATAGGTTGAAAATTGTTCGAAACCAGTGTATATGTTAATGAATATTAGCCACGATTAGATTAATGGAGTTTAGCATTATGTAGTTAGACCATTATCACCCTCTCTCTGTTTCTCACTGCAGTCCTTTCTTCAATAAGGCTACACTAACGCACCTCTAGTTGACCAATTCCTAAAAAAATAAATCATCTACATCCAACACTGAAATTTGGCACACCATACCTATATTGAGCACATACTTTAAATTAAACTGATGTAGACATGTGAATTCTGTATCCAAGATAGCTCATGAGCATTACCCACCACTAGATGGTAAATGTTTTTATATAGATTAAAATAAACTCCACATGGCAGAACTGCAGATGCCACACAGTGTTCAGCCCACAACCTGCAGTATGGCATTTGGAGCACACCTAGTTATGGATAGCCCTTGAATCCTCCATGAGTAATTCTGCTCTAGCTCGTAAACCAATGAAACCATCAAATTGAGTCAATGATCTATTAACTTGTTTGCATTACAGAGCTCAAACCCTTATTTAAGAAGTGAAGTTGAAAAATAGCAGTTCTGAACCTCTAAGAGGAGCAACCAGTTTATTATGTATATCGCCTGATACATCCCTAATGTGTGTGATAGAGCATACTTGGGAGAAGCTAAATCTGGAAACAGTACAAAAAAAATGACAAAATATTGGTTATTTTAGAAACTCAACATGACTTTCGGTACAAACGATGGCTTGGGTTCAACAAAGATGGCATTCTGATAAGGTTCAAGTGCCACCAGTGCTTCCACTTTTTAGCACAAATAGACAACAAGAGGAACTTTTTTACTGTCTGAAAAACAGAATAAACCCATTTTTAAATGATTCCTTTTTTTCCACTGCTGATAAAACAACAGTTTGATCCCAAAAGTGCAGTGGTGTAGCACTGAAGGAATGTGGCACCTCAATTCTGTTCATCAGATGGAGAGCAAATGTGGAAGTAAGAAACTATGTTCCCTTGCTTGGTGACAAATTCTAATGGCTGCCCATTGAGACAAATGGTAGAGTTGGCTCAACCCTCAAAACCTTATCATCATCTCTAACAGCAAAATAAAGTGAGAGGACCTATGATGGAAATCCGTATAAGCTGTCCACCTAGTTCAATGATCAAAGTGCTAGGCAGACAGTAAGATTTGCGAGTCTACCTGTTTATTAAATGGCAGCAGCAAGCTCCATTAAACAGTTTGCCCTCGGCGGCTGAACAGTTCAACCTCCATTGGGAGGTGATGGCGTTTCATAGCCCTGGAAGTTGAATCAGTAAATTCCACTCTATAGACAGTCATCAGGAGCATACGGGGATATTATGTGTAAGACCCACCGGAGGGACTAAGAGTCTTAAGTACAAAGATATATTGTAGTCACAAAGTCTGTGATCACGACGGCGACCCTGACCGAGGACGAGACCTCCGACGTACTCTCTTCTCCTCTCTCGCTGTGGTCATAAAAAGCTTTGCTTCCCTCTCTTTCAACGCATTGGGGTTCATCTTCTGGCAAGAAGAACAGGCGTCAATGTAGTGGTCTGAACTTAAACACTAAAGACAGTTGTTGTGAGGGTCCGTGGTTAATATTTGAACATCACACTCCCTGTAAGGCTAGACTCAAAGCTTCCTTAGAGGAAACATTCTTCCCCTGCAACAACATTGCTATTTTCTGGCAAAAATGTTGCAAGAATTCCTATGGAGAGCCTAAAAAAAAAAATGTTATGCGTCGAAGGTGTGAAAAAAAGGGAAGAGAAGTCTGTGGGCTGACGAGGTCTTCTTATGGCTCCAATGACGAGCTGTGGCATTATGACGTCCTCGTCGATGTTGGAGAGCTGTACAGAAACGTTTCCATTGAACGCTGGCGCATTGGGACATTCAAAAGGTGAGGAATCTACAAGTTGATGTATCCATCCGAAATTACGATATCGTCTAACGGTAGTAGAAGCTCAATTATACCAACATCGATGGAGTTATGTATAAAGATAGCAATTTCACCAGAGTAGTGGCCACCATGGTTTGATGGAGTTGCGGGGCGAAATAACTCAATTTAATCCCCCATAGGTTCAGTCTCTAATACACGTTCCCTGAAAGCATGTACTATCATTCTTTTTTAAGTTGGTAATGTATCTGGTTTTGCTAAGTTTCGTTGAGTCCCCTAACATTCCAAGAGCACAGGGACATATTCTTTGCTGTTGCTGACCGCTTTTATTTCGAGGCTGGACCAGGGTCTGCCCTACACTGCTTCGGGCAGCCAGTCTCAGTTTTCTATAGGATAATCTTTGATAATCCCATACAGTCTCTTTCGGGCATAAATTCACCTAGTGGCCTTTAGGCCCTTGCTAGGCAATATTTGGGTGGACAGGAGGGTTGTTGTGCCACCCCCCAAACTAGCACCCCACACGTGACCCATTTGTCAGATGTTTATGTCTGACACTTGGGGCTGGTATAGAAATTAACTTGATACCCCATTCTGCAAGCTGCTTATGGTTTTCTCCCAGGTGTCTCTCAGTTGTTTTATTAGTGAATTTAACAACCAGGCATTCATTAATTTCGTTTCCTTGCAGGGGCTTGGAGGCATCATTTCTATGTCTTAAGAATGTACTGAGACAAGTCCTTGGAGGGCTCTGCAGAGTTTTAAGATGTAACTTCTATTTAAGATTTTCTCTTGCTCTAGATTGGATACATAACTACATCAATTTGTTTTTTACAAGTCTTACCGTGGTTTATTCTTATTTCTCCTTTTAAAGCCTCAGCATCTGCTTTTGTAATTGGCCAGTTAGTCTGCAGAATGTGAAGATAATTCGCCGGCTCAGTATTCGTCGTCCCTCCTTGGCCCATATCTCTCGGGTTTTTGGGGCAACTACTTTAACTGAAAATTATTATCAACCATCTCTTGATAGTTGATTGAGCTTACATTTTGGATCAGTGGGTTGTAGTGTCTGAATTATCTACTTATTTATGAACTGTATCCCCTGGGCAGCTGTCTGAGATGTTGCTGGGAAGCTTAACCTAAGAATGCTTAGTGGTATTTTTAGCACAAAGCAGGTCCCTTGTTTCTTCTATGTTCGTGAAGACATTAGATGTTGGATTTTCTAGAGAGCAGTCTTGCATAAGTTTATGAGGGCCCTATTCTATTGTTTCTATGGCCATACCTGTGTCTGGAACAGGTGGGTTGTTCGAACAACAGTCACCGACCTCTATCGTGGGCAACCCATGTGTTCATTTTCTGCCTTTGGCAGTAAATCCTTTTCAAAGATCTTAAATAATCTTTGGCCATGAGACAAATGACAATTAGATTTGCTTCAAGTCGAAATTTTTTGTTTAGCTCTTTCAACCACTTCCTATTCTTTTTCGATAAATTAATTCCTTTCTGCGCGCTATCTACTTTATTGGCTTGTATCAAATACGCCATTAAAATTCTCACAGCTTCTTACACCTCTTTTCCAGTTTGACTCGTGGCTTCTACTACCAGAGAGCAGGTTGAAAGGCTACTTAAAGTGCAGGAGTTGATACCTTTTGTTGTTGCTAATTCTGTTTCTATGTCATGAATAACTGATTGCATTATTTCAGGTAAGCGTAGTTAGCTTATCCATTACTGTGGTGCAGCAATAGGCTTCGTCTATTTTCTTAATTTTGCTTTGTGGAATAGATTATTTAAATGATTCAGTTTTGATACAATGGACACTGTGTACGTTGCCAAGGTTTGTAGACCCTCAATTTAGGTTTAGCATTGATGTTGTCATGGGTACTGTGTTTGCACCCTCAAAGGTAGCCACTATCACCAAACTATTACCAAACTATTGAGGGCCCACGTTGATGGTTCTATTGGCTATGTTAAGACAGTTATTGAAGGTTTTGTGGTGGTCTATTGGCTGGCCTAACGGCTCCACTTTGTTACCCTTAGCTTTAATGGGGCTCATTGTACTTTGAAATCGGCCAGAGCAAAAAAAAGCAGTAGAAGACAAAGATTATTTTAGGCAAAAAAAACTTGACTTTTCCACCTGTTCAGCCTGTTTAACTAGTCTCTGAAATCAATAATTTCCTTCAAGCCTTCAAAGCAAATATTAGAATTGTTTGGAGACCTTTCATTGATCACTTGTTTGTTGAGGTCCGATGCTAATTGAGTTAAGTAGTTGGCGGGTTTAAATGAGTCTGCAATGCCCGTTGTCTATATTTCTGGGCTAAAATGATGGACCTATCTTTATTTTCGACATTAGTTGGGGTCTGATTAATTTTAGTCTTGGAGTTCTTTCTGCTCTTAATTACCTATTTTGTATGCCTCATTGGTTTTGATTTGAGGGGTTTGTTCAAGCGCTGGTGCCCATGCATCAAAATAGAGCTCAGGGTCCTCAATTTTGGTTTGCAAATTTTAACCTTATGGAGTGTTGTATGGTCTACAATATTATTGTGTCATGACGCCGTAGGGCAGAACCAGTAATGGCAGGATGGAAGGATGTACAGGGCAGAGCATAGCCAAGGGGAACAACACAACTCACCAAATTATCTTTATGTCGGTGATGGAGATGCCCTGAAGTCTAGTGCTAGCACTGGAGCTGGAGTGCTTAGAGGCACACAGTATCTGACACCCCAAAGAAAAAAAGTGCTAAAAGGCCAACTGGACGGACACCCCTAAAAAAACTAGGTTATGCCTACACTCAAGCAGGAGAACAAGAGATTAGAAGGAGATCAATTACGCCCAGCGGTTTAGTGCTCATCAAGAGCCAGGAGCTAGCTAGATATGTCAGAGTATGTCTAACAGAGACTGCATGTGCCTCAAGTGAATAAAGGTGGACTTGGGCTGGGGGACAAACCCATGCCGTAAACTGCACTGGGGCAGCCTTTACTGTGCAGTTGCCCCCTGCTTGCCACCGGCGCTGCTGAGTGATTACCAAGGCCCCTGCTAAGGCCTACTTTGTAATGGTCAGTTTCCTGACACAAAGCCCAGAGCAACAGCGGAGTGAGTGATAAGCACGATACGCACATCAACTGCACAGAAGGCGGCCACTCTGCCCAGGAGCATGAATCCCTATGGCCGCCTCCACTGCCTGCCAATCGGCAGGCTCTTGTGCTAGTGACCAAAACTGCCCAAGTCCGCTGAGATGCTGACCCTGCCGCCAAACCACACTGACCGCATTGGCCCTCATGATTCCATACAAGCATCCATTTTACGTATGCATGTAGTCTTTTCACTATCACTGGTAGTTAAAATGCTGGACCTGCCTATTAGAAATAGATGGGAAAGGAAAATCTAAAAGATTTCATCAAATCAAAGAAATAAAAAAAATAACCCTGGGCAAAGCACTACGCTACGCTCGCGTAGTTTCCGAAGTTTGCGCTACTTCGCACTACACGAACTGCACGTTCACAGTGCAAACACGCGTATAGTAGCGGTAATTTTTTGCTTGCTCGCGGTCCTCAACGTTAAGTTGGCGACCGCGAGCAAGCAAAATGACATCCTGGCGAGACTTTTTCCTCGTTCGCGATCAGCAACATCAAGTTCCCGATCGCGAGCGTGGAAAATAAACCTCCCGTCAAAATTCTCAACGCGGGGAGGTCAGGTTTCTCCTTGCGAGTGATCATGTATGCTCGCGACCGCTCGCAATGAGAAACTACTAGTCTGCGTTGAGAAAGCTGCAGCTCGAGTAAAAATCCACTCGAGCGGCAGTAAAAGACAGCTCGCACTGTGCAAGATGCCGTTTTCAATGATTGCATAATGCGGACAAGCATCCGGCACTGTGCAATCATCGCGAACAGCGCACTACGCGGTTTGTGTAGTGCTACGCGTAGCTCGCGTAGTGCACTTCGTGTAGCGCTACTTCGCGAACTACGCCCAGGCTTAAAAAAAAGAGAACTTGCTTTTTCTATGACTGTATTAAATTTCACCCATGCTAGAAATACACCAAAACGCAATAATTCGAAAGAGTAAGAGATTAGCACAGTAAAAAAATAAATTATTAAAATAAGTTTACGATTGATTTAAAACAATTACTTGTGTCACCAGTAGAGCCAGTGACTAGGTTATTGCTACAAAGCACAATTTCAAGCAGCAACAAACAGAAGGAAGAGGGCACAGCAGAGGCGGTATCTAGACACAGGGATGAAATTAACACAAGAGGGGGCTTAGAGCAACATGCATAGTAGCACAGCGAGCAAATGCTCGCTTATGCGCCCCACTGTCTTCAGGAGAGTCAAGGGGAAGAGAGAAGGAACGAAGGAGGAGAGGAAGCAGGATGTACAGAGCCTGGTGAGATTGCTAGGTGTTTCTAGATTAGGAAAAAAGAAATTCTTACAAAAAGGTCTTCTGAAAACAATGAAACAGATGACATTTTCAGCTAAAAATATTAAAATAAATTGAATGCGGTATTTTGCTCCTGAAACAGCATTAATTTAATTATTAGAATAGATTCAGTAATGTAAACTTGACAAGGTTCTCGAAGTTGTAATTACATTGCGCTTACTACCCCAGAAGAGGCGTTGAAGCACTTTTGGACGAACTGCACGCTAGTCCCGAACCCTAGGTGGATTAGTAAAGGGAAATATAAGTTGTTATAGGGAGCCTGTTAGTTGCATGAATAGGATAAAGGATGGGTAGAGGAGGGAAGAGTTTAGAAAGGGTTACTTGGGAGCTCATAGACGTTTGGGATGAGTCAGAGATTGTTAGTTGGATTATTTTGATAAAGGATGGAATGAATAGGGAAGACTTTGGAAAAGGTTGTTTGGAAGTTCACAGTAGTAAAAGAGGTTTGGGAAGAAATTAGAGAGTGGAGGTAGCAGATATTTTGAAAGAGGAGTAGGATGTGTCAACATAGTGGTTTGGGGGAAATAGTTAATTTTTCCCCCTCTGCAGTGGGAGGAAAATATATAAAATATGTAGATATATAACTACACAAAAGAGTTATACATACATATCGATTTTAACATGATAGGCATATGCTAAATAATCAGGAGATATAAAACTGTACTAAAGTCCCATATCAAGATGCATTCATAAATATAACAAACTCAGGCTTTCTATAAAATCGATCAAGGGTTTTTATAGCTCACTACTCACCCGTGAGTTTGTTGTAAAGATTTGTATTTATTTACTTTTTCTCTATTATTTAGAATTTCTTTTTTGTCCTTGCAGTGGGAGGTGAAATATATAAATGTGTAGAGCATAACCACACAGAAAAGGTATACATACATAGAGATTTTAACATGATATGCATATGTAAAATAATAAGGAAATATAAAATTGTACAAGATGAAGTCTCATATGTACATGCATAGATACAGATTTATAAAATAGGCTTTCTATTTCTGCTGTAAAAATGTATATTTTTTCTATGTTATAATTTTTACTTCAATAGTTAAGCACTTATAGAGACATATCATATAATCATAATTACACATTGAGACAGATGTGTTGTATAGGGGAAAACACATTAGCATACACTCATCTTATATTTCATTATTGTATTGATCTACTAATATATGGATAAAGTGAGACATATACATACTTTTAATTTGTCTACATATTACAATGTATTTATTTTTCATTTCTGTAGTAGGTATGAGAGAGAGAGAGGGAGAGAGAGAGAGAGAGAGAGAGAGAGAGAGAGAGAGAGAGAGAGAGAGAGAGAGAGAGAGAGAGAGAGAGAAACTAACCCATATTTTAATTCGTTTTTATTTGTTCTATAATGTGTTAGTTTTTATTTTATTATTTCATTATTTATGATTTATGTATTTTAAGTAATAAGTGTTTTGGATGGTTTTTTTTTAAACTTTATTTTTCATTTTATAATAACAAGAAAGGCACTGTTCATTATTTGCATTTTTCAGAAGTATATGAATAGGCAATATATTTCACCCCTCCTTTCTAGTCAAACGTGCATCATGCGTCCAGTGGGGCCAAGGAAGTGTACGTGTCTGGGGCTCGTTCCAAAGCAGACCCACCAAGCAAACTGGTCCATGCTTTTCCCATGTTTGGCTCAAAACTCGGCTTACCTTCTGTAGGCGTCGAGTGTGAATGAATTTGCGCAGATAGGGAGCTTTTGGTGTCTTCCAATGTAAGCAGATAATCTCGCAATGGCTGCCATATGTCACACGGTCTAGATGCTATTGGTTACAAATTAGCATATAGATCACAGTTAGTGTTTCAGTGGATTAGGTTATTGAGCCACGCTTTTTGTGTAGGAGAAACTTGTTGCCCCATTTGATGGCTACCTCTCATTTAGCTAACATTAGGGAGACCACTACAAAGCGGCGTGGGGACTTAGGGTTGTCATGTACATATCCCAAGAACGCTAGCTCTGGTGAGGGTGTGATGGTGATGTGAGTCATGTGTGACAGCTCTGCAAATATGACCCACCAGTATCGTTCTATCATATCACAGGTCCACGTTATGTGTGCGAAGTCCGCAAGTGGTGCTTGGCATTTGGGGCATGTGTGGGAGCCTGAGGGGTCAATTTTGTTCAGTTTGGCTGGTGTAGCCTACACCGCCACAGAAACTTAAAATGGAGTCGTTTATGTCAGTGGTTGAGAGAGATTTTCTGTGTCTGCTCACAGCAGTAGTACCACTGGCAGTCTGATAGTGGGCAGCCAAGATCACGTTCCCAGGTCGCCCAAACTCCTGTGTCCATAGGCGGAAATAGGGCCAGACTTGCCTTGTAAAGCTTAGATATCAGATGAACCCCATCTGGGTCTGTGATAAGTAGTGTCAAGGGCGGGAAACCCTCCGATTCCAAGGGGTAGTCGGAGATCTGGGCCCTAAGTGCTCCCCGCATCCGCCGGAATATAAACTGGTCCATTAAAGGGGTGGTTTGGAAACTAGCATCCTCTGTTCTCGAGAACATGTGCCCCTCCCGGAAAGAGGTCACCCATGGTGGTCAGGGAGTACTTAGTAAGGGTTCGGCGCACTAGCACTTACTGGGTGATGGGCAGCCAAGGGTTGGCAGACAGGGGGAGGGCCAATGAGCATAGTAAATGGCCGCAGGTCATACGGACTAGCTGCTTCTAGACCCCGCTAGTTATGGACACTGTCTAGATGTCACAGGGATTTCGTGGCAGCCTCGATGGCAACACTGCGGGCAGCGGGATCGGGTCAGCGAGGTCTGCCTCTGGCTTAGTGTTTGGTATCCAAGCTTCGGGTTGGTACCAGTGGTGAACGAAGCAGCACTGGGCCACCAGGTAGTACAGGTGGAAGTTAGGGATGCCAAACCCCCGTTCGTAAGGTAGTGTCATTGTCACCCAGCTGACCAGAGGCTGTTGGCCATCCGCAAACCAGGCACGTAGGTTGGTGCAAAGTGTGTTAAAAAACGTGTTGGGATGGGGATGTTATGCGACATGTACAGGAATCTAGGCAGCACTACTATCTTAATGATGGCAACCAGGCCAGCAACAGAGAGCTGAAGTTTCAGCCAGCGTTTTATTTGTATGGTTAGTTAATCCAACGCAGGCTCATAATTTAGGCGTATTATCTGCTCTGCATCTTTGTGGATGTGGATCCCTAGGTATTTAACGGATGTGTTGCACCATGTCTATGAAAATCCGCAGTCTATACTACCCTGCAGCCTGTGTCAGGGGGAAAAGACTAGATTTGCCTCAGTTTAAGTGTAACCCTGATAATGCACCTTATTGATTTTTCTCCCTTAATATAGGCGCCATATTTTCACTTGGATGTCTCACATAAAGGATGATATCGTCTGCAAAGAATGTGATCAGGAGAGGACCCGTATTAAACTGCAGCCCCCTGTGGAGGTGCCACTCTTGTAAGTGACATATCAGAGAGTCTAACACAATGATGAATATTAGAGGAGAAAGCGGCCATCCGTGTCTTATTCCCCGTATCAGGGGAAAGAGGGCGGTCAGTGTCCCATTCAGATACTCGCCGTGGGCCGAGCATATAGTGGGGTTATGAGGGCCATGAAACCCGACGGTATGTCTGTTTTGCGCAGCTTGACCTGCAGAAATGGCCACTCTAGCGAGCTGAATACTTTCACAGAGTCTAACAATGCAGCGAATGCATGTACCACGGGTGTAATTCTGTGTAGGACAGCAAATAGTGTGCGTAGGTTCAGCATAGTGGATCTATGAGGGATGAAGCCTGACTAGGCCGGAGATATTATTTGGTCCAGCAGGAGGGAAAGCCGTGTCACGATAATTTTAGCCAGGATTTTCATCATCGAAATTTAATATTGAAAGTGGCCTGTCCGATCCACATAGTTGCAGGTCTTTCCCAGGTTTGGAGAGCAGTGTGATAAGCCGAGTGTGGGTAGAAGGATCTTGTTCTCTAATGCTTCCCGGTATAGTTCAAGGAGATGCGGGGCAAGTAAGTGTTTGTATGCTTTATAAAAAATGCCAGTAAACCGGTCAAAGCCTGGCGCCTTCATACCATCTATTGCTCTATGGCTTGAACTATTTCCTCCACTGTGAAGAGTTCTCTGAGAAATTGTTGATGTGCCGAGATGAGCCACACCATGGCTATTTCATCCAGGTATTGCATTCTGTCTGTGGCCTCGTCTATGACCCGGGAAGTGTATAGGTTTGGACAGTAGGTAAGTATTTCGCTCTGAACTTTGAGCTTGTCCAAAATGTGAGTTCCATCCCCCTGCCGGAGGCTGGTTATGTAGGGTTGACATCTAGGGATTTGCAGCAGTTAAGCGAGTGTGCCCCGGCCTCTCCCTCTTCTCATATATCCTCGCCATTGCATGCTTATTTAAAAAATGTGTTTCTCTCTCTGCTGCCTTGCGGAATTCGGCCAAAAGGGACAGCTGGCGATGCAGTGGTATCTGTAGTCCTTCACCGCCTGCTCCTAATCTATCACATCCAACTGCCTCTCGAATTGGAAGTGAGTACATCGTAGATCTTTCAGAATCCCTGAATGTTTAGAAATGCATATCCCTCTCACATATGCTTTGAAGGCGTTCCAGAATGTAGCCCAGGAATCTACTGACCCTTTACTCAGTTCGAAATATTCCACAATAGCCGCACATAGCTCTGTATGGAACACCTCGCCCCTTAACGCCAGTCCTGGGAATCTACACTGTCTCTCCACCTCACCCTCTCTTGGTATGTGAAGCCTTAGAAGCACTGGGGAGTCATCAGATAATGTTCTTGGAAGATGCTGTATGGGGTTAGACCAGGGTGTCATGTTGGGGGAGGAAACCAATAGTCCAGGCAGGTCCAAATATTATGCTGCACAGAGTGGTATGTGAAAGCGGTTTGAGTGGGGTGTCGGTGGCTCCATGCATCTACCAGGCTATGTGTGTTGCATAATTCAACCATCGCCCGCGGAACCGCAGCTTGGTGTCGGGGGTGTTTGTGGTGCAGTCGCGTTGAGGATCTAGAAGTAGATTAAGGTCCTCTTCCATACGGATATAGTTCGCCTAAGCCAGGTCAATCTGGGCCTGCAAGTTATGGAAACATTCTGGGCTGTCTGTGTTAGGTGCGTATATGTAGTACCCCAGTAGGCGTCCCTCTACCAATATGTAGCGTCCCTCTATGTCTGTGCACACCACGGAGAGTTGGAATGGCACTTGTTTGTGTATTAGTATGGCAACCCCCCTGGCGTATGTTGTAGCCAGCGAAGTACCGGTGAGTTACCCATACAGACGGGAAACCTTGTGGTGGTTAGGGGGCAGGTGTGTTTCGTACAAAAGGCTATGTCAACCTGGTGTCTCTAAAAGTAGTGTAGAACCGGTTTACCTTTGCACGCATTGTTTAAACCCTTTATATTCCAGGTCGCTAGCCTTATGTCCGTAAAGGGGTGTATTCTTTCGTGCGTGGTCGCCGGGGGGGCATGTAGAGCATGGTATCGGTATTGAATACTGCGTTGCATTGAAAATAGTGGCTTTAACAATGAATCATTGCATAACTTCAAACTCAAAACTGAGATTTTCCCCTACCTCCCCCCTCCCATCCCTGCGCCAATTGTGACAGGGACATCCCAAGCCCAACAACATTGCAGCAAGTAATTGTACATTCAGTATCTCGACCATCAATGAGTAAGGTGTGGTACACACTTAAGAGGGTGGCAACACTACGCCAGTCTCCCATCTCTATAAACTAAGAGACAATTTTTAGTTTGACATTTTATTAAGAGGAGACTTTAACTGGAGCATTGAATGATATGCAGTCTCAAATCTTGTCACAAGCTATATGTCTCCATCCAGCTGCACCCAATTTGATGCAAAGGAGATCAGTCTGTGGGAAATAGTTCGCACTGGTCCCTGAGTTGCTGCCTGATGGCGATCTTCAAGGCGTGTCCCTCCGGTCCACCCCGTGTGTTTCAGAGTATTTGTGGCAGAACTCCTGTGCTGCCGTTGGAGTGTCATAGAGTCGTAGCTTGCCCTCTAGTATGACATGCAGCAGCGCCGGATACACCATACCGTAGCTGAGGTCCATATTAAGCAGCACAGCCTTCATTCCAGTGTACTTACAATGGCCGTCCTGAACCATTGTGGTGAAGTCTGGATACAGGGAATTTAGGAGGTCTGCCAGATAAACTGGCCTTTTTCCCTAGCAAGTCACAAGGTAGTGTCTCTATCCCAGACATTTAGCAGCCGGGAGATGAGCGGTCTTGGAGGGCAGCCCATGTTAGGAGGCAGGCCGATATCGCGCGGGCATCCGGCGCAGGGCCGACAGCGTGGCCCTGTTCTTGTGGGGGCTGAGTGATGTTCCAACTGCCTCCGCCTCAGCCGCACCAGGGGAGCTATTCGTTTTCACTGGGTGGCCCTAGGTTCGAGTCCTAGGTGAGATGTGTTTGCGGGGCCACTTTGCAGCATTGTAAGGGAGGCAGGGGCAGTGGCGGCAGCTCCGTGATCTAGAACCCGGTCTGATGGTTCCTGTTATTAATAGGGGCTGGTCTCCCCTGCTGTTTTACACTGCCCCCTGACGTCCAAGACAGTTCTCTCTGGGTAGAAGCCCTGACGTCCGTCAGTCCCCCAGCAGCAGCGGGATCCAGGTATCCCAGCTCCCCCGTTTGTCAGGGCAGGGAGGGCTTCTGATGTCGCGTCCGCCGTTGGCCCGCACTGCAGCAGCTTTCCACCAGCGGGGCCGATGGCGCAGGGATCTTCAACTACTGGTGAAGATAAGGGGCGGAAAGTAACCAGAGGCTGCTTACTGTCCCAGACAGGCCGGGTGGCTGGCCCCCAGGCTCACCCGCAGTCCCTGTCACTGCAGGGCCTCCGGGGGCAATGAGGGCCAGCTTACCTCTGTGCAGGTGTGGTTTCCTCGTCTTGCGATTCTGCCTCTGCCTCCAATCTCTGCCCTAAAGATCCCGCACGCTCAGAGGCTCACGATTTTGTGATTGCCCCACTCCAGTTCCCAGGAGGTCATGGGACTTTGTCCGCTCGTTCTGCGGAATCTTCGGTGGGCAACCTGGGACCTTCGGTGCCAGACGCCACAGGGGTCGTCCGTCATGGCCTGGACAGTCAGCCACAGCTCCAGACAGCAGGCCGCGCAGCGGGTCAAGGATTATTTGTTCCGCTTTTGATCTGTTGGGATTTGCACCAATCTCGACCACGCCCTGGGCAGGTTGTTTCAGCAGGAAGGATGGCATTGATGAATTAGATTATGGCAAGGATTCACAGGAAGGCTGGAGGAGCTTCAATGCTATGCAGCTGTCTTGGTCGGCAGCTTGGCCACGCCCCAGTTTTTTGGATAGTTAACATTTACATATACTTTCTTTATAATCATGTTTATATGTTGTGATGTGTGCTCATAATAAACAGAGACAGAAGCAATAAGCATGTGAATGTTATTTATGTAATGACCTATAAACATGTTAAGCATAAATATAAAGAGTGTAGAACAAGTTTCTTACCTTCGATAATGCCTTAACTGGTAGAATCTATCTACTGCAAATTCTTTACCTTAGAATTATCCACATGCATGAGACTGGATCTGGAAACTTTTCATGTGTAGAACCCCTGCGCACCTAGGCTTGGGCGCACAGGGATGATTGCATCCCCCCGTGCCTGTGCTGCGGGATGGTCGAGGGCACTCTCCTTCACCCGGTATGGGAATGTACTGCTTTATTGAGGTTTTGGCGCAGGGTGCTGCCCTGTCTCTCTGAGGTGTTGGGGTGGGACGTTCCACGGTCGCCATGCTTGGCTATGCTTCATATTGCAGAGGGAATTGGTGGTAATAGGTACAAATGACATCTGTTATACATGGGTCTTACCCTGGCTAAGCAAGACATCGCTATGGCTTGGAAAGCGACTTACCCGCCATCAGTGAGGGCCTGGAAACGGGGCCTTGAATATTCCATGGGGTTAGAACTACCAATTTTTAAAGCTCAAGGATGCCCTCAGAAACACCCGAAGATATGGAAGCAGTGGGTGGATTATCGGGTCTGTATCTTGAACCTATCCCCCCTAAACTACACAATGTAGATCTGCCATAAAGATTTAATGCTGGGTACCAATAGCTATAATAATTATACCTGTATCCAAATATTACGATCAGAGATTTTGTACGATAACATTTATACGGACCTTGTGACACTGATGCTTCTTGTTTCAAATGTTTTTGCGCTTAATTCAGATTTTTGCATATTCCTATTTGCTATTTGACAACTGTATATTGTAAAAGTAGACATCTTTACCATTGCCATGATATTCATACAATGTGCTACCCTGGCGTTACCAGGGCTCTCGTGTCTGTCAACAATCAAATCAGTAGTGAAAAAAAAGAACCCCTGCGCACCAGTAGGTGGCGTTGATCGGCTCTGCATGGCGTCATCGGCGCCAGATGTGACGTGCGCGATACCTATATAGGCACCATACCAGTGCGCTGACGTCAGTTAATTTTCGCGACTTTCCATGCCAGGAGCACGGAGCCACGAAGTACACTGATCACTGATGTGGAAAACCAGGGCCCTGAAAGGGTAGGATGGGTGATTCGGTAAGGAATCTGCAGCAATATAGAGTTTCTACCAGATAAGGTGTTACCAAAGGTAAGTAATTCAGAAAAGGGGGTGGTGATGAACAGAGTGTCTGAATTAAGCAGACCACTCTTACCCAGTCCAAAGATCAGGGCTTGATCCATCACCGTTTTTTAGCTCACTGCACCATCCCAGCTCAGAACTTGGCTATATGCAAATTAGTCCGATTTGCATGTAGCCAGGTTCTGAGCTGGGATGGTCCCCGGAAGCTTGTTTCCTTCCCAGTATAAGAATTGGCTTGGTAGTTTGGTTTGCCCTGTTCCCATCATGCACTGGGACAGGAACAGACTAATTTGCATGTAGTCAGGTTCTGAGCTGGGATGGTGCAGTGAGCTAAAAAACGGTGATGGATCAAGCCCTGATCTTTGGACTGGGTAAGAGTGGTCTGCTTAATTCAGACACTCTGTTCATCACCACCCCCTTTTCTGAACCAAAGGTAAGTAGCTTGTTCATCTGATAGAAATTTCTAGCTGTAGAGTCCTCACCTTAGAACAGGTACCCAAGCAATACCTTCCAGAGGTTAGTCTTTGGACCAATTTTAAATAGGTCCTGCAGGAACAAATGGGCAACATGCCCATCCCTAAGACCCGAGTGTCCAGGCAGCAGTGTTTGCTAAATGCTCACGTTGCGGCAGATGTCAATGACTGAAACTCAGCGAGGTAAAGCAGTGGTTTCAGCTTTAGCTTTGGTGGAATGAGCAATCAAACAATCAGGATGTTGTTCCTTAGCCAATGCGTAGCAGATTTTGATACAGAGCACGATCCATCGTGACATGGTTCTCTTCTGTACAGCCCATACTTTCTTCGCTTTGGCATATTTCAAAAAGAGTTGGTCATCGACCCGGAACTCTCGAGTGTAACTAAGGTAGAATGACAATGCTCCTTTAGGGTCCAGGCGGTGAAGTCGCTCATCTTTCTTGGAGGGATGGGGTGGAACATAAAAAGTAGACAGTGTGATGGATTGGTCTATGTGAAAGGGAGTGGCCACTTTTGGGAGAAAGGAAGCTCTTGTATGAGGCGACATTTTGTCTTGGTAGATGTTAAGATCAGGAGACTTGGATGACCAGGCTTGAAGCTCACTGACCCTTTGGGCAGATGTTATAGCAATGAGAATGGCTGTCTTGATGGTAAGGAGCCTGAGTGGACAATTGTGCAGGGGCTCAAAGGAAGCACACATAAGGAAAGCGAGGGCAAGGCTGTGGGCCCACTGAGGCAAAATAAAGGGAGAAGATGGAAACAAATGTAAACTTTTCAGAAGCCTATTCACAAAAGGGGATCTAAAAAGGGATGGCTGAACAGGCAACCACAGAAAAGGTCAAATAGCGAAGAGATAGCCCTTCAGAGTGCCCTGAGCAGAGCCCTGCAGGGCAAGGGAAAGAATGAAAAGGAGAACCTGAGGAAGGGCGGACAGAAAAGGTAATGATTTGTCCTTCTGTACACCATGCCACAAATGTTGTCCAATGGCAGACTTAACCTGTCTTGGTGGAGGGACGCCGGGCTGCCAACATAACTTCGCAGACTTCAGGAAGAAGGTCGAAAGTAGACAACTGTTGTCGCTAATACTCCACGTAAGAGGGTGGAGCATTCACAGGGCGATGGAGAACCCTCCCCTGCTGCTGTGACACAAGATCCTCCCGAAGGTGCAGCCTGATCGGAGGACTGATAGCCATGCTCAACTGCTCGAGATACCAGACTCTCCGTGCCCAGTTCAGAGCCACCAGGATGACTTGGGTCCAGTCGTTCATGATCTTTTTGAGAAATCTGGGCAGGAGTGGTATGGGCGGAAAGGCGTACAAGAGGCCTAAGCTCCATTTACGACCAAAAGAGTCTCAGAGCGAAACTCCAGTGCACTGAACTGTGACATTGCACGTTCTCTTTGGTGGTGAACAGATTTAACCACTCTCCCCACTGTTGAAGGAGACTTTGCACCACCTCTGGATGGAGATGCCATTTGTGAACCACAAGGCATTTTCGGCTGAGTTGGTCTGCTCTGGTCATCAGAGAGCCTACCAGATTGAAAACTACAAGGGAAATGCCTTGATGTTCCAGCCAAGTCCAGAGACGCAGGGCCTCTTGACATAGGGTCCACGACCCCACATCACCCTTTTCGTGCAGTACCACATGGCAGTGGTGTTGCCCATGAACATCTGCACTAGCCTTCCCTTGATGTAAAGTAGAAAGCCTTTCAATGCCAGTTGGATCGCCCGAAGCTCCAACAGGTTCATCTGGAGACCTCTGATCACCACCTCTTCCAGATGGTTGCCCTAGCCCAGGAGGGACACATCTGTCACCACTGTCAGAACTGGTTGGGTAAGAGAGAGGGGTTTGCCGCTGACCCAATCCCAGTCTGTTAACTACTACTGCAGATCTTGTGCAGTTCTCTTTGAGATCTGGACCATTTCAATGCAGAGCCTGCATATGCCAACAGGCGTGGGTCACCAGCACCATGCTGGAAGCCATGAGGCCCAGCAGCCTGCGAGTCAGTCTCACGGAAATCCAGGATAGAGGCTGAAACATCGGTACCATAGCCTGAATATCCTGGATTTACTGTTCAGGAGGATAGACCAGAAATTGCACTGTGCCCAGAAATGCTCTGATGAAAGGATGCATCTGAGAGGCAGTCAGGTGAGACTTTGGCACATTGATAGTGAACGCCAGCAAATGGTGGGAGATGATAGCCTGGGGCGTGTCAGCCTTCAACTGCCAATCTCGACATAGGGGGAGACTGACACTTGTAATCCATGCAGATGAGCTGCAACCACTGCCATCACCTTGGTAAACGCCCCAGGGGCACTGGTGAGGCCAAAGGGGAGCACAGAAAATTGAAAGTGCTTGTGGCCCACAGTGAACCGCAGGTCATGCCTGTGGGCAGGCAGAACAGGAATAGGGAAATATGCATCCTGCAAGTCCAGCGCTACCATCCAGTGTCCTGGGTCCAAGGCAAACAGGACCTCAGCAAGAGCAAACATTTTAAAACTTCTCCTAATTGAGGAATACATTGAGAGAGCTCAGGTCAAGGATAGGATAAAGGCCTCTGTCCTTTCTGGGCACCAGAAAGTAGCGGGAATAGCAACGACTTACTGCTGCAGATGGCACTCACTCTGTGGCTCCTTGGTCAAAAGAGCGGTCACTTCCTGGCGGAGAAGGGATAGGTATCCTCTGTCAGCCTGGTGTAAGTAGGTGGTAATGAGGGAGGAGTAGTCTCAAAGGGGAGGGAGTAGCCCCTTGGTACGATCTGCAAACCCATCCGTCCGATGTTACGGACTGCCAGTAGAACAGGTGATGGTGAATCCTGCTGCCCACTGGGTGTCCATGACGGTAAACAGGCAGAATAGAAGGGTTTAGAGGTTGCGACTGCCAGGGATGGGTTTGTGGGGCCGGCAGGTACCGCGTCCACACAGAGGCTGGATAGAGTATGCACTGCAGTGGCTGGGTGGGTAAGGACTTGGCTGGAAGAGCCTTCCATGGCCATGAAAGCAGAAAGTTGCGGATGTGGGTGAGGAGTGACCATGGAAAGGCCCAAGGACCTGGCCATAGCCCTGCTGTCCTTTAATTGCTCCAGCGCCAAATCCTCCTGGTCTCCAAAGAGCTAGCAATGGGCATGTCCATGAATTATGTTTGACCTCCCCAGAAAAAACCAGTAGTCCACAACCAGGTGTGGCGCTACAGGGCCACTGTCAACAAAACCGCTCTGCCTAGTGAGTTGGTGGTGTCCAGTCCACATTTAATGGTGAACTTAGCTGCATTCCTCCCGGTGGTAACAGCGTGGTAACAGCCTGGTAACCACCTGATAGAGTGTGGCCTTGGTCTCCTCCAGGACAGTTGACAGCAACTGCACAACCATATCAACAGAGCATGGGAATAGCGGCCCCAAAGGCTTCCAGTGTTTATCGACTGCAATGCCATGCTGGTGGAAAAAAACATTTTCTTGCTTAAATTGTCTAGCCTATTGGAGTTGGTAATGCGCCAGGATTTACCCTGGAAGTGGAGGCTTGGACCACCAAGCTCTCTGGGGTAGGGTGTTTTGTGGGGTCACCAGGAGCGAGGCAGAGGCGGCAGGCAATTGTCCTGTTCACAGTTGGGCTTGGACCAAATCTCAAGTAGGACATCAGTAAGTGCTTTGTTAAATGGAACAAGTGATTCTGAAGGGGATATTTGACTGAAGCACTCCCGCTCCCGTCAAGTCTTGACTGCCACCGAGGGCAAGCTAAGGTCCACACCATCACTGAGAATGAAGCAGCTCCCTCCTCTATAGCAATGTTGGGAGGAGCGAGCATGCCAGTATCTGGAGAAGTATCCAGTCCACTGCTGTCTGCCAAATCCTCACACCAGTCCAGGTTGGTATCATACGGTTAGGGTTTTTCAGGGTCCAGCAACCCCTCCAATTTCTCCCCAAGTTCTAGTCTAGAAGAATAGGGCTAAGGCATTCCTCCAGTTGGTGCCAGCATAAAGCGACGCCCTTCCGGCTCCATGTTGGAGACCGGGATGTAAATTGGGAGATGGCCGCCAGGAGTGATCGCCTTGAGACTTGTTTCCGGGAAAGTTGACTTGGCATGACTGGTGCCGAACCAGATCTATCAGTGTATTCCTGGGTCCTGACTGGTGCTGAGGCTGAAGCTGCTGGCATGGATCCCGTAGGGGCCTCTCCCGAACCCACATGGCCTAAAGGTGCGCCAGAAGGAACGAGCTTCCCAAATATGAGGTGCATAGCCTCATACAATTCTCTCAATTGAGCTAGGGGTGCTCCAGCTTCCGGAAATTCGAGGAGGTGTGGAGTCGGCCCAGGTGCTGGCTCAACGGTAGTGCCAGGCCTCCAGAGACGCTCCCTTGTATAGTCAGCCGATGGACGAAGTGAAGTCGAAGCACGCTTCAACGACTTCTTCTTGTAGCAAGACTTACCCAAATGGCCTGACAACTTTGAGTGCAACAAGCTTCTTGGACACGGCGACAGCGTCCGGTACCTTCCTCTCGCCTGGCATCTGGTTCATCACGGCGTTGCACATCGGACCTCATGGAGCTTGAGGGATAGCTGCCTGTTACTGGATCTGCTCTGACTGGTGTGTAAAGAAAAGAACTGACTATAGTACACTAGGGTAGCACCTATATAGGCACCGCACACTTCACTTCAGGCACGGATGATGCAGACTACACCACACGGGGCAAAACAACGACACCTACTGGCATGCAGGGTTACTGTTTACGAAACACGTCTAGATCCGGTGTGATGCCTGGGGATAATTCTAAAGTAAGGAATCTGTGGCTAGAAGTCTCGATCTGATTATATTTACCATAACTATTACATACATTTTCTACATACATTAAGCATAAATATAAGAAAGTATATAAGCTTTTGTTCCTATGTAGTATATGCATTTGCACAAACAAATGCACAAATCTGCATACATACATATAATCAAAGTATACATGTCTTCAAACATGTATATGCACCATTGGTGTCTTATGCATTCTATTGCTGCACATTTGTATTTTGAATATGGTGGTCATGTAGGGAAGAGCCAGCTGTTGAGTAATCTTCTGAAGAGAAGGTGGTTCTCTGTGGATCTTATGTTTGGTAGTAATGAATTCAATAGTTTGACTACCTGAACAGAGAAAGAAATCCCATCAATGTTTTTTTCTTGAATGCTGGAAAATAAAGCCAGGGCGCCAATCTGGACCGAACATTTTTGTTGTTGTATGCATTTCGATATTTTCTTCTTGATGAAAAGCAGTCCTATTTCCTGTATTGATTTGTGGGTGATACAAATCTGTGTGAAAGTGGATCTTTTGGGAACAGGTAACCAATGTAGGGGCCTTAAGGCAGTGGAGATGTAGGCTTGTGGCTTTATATGTACGAGTAGACTAGCAGCAGAGTTAAGTTGTTGTTGTCTTTTCATAGTTGATACAGGTGATCCATAGTAGAGGCCATTGGCGTAATCAAGCTTTGATAGTACATGAGATAGTAGCTTGGACCTTCTGTGGAAATCCTAGGTGTGGGAAGATGAGTCGCAGAGTTTTCATAGTAATGAAACTTGATCTTGTTAACTTATCCACTAGGGCATTCATTGATAGCTTAGGGTCCATGGTAATTCCGAGTCTTCTTACTTCCTTGGATACATTAGGCGGTAGTCCCAAATCGCCTGGCCAGGTGGATAGTGAGTCATAATTTTACAAATCACCTCGCCACAGGTCAGTATTTCAGTTTCGGACGCATTCAAATTGAGATGGCTCCATGTCATCCACTGATCAACAGCTCAGAGGCAAATAAAGATTTTTGAGTTTCCAATGTCTTTGGGGCTTTCCATTTTAAGAAGTATTTGTGTGTCATCTGTGTATTATAGCAGGTGAGCTGAAATTCATTGATCATTGCCGGTAATTACTTGCTGTAGATGTTGAAAAGCATGGGTGAAATAATTGAACCTTGAGGGACCCCTTACTTTGTGATGCTGGGTTTGAATGATAAAAGAGCTGTATGGATGACATTTATTCTGTTTTAATGGTAGGGTGTGATCCAGCCGAGAGCAGTCCCCTCAAATGAAATTTGAATGTTGAGTTTATCACCAAACTTGGCATGGTTTAATAGCCTTATGTTACCAAGCACCCTTTTAATGGAACTCTGGAAAGATGCTGGCTCAGAATTCATTAAAGGTATGGGTAAAGTTAAACGATTCCAGCAGTGTTCGCTTGTCATTAATAAATAACATACCTAAATACTGGGTAAAATTTCAACGCCTTCTTCCGAGTCAAAGAAACTTTGCATCCTGCATTGACAAAATGTTACTCAGCAACTCTTTCACCCTACGGTAACATCAAGTACTGATGGAAAATGTTTTGCATTAGTGATCTCAACATGGCATGACTGTTCCCAAGTAATGGTAAGGCTTATCTCTCAAGATGTTCTTGTTTATCTTAAGCCAAACTGCCACTTAAACCTGTTACAACTATGTGAGATCTAGAGACAGAGTACTACTGCATAGGGATCGTAAAATTATAGTGCATCACACAAAGTACATGCCCACAGGAGAAATAATGGTAGTCAGTGTGTTTTTTTAGACACCCGCGCCTCTCATATTCCACTATTTGATGCTCAACAAAGTAACACACTTGGTCTGGCCCAGCAGGGGTACTGAGTTAGAGCTATTAGCACAAGTTATTACTTTTAAGATGCAACCAAACTCCTCTTTCGATATATACATGTTTACGTTCAATCCAGGATCATTTTTCAACATATCAAACTTGTCTTCAACAAATTACCAGGGCACAGAAAGTCCCATGCTTGGTAGGAGGTCTTTTGTCGTAAAAAATATTTACCTAGCACAATACATAATAAATCAGGAAAGTGCAAAAACTGCTGTAAGTAGTAAAGGCATTTATCCCAGGGTCTCTGATACAGGAGTCTGTATATGCTAGAGCGAATTAGAGCTGGATGTACTTGAGAAGATCCTCCTTCAACTTTGAATAAGGCAGAATGTGTATCATTATTCTTTACTTTTTGACCAGCTGAGTGAACAAATTTAAGTTGTCCAAAAAAATCTTATGAATATTATCTATGAGAATGCAAATAACGACATTTTTCCTCTCAATTAATGAAAATGTAGAAAAATGCAAGAACTATATTATATCCAAATTAAAGCCAAGAAAAATTAAATTCACTTTATAATAAACAAAGGATTCCACTTGGGTGAAAATCCTACTTAATCAGGTTGAGTAGTAGAAAACTATTGATTTTTTTTCAAACACTGTAAAACCGACCGCATTATTAACAAAATTGCATCATTCTCAAGATTCTCTTCTACCTCACATCAACCCTACACACGTCTGAAGCTTTGAATGCTCCTATTGGGGAAACATAAGTTGCTTTTCTAAAAAAATCTTATGGGTCTCACTTCGTGATGATTAGTATTCATCATTTTAACCCAAAATGTTTTGACTTCTAACAAAATGATTCTTCTCCATTCGAAGAACCAGGACAATCCTATCATTCTGGACGCATGAAATAATAAACTTTATTACTGAATAGAAATTTAATAAGGAGAATCTTTTTCTTGAGAGTCATGCAACTACATTCTAGATTGAATATTGTTGGTTCTGCGCTTGCATCATCAGGTTTTCACATAGCATTTCAAAAGTCACAGGAGGGATAGTCTTGCTAAGGTTGCTAAAGTGGTGGCTTTCCTTATGTAAAAAGCTTTACGCCGGAGTTGGACAGGATCTTTTCTGTTTGCAAGCGTGAGAGTAAATTTCTATGAAACAATGGCATTAGCCCCCCAATAAAGTCAGGAACAAATAAAAAATATATCCTCCTTATCACTGTATTGATGAACCATTAGAGATGTGCAGCACCTTTTTAAGATAGGCTCATTTTTTAAATATCCTAACAATGATCTTAGCAAGATACAGCTGTGATAGCAAATTACATTTTCTAAAGTACGGAGAGGAAAATCAAATAAAAAACAAGCATTTGCAATGCAATAGGTCTCGCATTACGAAAGTTTGAGCTATTGGTATTGTAAATGACAATTTTTTAATTTATGTGTTGGTTTTGAAAATAGCGAAATTAATAGCTTTGGCATTTACAATGCCAATAGTTCTAACTTTCGCAAATGTGACACCTATAGCATTTGTAATGCAATATGTGCTGTATTTACGTGACTTACATATATTGATATTACAAATAACAATGGCTTTTAATTTTTTTTAATTAATACTTAAATAAAAGTTATTGTAATTTATAATGGCAATAGCTTAAACTTTTGTAAATAACTTTTGTGAAGAATATGTTCAGTGTATTTTATTGTGACGAAAATCCAAGAACAGAAATTAAATATTAACATCTTTTTGTGACATTTGTAACAAAGCTTGAAACATTGAGATAACATACTTGAACCAGTTGTTGTTGAATGGTTTAACAGATTGATGCTGTGGTGGCGCTGAGTAATGTTGTGGTAGTGAACGAGTGATGCTGTGGCGTTCAGTGATGCTGTGGTAGCGCATAGTGATGTTGTGGTGCCTCCGAGTGATGCTGTGGTGGTGCTGAGTGATGCTGTATGCTATGCTATGTTTTGTTTTGCTATCCTGTGTTTTGTTTTGTTATGCTATGCTATGTTTTGCTATCCTATGCTTTAATTTGTTATGCTGTGTTTTGTTATGCTATGTTTTGTTATGCTATGCTATGTTTTGCTATGTGGAGAAGTGTGGCTCACTGGTTAGAGCAGGCAGACCCTGAAGCAGAGGTCAGACCCGGGACCAGGGTTCGATTCCCGACGCGGCAGGGTGTTGAGCTCAAATGTCCACGGACTCGATAATTCTCGCTTCGGTGCCTGACCTAATCATGGGTTCACACTATGCAACTCTGGGCATTAAGCTTGCTTAATCTCCACAACGGCCCCCCGGCGGCGGGATGCCTGGCTTTCACCTTGGGGATGCCCTATAGGGGCTATCTCACAGGGAAAAACCATGACGGGTTTCCAAGGCAAGCGCGGAGATACCCCTTCGGGGGTCGATTCTGGCGCTATATAAGAAATGCAATAACAATAACAATATGCTATGTTTGCTATGTTATGCTATGCTTTGTTATGCTATGCTATGTTTTGCTATGCTATGTTTTGCTATGTTATGCTATGCTATGTTTTGTTGTGTTTTTTATTATGCTATGCTTTGTTTTGCTATGCTTTGTTTTGTTATGCTATGCTATATTTTGTTGTGTTTGGTATGCTATGTTTTGCTATGCTATGATATGTTTTGTTATGCTATGTTTTGTTGTGTTTTGTTAAGCTATGCTATGTTTTGTTGTGTTTTGCTATGTTTTGTTATGCTATGTGTTGTGTTTTGTTATATTATGTTTTGTTATGTTATGCTATGCTATATTTTGTTTTGCTATCCTTTGCTTTGTTTTGTTATGCTATGCTATGCTTTGTTATGCTACGCTATGTTTTGCTATGCTTTGTTATGCTATGCTATGTTTTGCTATGCTATGCTTTGTTATGCTATGCTTTGTTATGCTATGCTATGTTTTGCTATCCTATGCTTTGATTTGTTATGCTATGCTATGTTTTGTTATGCTATGCCCCCTCCCGCCTCCAGCTGCTCCTCCCTCGCCTTTATATGGCGGCCGCTGCGCGCCAAAGGCACGCCCGTCTGGCGCCTGGACCGTGCCCAGCGCCAGAACCCCTGGTCCCCGCGAACACCACAACACCAGATTCCGCTACGATGCCAGCACCCTCCACGCACTCAATGCCGGTCGAAACGACACCCGCTTCCAGGCCTCCCCGAAACGGACTCACGGACCGTTTTCCTGCCACACCTGCAGCTTCACTTGCGACAGAACCACCAAACCTCCAAGGACCGGACCCAACCACCTCCGCTGCATACTCCTCAACACCCGCTCCGCACGCAAACACGCAGTCGAGCTCTGGGATCTGCTCGACACCTCCGCCCCAGACGTGGCCTTCCTGACCGAGACCTGGTGGAATGACTCTCGGCGCCCGACATCCCCATAGCTATCCCGGACGGCTACAAGATCACACGCAGGGATCGCGCCAACGGAATCTGAGGAGGAATAGCCATCGTCCACAAGTCGACTCTCAAAGTCACCACCCACGCAGACGACACCCTCAACACCGCCGAAAACCTGCACTTCCGAATCCACACCGACTCCAACACCACCCTCAGAGGAACACATCGCCGACCTCACCAGCAGCCAAGCACTCGCCTCCACGGACTAAGTCCTCCTCTGGGACCTAAATTTCCACCTTTAGAACAACAACGACACCAACTCCGCCACCATGATCAACAACCTCGCCAACCTCTGCCTCAGACAACTCATCACCGCAACGACTCATGCCGCTGGCCACACACTGGAACCGATTTTTTCTACAGGCACCCATGTCACCTTCGACCACACCACCAAACTCCACTGGACCAACCACCGCTGCATCCATTTCACTTTCAACAAACCAACCACGCACCACCGCACCCAACAGATGCCTCGCCGCTGCTGGAGCAAAGTCAACAAAGACCAGCTGACCACCACCCTCGCCCAGAACCCTCCCACAGACCCCACCGACCCAAATGCTGCGGCCCGCAACCTTAGACAGTGGATTGACGACTGCACCAACACCCTTGCCCCACTCAAGAAACCCTCCGACAAATACGCCAGCAAGAGAGCCACCTGGTTCACCGACGAGCTGCAGACCTCCAAACGCGCCTGCCGGAAACTGGAGAAGATATGGCTCCACGAACGCACTCCGGACAACCACGCAGGCCACAAAGACGCCACTCGCAGACATCACCACCTCATCAGAATAGCCAAGAGATCCTCTTTCAAAGACCGCCTGGATAACAACGCACACAACAGCAAAGAGCTCTTCGGCATCGTAAAGGAACTCTCCAACCCGAGCACCAACGACATACCTCCCTCACAAGAACTCTGCGACTCGCTGGCCACCTTCTGCCACCACAAGATCGCTGACATCCATGACAGCTTTAACACCACGACCGCCCCAACTACGCCTGACCCCACCTCCCCTGTGAACACCACCAGCACCAACCGCCTGTCCTCCTGGTCCAACGTCAACGACGACGAGACATGCAAGATCATGAACTCCATCCACTCAGGATCCCCGACAGACCCGTGACCACACCACATATTCAACAAAGCAGACGATGCCATCGCACCCCAACTACGAAAGGTCATCAACATCTCCATCGAAACAACAACATTCCCGGAAAGCTGGAAACACGCCGAAATCAACACCCTCCTCAAGAAGCCCAAGGACCTCAAGAACTTCCGGCCCATCTCCCTGCTCCTGTTACCGGCGAGGGTCGAGAAAATCGTCAACAGAAGACGACACCACCCTGGACCCGTCCCAGTCCAGACGTAACCACAGCACCGAGACCGCCCTCATCGCCGCCACAGACGACATAAGGTGCCAACCAGACAATGGCGAAACATCAGCCCTCATCCTCCTGGACCTATCAGCCGCCTTCGACACAGTCCACCATTGCACTGTAAAGACACGCCTCCTAGAGGCCAGAATCCAAGAGAAGGTCTTTGACTGGACCAAGTTCTTCCTCGCCGGCAGAACCCAGAGCGTCCGCCTCCCGCCCTTCCGATCCGAGGCCACCGACATCATCTGCGCCGTTCCCCAGGGCTCATCCCTCAGCCTGACGCTGTTCAACGTCTACATGGCCTCCCCTCGCACAAGTGGCCCGCCAACACAACCTCAACATCATCTCCTACGCCAACGACACCCAGCTCATCCTCTCCCTCACCAAGACCCGCACACCGCCAAAACCAACCTCCACGAGGGAATGAAGCCCGTCGCCGACTGGATGAAGAACAGCCGTCTGAGGCTGAACTCGCACAAGATGGAGGTACTCATCCTCGGACCCACCCCCTCAGCCTGGGACAATTCCTGGTGGCCGACCACACTGGGGACAGCACCGACACCCATGACCATGCACGCAACCTAGGATTCATCCTCGACTCCTCCCTCTCCATGTCTAAACAGGTCAACGCTGTCTCCTCCTCCTGCTACACTGCTACAACACCCTCCGCATCCAACGTACTACCTCCGGCGGCAAATCCTTCTTTTACCTCGCCGCCAAGACCTGGAACACCCCTCCCTACCCACCTATGGCAGACCCAAGACCTACTCGCCTTCAGAAGACTCCACAAGACCTGGCTCTTCGAGCAGTACTGACACCTCCCTCCCCCCCTCCCCCCCCCCCACAATGCTATGCTTTGTTGTGTTTTGCTATGCTTTGCTATGTTTTGTTATGCTATGTTATATTTTGTTATGCTATGTTATATTTTGTTATGCTATGTTTTGTTATGCTATGCGATGTTTGCTACGCTGTGCTATGTTTTGTTTTGTTATGCTATGTTTTGTTATGCTATGCTATGTATTATGTTATGCTATGTTTTGTTATGCTCTGCTTTGTTATGCTATGCTATGTTTTATTTTGCTATGTTTCGTTGTGTTTTGTTATGCTATGCTTTATTTTGTTATGCTATGCTATGTTTTGCTGTGCTATGCTTTGTTATGCTATGTATTATGTTATGCTGTTTTGTTATGCTTTGTTATGATACGCTATGTTTTGTTGTGTTTTGTTATGCTATGTTTTGTTACGCTATGCTATGTTTTGGTGTGTTACGCTATGCTTTGCTTTATTTTGTTATGCTATGTTTTGTTATGCTATACTATGTTTTGTTGTGTTTTGTTATGATATGCCATGCTATGCTTTGTTTAGTTTTGTTATGCTAGGTTGTGTTTTGTTATGCTATGCTATGTTTTGTTATGATATGTTTTGTTGTGCTATGTTTTGTTGTGCTAGGTTTTGTTGTGCTAGGTTTTGTTGTGCTATGCTATGCTCTGTTTTGTTGTGATATGCTATGCTGTTATGCTATGCTATTTTTTGTTATGCTATGCTATGTTGTGTTTTGTTATGATATGCCATGCTATGTTTTGTTATGCTATGCTATGTTTTGTTGTGTTTTGCTATGCTATGCTTTGTTATTCTATGCTGTGTTTTGTTATGCTATGCTTTGTTAAGCTATACTTTGTTATGCTAGGTTTTGTTTTGTTATGCTATATTATGCTATGCATTGTTTTGTTACGATATGCTATGTTTTGTTATGCTATGTTTTGTTATGCTATGCTATGCTTTGTTTGGTTTTGTTATGCTATGCTGTTTTGTTATGCTTTGCTTTGTTTTGTTATGCTATGTTTTGTTGTGTTTTGTTATGCTATGCTTTGTTTTGTTATGCTATGCTATGCTATGTTTTTGTTGGGTTATGCTATGTTTTGTTGTTTTTTGTTATGCTATACTATGTTTTGTTATGCTATGCTATGTTTTGTTTTGCTATCCTGGTGTGTGGTTGTGTGTGTGTGTGTGTGTGTGTGTGTGTGGTTGTGTGTGTGTGGTTGTGTGTGTGTGGGGTTGTGTGTGGGGTTTGTGTGTGTGTGTGTTGTTGTGTGTGTGGGGTTGTGGTTGTGCGTGTGTGGGGAGTTGTGGTTGTGCGTGTGTGGGGAGTTGTGGTTGTGCGTGTGTGGGGAGTTGGGGGGGTTGTGTGTGTGGGGGGGGTTGTGTGTGGGGGTTATGGTTGTGTGTGTGGGGTTGTGGTTGTGTGTGGGGTTGTGGTTGTGTGTGGGGGGTTGTGTGTGAGGGTGTTGTGTGTTTGTGGGGGGTTGTGTGTTTGTGGGGGGTTGTGTGTTGGGGGGGTTCTGTGTGGTGGTGTGTGTGGGGGGATGTGGGTGTGGGGGATTTGTGTGTGGGGGGTTGTGTGTGTGTGGGGGGTTGTGTGTGTGTGGGGGGTTGTGTGTGGGGGGGTTGTGTGTGTGGGGTTGTGTGTGTGGGGGATTGTGTGTGTGGGGGGTTGTGTGTGGGGGGGGTTGTGTGTGTGGGGTAGCATAGAAAGCACAGCAAAAGTGGGCCTGGCAGATTGTAAATTAGACCATGAGCCGTAAAATTTTGGTTACACTTGAAACCCCATCAGCGGCGACAATAAAGCATTATTAAACTGAACCGAAAGTGTGGGAAAGAAGGGACGTGAGAAGCAGGGGCACAGAACAAAGATCTAGGGCGAGAAGAGGTGGAGGAACAGAGGAGCAGAGAAGTGACAGAATGAGACAAAGGGATAAAGAAGAAAATGCAATGACACTGCGAATGAAGGAGGGAGGGGAGCATGTAAACGGGCCAAAAGGGACGTTAGTAAGAGAGGCAGAGAACAACAGAAGTGGAAGGCAGAATGTTGAGAGGAGGAGAGAAAATAGGGAAATATGAGGTGTTAGTGGGAGAAGAAGGGAGGGGACAGCAAGGCATGAAGAAGGAAAGAGGAATAACAAGAAGCATTGCGTGTTTGTTCAATAAAAAAATCACACATAGAACCAGATATATATTCTAGCGCTATGGGCGAGCCAGGCGCTATACAACCCACATGGAGAGGGTTTGAGCAGGGTGGAAGGTAACTAGCACATTGCATATTGAAGACAACTTCTCTAAACACTTAGCATCGAGAAATACTAAATGAGTGCGTTTCAGAAGCTTCATGTGGCATCGCACGTCATACAACTACTTTCTCAAACCACCCCATCCCTTTAACAAAAATATAATATCGGCCCAAACAAGCAAGTGCCATGTGGTGCCAGTCTCTCTGCAGGATTCGGTGCCCATGGGCAGAGAGTTACTGTAGACAGAGTGCCCGTGAAAGAAACACCAGCGGCACAGCAAAGCGATGTTTGCTTTTCCAATTTATTGCCATGGCACGATTGCATGGATGTATTACAAACACAACGGACACAGCAAACAAGGGCAAATCGTCTGTCCGAGTGGGGTGAACTTAGAGACGGGTGCGGGCCCCTGGTCTGCCAACTGCAGAGGGTTTGCAGAACGCCACCAACAGAGGAAATGTGTGGGAAAAGTTTATTGCAGACTGCCAAGCAGCGGCAGTTAATTTCTTCAACGGTTAATCATCTTTATAGAGGAATGAGCTTCTGCATATTTTATTTGCATCTCATTAGAGCACATTAGCATGGGGCACTTGAAGCCTGTCAGGAGGAGTGCAGAGTTGGGGGGGAGGACGAGGTAATAAGGTTGCAGCACCTATGAGTCACACACTGCAGAGCCACAGCCTTGGTGAAAGATCGCTCATTTACTTGGGCAAGGATCTCTAGCTTTGAAAACCCTGAAAGTGGTGGTCCGACGCCGAAAGCTACTCATTTCAGAGAAGGTTAAATGAGCGACGGGCTGTGAAAGGAGCATACAAGAAGACTCTTTGGTATTTTGGGAACGCTATGATCAACAAGCTCTTGGCATTGCTGTGGGGGGGGGGGCGACAGCCTTTGAAGTCTGATGCCGAGGCACAGACAAAAGGTGGTGCACGATGTGCACGCGGGGGGGACGGGGGGGGGGGCGGGGAGCGGCAGCCTTTGAAGTCTGACGCCGAGGCACAGACAAAAGGTGGTGCACGATGTGCACGCGGGGGGAGGGGGGGGTCGGGGAGCGGCAGCCTTTGAAGTCTGATGCCGAGGCACAGACAAATGATGGTGTGTTATGTGGCTGGTGTGCACGCGCATATTTCACATGAACTGTATGCGATCCGCAGCCGTTTTGGTAGACTTTTCTTTTCCGCTTACTATAATCTCGCCGGAGCAATGCGCATTGGCTCAGGCGAGACCTAATTAGGACTAGCATTTTTTCTCTGAAAGATTATACTCCTGAAATTCTAGTAGCAAAAGCTGATTCAGTTATCCAAAAAGAATCAGCTTTGCTGTTCCTCAAAGCAAGTGCTGTAGTAGTAGAACACACCCTATAGTCAATTAATGTGGCTTTGCATGAATAAGAACCGTTCACACAGGCAGACACTGTGGCGTAAAATAATCGCTTTGACAACCAATAACAAACTTGCACAATATTGCTTTTAATTAGCACTACTATTGATGATGGTAGAGGAGGTCACTTTTTCCTACATTAGATAATGATTATTGCATGGCCAGCTGGAAAGCCTTTTGAGTTTTAGACATCATATTTAAACACAGTGGAAAAAGTCATCAATTAACACTTTTCCAAGTTCTTACAAAAGCATCACGATTACATTATTCATTCACCAAGATACTTTAATTCCTAATGGTTAGGATTACATTCCAATTAGATAGAGTCTCAAAATACAGGAATTACAAGCGCTAAGGGCAAGACCAATGTAGATTCTTACCTGAAGCCAACTGATTCATCAAGTTGTGCATGAGGAAAATAGCAAAAAGAAATACTTAGACGTTGCAACTCAGTCAAGAGAGTCATCTGCTTTCGTAAAGAGGTTTTACAAAATGTTTCTCATTTTTGTGTTCACTACCAAGCTAATAATAATATACTTTGATAGGTATAATGTTATCACCATTTAGACATTTCTCAAATATAGTTCACAAACTTATTTTGCTGCATGCACTGTTACTTAATTTCACAATTGCTAAATAAATAAATCATCACACAGGCTTCAAAGTCGGTAATGTTGCCATCGATAATGAAATAGCTAAAGATGATAACCCTCCCCCTCGCAATAATACCAACATACTATTTACATGCTGAAATCTCTCTCCTAATACGAATACCAGATGGTACTACTTACCAAAGCTGCAGGATCTAGCAATTCTATACTTCAGATAATACTCGCAATCTAGCAGGGTATTTGTGTTTCGGGAGATAGGGTGCTCTGGAGAACCTCCAGACTGTAGTCCCTAAATTTGCCCCATCTCACCGCAAACATCATTTAATGCCAGTGGAGAAGCCTGACCCAAACACCAAACATTTCTACTCAAAACACATACATGCCGGAGCCTTCTACAGTTATATTAAAAACATACAGAATAAGCAGTCAAAGTATTTCTAATGTGTCTTAACACATTATCCATATTCTGAATCACGTGACCAGATTATTTTCATCTCATCATTGCCCTGATGGTCTTTTTCAGAGAAATAATGCTTATTACTAGTCCTGGTCTTGAGATCACTAGACATCACTGTGCTCCCCATTAGTTGTTAAAGACACTGCCTGATCAGTACTGAAACCGATCTGTCTGTCCCCTGTGCATCGCTGCTTTATACATTAGTCAGTAAAAGTGCTGCAGATGATGCCGGCCGTGTATTCTACCTCAGTCGGACTTCATTTCACCTCCTTGGGTCCAGCCCATCATGGTATTGATGTTTACTGAGGAATATAGCTCCAGGAAATGTGAAGCTATTCATACGGCTGCTCTGCTTTTCTGCCCTAATATTTTGTATCAGCATAACTTTGAAATATTTATACTATATTAATGCATTTAGTCTTTAACAGTGCTAGCTTCAGTGGCACATATCGCCCCCCCTAAAAAACGATAGCGATTACCATTGTTCTTGTGCAAAACTTCTGTCTTTACCACAGTGTTGATACGGTCTCCACTGACCATGCATTGTAGGGGTCACCCATTTGTATGACTGTATTCACAAAGAGATCTTTACTGTCTGTTCACCAGGGGCAGCTGCTCCGTGGGGGTAAAGGAGCGTTGCCCCACTAACCAAAATGCCATCAAACCCCAGCGATGAAAAATAAAATGGTAATAAAGTTCATTTATTACCATTTTATTTTTCATAAACCTGTGCCGAACCGAGAGTCGGGCGGGGCTTACTGAGAGCAGCAGCAGGGAGGAGGGTGAGTTGCCGGGCACTTCATTTCAAAGTGCGCATGACCCTTTAGTTGGCTGTCTTGCAACAGCCAGCCAGACATGCACACTTTGAAACCTCTAACTCATCTGTCTTAAGACAGCTGGGTTAGAGCAAGTGTAGGCCTCCAGTGCCCATGGGAGCGCCGAAAGCAGCCGCTCTCTCCAATCCTGGCGCTGCTCTCATGGAGCATCAGAACAGCACAAGGATTGGTTAAAGCACTTCGCTGGGGCTCGCGTTGAACACCAGACAGCAAGAGGAAGACGTGCAGTGAGGAGGAGGAGGACGTGTCGCAGGTAAGTGGATTTTATTTTATTTTTTACTCCCCACCCACTTGCCTGCCTCACCACTCCCCATAGATGCCAGCCGGCACTGCTGCTCACCAATTTCAGAATCCTTTAATATAATGGCAAAATTCCACAAGGCCAATCTTTGTTATTTTGTGTTCCACATCACTGCGTGATTATCATTTCCATATTTCTCGTTTGTATTTTATTGAAACAAATTACTGACGTTTCTGCTCAGTTTGGGCATTTTGTGGTTCATTTTCATTCGAACTACTGTGTTTTTCTCTTGGTTTTTTCGTCAATCAATTTACGCCCTATTTAATGATTGCCGGAAAGACCCACTGACATGCTATAATTTGAATGGAACTAGTTCCAAATCACCAAAAACATTTTAGGTTCTTCTCTTCCACAGCCTGCCCCATTAATTTGCCATGGACTTTTTCCCAGCCTCTTCCATGCTTCTAACTAGATTGTCTACTGCACTGCTGATTGTGCATTTCGCCTCACCGTGTACTGACATCAAGCTCTTTTGTAGTTCGGTTCAGCACTCATTTGCCACTATGGCTGGACAGGCACTATATATAAAACGCAGAAAATAGAGACCCAAAGAAGCAGTAATGCCACTGAAGGCACAAGCTGTCCCCTGCCTAGCTCAGCCATGGTAACCTGAAGGGAAAATGCTGGCCTTCTCTGGAACTAGATTCAGAAAAGAAACGGGTTTTAGTAGGCAGGAAGTAATGGCGCTCAGGCACTATTAGGCACTATTAACGAATGTTCCGTAATAAGTTTGTGTTTGTAATGGTGCTGACAAGGAGGGGAGACCCTCAAACCCCTCTATTCGTGTGGCACACGCCACACAATCACAAATGAACCAAAGTCCTGCGCACTCAAAACAGAAAAAACAACAATGTGTAAGTAAAAGTTCTGAAGATGAAGAAACCATCCAACGGCGGTAGTGTAATCTGGAGTTAATGTTCTCCCTTTTTAATAGGTCATCAGGTATAGGTATATACAGCCAGCCGACACGTGTTTCATTGTAGTAAAGGCACATTTCTACAAATCTTCAGGGCTGGGGAACAGAAAAAGATGACCTCAGAACAGGGCATGGAAAACCATGTCCACAATAGTACATTTAATAACCCCCATTTAGTGTCATGTTTAGCTACCGTCACCCAACACGCATGGAGACCACAAGAGAAATTCGTATTGTCAAAATTGATTAAACAAAAGGAAAAAAGAACCCTTATTTAGTAGGGTCTGCGTTCCTGTCCGCCCTGAGACAGAAGAAAGGAAAAGGATAAAAACATTTGTAGCCATTATACTAGAACAATGTTAAATGTACATCAAAGTGAACGGTTCGCACACTCCCCAAAAAAAAAACCAAGTGATTAAAAAACATTCCATGTGTGGGATCTGTATGATACCTTAGTGGCTGAATCCAAAGTAAGATAGGGTTTAGAAAAGGAGAGAGAAAGGAAAAAAAGCAAAGTATATTAGTGTTAAGAACCCAATGCGAACTATATCCAGCCTAATTGGGTAGAGGAGCACAAACACTTGTGCTCCTCTATGCAAATTAGGCTGGATATAGTTCGCATTGGTTTCTTAACACTAATAGACTGACCTTTTTTTCCTTTCTCTCTCCTTTTCTATAGCCTATCTTACTTTGGATTCAGCCACTAAGGTATCATACAGATCCCACACAGGGAATGTTTTTTAATCCCTTGTTTTTTTTTTTGGAGTGTGCGAACCATTCACTTTGATGTACATTTAACATTGTTCTAGTATAATGGCTACAAATGTTTTTATCCTTTTTCTTTCTTCCGTCTCGGGGCGGACAGGAATGCAGACCCTACCAAATAAGGGTTCTTTTTTCTTTTTGTTTAATCAATTTTGACAATACGAATCTCTCTCTTGTGGTCTCCACGCTTGTTGGTTGACAGTAGCTAAACAGGACACTAAATGTGGGTTATTAAATGTACTGTTGTGGACATGGTTTTCCATGCCCTGTTCTGAGGTCATCTTTTTCTGTTTCCCAGCCCTGAAGATTTGTAGAAATGTGCCTTTTCTACAATGAAACACGTGTCGGCTGGCTGTATATACCTATACCTGATGACCTATTAAAAAGGGAGAACATTAACTCCAGAATACACTACCGACGTTGGATGGTTTCTTCATCTTCAGAACTTTTACTTACACATTGTTGTTTTTTCTGTTTTGAGTGCGCAGGACTTTGGTTCTTCTCTGGTACTACAGAGGTAAGATGGCTTTATGTTCTCAACAGCGTTAACTAGAGCGAAAGATAGGTTAATTCAGCATGAATTACAAAAAGATGTCATGAATAGTACCGCAAAACAATAACTATATATTCTTCGGCAAAACAATCTAACCACATTAGGATTTCAATAGTTTTTGCTAAAAAGTAGGCCTAGGTGGTAAATCCCGTTTCGCTCACGGAATTTGGGTAATTTCGAGTTCCACGGAGAACGCGAAATTGCCCAAAATTCTGCTTTCCGTGACTTTGTGAAATTTTTTGCTTGTTCGCATACTCAAAATGCGTGTTCGCAAGATATTCTCCCCCCCCCCCCCCCCCAGCACACAAACAGCAATTGCGAACAGGAAAAAAGCATTGCGAACAAGCAATCCCACGTGTTCGCGGAACTTCTGCCTGTTCGCGGAGATTTTTTACCGTTTCGCGGAGATTTGCATAACGCGATTACGCAAATTCTGCCCACCCCTACTAAAAAGCCAGCCCAACTCTTCCAAGTATTACACAAGTGGAACAGTAAAACGGAAGTAGAAACCATTAATTACATGTAAAAATGTTTTAGTTACAGAAATATTTTGTGCCCTGTGTATTCTCTGGTAGGAAGAACAGAGCATGTCCCCTTACGCAAAACAGCATCCATTTAAAGTCAAGGAATTCCAAAGCTACCAGTTCAAAATATTTTGGAAATAATGAGCTAGCAAACTCCACAATGCCTGACTACTTTAGTTGCAGAACCCACGTTTCTTCCCTTCACAATAGAGCACACTCAGAGGCCCGCTATTTAAATTTACTCTCACAGCAGTGCTCAGGTGTGAGATGGACAACTGAAGAGATGTTCAAACGAAAATTTGTGCAGCAGTACTGGTCCCAGCAAGTGGTGCAAACGACTATCAATGGAAGCTCATTCGGCAGTCCAGCAACTAATATGGGAAACCGTTTTGGGCGCATTTCTGCAGGTAGAATGAACCACAATTGTTTCTGTACCAGGATTATCAGTCTGATAATGACAATGATGTAGATATCCTTCATCAAAGTGGTACCATCATTCCCCATCAGGCCATGGGATTGCATTGTAAAAACTCAAAGAAGCAATTTAGCTCAGAACATAGATCACTGGCTATATGACGTGAACGTCCCACTCAGGTTCGAACACAACTCCAGACCCATCTGTGTAATCATAACAATAATGAAGTAAAAAAAACAGTGATGGTTGTAATGCTTTGCATTATCCTCAGCCACTGGTAAGTAAATAGTTCAAGACGCTCACACACGCCTAGAAAGCCATCCACAAACAAGGACCTTCCTACATCAACCACTGGCTGAACTTCTATCTTCCCTCGAGATACCCGCACTCCTTTTCACTCGCCCTCGCAATCATCGTCCATCCATCGCACCCACAGTAGGGGCAGTGCATTCTCTTACATCGCTGCCATAGCCTGGAATGACCTCCTCCTACACCTCCGAACAGCACCCACCCTGGTAGTCTTCAGAAAGCAACTCAAGACCTGGCTTTTTGATGCAGACGCAGCAACCTCAGCGCCCACATACCCCTAGGGAGGACAGAACTGCGCTTTAGAAATGATTGATTCGGTCCACATCCCAGTCCATTGCTTTTTGCTCACCATGCCACCTCTGATTTGACCCAGCCATATGCAAACCAGCCGTGATCCTGCTCCAATAGGAACACTCTAGACTGAACTGCCAAGCCAGCTCCTCTCTGAACCGGAACACAAGCAACCCATGACTGTTTTTTTCGTCTGAATTGGGGCTCTTCAATCAAGTGCAGCGTGGTTCCAGTGGCACAGAGAGCACAGGAACCAAATTTGGGCATACCTGTCTATCACCTTGTGGTTTATTGCTGTTGACGCCCTAAATGTGAGGGAAATGGGTACGTGGGGCCCATGCTCACTGTGCCATAGGACTCAAGCGACACCCTACTGACAAGCCCCAAGTAGGATGAAACTGGTTTGGGGTTGTGGCCCTTCCTGGAGGGGGCCTCGTCTGGCAGTTCAGGGCCGACTGGTAACACGAGAATTAGGATTAGTACTCATTTACATATTGGGGGACTTTGTATAGAGTGGCATGGTGGGTTAAAAACGATGGTCTGGAATACAACATAAGCGATTGCCAGTAGATGAGATTAATTTAAGCATTCCATCAATCACCTTGTTTTTTTTACTGCAATTTTTGGAATGACATACTTCTTTACATCTACGGAAAAAAACTGTTAGACTGACTAAATCATTCAGAAGGAACGCACATTTTTAAATCATGACCAGTGTATTATTGATCATTAGCATGCACTTAAGGATAATGTTAGAACTGGGGATCTCTAGTTGGCAATGGTATAAACCTTTGACCAAATAGGGACCCTTGTTTCTAAGTCAGGGAAAGGGGATTACACTACTGGATAACCCTTGGTAGCTTGGCACGAGCAGACAGACTTATCTCAGAGGCAGTGTGTTAAGCATTTGTGTATATACACAGTAATACAGTGAAAACACTACAGATGGACACCACACAGGTTTTATAAAAAATAAGTATTCTTTATATAGAATTAACACAAGACCAAAAACGACAAAAATCCACAATACTGTATTTAAAATAGACTTAAAGATGGTAGAAGTTACTTAATTCAAGTTGATGATGAATGCGACAATGTTCTCACAAAAGTACCTGGATGCGTAATGCAAAACAAACAAAAGGTTCGCAGGAAGGGAGATGCGTTGGTTCCTTGCTTCAGGGGAGACGATGCGTCGCGCCTCAAAGCTTGCGCAGAGTAGGGGATGCGTTTTGGTCCTTGCCGGAGAGGAGGTGATGTGTAGATTCTCGTGATGCATTCCGGTTGCGATGCGAGAAGATGGAGAATCGATGCGATGATCCGGTGCGATGCGAGAAGATGGCGCCCATGATGTGAGGACGTGAAGACGATGGGCACATGCCCGGCAGCCAAGCGGTGAACTCTGTAGCTTGGGAGCCGCGACAGGCCCTGCGACATGCTTCTCCGGTGATGTGACGGCGACCTTGTGGCGGTGACACGCTTCTCCAGGGATGCGTTGGGTAACAGCTTTAACGAAGGCACGCTTCCTGGGTGATGCGGCAGCGACACGCTTCTCCGGCGATGTGACAGCTGTGACACGCTTCTTCTCAATGCATCGCGCTTCCAGCTCCCATCGACACGCAGGCTTCTGCAGACAGAATTCCCAGCAAGGAAATTCAGAGAGAAGCTGGTAGTGAAGTCTTTTGTCCCTGAGACTTCAGCAGGAGGCAAGTACAAGTTCAAGCCCTTGGAGTAATATTCCGCAAGATGATGAAAGTTCTATGAAAGTTCCTTCTCCTTTCCTTGGCAATAAAGAAACCACTGCAGGCCAACCCAGCAACACTGCTCACTCGAAGGGGGGAGGGGGTCAAACTTCTGCAGCTTCCTTGGTTTTTCTCCTTGGTGAAAGGTTTGTCTTGTTCCCAGAAGTCTTGGGGTCTGGGTCCCCATATTTATACTCATACTCTCTTTGTTCGCTGAAGGCAGAGAGGCCTCTGCCTAGTCCAAACCAGTTTGGGTCAGTCCTGGAGCACTTTGTTGACAAGACTCCTTCTTTGTACTGTAGGTCAGGCCATAGTGTAGGCCAGGGACATCAGACACACCACAGAAGGTGGAGCCAGCATTGTGGAGTGAAGGCACAGCCCTATTCAGGTCCCAGGTGCATCTCCTCCCTCCCATCTGCATGCAGATCTCTCTATTCAGCCTTGTGCTGACTCATCCTGTCTCTTGGAATCCCCCAGCCCCTGTCACTCAAACTCCAGACAAGGAATACAGAACCTAGCAGAGGAAGTCTTGGATAGTTAGGCAAAGAAATACATACTTTCTAAAAGTGGTATTTTCAAACACAGAATGTTAAAACGAACCTCACTAAAAGATGTCGTTTATCATTATGAGTTCAGGCATACTGAACTCTAATTTCTACCTAGTTTCCTGAGTCAGTTAGGCTTATAAGATGTTATAATCAAACTGCCCATTGTGGCCTATGGGGAACAGGTAGCCTTGCAATAGTGAAAAACGAAAATGGCTGTAATTCACTATTAGGACATGCCACACACACCAGGGCATGTCATACCTTATACTTACAATGCACCCCGCCCTTGGGCCTACCTTAGGGGTGTCTGATATGCAGAAAAGGGAAGGTTTAGGGACTGGCAAGTGGGTGCATTTGCCAAGTCAACATGGCAGTACTAGACTGCACACAGGTTCTGCAATGGCAGGCCTGAGACACACTTTACAAGCTGCTTCTGTGGGTGGCACAACTAGTGCTGCAAGCCCACCAGCAGCATTTGATTTACAAGCCCTGGGCACATGTGTTGCACTGTACTAGGATCTAACAAGTAAATCAAATAACCCAATCAAGGAGACATTAATCAATACATCAATTTAACATAGGGAACACTTGCACGGTGGCACTGTCAGTCAGTCAGTCAATATTATTTTTATTTGATTTTGTTAAGAATCATAAAAGATTGGAAAAAGCACATAATACATAATAGTTACAAATAAGAGTCTATGAGGTACAAAATAATTAAGCGTTATACAGTCCTATGCTTCAATCATGAACACTGGAAAAAACAAGAATATAAAAATTGTAATCAGTACAATTTGTAAAAACTACATATATAGTGTCAAAGCAGATAAAGAATGACCAGGCAGTCATCAAAGTCATCACATGGCCATACAATTTGCTTAGTTTTTTTTGTCCAATTCTTTGGCTGCCCTTTTCCAAAAGGGGATGGCTCGACAGGACAGTTGAATTGACAGGCCACCAAGGCATTATATGACTGCGGCTCTGCATGACCTCAATTGCTTTTTCTTAAAAATCTCGCGGAGGACTGTTTTGTGAAATTCTAATAACGAGGGGCAAATGCATAGAAGGTGAAGTAGCGACTCTTCTCCTTGTTCGCACAGGCGGCATTATTTTGTGGGCCATGTAGACTTCCATTTTGGGGTCAAGTCCTTCGTAGGAAATGAACCCAGCCGCAGCAGCATCAAGTAGTGCTATTTGTAATGGGAGAAGTGTTCAGACAGATACGGTTGTGGTTTCAGAAACTGATAAAATTGAATCACTGCACATGCAAGTTTTTTCTTAGAAAAGGCAGTTTTGTCCACTAACAGTGAGATTCGTTTAGTTGCTATGTTCACCATATTTTTGAACCCAGAATAAGAGGATGTTGTGAGCCAGGCCTCTTCAAGGTGTAGGGTCCCAAGTGATTCTTTTAAAACTGAAACGATAGAATTATTTTGCGTCGCTTGCTTTTCAGTTTCTTCCCAGCAAAAGTGGGCTGTATTGTCTTCTGCTTGCCTCATCCGCCAGTAATATTTGACCATCGCCCCTTGTCTGGCAGGTCACTGATGAAAACAGAGGATGCAATAAGAAAAAATGGAAGGGAGACTCACGCCAATGAAACCAGGTCTAACAGATAGTATAAGCACAATCTTCAGAATGAGCACACATCTATCTCATAATGCCAAATGCAACTATAAATTATTCAAGTTAATTTCTTTAAAGAACATTATTTAAAACGATGCATTCAAAGTCACAACTGTGAAGCAGGGACTGACCTGTAATGAGAGGAAAAAGGAGGTTCCTAAAAATTCTTCAAATCCATCTGTCACATCAAGTAAGTAAATGTATTGATTTCAGAGCCTCATTAAAAATGAAATGGCATATAGGTAGATACTGAATTAGATTGGAGGCCTGGTTTAGCCACGTGCCGACAGTTCTTTAAAATAAAAGTTATTCTACCAGGAGAAGGAAATAGCGTCTCTCTCTGGTCACAACATCTCCTCCACTTGTAGCAACAGGCTCTCTTTGTGGAAGGAGCCATGGCTTTCATTAATGACGTTCATACCGAAAGATCCAAATGCAGGAGCCAGCCACAGACGCAGGGGTCGAGATGAAACATCCTGACCATGTATTGGGCATGAAGATGCAGACCAATCTAAGATATGTGCCAGTGACGTGTATTGAATCTTTCTGACACAAACAAGCACTCTTGCTTTCCGATTTCCAGACTATGCACTTATGTAAAAAAAACATTGTGTTAGCCTTTAATCCAAATTTTATCCTGAGCAACAAAAAAACGAGATTCTTGATGTCCCATATTTCTATGTATGATGCTGCATATTTAAGCAGGTGAGGAAGTGCTAGCAATAAACTCCCATTAAGAGGTGAAGCAAGCAAAGAAAATCACAATTATTGTTCAAAAACTATTTAAGAGTAGCTTGAATACAATATACCCCTTTGCTCGGGTCTTTAAGAGATCAACAGTTTCAAGCTGCCAATCAGTACTTCAACCCTCTGAGACTGAAAGCTCTGCTGTGCACTGAAACCACTATACAGCTGCAGAATAACCCTATGTGGAGTCAGCAGAGGGTGAAATCAATGGTAGTTGACTGACTAATGTTAAAAGAATAATTACAAAAAGAACGGGTGCAGTAACAAGTGCGTAATGTGGAGAAAAATATAATTTAACAATTTGATCTAGGCACACAGAAATTAAAGACAAAACATTTAAAAGAGTCTAGCCAAAAGGAAACCTGTGGGTATGAAAACCGGTGCAGCAGAGGGCTTCCTGGTAATCTGAACAGGAAACCAACATAAAGAGATCAGGGTTGGTCATGACTTCTTTATCACAGCACAATGCGAGTTTATGGTAAGGACTTGTGGCCGCAAATATAAATTACGATTTGAAATATTCAGTCACGGCTGTATGTTTGACTCACCAAGGTGTAACCTCAACTAAATGGAAATAGAAACGTGCCTGAGAAAAGCCAAGGTACATTAAACAGTTACAGCAATAATCTACTTCAAAATCCGCAATATTTTTTACACCAACCTCAGACTCTATGAATAAAATGTGTTGTGCTACACAGCACCCATCTGACCTTTCTGGTCACAACCATAGATTTTATTTCACACGCTTACATTGTGCAGTTACATATCATAACGCTTCGATTTTGAAATGTGTGAACGTCGGCGAATATAAATGATGTCTGTTACAGTCTACATTATAAACCCGCAGTAAGTTTTGTATCAATGCTGCACGGTTTTCTAAGAGTGTCTAGACGACAGAGTGAAGAGGTTTAGGACAACACATTTTCGATATGAGGCTTCAAGTAAAACCCCGCTTTGCTAGAGAGAATCTTTTTGCGATTTTTTAAACCGGGCGTTCCCTCGGCTCGAGAGTTAAAAACACAAATCTTCGTATGAGGCCAGACCAAGTATTAAAACATGGGCCTGTTCTAGTTCAAATAAAAGTCAAATCTAGAATAAAAGGACAAACGCACCAAAGATCTCATCTGATGAACGTTTAAAATGGAGTATATGGTATCAGCACGGTGTGTTATTGTACCAGAGAACAAACTGGCTTGCTGCTCAATCAGTAATACAGAACACTACCGTAAGATGGGCTCTGCGGGGATCTCCACCCTTGATTGTCCTGCAGCAGGACAGGAGGAGGCTTTTAGAAACATATAAACCTAACGTGAACTCATAGATGCTTTGAGAGGCACAGGCTGTCTTCTCAGGCAGCCACATACATGTTTCAGGGAGTTCTATATAAATGACCGCATTCTCTGTGTGCAGTCTTTAAAAGGGGGAGGGGTGGGAGGCCTCCTGTGCAGTCTTTAAAATGGGGGTGGGAGGCCTCTACGAATACGAAGGCATAATTATTTGAAAACATTCTTTTCCAGCACATCTTAATTTACTTTTTTTTCAGTTTTGACACTGTCTAAAAAATGATGTTTTCATAATATTCTGGTCACAGATCAGCTGGTCGACCACAACTGGCATGTCTCGATAAGAAATAATTGTGACCTCTGCTGAAATCCCGATAGCTAAAAGACAGACAATACAAATGACACGACTAGTGTCTGTAACAACGGCTGACTTCGAAATTGGGCTGTTTATAACAGGCCGTTTTTGAAGGCTAAGCTGAAAATTCAAAAGAAAAATCTTATACATTGAATGATTTCAACTTTGAACACATTTTTCATAATGTATTACAAAATGAGCAGGTAAAGTACTTTATAGATGTGCATACCAAATCAACAGTGCAGTAATTCAACAAGAATGGGCTTATCAAGGCACAATTGTATTGTTGTGGATATTTGTGTATGCGTTATAAGTAGCGCTTTCTACCTCTTTCCTAAGTAGTGGTTCAAAGGCATAAAAAGTGAAGTATAATGAATTTCATGTCTTAAAGCACTGAGCCGACGCCGGAGCCTGAAGCAACTTTACCCACCATTTGTACAAATGTGATTAGAAAATCCTTCAGTACTTGTAGAGTGAAACAAGATTGAGTCATTCAGGCAGCTTGGTATCGAAACGGGGATATAAGTTACCCCACAGTCCTTTACACGCCACTCACAACAAAGCTCTAATTTACAATCAGTCTGTTTACTACCAATGGAGTCACAAACACGTATAAATAACTTGCATCACTAAGTTGCTATTAAAGATACCAGTACGTACAGAGATAACAGCTATATTTTAACAACTAAGTCAATGAGACCACCTGGAAAAAGTGTGTAAAGAAACAGCATGGTGAAACAAAGTCATTAGGAATAACCGCTAATGAGATAATGGAGTAACTGGTTTTATATCTTAGTTTAAAAAAATTCTGGTAAAGTTTAAATGATCATCACATTGGAACAAAAAAAAACTCATTCGACCTTTCACAAAATAGAAAATAGTCATTTTTTAAATTCTCCTTGAGTATTGAGATATCATACTTGAACTCAGTTTTCCATACTTTCTGTATATTTTTGGTCATTTTATCAATTAGATATACTAAAGTCAAATACATGAAAACTTGAAGTGTCTTAAAATTTTAGACCACAGATTTGTATTTCTTCAGTAAGTTGCACGACCAAACTTCTCCAAATCTGCTTGGGTCACCTGGTCTTCTTTGTATGTATCCAAGTGATATACGCAGCACACATTTAGCATCAAAGCAGCGCAATGCTGCAGAAGATAATGGGTTTAAAACAGAAAATTGGGACACACACTGCCTGAATATCATAACGTGATGATTATTAGCAAGCAGGACGATCATTAGCAATAAGGGAGACCAACAAGCAGAAAAACATTGGTTGGTTGCGAAAATCAGATTTACCAGTTATTTTCTTAAAGGCGAAAATGCCAGTCAACAAGAAAAATATATGAACAGAGTGAGAAATGTGAGTAACAGGAATAGGATAACAAAGATAAAGTGGGAAGGATAAGATCGGGGTACCTAAAGATGTAATTAAAAACCTTTTTTAAAAAAAACATATATACATCTTTAGACAACGAAGAACCACAAAGGCAATTTAAATTGTGTATACGACTAGAGCTACTAACAATTTTAAATATTGAGAAGGAGCAGCTAGTAGTGAAGATTTTAGCAGAACATGTTAGTGGGGCCATCAAAAGCTGCTAGTCAGATGGAATGCCTGCAGATATCTGGAAGGCATTAAAAGCCAACATACTGCCAAATGTATAGGAAATCTGCAGAGGCTGTCCACTCTGGCCATGTCCTTAAGTCCTGGCAGAAGGCTGCAATTGCTTTATTAGGGTCACTTAGTAAAGACCTAACTCATTGCTCTTCGTAAAAGGCCAGTATCACTACTTAACTATGATAGCAAAATCTATGCACATATCCTTGGTACAAAAAGTCACTCCATTCTCCCTGCTGTAGTTTATGATGATCAACATGGCTAAATTAAAAGACCACAGCTAAGCAAAAAAGCACCCGACTTCTTGTCTGGCACAGCTTCTGCAACAAATTGTTCACTTCCACTCATCGCCTTAATGGTAGACACAAATAAAGCTTTCAGTATTTTTCAATGTAATTATATTTGGTATGTTGTGTGTGTTTAAATTCCCCACATTTTTTATCATGGCACTTAAGGCCATCTATCCAGCTATATGGCCTTGAGTTATTGTTAATGGTATCAAAAGTAACGAGTTTCACATCTACAAAGGTACTGGGCAAGGTTGACCATTATCTCCTCCTTTGTCATCATTATTCATTAAATCATAGGGAAAATCATTTATTCCTGAATAAAGAGATGTATATGTATGGAGCAGGAGTAACTTCTAATGAAATCACTCTATATGCCATTGAGGTACTGGGTTTAATGTTCGATATTCATGCCATTTGCAAGGCTTTAGATTTATTTTATTTGATTTATTTTTGTGTTTTATAGAGCGCGAACATGACCCGTGAGGGTATCAGAGCGCTTTACATGGTACACATTGTTGAACAAACAAAATGATTAAGGGGCAGGGACAAACAAGATCAACATGTATCGTTACAATCATCGTGAGAGTCAGAAGCAAAAACAAGATTCCAAATGTTCTCGTCGTGGGCAGTTGGTGGTAAGGGAAGGCGGTAGTCAGAGTAGCCCGCTCAATGGGGTGGATGCGGGCAGGCTTAGGCGAGGAATTTACCCATGAGGAAGGTTTTGGTCTAATTTTTGAAGCGTGCTAGAAGAGGGATTTTCCTGATGGAAGGTGGGAGAGAGTTCCAAATTCTTGGTGCTACTCCGGTGAACACCCTGTTGTAGGTTCTTTTTTTTTTTTTAAAGGAGGCAGGTTGGAGCAGGAGGTTTCTGGCGGACCTGAAGTTCCTGCTTTCCCCGGATATCACTAGTTTCTGTGCCAGATAAGCAGGGGTGTTTGTGTATAGGGCCTTGTGTATAGTGCAAGCCAATTTCAGCTGGATTCTGGCCTCCTGGGGGAGCCAGTTCAGCGCTTTCATGTGTGGAGAGATGTGGTCAAACTTCCTGGTACCTGTGAATAGTCTGGCAGCCACGTTGAGGCAGGCTTTTAGAGGCGCTAAGGAGGTTTTAGGTAATCCCGTGAGGGTGGAACAGCCGTATTCCAGTCTGGAGATGACAAGTGCTTGAACTGCCATTTTTAAGTCCGGTGCATCGATGAAAGGTTTTAGCTTCCAGAGGTAGCTCAAGTGGAATCTGGCTGCTTTGGCCATCGAGTTAATGTGGTCTCTCATATTGAGGTTACTGTTGAGGATTATGGCCAGGAATTTGGCAGAGTCCACCATGGTCGGTGGGTAGTTCAGGGCTGTGATGGCCTTAATCCAGATATGAGACTCCAGGTTGGCCTTTGATGGGGAGATTAGGAGAAATTCAATTCTCTTTGCATTTAGTTTGAGTTGGTTATTCGCTAGCCGTTGGACAGTTAATTTCAGGGTCTTGTTCAGGGAGAGGATCTCATTGAGCGAGGAGATGTTGATATATATTTGGGTGTCGTCCGCATACATATGGTAGTAGATGTTGGCGGAACGGAGAACTTCAGTGAGTGGCTCTAGGTAAAGTTTAAAGAGGGTGGGGGAGAGGGTTGAACCTTGGGGGACACCGACTGACCGGGGTGGGAACTGATAGTTTGCCGTTGATGAGGCATCTCTGAGAGCGGTTGTGGAGGAAGGACCTGAACCATTCTAGTACCACGCCATCCAGACCCATCCTGAGTCTGAGGCACTCAAGTAGTTTTTCATGGTTGACCGTATCGAAGGCGGAGGATAAATCAAAGAGGATTAGAAGTCCGGTTTTGCCTTGGTCTAGGGCTAGGAGGGCATCGTCCACGATGTAGAGCATAGCTGTTTCGGTGCTGTGCCCTGGTCTAAATCCAGATTGGAAGTCATCTAGTAGGTGGAAGTTGTTGATGTGCTGGCTAAGTTGCTGTTGAAGACATCTGCCGCACTGCCTGAGTCAACGTTTTCGTCTATCACATGGATTTGTATATACTTATGACTGTTGATGAATTTATTTACCTGTAACAATTAATTTGATTCTCAAATGCATAATTGTATCATTGTTTCTTCTATTCAAGTATGAACTTTATACAATTCAGAAAAAAATAATTTTAAATAAAATAAATAAACTGATCGATATAAGTACTTTATGCTTATCATGTTTTTATAGGGTGCTTGTCATACATATGTCTATATCTTAGACATAGAAGGGTATTCTTTGGTATAGAAATTGTTTAGAATGTTTTCTAGCTATAACTTTCTTTCACTAAGTTGCTGTTGAACACACTTCTCCAATACTTTGGCCAGTAGCGGGATATTGGAGATAGGTCTGAAATTGTCAGGGGAGGCTATGTCTAGTGAAGGTTTTTTCAAGATGGGAAGGACTTGGCCGGCTTTCAAAGGGTCCGGGATCAAGCCCTGCTGGAGAGAGGCGTTGATAATTGTAGTCCAGCAAGGAACGATGGATTGGGAGGCAACGGCGAGGCAGTTGGTGGGTAGCGGGTCATTGAAGTGGTTGTTTGGTTTTAAGGTAGAGAGGATTTTTGAAATGGAGTTTTCATTATAGTATTCGAAGTCAGTCCAGTGGCTTTGTTTTTAGGAGAGTCCAGGATGGAAGGAGCGGAAGAGTGTGGCAGAGCAGGCGGGGGTTGGGAGCAGGTGGTGGTACTGAGTTCAATTCCTAATGCAGTGATTTTATCAGCGAAGGAGGAGTATTCATCTGACGATATTAACGATTTTGGGGGTTCTTTCGGTGTTTTAGCCAGTTTATTAGATTGGAATTTGACCAGTTCAAGTAGCTTTTGGGGTCGATTCTTGGCGTTCCCCAATTCCGATCTGAAGTATTCTTTTTTGCAATTGATGATGTGCTTGTTGTAGGCATTTCTTGCCTGGCGCAGAAGTTTTAGATGCGCTGCGGAGGGGTGTTGTCTCCAATTTCTTTCCGATTGACTTAGGGATCTCCTCTCCATGTTAAGGGAGCCAGTGAACCAAGGGTTTCTGTCTTTGCATTGTTTTCTTTTTAGTTTTAGAGGGGCAAGGTCGTCCAGAATATTTGAAATGGACGATGAGTAGTGTTCAGTGAGATCGCTAACCTTGGTTATGTGCAAGGGGTGGGGGGTAAGTCAGATCTGTAGCGAGCCTCGAGTTTCATAAAGTCTTGGTTCTTAGTGTCTCTGGTCCAGCTTTTGGGAATCACCGGTTGAGACGACTTTGTTTTGCGGGTCCCGGGTAAAATGAAGGATATGCAGTGATGGTCAGACCAGTCACAGGGGTCTATGGAGATAAGCTTGACGGCGGACTCCTTTGAAATGATCCAGTCTAGGATGGCTCCTTTTGAGTGGGTTGTCATAGAACAGGCTTGGGTCAGGGCTTGGTCAGTTAGAAGGTCTTTGATGGCATTGACGTATGGATCTTTAGCGTCATTCCAATGCAGGTTAAAATCACCCAGGAAAACCACTGTGGCATTGGAGGAAATCTTTTTTGTCATGATTTCCAGAAGGTGATCAGTGAAAGCATCGTTTGGACCTGGTGGGAGGTAGAAGATGTGCAAGTTACAGAGGTGTAATGAGTTGCTGCAAACGGAGAGTGTGAGGTATTCGCAGGAATCTGAGGTGTACGTTACGAGTTCTGTGACAAGCAAGGAGGATCGGTAGATGCAGGCTATGCCTCCTCCTTTTTTGTTGGAGTGTCTATCCAGTCTGGCGATGTTATAGTTGGGCGGGACTAATATATCCAGGCAAGGGGAAGAGTATTCCTTTAGCCAGGATTCGTTTAGTATGGCTAAGTCTAGGTTTTTGACCAGGACAAGGTCAGCAATGTCAGCGGCATGTTTGAATGCTGAACGGCAGTTAATTAAAAGACCAGATACGGGGATGTCGGGAGGAGAGTCAGGAGTCTGGACAGATAGAACTACAGGCGCCAGATTGCTTTTTACCACACTTCTGTTGTGTAGGGTAGCTGGCCTGTTTGGGTTGATGATTACCGTGCTGATGGGGTGTTCGGGACTCGTATTTAGTGGACGGGGGATGGCTGGGGTAGAGTTGTGGTCTTGGAGGATGGCTAGGATTTCGTTTCCCGTGAGGTCTAGAGGAATAGAGGAGGCGGTGGGAGCTTTGTATGTGAGTGCGAGAGCCAGGGATTCCTCCTCAGAGAGGAGGCAAGGTTGTTTGCGTGGGCGAAGATGTCTCAGAGGTAGGGGGAGAGGTTGCTTGAGAGGCTCGGTGTTCAGTGGGGGGGGAAGTATGCGGAGACTTGAACTTAGCCAGTGAGATCTCGGCAAGGTGAAGGAGGTTCATAAGGTCCAGAATGTATAAACAAGGAGTACGAAGGGATGAGGGTTCGATGTTTCCAGCTCAGTCGAAGGGGCATTTGACAGTGGCAGGGGATTGGCTGGAGTAGGCTCAGGGGTCTTTGGAGGAGGAGTATCTAGCTCGCGATTTAGGTGGATGACTGGCGGGGAGGAGCTCTGAGGTCTAGGGGTGGTTCTGTTATGGGTGACTTGGTCAGGGTGACTAGTGGAGGGGGCCATTAGAGGTCTGGCTCTCTCAGGGGCAGGGGACATTGGGAGCGTGTCAGTCTCCTCGACAGAGGGGGCACTGGGTGGGAGGAGATCACAGGTGTAGGGGAAATGCTGATGCCAGGGACAGGAGACATGATAGGGTGGATTGGATGAGCCGAAGTGGAGACCCTCGGAGGACTAGTAAATGGATGGCTGGATCTGTTAGGGACAGGAGACATGATAGGGGGGATTGGGTGAGCCGAGGTGGAGACCCTTGGAGGACTAGTAAATGAATGGCTGGATCTGTTGGGATGGCGTGGTGGTGGGTCATTGGTACGGGTGTTGGTTATCCAGTCGGAGTTGTGCACGTGGTTTCTGAGAAGGGGAAAGAGGTCTGAGAATTTGTTGAGGTTGTAAGTTGAGGCTTGGATTAGAACGATGCCGTTTTTGTAGAGGGTGATGGTGAGGTCAGCTCGCAAGGTTGGGGAGGGTGCTATTGTGAGCTTAGTGCCGTGTGGTATGTTCCTGGATGAACGAATATTGAGAAGGTGCGCAAGGGTTTTTCGCCAGGAGGCGGTTCTTCTGGAATAGAAGATGAGGTCATTAATGACTGTGCCGATGTCCGCGCAGTAGCGCATGTCGGATATCAGCGTCTCAGGATGTCTTTGTAGGGCATCGTGCTTGAATGATTTAGTGGCGGTTTTGAAGAGCTTTGGGGGGTAGACAATAGTATATGAGTTTTCCCCAGACACGGATAGGACAGAACTTGACATGGTTGAGTATGGGAGGGGCTAGTAGGCTGTAGAGAGAATGGGTCTCCAGTACCACGGCGGGATGGAACTCGAGCGGCTGAGGTAGGTTGCTCGACAGTTATTGAGTGATGGGTCAGGATTAGCTTTAATAAAAAGTCAGTCGAATTAGATTATAGGCCAAATTAGAAAAAGGGGCGCTGTTTATAGTGACACTTGTGTCAGCCCTAGTATGTTGGCCGCTGACTTAGTAGGACCCATAATGCACTGTTTAAGGGGAGTTTGCTATACTTTCATATACGTTGCTCCTTGTTTAAGGCTAATTTAATTTACTTTGCTATACACTGCTGCATTAGCAGCCTCTCGTGGCACATAACAGCGTAGAATAGGTGAATAATTGATTCTTACTGTAGTTTACTTCATTCCAAGATGGCCGATACTTTTCCTGTGTTTGTTTAGTCGTCTTTCAGTGTCTATTTTTTTGCAGGGTCCTCCTCTCCATGAAGTCGAGTGCTCTTTGCTGCAAAATGAAGGAGTTTGGGATCTGGACATCAGGGGCCCCTCTTCCCCCCGTGGTCAGTTGAAGGGGGGAGGGGGGGAGCTGGCCCAGATCGAAAACCGAGGCCCCTGCTGCTAATCCGACGATCCATGTTCCCAAAGCGGACTAGAAGCGATCCGCTGCTGCCGAGGATCAACCAGGCGGCCCCCGGGCGGATTTGGACGGTTCGCGGCTGCTGGGCCTCAAATGCGACGGTCTGCTGCTGCTAGTAAACAAATTAGCGGCCCCCAGGCTGTCCGCTATAGCTCGGGTGCAACTCCGGGCTCCCAGGGCGGTCTGGTGCAGCGCTGGACGGTCCGGTGCTCCCAGGTCAGAGCTGGATGGCCCGCTGTGCGATCGCTATGTATGGGAGGCTCAATGCACAGACAGTTAGCGCCCTCCGTGAAAGGAGTGGGCCGAGCGCTCGCCAAGCCGCAGCCCACCTGGTTCCTGGCTCCAGAGAAAATGGGGAGAACGGAACAACACAACTGCCTCCCTCAGCATCCACACGCCGTCGGGGCTCCACACGTTACTTTGGAGACGTCGGGGCATCGGCTGTTAATCTTCGCAGCGCCCCTGCCATGAAGGTCTTCAGTGCCGGAAAGGTCGTCAAGCCAGATGGTCCTGCTCCGGGCTTCGTTGGATGACCCCCGCCACCATCGTCCCCATTTCGAGGGGTTCGACCGTGAGTAAGCCAGTAAATCCAGTGGTTGTTGGTGAGCAGGTTGGAGGTGGATGGAAGGGTTAAACAGGGATAAAGGCCCCCAACCCAGAGCTCGACTTCTGCTTTAAAGTGTGAGGTTTTCTAAAAAATTTGTGATTCACTAACAGGGACCATGAGGAATAGTCAACCAGCTGCCAGAGGTGGATCCAAAAAAAAAAAAAAAAAAAAAAAATACATTTTCAGATGCCACAGTGCAGATAAGGCAGCCGGGTCCCACCATGGTGGTGAGGTTGTTTGCCACTGGTATCCTGTGGTCTGTCCAACTATGGCACTGCAAACTAGGCCACGTACACTCTTTCTCCACTTAACTCTCAGGGTAGCAATGGCGAGCAGTTGAACGATTCTCAGGGAGGTAGAATTGGTGGCGGGTGCGTGCAGACAGGGAGCTGGGATGGCAGGTGCGTGCAGACAGGGAGCTGGGATGGCAGGTGCAGCCTTCAGGCTGCACCTGCTGGTGCCTTTGGTAGTTGCAGCCTCGGGGCTAATCAGGGCTCCCTTCTTGGTGGTAAAAAAGTATCCCAACTCCAACATCGCCAGCATCAGTCTGTCAGTTTCACAAATGGCTGGTAGTCAGACACAATGCTTAGTGCTTTTTTAAGTCTTGGAGCAGATCATGACAAAGACTGCTGAGGGGGACCGGGGAGCCCTCCACACTGGTCAAACCTGGCTTCACTCCCCTTTTTCTCTAATTTCCTGTGCCTGGAACACGCGGAGCCTCTCCTTTGCTAGGGTCAGAGACACTCCCTCCCCTCTCTTAGCAGGCAGGAAGGATTCGAGGCTCAAGGCAGGCCCCTCAGCTCCTTCAGCATAAAGTGCAAACTTCAGGTTATGTCCCCTTGAGTTTGAGACTGACGGCAATCATCAGTCCCTCGTATACCCTACGGAGCACTCCCTTTCTTAGTAGTGAAGAACGTGGAACTGGAACAAAGTGGGGTTTGGATTCCAAATCTAAACACTTTTTAAAGACGGGGGATGTGGATCCACTGTTTAAGGTTTCAGAAGTGGTTTGGGGTAGTTCTTTTGCAAATGCCATTTTCTGTCTGTTGCTCAGGCAAAGCCTTTATTAATTTATTTGAGGAGTTTTATATAGCGCGAACATGACACAAAGGCGTCGGAGCCCTTTACAGAGTAAGCACAACTGGATAATACGAGGAACATAAAGAGTAAATAAAAATACATAACGATAAAAAAGAGTAAACAATGTACAGTGGGATATCTAAACAAAATAGCAGTAAATACTTAGGTTACATAATCGTAAATAAAAATACAAAGTAATAGAATATAAAAGATGTAAACTTAACAATATACAGTAAAATCTGTGAACGCTAGGTTCTCAGGTAGAAGAGGGAGGGAGTTGCACAGATTACATGGGGGTGGGGTAATGGTCTAGTCCAAGTGAGAGAGGAATTTGTTGGATAGAACATTTTTTACTTCTTTCCGGGAAGAGGCATGTGGATGGGTTGCATCTGATCTCCATAGGTAGAGAGCTCCAAATGTTCTAGAGAAGGAACGGTTGTAGGTTTTCTTTCTCTTGAATTTTTGTGGCTTGAGAAGTAGAGAGCTCGTGCTTCTGGAGGATCTATTTCCTCCTGATATGGTCAGTTTCTGCGACAGGTAGGAGGAGGTATTGTGGTGCAGCGCTTTGTAGGGCATGCAGCAGATTTTAAAATGCATCCTGGCCTCGAAGGGAAGCCAATTCAGTGCACGAAGGTCAGGGGTGATGTGATAACTTTTCTAACTCATGGTGAGTCTAGCTGCAGTTTTAAGGGTAGCCTTCAGAGGTGCAGGTGAGGTTTTCGGGAAGCCCACAAGGGCAGTGCTACCGTAGTCACGTTTTGAGAGCACAGTTGTGAGGTTGGCTGCGGGAAGGAAAGATTTTAGTTTCCTAAGAATATGCAGCTCATGGCTAGCTCCTCTAGTGATGGTGCTGATGTGTTTTTGCATGGACAGGTCTTTGTCTTGTGTTATACCTAGGGATTTGGGAGAGTCGACGATGAGTGATGTGCAATTCATGGCAGAGGGAAGAGGGAGCAAGTCGTTGACATTAGGGGTGGTAGTGGGTGGTGATCAGTAAGAATTCCGTTTTATGGGCATTGAGTCTGAGGTGGTTATGAGTTAGCCATTGTTGCGTTTTGGTTACGGTGACGTTAAGGGTGTGCATGTCCTCGATGGAGGTTATTCTCCTGTAGAGTTGGGTGTTGTCAGCATACATATGGTAGGAGATGTGAGAGAGTTTGAGGATTTCAGTAAGGGGCTCCATATAGAGGATGAACAGTGTTAGGGAGAGGATAGAACCTTTGGGGACGCCCAGCGATAACAGAGACTGCTCGGAAAGTGTGTGATTGATTAGGAGGTGCTGCGATCGGTTGTGTAAAAAGGAGGAGAACTATTTTAGCACTGTGCCAGAGAGGCCCATCCTATGTTCTAGAAAGTCACATTCTAGAAAGTCAAGGATCAGGAGGCAAGATTATTATCCAGTATTAGGGTATCTTTCATAGATTCACATGCCTGAATCATTCCCCGTCGTCGGGATGGGAGTCACCGGCACATAAATAAAGTAATGTCCCATTAGACATATAGAGTAATAGGCCAAAGGCCTTACATTAGTAAAATATCCATGTCGTTTTGTAAAAAGGACCAAACTCTAGAGAAGAGCCAATCAGCTATCACCACCCTCTGGAACCTTCCTGGAAGGAGCTCTAGTCCCTCAGATTTTCTACCCCACTTCATGCTACGGGAGTCTCCTCTGAGCTCTGCTCAGCTTTCCTCATTTATGGATTTCCAGTGTTTCTTACTTCATAATTCTATCTTCTGGGTGAAGTTCTCAAGTTTTTCATGGCAGATACTCCTAAGAAAGGCCTTTTTAGGCCCTGTGCTTCCTGTGGTAAAAAGAGACGTCATGTGGATGACCAACACAAGCATCGTCTCTACTGCCTTTACCCGGATCATTCTTCAAAGAACTGTAAGGTATGTCGTACATTTTCCTCAAAGACCCTCAAAGATCGGGAGGGGCGCCTCTTAATTTGGCTGCAGAGGCTTAAAGACAAAGACCAACCAGTGTCTTCTGAGGAGAGTGAGGGCTCTTCCATATCTTCACAGTCCTCTCAGAAAAGACCAAGGGTGACTTCTCCAGGCCCTTCGTCGCAGCCACCTCAGAAGACACACAAGAAGTTTTCAGAGGTACAGCCCAAGGCTCTACCAGCAAAGGTTTCTCCTCAGGAAGTTCTGCACACCTTTAAAAAGCCTTCTTCCACTCCGTCGACGACAACCTCATCGACGGTGGCCTCAACGACGAGGAAATCTCATTCAACAGCCTTGTGTGTAACCTCGTCGACGACAAATGTTTCAACTTCTGTCGCGTCTTCTTCATTATTCACGTCGACGACTCCATCGTGGACGGCCGGTAGGTCTGTTTCGTCGACGATAAAAATAAAGAAATCATCGTCGACGTCCAAACAATCGCCGACACTACGATCGCCGATGACTGTGTCGACGACGACACCGTCGACAAAGACTGTCCCGTCGACATCCACTCCATCGTCGACGAAAGCTCAGTCGACGACGGCACTGTCAACGAAAACTCCATCGACGACGACAACACCGTCGACGACGGCTCCGTCGAAGGGAACTCCATCAACCATGGTGCCCGTCGGCGCTTCACCGGCGACGACCACACCGTCGACGGGCTCACAGACGACGACGACTGATTCCAATCTGAAAAGTACGTACGTCCATCTCAAAATCACGAAACGTACGTTGACGCCGGCCCCGACTTCCCCTAGTAGGGTCCAGCCATTGCCTCCAGCTAACCTCTTGGAGGAGGAAAATTCTGACGAGGGAAGTATGTTTAGGACAGCGACAAGCCCATCTGAACTTAACGTAAAGTATCAAGACAGTTCGGACTATGAGGACCAAGAACAGGAGGATCAGACAGTTTATCCTGAAGAATACCATCTGCCTCCACCTCCCATGGTTTGTCTACCAGCATCTTTGGTTTCGGACCTACAATTCCTCATTACGGACTATAAGCAGAGATTCCCAACTTCTGCAACGTCTCCACCTCCAGCTGTATCTCCACCGCCAAAACCGCAGCTTCCACCTTTAAATCTACAGCCTGGGCCTGTCATTTCACCACCTCCGCCTTTCACAGACGATGAAAAGGAAGATCCACATGAGGAAGGGGAACTTCATGATTCCCAGTCTACTCATGATGAGTGGGACAATTATGTAATCCCCTGTGCTGCATCTCCCGTGCCTACTCAGGCTGACTCGCCTTCTGAAGACATTGGGGGATTTCACAACATAGTGGAAAGAGCAGCGCAACGTTTCCAAATACCTATGCCATCACACCAGTAAGATTGCTTCCTATACGATTTGAAGGCGCCTTTTAAAAAATCGGTCAGATCTATAACTATTATAGATTACATATGGGATCAGGGTGTTAAAATAATGCCTAACCCATCCTCGGTGTCCCCAGTATTGCCTCGTCTGGAAAAAAAATACAGAGCTCCAGATACTGCTCCAGCTTGCCTAATAGGACATCCCAAACCAGACTGTCATCACACAGGCTGCTCAACGAAGATAAAAAATTCCTTCTGCTCCACTAGCCGCTCCTCCGGACGAATAAGGTCGGCGGCTTGATAATATTGGAAAACGTTTCTCGTCAATGTCAGCATTAACAGTGCGTGTATCCAATTCCTTGGCACTGTTAGGATGCTATAACAGGCAGATGTGAGCAGACACTGCTCCATATCTTGCGACCCTGCCAGAGGATTCAAAAGAAGAAGCAAAAAAGATCTTGCTTGAGAGCGAACGTACTGCATCCGAGATAATAAATTGCGCGATGGATATCGCCTCTACTGGATTTCGCCAACTGGCTGGTGCAGCTGTACTACGACGCCAGGGTTGGTTGAAGGCAACTTCATTCCGACCGGAAGTGCAAACAAACATTTTGGACATGCCCTACGATGGCCAGCTTCTTTTCGGAACGCACATTGTCGAGGCTCTTCAAGGTATAAAAAAAGATATCAACACGGCCAGAGCTTTGGGTACCCTTCAATTCAAGAATCCGCCTTTTCGTGGCTCAAGAGGAAGAGGACAGTCCTCTACAAGGGGTGATTACCAAAACCGATCTTCCTACTGTTCTAATCAGCAGTATCGGCCACAATACCAGCAGCGTTAGCAGCACCAATCATCCTATACTAAATCCTTCTTTCGTGGCAAAGGAGGTCGACAGAAGGACACTGCCCAGCGACAATGACCTTTCACTACAGCCGGTCTCCATTTCATCTCCACCCTCAACAGTTGGAGGAAGAATTTCCCATTTCCTACAAAATTGTAAACAAATAACAACGGACAGCTGGGTTCTGCAACTAGTTCAATTTGGTCATTCACTAGAGTTCACTCAAATTCCTCCCCAAACCCCTCCCCGACCCATGCTTCACAAAAATCTACGTATTCTACCCCGGGAGATTTCACTTATGCTCCAGAAGGGAGCTATAGAAAGAGTTCCTCTTTGTCAACTGGGGAAGGATTTTACTCCCGTTTTTTCCTAGTACGCAAAAAGGAGAAGAAATGGAGACCAATCTTAGACTTGAGAAGCCTCAACAAATTTGTTTAAAAAGCAGTTGTTTCGTATGGTTACCATCCAGGAGGTACTACAACTTCTTAATGCAGACAACTACATGGTGTCTGTGGACCTTCAGGATGCCTATTTTCAGATCCCTATCCACCGGAATCACAAGAAATTTCTGAGATTTGCAGTAGCGGGCAGACACTTCCAATTCCGTGTCCTACCGTTCGGACTCAAATCGGCGCCACGCATTTTAACAAAATACCTCTCTCCGGTAGCTGCACATCTCAGACAACACCACCATCAGGTCTTTCCATATCTGGACGACTGGCTTGTTAAAGCACCCTCTCTAGAAGGCGCGTACAGGTCTTCCGACGCCGGTCTACAGCTTTTTGATCACTTGGAGCTCACTCTCAATCGGGACAAGTCTGTCCTCCGGCCTTCCCAGCGAATAACTTTCCTGGGTGCTACTCTCGACACGACCCAGAAGAAAGCGTTTCCATCACAGGAGCGAAAAGACAAGCTTCTTTCCTTGGCAATTCGCATACGATCCAAAAAGTCGTTAACAGTGCGCCTTTTCAAATCCTTGCTCAGGATGATGTCTTCATGCATTCTACTAGCTCCACACTGTCGTCTTCACATGCATCCTCTTCAAGAGGTGCTATCTGCTCAATGGGTCCAATGTATAGTATCATTTGACGATGTCATCCGAGTGACCACTCAAATGGTCAAGGCTCTAAGGTGGTGGATTTGCCCTCAGAACCTTTCTTAAGGCTTGCATTTCTTACTTCCAGCTTCGCCACATACCATCACAACAGATACGTGCCTGGAAGGTTGGGGAGCTTTCCTCCAAGAACTACAGATCAGCGGAAAGTGGTCCCCTTCCGAAAGAAAACTCCACATAAATCTCCTCGAGCTGCGAGCTGTCTATCTCGCTCTTCTGGTATTCCTGCCAAGGATCAGAAATTCTCTAGTGTTCGTGCGGACGAACAATACCACGACGATGCACTATCTAAACAAGCAGGGGGGAATTCGCTCTCTAACACCCTCTCACAAGTCGCAAAACATCTGGAACTGGTTGCTCCTTCACAACAATTCTCTTCGGGCAGACGACGTCCCAGGAACAGACAACGTTCTGTCCGACTCTCTGAGCAGACAAAAGGTGATGTGTCACGAATGGGAGTTGAATCAGCGGACACTCAACCGCATATTCTCTCAATGGGGCACCCCTCTCCTGGACCTGTTTGCTACCAAGCAGGACGCCAAATGCCAACACTTCGCAAGCTGGCACCTCCAGAAGGGATCTCTAGGGAATGCATTTTCGATAGCATGGTGGAACGTCTTTGCATACGCTTTTCCACCGATTCCTCTGATTCCCAGGGTTCTCAGAAAATTGAAAGCGGCACCTCGCAGGCTCATTCTGATATCTCCAGCTTGGCCACGCCAACATTGGTCCACGGAGCTTCACCTTCTCTCCCTGGAACCACCGATCCAGTTGAAACAGTTTCCCTCTCTTTTCTCAATGAACCACCAGCAAGTCCAACATCCGCATCCAGCATCTCTCAGATTATCCGCTTGGCTCCTGAGTTCAGGGAATTCAAAGGCCTAGACATACCTATGGACTATAGAGCAGTTCTGGCTCTGGCTCGAGCGGACAGTACTAACAAAACATACTCCTTAAAATGGAAGACGTTCTGCATCTGGTGCAAGTCAAAGAAGATACACCCTCTCTCATCTTCTCCAGAACAAATATTGTGAATTCAGGTCTTGCTCACGCTTCCATTAAAGTTCACCTGGCAGCAATATCCCGTTTCAGAAGATCTTCTGCAGGCCCTTCTCTTTGGTCTAGCTGGTTGATCAAACAATTTCTTAAAGGCCTGTTCAGGACATTTTCTCCTGTAAAGAATTTACCTCCCACTTGGCAACTCAACACAGTTCTTGTTCAACTTATGAAACATCCTTTTGAGCCGATACACAGAGCTGATCTTAAGTATCTTTCCTGGAAAACAGCGCTCCTTCTAGCCCTTACCTCGGCGAGGCGAGTAAGTGAGCTTCATGCATTTTCAATTCAAGACTCTTTCCTTCAGTTCAAACACGACAGGGTTATACTACGAACAAATACTTTCCACCTCAATGAACCTATAGTCTTACGGACCTTTTTTCTAAATCCTCACACAATGGCAGAAAGAACTCTGCATTCTCTGGATCTTAAACGCTGCCTAAAGTTTTACATTGACCCGACAAAGACCTTCCACAAGTCCAACCAACTCTTTGTGGCTTACAGTCAACCTAGAAAGGGTCTTCCATTCACTAAACAAAGTATCTCTCGCTGGATCTCTGCAGCTATTACTTTCTGTCACCAGCAAGTGGGGCAGCCGCTACATTCCAAGGTCCGATCCCATTCCACTAGGGCGATGTCTACCTCAATGGCACTCTTTGTAGGTGTGCCTATCACAGACATTTGCAGATTGGCAACTTGGAGGACGCTGCATACATTTACCAAGCATTACTGCTTGGATACAGACCTCATGTAGGATGTTGCAGTGGGACAGGCAGTACTACGTCATCTATTTCGATAGAGGTGAACCTTCCTTTTCATCCCGCCATCCTTTCTTTTATACACACATTTCTTCATTGTGTTCCTTAATGGTTTCTTTGATTGCAATTTGGTACTTCCTATGTTTCACATTGATATGTTATTATCTGGTGAATTTGTATATGCTGTACCATCCGAAATGTACTTATCATTGCTTACTACTCTGATTCAGGCATGTGAATCTATGAAAGATACCCTAATACTGGATAAGAAATGCGTTACTTACCTGTAACTGCAGTTAGCCAGAATTGGTATCTTTCATAGATTCACATGCAACCCACCCACCTTCCCTGGAAGGGCTCATCTAGTTCTCTCAGTGATACGCCTACTTAGCACTGTGCTTACGAAAATCTGAGGGACTAGAGCTCCTTCCAGGAAGGTTCCAGAGGGTGGTGATAGCTGATTGGCTCTTCTCGAGAGTTTGGTCCTTTTTACAAAAGGACATGTGTTAGAAATGGGAATTTCCGGTTGGCTGAGGCTTGCGCCAAAGCCAGGCAGAAACCACCATTCTACGTCAGGGCAAAGAAGTTACCCACCAAGATAAGCTCTGCTCACCCTCTTGGTAGCTTGGCACGAGCAGTCAGGCTTATCTCAGAGGCGATGTGTAAAGCGGTTGCGCGCGCACCCAGCAACAACACCTAAGGCCCACCACAAAGGAAACTCCACACAAGGTTATATATAAATTTAGGCTTTGTATTATACCAGACACATTAGATAATAAACACACACTTTACAATGTGCCATAGGCACGGGCAGAATTTACCGGGGATTATGTACACGGGACAGGGCCACGTGGGTCACTGTCAGGAATAAGCACTTTTAGAGCTAGCACTTGGTAGAATTAGCACTTTGTAGGAATAACATTCAGAACATAGAACATATAATAACTGTAGCACCAAGATAGCAAATGTAGCACACAACCAGTAACCACTGGTAAAAGGTAAGTACCACCGACGCAATACTACACACCGTAGGCAAATATCACGCAGGGAACTATGAACTCACTAGCATCACCTATACTAGGAAAACACCCTCCTAAGCATAGAAATACATTTAGGGGTATAGGCATAAAACATTGCATGAATCACATTAGGAAAGTAATCACATTTGCGCAAAACATCACATGAGGGAAAAACATGTACTCCTAGCAGGGACACAACACATGAAAATGTCCCTAGGCCAACTCGCCCTTTCAGGTGCGAGAACGCCCTGTGACCACAATGTCAGGGCAGGCTGCGCAGGCAGCCAAGGAAGGGTGCGCAAAGGGAACAGGCCTAAACGTAGGAGCTGCCCACTAAGTGCTGGGCAGCTGTAGGACCTGAGCGTGGCACCAGCGTGCCTCCTGGCTCTCTTCTGGGCTCCAAATAAGCAAATGCCCAAAACAACATGGGAGCCTTGTGGGCTCTGGCTAAACAATTGTGCCCTTAGGAGCCTCGTGGGTTCGAAACAGAAATGCTGCCACCACTGGGGGGAGCGGCCCGCTGCCAGCCGGGGCAGCTCTACCACCCGAAATGTCCCTTCAGCTCTGGGGCCTCGTGGGCTTGAAATATCAGGGCGCCCTTGGAGCCTTCGAGGCTTTAAAACCAATTTGTCCCCTGGAGCCTCTCAGGATCTAAATAAATGTGCCCCGTCGTTGGAGCCTCAATAGGCTTGAAATAAACAAAATGCCCCCGGGGTGGTTAGAGCCTTGACAGGCTCGAAATAAACAAAATGCCCCTGGGGTCGTTGGATTAATGGGGAAGCGGCCCACTTCCTCCCGGGGCCGCTCTACCACAAAAGAAATTCCCCCGAGTGCAGGTGGAGCCTCGTGGGCTTGAAAACAGAGCACCGGTTGGAGGGGAGGGGCGGGCACCGGCAGAGTGCCCCGACGCCCCTCCTCCACATCACGGAACACAGGGGCACGACTCACCGGCTGTGCAGGGTTCCTCTGGCTCTGCTCCGGTCCCAGTGTCTCCTGTCTGGGCGGCAGGGCGGCACCCGCGGGGCTCTCCCGTCTTCCGGCCAGCAGGCAGTCTGGGGCTCTCTAAAGCTCTCGAGAGAACCAGGGGGAGAGAGGTTGACTTCAAACCGGCGGGCAGGAGCGCGGGGTGGGATCCCAGCCGCTTCCTGCTTCCTCCTGTCTCGCGGCCCCGCCCACGTGCTGCCTGACTTCCTCTGCGAGCTGGGCGGCGGCGGTGATTTCAGTCGGACGAGGCGTAGGCTCCCTCGTAAATGCAAGTATAAAGCGGAGTGGGCACCCGCTATGGTAATGGGTAAAAATACACGGGCACCAGGTCCCTGGCGGGGTGGGCACCCGCTAGGGACAAACCGGCAGAATTGCGGCGTGGGGCGGCACAATGCCGGGTGGGCACCCGCTCTTCCCACAGCGAAGGGGGGAATCCCCCTCTCAAATGCTTGCAGCTCTGTTGCTGCAACTAGAATAAAGGCGCTCCCCTGGATGGAAAAGAAAGCGCTTCCCAGGCGCTTGAAGGGTGCAAAAGAAGTCCAGGGAAGGTCCTTTAGAAAGGTAGGCGGGGGGGGCAAAGGCTGGGCCCAGGGGCCAGCTCACAGGGCCCTCCAGGCAGGGAGGCAGTCCCAGTGGCGGTATCCTCCTGGCGCCCAGCAGCAGCAGGCCCCCCTCAAGTTAGGATCAGGTAGAGAACATTTTGTATGGGGTCACAGCCCCTTTTTATACACCTAATTCCTTTGTCTGTGTCTGCAGGGTGGGGGGGAAACCAGCCGCAGCTGGTTTCGGAGCACTCTGGTGTGCTCAGCCCCTCTCACCATTCACCAGTCAGGCTAGGGTCATCAGTCGCACCACAGGGGGCGGAGCCAGCATTGTGTGGGGAAAGCCCAGCCCTATTCAGGTCCCAGGTGCACTCCTCCCTCACATCAATCATGCAGATCTCTCCACTCACCACCGGGGCAGACCCATCCTTACTCCTGGAGCCAGGCTCACCAGCCAGCTCCAGCCAATCACAAGCCAGACAGCCAATTCACATAAATTACACAGATATGCCAACTTCTAGAAGTGGCACTTCCACACTAGGCACATTAACGCCGCACATATCATCGCACAGCATTTAATCACACAAGTCTGCACATACCAAACTCGACCCTGCATTCCCCACGCATCAGGAACTACCAGGGACACATACATTCCCCATTCATTCCTATGGGAGGGCAGGCCAACCTCACTACACGCACGCACTTTACCCTGGGACACAGTGGTAAAGTGTGCCAAAGCCAAAAATCACTAACACCAGGTCACAATTAAAAGCAAAAAGTTCAGGGGTGAACCTGCCAGAAGGGCCAAGTCCCACAACAAGGATATGTTACTAATGTAAGGCCTTTGGCCTATTACTCTATATGTCTAATGGGACATTATTTATGTACCGGGGACTCCCATCCCGACGACGGGGAATGATTCAGGCATGTGAATCTATGAAAGATACCAATTCTGGATAACTGCAGTTACAGGTAAGTAACCCATTTCATTTTGGTCAAGGGGCCGCGGGGCATTGTCAACAAGGTGGACCATGGCAGTTTCGGTACAATGACCCGAACAGAAACCAGATTGACAGTGGTCAAGGAGTAGAAATTGTTCAATGTGATTGTGGAGCTGCAAATGTACACATTTCTCAAAGAGTCTGGCCAGAGTAGGGATATTGGAAATGGGGTGGTAGTTAGAGTTGATTTATTTTTTTAGGATAGGGCTATCCTGACCAATTTTGAGGCTGTTGGGTAGGGAACTTTGTGTGACAGAGGCATTGATTATCCTGATCCATAGTGGAAGTAGGAGGTGAAAGAACTCATTAGGGAGTTTGGAGGGGAGGGGATCAGTGAAGTCGTTTGAATATTTCAAGGAGGTCAAAAGGTTGAGAGTATGCAATGTGATGGCTCTCACAGCAGTTACCTGCTGGCTCCAAACAGGAGCATCCAAAATAATGGCACAATGAAGTGGAAGATCTCTGCACCAGGCTGTTATCAGCCTTCCTGAAGCAGTAATGAGGGACAACAAAAGGACAGGCCATACCCAGAAATCTCTTTACCATTAAAACAACAGATACTGCAATCCCACCCCTGGCATCTACCAAACTGCAGTGCTCAGGAAGAACTAATCCGAAGACCTTTGCTAACAAGGCCCTCAAGTAAATTTCTAAGGGAAATCTCCACCCCCCCTTCACTTCAGTGTCTTGCTCTCCATCCTTCAGGCACAAGAATGCAGTCAGTACAGTTCCATTGTCTGGGGAATCTGTATTCACCCTCTATCTTTTGCCATACTACACCAGAGGTCCTCCAAAATGGATACCAATGGACGGCCCCAGTACTCAGACTCTCATTACACACATAGTTCCCTAAAGGTGCAACACAAATTCTGCACATACATGCACACTGAATGTCAGCACCTGCATCTGGGGTTCCCAAAATAGCAGAGCTTTAAATGAGACACTGAAAAAAAGATCTGGGCACACTATTGATTAATAAAAACTTGGTGCACTGCCACTAATGCTTTATATGATTCACCATAGCCAAGGAAAGCAGTGCTAAGCTCATTATGAGGGAATGCTTGTTGGGCCCATCAAGGTCAGAGAAGAGGTTCTGGACCTTGTATTCCTGGGTACAGGCCTAGCCCTCTGCTCAGTAGGTACCAGTAGATACCAGTTTTACATGAAGTCTGGCACTTAGGGCATGGGTACATGTCTATATATCATGTAGGGGATATTTCCGTTTCAACACATAGTATAAGATAAATGCATCTAAAACAGAGGTTATGATATGGAATGTACACCAAGCACATACTAGTACAGCACCCTCAGCAGTAAGGATAGTGAAGCAGGTTTGTTAATTAGGTCTCTAACTTACAAACAACTTTGAGAAACTGAAAGTAAGGGTGGGAGCACACTGACTCACATCCCAGCATTCAATGTTCCCCAATGCTTCATGGTAAATGCAGGGCATGATAACATTTACTTAAGTAGTGGTCTTTAATTTGTCACTCTTGTTGGTGAACACCTGTGCTGTGTAACTCTAGACTAATGATTCTGGATTCATTCTTCCATCAGAAGAGAGAAACCAGTCAATTTGGGGTTGCTGGAAATGCTGCTCAATGACTTTAGGAAACTATTCTCTGCTAATTATGTTAATAAATGGGTTGAGGTAAATCAGATTTTGAGTCAGTGCCAGAACCTGCCTATTGCACTGATTGGGAGAGTAAATTTGGTTACAATGATTATTCTGCCAAAGTTGCTTTTTTATTGAATTACAAATGTACATTCACAATAGTTTCTTCGCTAGAAATTATACGTCTATAATTGCTAGAAAACCGATAGTGGGTGTATGATGACCTGATTTCAAGGTATTTTTTCAGCATATGTTCACAGTATCCATCTGTGGGGGTCTCGTGTGGTGCTCTTCTGCCAAGTGCAAATCATTCCAACAGATTACATATTTCATAATTCCACACCAACACATAGCATGCACAAAGCTGTTGCTTCGACATAAAAAGGAAAAGTTTCTTTTGCTGGTGCCTCTTCAGCAGGCACCTCCTGTACACGTAGCTCAGATTTTTTTTTATTTCCACGTTCTTACTTTGAGTCCTGCTTCCAATGTTTTAAGGGTTCATGCTCTGTTGACTTTAGACTCTGAGGTTGCCCACTTTGCCTCTTCCTTGCCTGTAACTAGTTTGATTTTTTTGTATCTGTTGCTTCCTGGTAAGTGTTTTTTCATCACGGACTTTCCTTCTAAATGTAATACTGTGATCTCTGCCTATGGTTGCTTGAACATGTAAGTGATTCACTGCCTAGGGTCTTAACTGATTTTTAGGTCTCGTGACCTATCAATGCGCATGCGCATTGAGCGGAGCGAGAGATAAAGGGGCTTAAAAACAGAGCTTACCGAGATCGGGAGATTCCATGCAGTGCCCGTGAAAGCGAGCTCAATGCGCAAGCGCATTGACATAAAAAGCGCGTGCACATGCCTCCCTCCAACAGGCATCCCCCAGCGTGCGCTCTTCAAAGGAATGCTCTGCCCCCCTCTGCCACTTCACGCCAGCAGCTCTTCAAAGGGATCCGCTCCGCCCCCTGCTGCATCAAAGGCTTTCATTTCGCTACTCTTTTGTAACTTGCACACGTCACTTTTCTCTTGTAACACACTGTTCGCTACCTCTCACATTATGTTTTTTCTTTTTTTATATACTTTTCCAAGTGCCACCATTGCCTACGTAACGTTTGTTCCTGTGTTTGAGTGTCCGCCGTTTATTGCAGTATTATTCCTCTACTTGTCCATTGTACGCTTTTGTAACATGCACACAAATCACTTTTCCCTCCTGTAATGTATCCATTGTTACCTCATGTATTTTCGTTTCTCCCTATTGTCACTTTTAACTCATGTAACTTAACGTTTGCTTTTGTAATTTGTTCACTTGTAATCTTATCCTCATGCATCAGTTCTGCTCCTTTTGTGAAGCGCTCTGACGCCTTCGGGTAAAGTCTGCGCTATATAAAAATCTCATAGATAAGTAACTATCACCCCCGTCTCCCTGCGCATCACTCACTGTACTCTCGACCTCCGCAACCTCCTTCCCGCCCCCACCTGTCCCCTCGGCCAACTTGGTAGAGATGCGGCCCCGCCAGGGCTCCCCCTCCTAGGACTCCCTCCTCGCAGCGTAGCCCCACTCGCACTGCTTCAACCACTCCACTGGCCACGGCAATTCTTTAGGGCCCTAACCCCTGCCTCCATTTAACACCGATACCGATACACATGCCCTTGTGTGCACCGTGGCAGCCTTGATCTAACTCGCCCAACGTCCTATTCTTGCTCATTGGGCATCCTCCTCCTCTCGCTGCGCCCGACCCCATCCCCTGCCCAACCCCCGTTTGGACATCAGAAGCCGTTGTGATGATCCTTGCCTCCATATTAATCTTCCCGGGGTGGGGCGGAGGGGGGTGGATGAGGTGTCCCACTCCCTGTCGTCGCTTCTCCATGCTCACCCCGCCCCTCCCCAACCCCATTCGCCAGCCCTTACCATCAGCCGTCCTCCTTGTTCTCCTCCTCTTACAAATCCCTCCTTCTGATGACCCCCTCCTCCTTGTCCCTGCCCCTATGCCGTGTCTTCCCTGGCCGCCGCCCTCCCCTCTTTTTTGGGGGGGGGGGGGGGGGTTGTGATTTATCCCCCCCACTCCCTTTAGCGCCCTTTCTGTCTGCCACCCCTTTTAAGCTTTTTGGCACCCTGGCACCCGCCCCCTCCCCTCCAGCCCAAACCCAGTACACTTTCCCCGAGACAGCGCCCAATGACTTCCTCTGCCCCGTAGCTCTACTATTGTCCTACCGTCTCGGCAAGGTGAACTGTCTCACTTGCTGGGCGCCCTTTGTGGCCCACTAATTCCGTATCGCACCAACTAACAAGGCCTAATTCCTGCATTATGCCCTTTGGGTCATCCACGAGTACCACCACCCGATATGTTGTTGTTATGCCTACAATACCTCTTCGTAATTCTGTCCCCTTTGCTTAGACGCCCGTCCCGCACCCCACCACCATTTGTTCCCTCCCGAGACCGCCCTCTGAAACAGAGCCCCCAACTCTCGTCCGCCCCCGGCAGACAGATGCGCCCTCGCCACACCTCTCCTGCAAACCTGGCTCGCGTGTCCCCCCCTTTCCCCCCCACCGCCTCCTACTTGTCGTTCTTATCTTCTTAGTTAATGGTGTGGCAGCATGGTTTGAAGGGGAGACAGACAAGAAGGGGGGCGAGGGGGGTCATAGCCAATTCTTGCAGCCCTGGGGCCATGCTTCTTTCGCTTGTCTAGCAGGAAACCGAACTCCACCGTGGCTGCCCCCGCACTGCCTCCCCCCCCCTAGTTGGACAAAGCATTGGTCGCACGCCTAGGACTCAGCACACCGTACAATACTCGCCTCCAACATGCTGCACCACGACAGCCCACTTGTATCCAGCATCTTACACCCAGGACCTTATACCCAGGTGTCACAAGTCTAGCCACCCGACCCCCAGAAAGCCCCCCGTCCACCGGCCAAGGACTCGGTCGGCACCTCCGTGCCAAGTGGTGCTTACACGCGACCATCGCCCGCATTTCCCGTGCTTCGGAATCCAAATGCTCTCGCCCGACAGCCTCTAACAGCAGCCCACCTCTCATGCATTACCCGCCATCTCCAGAGCCTCGCTTTCCCCGCAGTATTTCTTTTACGCCACCAATGATGCCCCGTACATCCCCAAGACCACAACCCGTCCCCATCCACCAGACTGGCAACCTCCTACCAATGCATAGTATATGTATTTTTGTCCTAAAGCAAAATTAAAATGCTGGTCCTGCATAACGAAGGTCATTTTGAATTATAGAGCCACAAATAGAGTATTTAGAAAACCATGGTGTTAACCCCTGTGGAGCGAAAAGTTTCATTGGCTTGGCGCACCATAAGAGGACTTCTTATTCTATTTGCAATACCAGCCACCCGGCAACCTCCTTCTCCCGCTACCTGCCGCAGCTCCCTGCCTCCCCCAGATCCCACCCCTCCGACCAACTAGGTGCCCGCCTCATTCGGTCACCCTTTAGGAAACTTTTGTCACGCTCACTTGCGAGCCCCCCCCCCAGCATCAGGCCGAACCCAGCGTTGAAGCACCATTGTGCAGCTCTACGATGACCCGACAGCGCTTAACCCCCTGCAGCAGAACATTTGCAAAGCACATTTGATCTGAGTTAATAAGAACTTGTATTTTTTATAAAACGTGGGCTTCCAGCTGACTGGCAAACAAGACTAAACTTATAATTTCTTTTAACACCATGGTCCACGCGCACTTACACACACCTCATATAATTTACTCCTAGGCCGGCGGGCCAAGGTGTTCAATTTATTACAAATGATAATTGAACGGGGACGGTGGGTGGCGTCAACACTATTCATGTGGTCATTGTGCATCAAGCAGGGCAATTAAGAGCACTAAAGAGAAAGATGTGGGCGCGAAAGGCATTGGTGCATAATGGCGGCAGGTCTCCACATTACACCATTTCAAAGATAGGAACAGCTGCGGATATCACCGGCTTCTAACGCGCGGCCAAGCATCTGAACATGCACTTTCTGGTCTTTTAAAAGCAAACACTTTTGGTTTCCCATTGCGCGGATGCTCCTGTAATTTCTCTCTTGTCTCCGATACTAGAGATAAGAGATAAAAGAAGGACACCGACTCTGGCGCCCCTTTTGGACTCGAAAGACATCCTCTAATGCGCGTGTTGTTCATTGAGGTATCTACAAAGCACTTACTTTCTACCAGGGTGTCTCCACTGATTCCAAAACAGCATCACAGCTGCAGGATAAAAGGGCACGTGTCTGTGCAGGAGGCAGCCAGCGTCATCTCTAATAGCCGTCACTGTCCCCTGTCAGCCGCCTCAGTTTCCTATCCGTGGGAGTAAACTTCAATGATTCTAATAATAGTCAGTAATAATACCACCACAGCATCACTCAACACCACCACAGCATCACTCAGCACCACCACTCAGCACCAACACAGCATCACCACAGCATCACTCAGTGCCACCACAGCACCACTTAGCGCCACCCCAGAACCACTCAGCGCCACCCCAGCACCACCCCAGCAGCACCACTCAGCAACAGTACAGCAACAATAAGCACAACACCAGCATCACTCAGCGCAACACCAGCATCACTCAGCGACACCCCAACATCACTCAGCGCCACACCAGCATCAGTCAGCAACAACTCAACATCACTCAGCACCAACACAGCACCGCTCTGCGCCACCACATTATCACTAGGCAGCAACACATTAACACTCAGCGCAACACCATCAACACCACAGCACCACTCTACACCACAACAACACAAATCAGCACCACCACAGCAACACTCAAAGCAAAGACGAAAGCCATTGGGATTTGTAATATCAATACATGTAAGTCAGGGAAAAACTAAACATGTATCTTTACTAATGCTATAGGTGTCGCATTTGAAAATGTTATAACTATTGGCATTTCGAAGAACAATATTAATAATTTTAATATTTGAAAAACCTAAACATAACTTAAAAAATAATTATATTTACAATACCAATAGCTCCAACTTTTCTAATGCGAGACCTATTGCATTTCCAATGCTTGTTGTCAGGTGGGGCTGTCTTGGAAGGCTCAGGCTTCCCCAATTCCCCTTCCAGTGACATCTTGTCCACATTTGAAACAACGCCCAATTTCTCAAACCTTTCGCCTTTGTCCTAGAGTATGGGATAGTAAATGTTTTCACAGTCCCAACATTTTCTCTCATCACCTCAGCAGTTCTTGGTAGTTGCTGAGAAACAAATCTCTCCTGCATGGCTTTGGAGAGCGGACCCTTCCTCCAAACTCTGAGGGTTGTTGATTTTTCATCTCAATTAACACGTGTTCCATGAGGGCACCCACGTAATTACTTGAGAATCTACAGGGTGGCTCCGATGGGCTGCATAGAACCCCTACTTTTGGAATGGACTACTGTCCTTTCATCCGGCTAGAAGGGACTGACAGGGGCGGAAGCATTTATTTAACAAGGGACAAGGAATATTTGTTCATACCCTTTAGGGGAAAGATGCCTTGTGTGTAAAAGTCTTCTAGTCTCCCTCAAGCAGGTCTTTTGTCCTTACTTGTGTCACACAGGTTAAGTGTGTGTGTTCACTGTGCATATAGGAAGTACAGTGAGGGTGGAGTGTGAGTTGTGCTTTACTGTATGGGCACATAATCCATTTGAGTATGTGAATGGGTGTGTGTGTCTGAATACAAACGGAGGGCTTAGCCAAGGCTGCCCAGTTCCCTGTGTTTGTTTTCTGAATCTCCCCCTTGGAGACTGGTGGGAAGGGGAGGAATATAATTTATTTTCATTCACTTGGGCTTCCAAGCTTTCCCCCAAGAATCAATGAATTAAGGTCACAGCAACTAGGGTGTGGCATTGCCTTTTCCTTCACTTCATAATTAAGCCTCCTGTTTCCTGCCAGGACACCCACTTTCTACCTCGCTTCTGCTGCAACTGGGTGTCAAAGGTCGTGGCTGTACCAGTTTGGAGTTGTACACAATATGCAAGCCTGGAACCAACTGAGGAGACATACTGTTGAAGATACCCCTGGTATGCACTTATCACTAAGTGGGCATGCATGATCTGATTTGAAGAGTATCTCAGGCACTGCATCCATTCTATTTTGTATAATTCAGCGTGACACCCTATGGGAATGTCCAGACTTGGGTAACCTGCACTGTGTGCCACTGGAACCAAGTTACACCTGACAGATGAGCCCTATTAAGAGCAAAACTGTTCTTGGGTTGCTTATGTTCCACTTAAGGGAGCAGAAAAGTTACAATGTCCCTAAAGTAAAAAATGCCCGTGGGAATGATCACCCGGGATTTAGTACCCACTACACTTATTTGATTTATAGACGCAACCACCAAGTATCTATAAAGATGTTATCTAAATTACAACAAATCAAATATCTATCAATCTTAGATTGGAAAACAGCATGCAGTTATAACAATCACTCAGAGACAATTTCATGTGTATTTGTGACAGGTTAAAGCACTACAACAAAATTAGTTTAAAAATTGAACATGAATTTATTACACTTCTGGACAAGTTAAAATGTTATGGGTTTCATACAATTGTAGAATACATCATGTTTTACAAATATTACAAAATATTACATAATACATTAAAAATGTTCTTGAGAACACAAGTCGACGCAGCGTTTCAGTTAAAAAACCTTCTTCAGGACAGTTTCTATAAAGAAACACAAAATTACTAGATAATAATTGAACATACACACAGTATCTTTAAGCATTTATCCAATATATGTGACTGTCACAAACTATATAGGAAATAGTTTTTATCACCATGGGCTGTAGAGCCTAGATCCTACTACTCCACATTGCTATTATTGACATTTATACAAATCAGACATTTCTACAGTGTCCTATAGGTAACATTTCTCGTGCATGCCAGCTTTTACGTATACAGTGAAATCTTAGTAAACAATACTTTATACTGGTGGTTGTGCCGATAATCTTGTGGGAGATGAATAAATTAAAAAAGTTCAATGCATCAAGTACCAGAAAGTTATAGTACCCATTGTGGTCGGTATTAAATATGACCCAATGTATAGGGTAAGGATCTCTTACCTCAAACTATATAAAAGTTTCTCACTCAGGTTTTCATTCTGAGGTCAGGATCGTTAAAAAGGAAGAGGTGTCCTGTTTTAGGTCCACGCTTAAGACTACAAATATCCCATTTATTCAGTCAGGGTATAGTAGTAATTGATATTATCTAAAGGGTCAAAAAAGGGAGGTAATGTGGATTAAGTCATACAAAAACCCATCTTTTTCTCCTATTTTTGTTGCTTAAATATACTCGAGTCACAAGATACCTTTTTATCAGGTCCGTCAATTTCTCACTGTGTCGGAGGGGCCGCCGATTGGTATACATACACTAAAAAAGTAAAATATGAAAGAGGCTCTAATAACTCTTCTATAGGATTAATTATAATAGTCAGCATACGCTTGCCCTATAATGCAAGGAACTCGCCAAGAGAGGTGCTTGTTAAATCGCTGTAGCCGCGTGCTAAATATGCTTTGTCAGCTAATTCTAGTCCCCACGATCTCTAGAACATTGGCAAAGGGATAAATCCATATTTCATTTTGATAATTGTTTTTATGTTTATATAAAACTATGCATTTTGACTGCCTATAACTTATATCTGCTCCTAGAGGCTTACGTCACTCTTGAGAGATATGTGGCATTCAGTGGAGTGTTTTACACTGTTGGTTTAGAACCCATTATTTCCATATAAGAATTACTGATCATAGTCTGACTACCTTGGTTTGTGGTATTACTTACACTCGGAACCCTAAGTTTTAAGTCGGTTCAGATCAATCTATATTTTCAGTTTCAAGGTTATGTTCTTTATCCTATGCGTTTGTATAAGTGAAGCGAGCTGTACCGCGTGATTAGCGGTTTATAAACATATTGTCGACAGTACAGACTCTCATATGCTAAACCTCAACTTTTAACAGTGTTCGGTTTGTTAAGGTATTTTACATGTTGATACTATCAAAGGGCAGTTTAGAATCACTACTCTCTGTTAGTCAACTAAGTTTGACGTCAAGCAGCATCTAATGCGCTTACCTGGACGTTCACAGCGTCTGGGGGTTCTGTTTTCAGTGAAAGACACAGCGGACTAGTAAATCAGTCCTTAAATACACGGAGCCTCGCTATTGGTCGATGTCAGGGGCCGTATTATTGGTAGTTGCATGGTCATGTGATCGCGTTTTACAGACTACCCTTCGTTTTCGATAAAGTTTAACAATATGTAAGTTACCTAATGTTTATCGCTATAATCGGGAGTACTATCGAGATAAAAGCTCAATTACTACTTCTTTACAATCGCTACTCCTTTACAATTATCAAAATCGCGAATGTCAAATTAACAATATCCCTTTCGGTCAGTTCCTGCGATTAAAGCGCAACTGTACAACGACCCAAGACTTTGACAAACATGCTAGGTTCCTACAACAAAAATTCATAGATAGAGGATACCCCAAACGTATGATAAGGCATGCATATAAACGGGCAAAATACTATGACCGAAACAGTTTGCTCAGTGGCAAACATAAATCAGACACCGATCTTCAACCGCTTGTTTTTGTAACCAATTACAATTCAGTAAGCAACAAACTAAAAAACATTATTAATAGAAACTGGCACCTTATCAATGATAAACAACAAAAAAACTTTCCAAAACCTATGTTTTCCTATCACAGAAATCGTACGATTCGGAACAGCATAGTGCACACATACAGAAACATCAGCAATTCTACCCAACAAAGCATAAATAAAGCACCTTTACCAACTGGCACCTTTGCTTGTTCAGGGTGTGCCAATTGCAAGGACATCATCAAGGGTAATTCCATCCAAAATAAGAATAACTTTGCAGAAATCAAAAGCTTCATGAATTGTCGCTCAAAAACCTCATCTATATGATTCGCTGCCCATGCTACTTAATCTATATTGGAGAGACGTCACGCGAAGTACGCATTCGCATGAATGAGCACAAATCAGCGATAAGGACTAACAAGAAAGGTGTCCCACTGACTGACCACTGGCAAGCATTGGGCCACAACATTAATGAGTTCCAATGGTGTTGTTTAGAAGCTGTCACTATGAATGCCAGAGGTGGAGAAAAATCAAAAACGCAAAAAACGTGAACAGTATTTTATGTCAAGGTACAACAATGTCAGATCAGGACTGAATAGCCGTGAAGATTGGGAACGCATAATTAGCAGAATAATAATAGTGCCCTAGCTGAACAATAACAGTGCCCTTATGATTCGGTAAACATGTAATGGAACCACACCAATATCATTTAGATGCACTTAAAATTCAGATTAAATTACAAGGTTTTTACGACCAGGGAAGTTTTATTATTCCATATAACAAACTGTTTTTGAGTTGTTGGCTACGGATACTATGTAACCATTTAGTTTAAATCACTATTTAGTTCAAATAGTCATAAGTAATCCCCCACCAGGATTTGTGAGCAATGGCTAATAAAGCTTTCCTTGTTGTCATCAATAAGCACTTTGCCGGTAACCAAAAATCGGGTATCCAATGGCCTGTACAAGCAATATCACAAACAATGTAGTGCTATTCACGCCTTCGGACGCTATGTAGGGCCATTTCATTTTAAATGCCCTCTAATAGGATTACACATTCTGAATATGTTATTGTGTGATTGATAAAACTTGTATAACGTATCGAGCAACACTCGCGATTTTGATAATTGTAAAGAAGTAGCGATTGTAAAGAAGTAGTAATTGAGCATTTATCTCGATAGTACTCCCGATTATAGCGATAAACATTAGGTAACTTACATATTGTTAAACTTTATCGAAAACGAAGTGTTGCCTGTAAACCGCGATCAAGTGACCATGCAACTACCAATAATACGGCCCCTGACATCGACCAATAGCGAGGCTCCGTGTATTTAAGGACTAATTTACTAGTCCGCGGTGTCTTTCACTGAAAACAACAGAACCCCCAGACGCTGTGAACGTCCAGGTAAGCGCATTAGATGCTGCTTGACGTCAAACTTAGTTGACTAACAGAGAGTAGTGATTCTAAACTGCCCTATGATAGTATCAACATGTAAAATACCTTAACAAACCGAACACTGTTAAAAGTTGAGGTTTAGCATATGAGAGACTGTACTATCGACAATATGTTTATAAACAGCTAATCACGCGGTACAGCCCGCTTCACTTATACAAACGCATAGGATAAAGAACATAACCTTGAAACTGAAAATATAGATTGATCTGAACCGACTTAAAACTTAGGGTTCCGAGTGCAAGTAATACCACAAACCAAGGTAGTCAGACTATGATCAGTAATTCTTATGTGGAAATAATGGGTTCTAAACCAACAGTGTAAAACACTCCACTGAATGTCACATATCTCTCAAGAGTGAAGTAAGCCTCTAGGAGCAGATATAAGTTATAGGCAGTCAAAATGCATAGTTTTACATAAACATAAAAACAATTATCAAAATGAAATATGGATTTATCCCTTTGCAGATGTTCTAGAGATTGTGAGGACTAGAATTAGCTGACGAAGGATATTTAGCACGCGGCTACAGCGATTTAACAAGCACCTCTCTTGAGGAGTTCCTTGGATTATAGGGCAAGCGTGTGCTGACTATTATAATTAATCCTATAGAAGAGTTATTAGAGCCTCTTTCATATTTTACTTTTTTTAGTGTATGTATACATATCGGTGGCCCCTCCGACACAGTGAGGAATTGACGGACCTGATAAAAAGGTATCTTGTGACTCGAGTATATTTAAGCAACAAAAATAGGAGAAGAAGATAGGTTTTTGTATGACTTAATCCACATTACCTCCCTTTTTTGACCCTTTAGATAATATCAATTACTACTATACCCTGACTGAATAAATGGGATATTTGTAGTCTTGAGCGTGGATCCAAAACAGGACACCTCTTCCTTTTTAACGATCCTGAGCTCAGAATGAATACCTGAGTGAGAAACTTTTATATAGTTTGAGGTAAGAGATCCTTACCCTATACATTGGGTCATATTTAATACCGACCACAATGGGTACTATACCTTTCTGGTACTTGATGCATTGAACTTTTTTAATTTATTCATCTCCCACAAGATTATTGGCACAACCACCAGTATAAAGTATTGTTTACTAAGATTTCAATGTATACGTAAAAGCTGGCATGCACGAGAAATGTTACCTATAGGACACTGTAGAAATGTCTGATTTGTAAAAATGTCAATAATAGCATTGTGGAGTAGTAGGATCTAGACGCTACAGCCCATGGTGATAAAAACTATTTCCTATATAGTTTGTGACAGTCACATATATTAGATAAATGCTTAAAGATACTGTGTGTATGTTCAATTATTATTATCTAGTAATTTTGTGTTTCTTTATAGAAACTGTCCTGAAGAAGGTTTTTTAACCGAAACGCCGCGTCGACTTGTGTTCTCAAGAACATTTTTAATGTATTATGTAATATTTTGTAATATTTGTAAAACATGATTTATTCTCCAATTGTATGAAATCCATAACATTTTAACTGGTCCAGAAGTGTAATAAATTCATGTTCAATTTTTAAACTAATTTTGTTGTAGTGCTTTAACCTGTCACAAATACACATGAAATTGTCTCTGAGTGATTGTTATAACTGCATGCTGTTTTCCAATCTAAGATTGATAGATATTTGATTTGTTGTAATTTAGATAACATCTTTATAGATACTTGGTGGTTGCGTCTATTAATCAAATAAGTGTAGTGGGTACTAAATCCCGGGTGATCATTCCCACGGGCATTTTTTACTTTAGGGACATTGTAACTTTTCTTCTCATTCCCCTGGTCCCAGACTTGATATTAGGGGGCCTCCTATACTTTCTCTGTGAATTACCCAGCTTGTTAGCTGAGGAGGTGTTTGCCTTTTTGCACACATCTAGTGCTTTTGACCAGATACATTGGGCATACCACAATATAATGGAAGGTATTTAAACACTGACCTATTCTGAAGATCAATTCAATAGGATCATTACAGGAACTTCATCTAAAAATCTATCAAGTGTACGCATAGATAAAACTGATGAAGAACAGTGGCGTGCATTATGGAATCTTAAGAAAAAGGTAGTACGAGCAGAATTACACGCCGACTTTTTAGTTCAATACTGTAAGCAAGGGATTATACCAAAAGGTTTGCAAGTTGCGAACGAACCAGGTGTCTTTATAGAAAATAGGAAATTTATTGAGAATTGGACACTCATTGCTAATCGCTGTAGCCGCGACTGGATGCTTCTAATAATTGAGACAGCATTTGAAATTTTAGTTATTGAACGTAAGGATATTGAGGACATGGAAGCTAAGTTCATGGATAATACGGCACTATTGGATGCCAAACAAAAATTAGAGGAAATCCAAAAAGATGTAACAGGCTACAGTGATTACTTAACCAACAGAAAAACTAATAAACTACGCAAGGATATCCAAAATTACAAACTGGAATATGTTTATCCCTGTCTCCAACAAGATTTTTATGACAGACCACAGCCCCTGACGTTGCCTTCCTCACGGAGACCTGGATGAACGCCTCATCAGCGCCCGACATCGCCATCGCAATCCCAGAGGGCTACAAGATCACCGGAGGGACCGCACCGCCAACCAGATGGGAGGAGGCATCGCCATCATCCACAGGGACACCATCCGCATCACGACCAACACCGACGACATCCTGACCACCGCCGAACACCTACACTTCCAGATCCACACCGACCCGAAGACCACCCTCGGAGGCACCCTGATCTACCGACCCCCGGGGCCACGCACACAATTCAGCGAGGACATTGCCGACTTCGTCAGCCCGCATGCCCTCCCCTCCGCTGACTACATCCTCCTGGGGGACATCAACTTCCACCTGGAGAACAACAACGACCGCAACACCACCACCCTGCTCGCCAACCTCGCCAACCTCGGACTCAAGCAGCTGGTGTCCACCCCCACCCACCTCGCCGGACACACACTCGACGCCGTCTTCTCATCCAGCAAAGACATCGCCTTCACCCACGCCACTGGACTCCACTGGACGGACCACAGCTGCGTCCACTTCACCTTCAAAAGAACGACGATCCACCACCACCAGCAACAGGTTGCCCGTAGAAGCTGGAACAAGATCACAGCCGACCAGCTCGCCGCTTCCTTGAGCCAGCACCCTCCCGCCAGCTCAGCGAACCCCAGCCTCACGAAGTGGATCAGCAACTGCGCGGACGAACTCGCCCCACTGAGGACCCCGCCCAGCAGACCCGGCAGCAAGAAGGCCCCATGGTTCACCGACGAACTCAAGAGCTCTAAGAAGAACTGCCGAGCCCTCGAGAAAGCCTGGAGAAGGGAGCCAACACCAGACAACATGACCACCCTCAAGCTCGCCACCCGGAAGCACCACCAACTGATCCGCGCCACCAAGAAAACTGCATACAAGGACCGTCTGGACAACAACGCACACAACAGCAAGGAACTCTTCAACATCGTGAAAGAGCTCTCCAACCCCAACGCCGGAAACAACGACATCACCCCATCGCAAGAACTCTGCAACTCCCTCGCCTCCTACTTCCACAACAAGATCGCGGACATACACAACAGCTTCAGCACCCAACCGACGAACGCCACGATCAACACGACCGAACCAACGCCCCCCACCACCACCCTCCACGCCTGGACCCCGATCAGCACCGAAGACACCGTCCGCATGATGAACTCCATCCACTCCAGATTGCCGACCGACCCCTGCCCTCACCACATCTTCAACAAGGCCGACGCTGTCATCGCACCCCACCTGCGGGACATCATCAACACCTCCTTCACCACCGCCACCTTCCCTGAGAGCTGGAAGCACGCCAAACTCAGCGCTCTACTCAAGAAACCAACAGCGGACCCCACCAAACTCAAGAATTACCGCCCCATCTCGCTGCTCCAGTTTCCGGCCAAAGTCATCGAGAAGACCGTCAACAAGCAGCTGGCCGCCTTCCTCGAGACGAATGGATCCCTCGACCCCTCGCAGTCTGGCTTCCGGGCCAACCACAGCACCGAGACCGCCCTCATCGCTGCCACCGATGACATTCGAGCCCTGATGGACAACGGAGAAACAGCGGCCTTCATCCTCCTAGACCTCTCCGCGGCCTTCGACACCGTCTGCCACCGCACCCTAGCGCAGCGCCTCAACAACGTCGGAATCCAGGAGAAGGCACTGGAATGGATCATCTCCTTCCTCGACGGAAGGACACAGAGAGTCCGCCTACCACCGTACAAGTCAGAGGCCACCGAAGTCATCTGCGCCGTACCCCAAGGATCCTCGCTGAGCCCAACCCTCTTCAACGTCTACATGAGCCCCCTCGCGGCCATCGCACGCCAACACAACCTGAACATCATCTCCTACGCCGACGACACCCAGCTGATCCTCTCCCTGACCAACGACCCCGCCGCCGCCAGAGCCAACCTTCACGAAGGGATGAAAGAGGTAGCGGAGTGGATGTCGACCAGCCGCCTGAAGCTGAACTCGGACAAGACGGAAGTCCTCATCCTGGGATCCTCGCCCTCCGCCTGGGACGACTCCTGGTGGCCCCCCGCCCTGGGCACCACACCCAAACCGACAGACCACGCACGCAACCTGGGCTTCATCCTGGACTCCTCCCTGTCCATGACCAAACAAGTCAACGCCGTCTCCTCGTCATGCTTCAACATCCTGCGCATGCTACGTAAGATCTTCCGGTGGATCCCCACCGAGACCAGGAAGACGGTCACCCAGGCCCTCGTCACCAGCCGACTGGACTACGGCAACACCCTCTACGCCGGAACCACCGCCAAGCTCCAGAAGAGACTCCAACGGATCCAGAACGCCTCAGCCAGACTCATCCTCAACGTCCCACGACACAGCCACATCTCCGGACACCTGAGAGACCTGCACTGGCTCCCGGTCAACAAGAGAATCACCTTCCGCCTCCTCACCCACGCACACAAAGCCCTTCACGATCAAGGCCCGAGCTACCTCAACAACCGCATCAACTTCTACGCTCCCAAACGACACCTCCGATCAGCCAGTCACGCCCTCGCCGCCGTCCCCCGCATCCGAAGAGCGACGACAGGAGGAAGGTCCTTCTCCTACCTGGCCGCAAAGACCTGGAACTCCCTCCCGACCGACCTGCGCCTGACCCAAGACCACCTCGCCTTCAGGAAGAAGCTCAAGACCTGGCTGTTCGAGCAGTAGCAGCACGCCCCCCCCCCCCCCCTAGCGCCTTGAGACCCTCCGGGTAAGTAGAGCGCTCTATAAATGTCTATGATTGATTGATTGATTGATTGACCAAGGGACACATATCAACCACGCAGACAATGGCAAAACCAACCTCATTATCAACCACGCAATAATCCTAGGAAGAGAGTTAGGTTTTTCGATACTTCATATACCAGCTCAGATTCAGAAGCAGAGTGTCAAGATGAGGGCAGAAACTCAAAAGAACCAACTGTAGGTCCCAACAAAGAAGGGTTTTCTTTTTTAGACTCACGCCAACAAAACTTTGGCCGACAGCGAGGGAAAGGAAGGGGTCGGGGCAACTACAATCAAACTCCCCAATTCCTTCGACGTCCTCATACGAGGAGCCTGAAAAATTGGGACTAGCGAACTCCAAGAAAGTGCCCATCATCAATCTGTCAGAATATGCACTGACAGATAGTGAAATTACCCTGTTAGAGAAAGGCTTAGGCTTTGCTGTCTCTGCTACAATAGATAGATATTTTCTTGAAAGAGACCTTCAGAGTTTCTTTAGGAAGATCTGCTTGGCAATCTTCTTCGAAGGCAAAGAAAGGCAGATTAGGGTTAACAAATCTGGACTAAAAAATAAATCAACTTGGACTCCCAATATTAATATGGTTCCAAAAGATATTGAAGCCTTTGAACGCAGTGTTGACAAAAGTGTAGATGACCTCCTAAAACAGAAACAATGGATAAAACACAACCTTACTAGAGAAGAAAAAGCTGCCGTCCAGACACTACAGAACAATACCAACTTAACAATCAAACCAGCCGATAAAGGCAGTGGTATTGTAGTTATGGATACTCTTGACTATAACAATAGAATGTACTCCCTATTACATAATAGGGAACATTACAAATCATCTAATTTCAGTGAATGGACTAATTTAAAAACATCAATTCAAACCCTCTTGGTACAAGCTAAAGAAGAGGACGTCATCTGTGAAGAAGAATTCATCTTCCTAAACAATACCAACCCTACTGTCCCAGCCCTATACGGACTGCCTAAGGTCCATAAGAATAGTGTTAATCCTCCCATGAGACCGATTGTTTCCAGCATAGGTTCACTTACCGAGCCCTTAAGTAAGTATGCAGATGTATTTTTATAGCCTCTCGTAGTATCTCAAAAAGCATACATAAAAGACACGACAGCCATCATACAAAAGTTGGAAGGCCTTGAATTCAACCCTGAAACCCAAGTCTTGGTAACATTGGATATCGAGGCGCTTTATACTAATATTCCACAAGACGCCACAATTGAAATGATTAAATCCATGTTTAGTGCAGAAAAAAGAGACCCCAATGCACATGAAACTTTTATCATAGATTGCGTATCCATGATGCTTAAGAATAACATCTTTTTATTCAACAAGGATCTATATAAACAGACTAAAGGTACCAGCATGGGAGCAACTTGTGCTCCCAGTCTGGCCTGCCTTTACGTCTCTAGGTTTGAAGAACATCATATTTTCAATGACCTAGTACCCTTTTTTGAGAACATTTCTGAATGGTCCCGTTACATCAATGATGTTTTCTTCATCTGGACGGGGACTTCAGAGATGCTAGATGAATTTATCAGTTGGCTAAATCTAGGAGATGTAAATCTTAATTTCACCTCTCATACCAATAGACAACAATGTGAATTCCTGGATCTAATCATTAAACATGTTAATGGATATATTAGTGTAGAGCTTTTTACAAAACCTACCGATAAAAACTATGCTCCATTTTACTAGTAATCATCCTCCATGTCAAATTAACAATATCCCTTTCGGTCAGTTCCTGCAATTAAAGCGCAACTGTACAACGACCCAAGACTTTGACAAACATGCTAGGTTCCTACAACAAAAATTCATAGATAGAGGATACCCCAAACGTATGATAAGGCATGCATACATACAGTAATATAAAAAAAGGTGAAACAACGTTTCACCTTTTTTTATATTACTGTATGTATGTGTTACTCCAGGACACACTGATAATTTTGATTCAAAACAGTGCCCTGATAGCTCACCCTGTTTGCCTGAAATTTTTTCTCTTTATTACTTTCTCACTTTCCCCTCCCTTGTACGGTACAGGACTGTGCCCTACTGTATTATAATGCATTTTTTTTTATTGCAGAGTTACAAACAAGACATCGAAGTAGGTCAACCATTACACTCATGACATCTCAAGGCATATCTACGGCAATGAAGTTGTACACAGCCATTCAGCCCACACCCCGGAGGCCGGGCGGCGTACCAGTGCGTTCCTGCAAGAATGTCACGGTGGCCATCTCACAGAGATGTCTGGCCAACAACACAATTTAGTATCTGCTTTTATACCCATCAAACTCCTCCTCCCCCCCCCCCCCCTTCTAGTCACCGTCAAATATAGTTAGTCACCCTGTGTGGGCGCCGCCAGTACCACCAATGCTCGCATTAACAGGTCCGTGTTAGTACCCTTCCGTGGTGGCCGTCTCCGGGGTCCATCTATAACTACACCACGTGAACCCAAAGTGTACCGCCCGGAGATCCCACTTCTCTAGTGACCAGCCATAGATCCTTACCGCAGGCACCCTTCCTGATAGTACAGCGGTACCTAATAACACCCCTCCAACCCTCCCTCCCCCCAACGGCTGCTGATGTGGGTACAATCGTTTGGTTCTGATAGAAGAGCACGCCACTAGTCGGGTTTTTGCATTCGTTTCTCCAAGCCTCATGGAGCCCCGTTCTCCGAATGTACCTACTCTTCATCCTCTATCATGTAGTCTCGCAAAGCTTGCACTATCATTTCCCAAGCCCTCGCCATCTTCAAACTCTTATCATTATCAGTCCTGGTAGCCTGTCTCGTTCGAAGCACACTTTCACATCCGGCCCATTTCAACAACTCATTCATCCATCCATCTCCTCACTGATGGGCCCTCCTTGGATTTCCAGTGCCAGGTAATCTCTCTCTGGGCCAATATGAGTCCTAGGTCGATAAATTTGCTCGTGATTTTCGTCTTTGTCGTGTGAGGGAACCAAAGCAGCAGACATGCCGCCATGTCGAACTCCACCTCCCTGTCAGTAACTGCGTTAAGAAGTTCTCCCACCTCAGGCCAATATGTCCCTAACCTCGGGCATCCCCACAACAAGTGATCCAGCTCAACATCGGGTGCTAAGCACCTTGGGCACGCCGCATCTTGTACCCGAAAGTACCGCCTGATCCTCCCCGGGGTCAGATAGGCCCTATGTAGTATGAAGAAGTGCACCTGCTGGAAGCGGGCATTTCTGCTACCCTTCCACGTCCGTTTCAAAATATGGCCCCAGACCGTGTCTGGTATGGGTTTACCTATGCTGTCCTCCCATTTAGTCTTCAGCGCATGTAGCGGCTCCAGTCCCTCGTGTAACATTCTAGAGTGGAGGCAGGCCACCGCTTTAAAAGTGCCCGCAGCCATCACCACATACTGGCAGGCCATGGTCGTGTCCGGTTCCACTAGCCCTCCCTTCCAGTGCTCTTGAATCGCCGCAACCACTGCCGCATGCAAGGGGTAGCTCCTGTCTGGGAGACCAAATTGATCCTGCAATGTCCGAAAGGGGACTAGCATCCCATCTATATATAAGTCCCCCACCATCTGTAGACCCAACTCTTCCCATTCCGACAACGGGGACCAATCGCCCCCATGCGGCAGCGCCGTCAGCATCCCTAGTGGGATCTCCGGCGCATACGGTCGGGCTGCCTTCGCTCTCCTCAGACTCCTGTGCCAGCACAACCGAAGGGTTTTTTCTTCCATGGTGAGATCCCTCAAATCCAATTTCTGTTGCATAACTATGTAAGATAAGATATGTCGCTGGATACCGGTCCCCCGTTCTTGGTCTGGGCCCCTAAATTCTCTGGCAATGCTTTGCGTTAATATCTGAAGTTGAGCCGCTAGGTAATATAGTTCAAAGTCGGGAACCGCCATCCCTCCCTCAAGTTTGGGTCTGATCAGAGTATTCAGTGCCACCCTACGTCGTCCGTGCCCCCAAAGGAAGTCAGTAATCATCGTCCTCAAGTCTTCGAAGATCCGCTGAGGGATCCATATCGGTAGGGTACGGAAGTAATAGAGCAACCTTGGCAGAGCCACCATCTTCAACAGTGCCACCGATAGAGGGAGGGAGGCCCAAAAGGACATACATCCCTTCAGCGCCCTTATGCAGCGCCCTATATTTTCCTCCAGCAGATTCGCGACTGTATTATAATGCTTTGTTGCTACAATGTACCTTTACCCTTAACAATTTACTTGAATATTAAATTCCCTGTCCGGCTGGACAAGGGACAGAAATATATAGTAGCCTATTGTGGTCTATATAATATTTTTGTATGATTTCCTTTATGCTGAGGACCTTTTGTTTCCTTAAAAGTGCTTGATACCCATGGTCCCTAGCTACCCACTGGGTTCCCCTTGTCTTTTCAAATGAATTTTTTTAAATAACGGCATATGTCAACATACATTTATGGTATAATGCTAGTATTTACCAGGGGATGTATTATTATGTAATATTTGGCAGCTTAAATAGCTAAAACACAACGGACATCAAAGTATGAGTGCACATCTATCAGTTAAATAGATATGGAATGTACAGTTTTACAACTTTATTTATACATGAAACACAAAATAAATATGGATAAATACAGATAAAATGGCCAAAAAATAAATATGGCTAAATACAGACGGAAATTGCCAAAAAATAAGTACCATAAAACCGGGAGCCCTAATTATAATCTAGAGATGGTAGAGAAGTACATCAACACAACACAACCTAGCTTACAAATGTTGGGTAAAATACCCTGGGTTCTTTGCGTATATTAGCTAAATGGGAAAAGTCTAAAGCTCAGGAGGGAGCGGGGGTGGGTGGGTATGCTAAGAAGAACTGCTACATAGTAAATTCTGCTTTTCTAACAATAATGTTTAATGATTATGATGCTAAATGTTTGACATGTAAGACCTACCTGCTGATGTTTTGGCAGATTCTTAAAAACAAAAAATAAACAATTAAAAATAAAAGAATGTTAAATGACAACCACCCAGAGGTTGGGGCTTGAACAGAGGCACACTTTATGCCTTGAAATCAAGTTGGGAGGGCTTCCATGGATGGAGGTGAGGGAGGAGATGGGGCAGAAGGTGCAGAGCATAGGGGACAAAAAGAAAAAAGTGTGTCCTCTTTTTATATGGAGTATAAAGTACTTAAGTCTGGTTTTAAGTCTCATTCATCAGGATGGGACCAGGGTAGGGAACAGCTAGGCAATCGGAGTTCCCTTTACAGGTGCTATGTTGGAACGTGAATGGCCTTAGGCTTAAAAGGAAGCAACCCCTGATTTTGTGCTACCTAAGAGATAAAGGTGAGCATATTTTGCTGTTGCAGGAGATCCTCTTTTAAGAGCAGCCTGGAAGGAGCAGATGCTGAAGCAGAGTTAGATTGAGCAGGCAGTTGCTGCAGATCAATAGTACTGTGTTAAAGGTGGTGATAATTATTTGGGTCAACCAGGCCTGGGGTCAACAAAGGCATTGAGGTAGTGAAGAGCAGAACTGATGATGGAGGGGGAGCTGGTCGATAGCTGAGATTAAGGTACAACAAGACTTTTTTTTCCATAGCTAGCTATTATGACCCAAATGTGGAGGACGAAGTACCTTTAATGCAACTCTTTTTAGCCTTATTAGACTTGTGATCCATAGTACAGTGGATTATAAAAGAATATTAAACAATGACCTGGATAGGTTATCAGTGCGATATGAGGTCATGTCCCTGAGAACAAGCACTTACATTTTAGCTACGATGGAAGAATTAAACCTATGATGCTTGGTAAAAGAGGGACGGGAAACACAGGGATTATACATTATTAACTAAGGATTATGGCCATTATTCAAGGCTTGATTGTTTCCTTGTAGAAAATGAGGAGATGAGCGAAGTCCAGACGTTAGAGCACCTTTCAATTCACCTGTCTGATTGCGCTGCCATACTTCTGCATATTGCCCTGTCCGTTCAGTAGAAACCAACAAGATGGATGTTTGATAGAAAGCCACTCTTTCATTCATTCTGACAAAGTTTTGGAGATCCAGAAAAGAACAGAAGCGTATTTTAAGTACAACTATAGGAACCGCTCAAATCAAATTAGTGTGGAATGCATATAAAGCCTACTTAAGAGGGGTATTGGAAAGTTTAGTGGTCTCCTTGAACAGAAGTAAGAGAAAGGAGATGAACCAGCAGGAAAAAGAGAAGGCTGAACTGGAGTGTGGGTTGAAATCAGCAGTCATGTTGGAGAGGGACAGAGAGAATGCGGAAGATGCCCTTCATCAACGTCAAGTAGAATGCAGGGCAAGAATAGAAAGCAAGGGAGAACTGCGATGGGAAGTGAGTAAAGTGAAGAACTTGGAGTACAGACAAAGGTGTGGTAAGTTATTGGCATAGATGGCTAAAAAGAACAAAAGTAGGAATTGCATCAAGAGGACACTAAATGAGAAAACAAAAACATTACTAGAGGGTACCCCCAAGGGATGGAATTGTTGTATATGAATTTAGGACCCTAGTGTAATTTTCCTGATTCATGCCCATATATAGGTATAAATCACCCTATCCTTATATAGGCATAGAAATCATAACCATATTTAGACTTAGCCCATGCAGTCCAAATCCGGCATGGCTACTTCCACTAGTTCTGAAAATCCACAAAATTTTCTTGGAAAAACCCTCCTTCAGCAGTCAGGGACTTCCACTTGCTTGAATATTAGTTTATCCAAGAAATCATGGAGTTTTCAAAGAACTGAGTCTTTGATGACGTTATTATGTCCAACCTTACGTCAATCTCTGTACCTTCAAGGTATAAATATGCCCACACTTGCCCAGGCAAACACACAGTGGTTTGGAGCAGTTCGACTATCTACTTACACAACACAGCTCGCCGCAACAAGTGCCGAAGGAAGCCCACCCCTCCAGCAGACGCACTGAGAGACGCTTTCTTTTCTCCTGCCGAGAAATCCAGCTCCAGTGTTTCCAGGCTAGCCTTGCGGGTTGCTGGAAAATCGAGTTCTGAGAGAGAGATACAAGACCTCCTTCATTCTAAAACCAAGGTACGGAGCGGATTAGACCCTTAGAGAATTCTTGGAGAGATTCTTGGCAAAGAATACTAAACTTAAGCTACACCTCACTTACTTCTTCCCTCGTACTAGACCTAGGTTAGGTACACCGGGGTAGGCGTATTTTAGAAGCACCAGTTGAGTACTTTTAGTCAATATTTATTAATGTATGTATGTTATGTTAATTTATACGGCTTAGAAACCATACCATGCTTTTACAGTATTATTTTATAATACTCTTCGTACTTTACGCATTGTACTTTGCAACCAGTATTACGATTGTAGCAGTTCATTTCTCCTGCAGGAGACAGAAGACTGTTCAATGAATACTTTTATTGAAAATGCCCGTCTCTCTATTTCTCTGCACCTCTGGTGAAACGAAACATGCATGATTGACTCAGTGAAATATCTATCTATTGTTTCCGCGACTCTAGAGATACATTTCTTATTCTTGTGAAACAAAGTGGTCATGTTTATGCGGTTGTCAGAAACGAATCCCTTCTTGTGAATTTGAGAAAGTTTCTAGTGACCTATGAGCTAGCTGGCACTCACAATTAAGTCGAGTATATTCGATAGAGACTCAGTCGACCCAAGTCCTACGTCAAATCTATAGTATATATTATTCCAACGTGCAGAACCTATTGGGAATATAGGAACTACACTACAGCCCCACGTGGGCCCCATGTAGTGTAGTTCCTATTTTCCCAATAGGCTGCACTAACCTGACTATGTGCCACACTTGTGGAAAGTCCCACTTTACCTCTCCTTCGTTTGCCACCACAGTATCCACACTTGCTGATGTCCCCAAATCTTCAGGGAACAAACTATGAGTCTTCACTTACTTGGTTTGCAGCACTTACATGAATTTTTTCCCTACATCCCTGGGCCCATTCCTTGGTAGATTCCTACAATTTCCGGATGAAGATTCTCATCTAATTTTACCTGTATGCCATACGAGCACTCTATAGGTGGAGCACAATACCTCTAGGTCACGAAGGTTTACTCTGTGTACCATTTGTGTTGTGCATATAGAGATACACTCATATGATATGAGTCCAGTTTCTGTTATTTCCAGCCCTGAAGAAGTCGAGGGTTATTACCCTAATGACGAAACACGTGTTGGCTGCACCTTCTAGTGGTCTCTGGAATAAAGAAAAAGAACTCTTACAAAAAAAATATATTGGTTTTGATTTCAACCTTGGATCAGACTTTCAAACTACACGAATGAGTGTGCACAGGATTGGACTTTATGTATTTTGGACCTTTTTGGTTCCAATCGGAGGGGTTTTTCCCTCACCTGTTGCAATGTTGGACTTTTTATATTACTCTACAATATGATACATTGCAGGTGCCGTATTTCCTGTGTGTATTAATACCCCTGTGAGGCAGCAAGCACGGAGACACCGTTCTTACCTGTCCTCGCAGTGTGACGTCAAAACTCTTCCTCGAGTAGAAACCGACTGAAAACAGACACAACCAAGAGGGATGGTCTTCGACCAGTAGCGGAGTGGAGGTGAACAGCAAGCAGAGCGTGGAGAGTGTGGAGAGTGAAGATGGGGACCGTAGCGGAGCGATTGAGGAGACAGACGAGCGAGGAAAGGGGGTGTCCACCGGAGGAGGCTGGAGAGCGGCCGCAATTCAGGAGAGTTGCGGCGGAGCAGGTGAGTGACTGCAACTTCGGGGAAGGCAGGGGAGGGTACGAGGGTGGTGGGAAGACTGCAGAGACAGCGGGCAAGGGTTAAAAAGACGGGAACTCCGACCAACACTTACTGCACGTTTAGTTTTACACCACAACCCTGAGAAAAGCCCCTTTTCCCCCCACTATTCGTATTCCTTCCGTATACGCATAAAGAGCCTTTGTGATCTCTGGTGAAGATAGACCACATGTCCACTACTTGGTTCCGTTATACGTCTCCACATTTTGTTTTTCTTTTGGTTTATGTGAAGCTTTGTTTTTCCTTTGACCGTCCGGACAACACCCTTCTGGGTGTGGTGATGGGTAGCGACTAATACCCCACCCCACAGTCACACAATAACTGATGGCCTCCTTTTCTCCCTTCTTTATGAGCCTCCGGGGTAACACAACGAGACCGAAGAGCTGGGCCAAGTGTCATCAAACCCCGCTCGAGAACCCCGAAGACGGACTAGGGAGAAGAGGAAGGAGGACCAACTGTAACAATTTAGAAAACTCCACATCCTGACAATAAAACACATACCTTGGGAAGCAAATTCAGCCTCCGCGTCTGTTTATCCGGCCCGCCCTCCTACAACCCCCTTTTGGTCAAATATCACTCAAGCACCTGTGGTTCAGCTGGATATTTTGTGAAGTACTGCGGAAAATCTATAGTTCCTCAACAGCGATGGTACGAGTGAATGGGCCGCTGGCTCCAATGGTTATAATCAGGAGAGGGACTAGGCAGGGTTGCCCTCTATCTTCGTTATTGTTTGCCCTATATATTGAACTGTTGCCTGAAAGCCTACGTTTGAGTACAGGTATTACCCCATTCCTATATGGGGAAACTAATAAAAAAGTTGTGCTTTATGCGGATGACCTTCTGATATATACCTCGAATACTAAGCAAGCTCCCCCATATATAGACCAGGAGTTGAGCACTTATGGGACCTTTTCGGGTTACATGGTTAATGTGTCCAAGACAGAGGTCATGTGATGGAACTCTGAGCGAGAACGGGGAGCAAATAAGGGGGCTATAAGATATCCTGGGATAAGCATAGTTCAAGATCTGGATAGACTTGCTGATGGAAACTTGAAGAGGGTGAGCAAGGAATAAGCGTATAAGAAAAAGAGGCCTTACCTTTCTCGATCCATGGTCGAGTCAATATTGTGAAGAAAACAATTTCGTCCAAGTTCACCAACCTATTTGAGAACATCCCTTTTACTTTTGAGAAGAAAACCTTGACTAAGATCCAGGGGAGGATAACCTAATTTATATGGGCCACTGAAGGTATCTGGAAATCTTGGAAGAAGCTTTGGAGATGTCTAGATAAAGATAGAGTAGCTCTCTCTGATATTCAGCTCTATTGTTGGGCATTTCAGATGAAGAACTGGAGGATGGTGTTTTCTCACCCTAACAAGACATGTAGGAGGATAATATAAGAAACCAGGTTAGAGAGATAAATGGACTTTCTCCATAAATGTAGGTCTCCTCAATTGACAAAACAAAACACTTAGTTATAGGGTCCTAGGGCAAGTTTAACGACCCAAACTAGATACATACCCCAGTATACAACACTTATAACACATGAAATATCTAGGAGTCAGACAAAAATATAACTCGACTGTGGACACAGACCTCAACACAATAGGCAGATACAGCGGAGACCCAAAAGTGCAACCAAGTGTGACATGTGTACTCCAAGCTAAAACTCAAGGGCATGGGTGAATATTCCCATCAGTAGCCGCTCTGTACCGCCATTCTAACACAGCCTTGAGATTATCTGCAGGTTGTGTTCTTTGTCTCCTGGGCAAGGAGAACCCACATGATGTTAAAAGGGCGGTCTCCACTGTATCTGCCTATTGTGTTGAGGTCTGTGTCCACAGTCGAGTTACATTTTTGTCTGACTCCTAGATACTTCATGTGTTATAGGTCTCCTCAATTATTCAAGAAAGTAAGATTGAAATGCCTAAGGTCCAGGCTATAGCCTTCGAGCTGGCCGTAGCGGGCTCTACCGGCTATTAAAGGCCCGCTCCAGTGTTAAATGCCAAAGTCGCCTTTAATGGCCTGTAGAGTCCGTTCCTACAGGGCAGAATGTTCTAATTTGTAAAACAAAGGCATCACAGCACCCGAGGGGGTTGAAAACACCTCGGGCTCCGTGAAGCCTTTGTTCACAGCTGTTGCTGTGAACAAATATTGGAAGGTTGATGCTCCAGGCTTCTACCAGCCATTAGAAGCCCAGAGCCTTTTACTATCTTCAATGGAGTGCTCAACATTCCAATGTTCAAATATGTTTTAACGTTAAGGTGTTGCTAAGAATACCATATTATAATGAGATGTCACCGATCTGGGATTCCGCAGTAACCCGCGAGTGTTTGTAGGATTGCTTAGCTGGTCCCTTGAGAGATGCCCGGATCATGAGATGGAGCCACTAATTTAGGGGGAGATGTTGCCGTCATGGAACAACTGGAAAGGGCTTGTAAATTCAGGCATGTCAAGATTTAAATACTACCAGCTCTTTGCATGGGTTAAGAGTCAAGACTTGACCAACTGGGAGTCTAACTTTATGGAAAAGGAGTTGCAGGACACTCGATGAGAAAGAAAGAAGTTGCAGAATTGGCCAAGTAGTACTGACATCTGTTAAAGGCAGCAGAGGGAAGCATGAGCCCAGCATACCATGAGAGGGAAGAACACCTGACTCAGGAGGAGTTCGAGGGACTTTGGCAAGTATTCTTTAACTTGTTATACTCCATAGTTAAGTTAATTTTTATGAAATCACAAGTTCACTCTGTAGAGTTTATTGGACCCACCCCCTCCCAGAAGCTTACAAGTTCACTCTTTACAGAGTCTACTGGACCCACCCCCTCCCAGAAGCTTACAAGTTCACTCTTTACAGAGTCTACTGGACCCACCCCCTCCCAGAAGCTTGCAAAGTTCAGCCATGGCAGAGACTCCAGATATAAGAAATGTGGGGATCAGGATGCCGATGATTTCCATATGTTTGCCAGTTGCCCAAAGCGGACTCATTTCAGGCAACAAGTGGGTAAGACGATCTCTCAACATTCTGGAACAGGGAATATAGATAAACACAACCCTGTTTTTTTGGGGGGACACTGGGGAATGCGACTGAGATGGCCCTTGAGCATCTGGAAACTGACAAGACAATGTTCTATTTTGTCCTTCTAGCAAGAAGGGAGATACATAGGAGGTGGACCCAGCTGGAACCTCCTACATGGACGGGCAGGTGGAGATCAGTAATATGTGTACTTAAGGTGGTTAAAAAGTCAGAGAGTAATAGAGGTCACCCCAGCAAACTATCCATCTGGGGCCCAGTTGTAAATATGCTAAAGGAAAAGAATGTCCAATGATTAAACCTCCATTGCTGATGACAGTACAAATGTTCTTTAAAAAAAATGCAATCCTCCTGCACATCACTAGGTGGCCCTGTGCGGCTCTGCGTGGACTACACACTGCCCTGGAAATGATAGAGCGGAGCAGCATGTTAGCATTACCCCTGCATGCTGATGTCAGTATCTTCCTTGTCTATTTCCAGCCATCAGTTGCAGAGCATGGACAATTTGTCATAGCAATGTGCAGATTTCTAATGTGAGACATTTTTAGATGTTGGAGAGAAGCCACTCCACAGAACTGTCTGGCCGGAGGGCAAAGAGGAATCCGCAGTTAGATGCAGTATTTACCAGAAAGAGAGTTACTGAAGGTAAGGAACTTGTTCTTCTGCTAGATAAATCTAACTTCAGATTTACCACCTTTGAATAGTTACCAAAGCAGCACCTTTTAAAAAAATGCAGACATTCTGAAGATTGAAAACCCTGCCAAACCAAGTGGGCAAACAGGATCTCTCTGTGGATCTGAAAGTCAAAGCAGTAATGCTTGGTGACATTGTGAATTGAAGTCAATGTAGCAGCCTGACAGATGTCCAGCACCCTTACACCATTGACCAAGTCCATGGTGGCAGCCTTATATGTGGTAGAATGAGCCTGACATACTCAAGAGGCTTCTTTTTGGCCAAGGCATAGCACATCGCTATGTAAAGAATGATCAACTTGGATAAGGTCAGTTTCTGGAATTGCTTCTGCTCAATATCCACAAACAGATGGATAGGTTATGGAGGTTTGAGTGTAGAACCCTGCCCTGTTGTTGGAAGACCATGACTTCCGAATGAGGTAGACCGGCTTGGGAGGGGTGGAGGTAGTAAATTCATCTACCCAAGTCACACTCCACTTGGGAAAAACACCTTTAACTACCCCTGGGTCCAGATGCCACTCAGATAGCTAGATGGCACCTGCTAAGCTCTTCTGATCTGGCATTTAGGGACTCCCCACCAAACAGATGACAGTCACAGAAATTCCCTCAAAGTCCAGCCAGGCCACAGCCTCAGTGACCCCTGACACAATACAAGTGACCTCCTTACCGGTTTGTTGCCACATGTAACACATGGCCATGGAGTTGTGCTGGCCAACAGATCTTGCACAGGGTTATTTTGATGGAAAGCCGAAAGGCCTCAAGAGTCAGCTGGATAGCACAGCACTACAGAATACTGATGTGGTGCCTCTGCTACAGATGAGACTAGAGGCCTCTGATCTCTACCTCGTACAGATGGACTTCCCAGTTAAGAGTAAATGTATCAGTCACTACATGTCAGCTCGGGAAAGGGAAAGGGAAATGGCCTGCCACAAGTCATTTTGGAATCAATCATTCCCCCAGTGCTGAGCCTATTTGAGGCCGAGAACAGGCAGGACACCAGCAGGATACATGAGCCAGGAGATCAAAAAGCCTCAGAACTGTCCAGGCTGTAACAGAGGTTCGAGCCTGAAACATCAGGTTCATATCCTGAATGGCCCAGATAAGTTGCGGGTGTGAAATGCTTTGTAAAAACCTTTTGTACAGATTGGTCTCTATTATGCATATCCTCTGCGCTGGGCAAAGGTGAGATATTCGTTTGGAGTCTTCTGCTCTGTATTTCACATATCTGATGCATTCCTTTAATTAAGCCATTTGATCAAGTAATTCTAATACAGTGGTTCTTCTAGAGTAAAAAAATTGGCTCCACCTTATTAAATCTTCCGGGTAGTTTTCGTTGATGTGCCTTGAGAAGGCCTAGAACCACTCTGCCTATTTTCTGTTGGATGGCATTCAGCATTTTTGACAGCTGTGTGGAGTCAAGCTCATCAGCTGTATCCTGTAGTGGGCTCCTCCAAAGCACTGGGATTGTGGTGCTCTTTTACCTTCTCCATCTGATTTGTCACTATGGACTGATTATATGCCGAAGATTTAACTGGTTTAAAGAAGCCTATGGTGGAGTTTTACTTATAGGACTGTGTCCCTTTACAGTACAGTGATCACCTTGTCCACTCTGCACATGGTGGTCACAGCTGATTGGCATTTGTGGATTTGCTTTACATGTGGCATATTATCCATGGGGTAAGAAATGGCCGCAGATACAAATAATAGTATAGTGCAAAAATAATAGTATTGGGCAAGTAATCAAAACAAATCACTTACTACAACTGTTCATCAAGAAGGCAGTTTCACCAGTATTTATGTAATGGATTCTTCTGCTGGAATATAGACGACTGCACTGGACATTACGAAAGGGGGCTTTACTTGTCGAGTTGTTCTCGGTTCAGCAACACCAACCATTTTTCAGTAGGAGCAGGAGTAATTGCAACTGCATAAAAAGTCAGCAACTCATTGACAACGACACCCGAACAATGCACTTCTGACACTTGTCTTGCAAGCAAGGGTTCGTAAGATGTACAAACTGGATAGCTGCATAGCAAAAACCACATGACTCTGAGAGTCTTATCTTATCATATCACAGGTTCCTCAGACTGACCACAACCACTTAAATCAGACTGCCTGCAGAGACCCGGGACCTTTGACACGTTCTAGCAAGGAGACAAATATTCAACTACCGAGAAACGTATAAATAGCTCGTCATCTTTACTTATTTTCTCTAAAGTAAAGGCAAGCGTTGTGAGAGAAAGGCATGGTTTATAATTCTTTATTTTCTGAATCTGCTGGACTTGTTTGCCAACCTCAACTACATCTTTTCTTTAATGCAAGCATAGATTATATTACCCTACATTTTTTATAGTTCGAAATTACAGACTCAAAAATAGCAAAGCCACAATTCTGTTTCAATCTATTAGCCCGTAAGAAACATTTGTGGGATTGTTTTTTTAACACTTTACCACCTTGATGAATGTTTTTGCCCCAGGATCCTGTTAGAGCATAATTGGGCATACCTTGGTTGATGCTTACAATGCCTTGATGAATCGGGACAAACATTTTCATAAAAGATTTGGTGTTGGGAATAGGGTGAGAAAGGCCTACAGTCCTAAAAGTTGAATTTCCCATTCAAAATCCTACAGGGGATATTTGGCAAGCGATGGTGTCAAAACACTGAACTGATTGCACCAACACCAAATTAAGTATAGAGCTGGCAAGTAATCCGAGGCAGTGTTGTTTGCAGGGTTTAATGTAAACCCACCCAGTGGCTTTAAAGACATACCCAGAAATAAATCTACGCTGACCCTTTGATTCGCTGTAGGAACTTTACAGTCTTGCTCTGTTAGCCACTTTTGAGGTCTGTAGATCTTGCCACAGAAAGATTTTTAGATGTGAGGCCAACCACACGGGAGAAAGGGCATTGCACGCCTGAAAGGGGTGGAAAACTTGCCATACCATTTCTCCCTACCAAAAATTCAAACTCTGAATACAGGATTCAAGAACTAGTCTAAAAACTGAACATGCACATATACGGACACACACTTATACTTATTATGGCCAAAAATAAATGCAACAGACCAATACAAACACTTCGGGGTGTCTGCTGACCACACTTGGGGGTAAGCATTCCAGCATTTGAGTAATGTTGACAGTGTTTTTTAAGTATTTAATGACAAAATCCAGCAAATTAACTTTGTTAAATGATATTCTAAGTCATTATACTAACATACATAGTCATACATTTCAATAAAAAACTTGCATTTAATGGTGTTGCAGCTACAGTTCAAACCCCCAAAAAGTGAGTTATGGAACTATAATGGCCCTCCAAGCACTACTCATGACCACTGGACATAACTAACAACATTGTGGATGACGTCACTGATTAACTAATTAACAACACTGACCATAATATTTCTGTGCTATGCAAATGTGATGTACATAATGCGCACTGAGCTTGACTGAAGGAGATACTCAATGTGAGCAACACATGGAGCACCTCAACCTCCAACTCCAAACAGACAGAAAAACCACCATAAGGGGCACCCTCGCCTACCGTCCTCCAGGACCATGTCCAGCCTTCAGTAACTTAATGGCCAACTTCATCGCCCCCCCCTCGCCACAGACTCCTAAAACTACATTTTCCTTGGCGACCTCAACTTTCATCTCGATGACCACAATGACATAACAGTACCAACCTCCTCGACAGCATGAACAACATCAGACTCACCTAACTCTATAACAACACCACACACACCAAAGGTCACGCATTAAACCCCTTTTTCACCTCCAGCGACTGCATCAGGTGCAGCTCACCACTGAACTTAACTGGGCAAACCACTTTATTATCCACTTCAACATCACCAGCTCACAGACCACCGCCCCATTCTGCCGATCACCCCCCACCGCAACTGGAGAAAAGTCTAAAAGGACACATGGATCAACACCATCAACGCTACTCACCCCTTCTCCTAGAAAAATAAGTTAGACCAGCACGTCAGAAACGTCAGCAATTGGATTACCAACTGCTCCAACAGTGTCACTCTCATTGGTAACAGCCACCAAGCGGGCTAGCTAGTAAGCTGAAGACCTCAGAACGGCCACACTACACTGTTAACAACTGGAAAGAACATGGCGCCCTAGCCAGGACATGACTGACAAAACTGCATTCAATACAGTCCTCCGCCTCTATCACAGACAGTTGAGAGAATCGAACAAAAAGGTCTTAGCCTCATGCATTGAATCAAGCTGCAGTAACAGCAAAGAACTCTTCAACATTGTCAAAGAATACTCCATCCCTTCAGTGGACACAAACATTACCCCCTCTCGTAGGAACTCTGTGACAACCTTGCAAACTTCTTCCACAACAAGATCACCAACATTACAGAGACTTCAAACCGCAGCCCCAGGCCACCAATCTCTTCAACCAACACAACAACCCCGCTACCACCACAGATATAGGATTAACCAAATGGAGCTGCTCGCTCCACAGGACAAAGCCTCCATAATGAACTCATTCCACTCATGGGCCCCATCTGACCCATGCCTTCACCACATCTTCAACTTAGGTGAAGACAGAATCAGCCATGTACTCATCACCTTGTTTTAACACCTCAATTGCCACGGCCACCTTCCACAAGGACTCAAAACACGTAGAAGTCAACGCCCTACAAAAGAAACTATCAGCAGACCCCAGGGAACTCACAAACTACGGACTAATCTCCCTGATCCTGTTCCCGGCCAACGTATTAGAAAAAGCAATCAACCAACAACTCTCCTCACATCTAGAACAGAACCTCCTACTCGACTCCTCCCAATGCAGATTCTGCAGCAACCACAGCACTGAGACAACCATCATCGCAGCTACCGACGATATCAAAGCCCTACTGGACAGAGGAGAAACTGCAGCTCTGATCCTCCTAGACCGCTCGGCAGCCTTCGATACAGTCTCCCACCACACACTCATCACAAGGCTGCACAACCTAGGCATCCAAGGAGCCACTCTCAGATGGATCACCTCCTGACTCACTGGAAGAAGGCAAAATGTCCTCCTTCATCTCTGAACCCAAGGAAATTATATGTGGAGTCCCTAAAAGATCCTCGCTTAGCCCAACCCTTATGACACCTGTGACCAAAATCACCAAAACCCATGGACTCAACATCATATCGTCTCTCTCACGCATCCTCTCCCACTCCAAAGACACCACCAACACCAAGACCAACTTCCACAACTGCATGACAGACTTCGCCATCTGGATGAATGACAACTGCCTGAAGCTCAACATGGAGAAGACAGAGGTACTGATTTTCGAAAACAAAAGCTCCCCATGGGAGGCATCCTGATGGCCCTCAGAACTCGGACCTACTCTTACCCCCACTGACCACCCTAGAAACCTAGGCATCGTTCTGGATAACAAGGTAACCATGATGACTCAGGTCAACTTCGTTTTATCCTCCTGCTTGTTCATACCCTGCATGCTTCGTAAGATATTCAAATGGCAATCCCATAACTGAAGACGCACCATCACCCAGGCCCTCATCTCCAGCCGACTGGACTACGCCAAAGCTCTCTATGCAGAGATCGCAGATCACCTCCTCATAAGACTACAGACCATACAGACCGCTGCAGCCAAACTCATCTGGATCTCCCTAGATGAACGCACTTCACCCCCTACCTCAGGGAACTTCACTGGCTCCCTGCACAGAAAAGACGCCAGCTCAAGTTCCTGATCCATGCACACAAGGATATATGCAGCTGCGGACCAGCCTACTGGAACCACCGCCTGAACTTCCATCAGCCCACCAGACACCTCAGCTCCCCTTTCTCTAACCCTCACCCCACATCAGATGTAGCGAGGAGCAAAGACATGGAGCGAGCTACCCTATAAATCTGCAGACTTCCCAATCTCTTTCAAAGTTCCGAAAGTCCCTGAGACCTGGCTAAACAACTGGACCCTGCCAGTGCCTGGATTTTCTTATGGGTGACGAGTAGCGCTGTACACATCTACTGATTGATTGACACAAGACTTCCATCCCTTTCCTAGGAAAATACTAGCAGGGTTTGCCTTTTTGAATTAATTCTTCCTGAATTAACCTAAAGCTGAAATGCCAGAACTAGTCACAAAGCTACCTTTCTGTAAAACACTGAAGGCAAATAATCCCTGAGCGAAATTTAAACTATGCTGGTTTCATTCATGTAATTATGTGAATTTCGCCTTAAACTTGTGAATAATATTCCCAAAATTATGCCGTTACACCACTTGGCTTAATTACGCACCATTCACTGTTAAAATGTAACAAAAAGTGTCATTCATGGTAAAAATGTATCACCCGAGTTTCTTTGGATGCAACACGTGTACTACTTTACAGTAGAGTTGAACATTGAGGTGATATTAGCAGTATTGTTTGTTTTTTTACGGTGGTATGTGGTGTTGACTTGATTGGTAGAGATCATGAACAAGTGTTAAGAGGCTATCTAGATGTGGGTGGGAATCTCCCCATGAGTTACAATTTTCTCATTTGCAACGTTTTTCAAGTCAAGATTTATTTTGATTCTCGTGCTCTTGTGTCTTCCTGAGTAGGGAGACTATTATTGTACCTTAAAGAGGATTTTTGTGTACCCAAAACGCTGAAAGAATAGTAAAGTAGGAAAAAAACATCAGGAATTGGTAGTTAGTATATCCTTACAGAAGCCGACTGTAGGACAGGAACAGTGCTAACGAGAAGAAGCATACTGATATTGTGTACATATCATTGAAAGACTGTGGCAACAGGCCACATGGAGGTTGTCTAAATTTGACATCTGGACTGAAAGAGGCAAAAAGAGTGTTATGGGTTAGCAAATCAAGCTCTGAAAAATCCTCTAACTGAAGAATAATGACAATATCCAGCCAGTACTTCAAAGCCACTATAAATAAAGCAACGGTCAAAAGTCACTAAAGGAAATCTCAAGGAAGAGTCGAGGGGTGTCCAGCTTGAATATTTTCACAACAAAATAGAGGAAGCAAGGTTACAAATCAGAATAAGCTGGAAAAAGTAAAGGAAGAATCTCTGGGGCCCATTAGGAAGGCGGGCGGACTTCAGTCCGCCTGCCGCCATGGCAGTGCTGGGACCGGCCGCCAGTGGTGCGGCGGTCACGCACTGGCAATTAGGATGCCACGGTGGCGGTGGCATACCGCATATATTACATTGTGGCGGGATGTGCTGCAAGCAGCACCCGCCACAATGCAATACATGCTTGTTTTGCATTGGCAAGCACAACGTGACAGGCACTGCGAGCTGCCTGCCACCTTGTGCATGCCAATGTTGGGGGGTACCATGGGTACCCCCTAAGTGCAGCCCCCCCGCCCTCCTGGGTGCCCACAATGAGCCCCCAAAGAGAACTCTGCATGGCTTTACATGGTGGAGTCTCTCCCACATCATAATATAATTGGTGGTGCCTGCAAGGCACCGCCACTATATTATGGGCCTTTTCAGCCCGGTAGGCAATCGGGACGATTGCCTACTGGCGGAAAACTGGCGGACGGTCTTCCCGTTCGCCGCGGTACCCCCCGCCATGCTAATGTGGCAGGGGTAACAGGCCGTCCATGAGGGGTGTTTTGGTGGGCGCAACGCCACTGCTGGCTCGGGGGAGGCGATCCGCCCGCCATGCTAATGACCCCCTCTATGTACAACGTCATGTAAAAATGGGCTACGACGTCATATCAAAATGAGCTACAAAATCAAAAGAGCTTTTTAGGTCTCGCCTATTAATCCCGCATGGGTTAATAGAAGAGAGTATAGAGGCTCATTCAAGATCTGAAAGCATCGCACGGATTACGTAGAGTGCATGTGCACATGCACGCGCTTTTTACCATTTGCTCCCGAGCCTCACTTCAAAGGCATCCAGTCCCCCGCCCCCTGCTTTACACTTCACGGCCGCCAGGCCGTGTCTTGCATTTCTCCCCCCCCCCTTCCCACAGCAACGCCAAGAGCTTGTTTTTTTTCAGCTCGCCTCTGTCCTGTTGTCTACCATCACTGCTGGAAGTTACCTCTCTGTGCTGACAAACATCAGTCCCACACTTTCGTTCGCTACACCTCCCCGATACTCAATTGTCACCTTTGCCTCATATAATGTAACGTTTGCTTTTAGAACATGCCCACTTGTAATTTTCCCCTCATGTAACGCTACAGTTCCTATGGTGAAGCGCTCTGATGCCTTTGGGTAAAGTCCGCGCAATACAAAAACACATAAAATAAAAAAATAAATAAACACGGGACTCCCCGCCTCGCTCCACTTTCGATGCTATCTTCACACCTCTCGGGAACATTCCTCTTGTCACCCCAACCCCGCAGCTCCACTCCACATGCCCACTTGTAATTTTCCCCTCATGTAACGCTACCGTTCCTATGGTGAAGCGCTCTGACGCCTTCGGGTAAAGTCCGCGTTATATAAAAACACATAAAATAAAAAAATAAAATAAACACAGGACTCCCCGCCTCGCTCCACTTTCGATGCTATCTTCACACCTCTTGGGAACATTCCTCTTGTCACCCCAACCCCGCAGCTCCACCCCGACATTTTTTTTCTTTTAGACAGCGCAGCACGCTTTAACTTCAGTGGCCACGCGCCTTCCTTGCTTTGGCAGCGCGCCTTTCTTTTCATCCGAGTACCAGGCAATGGCAGACGCCTGCCTTTATTTGCCCTGCTCTGTTTCACTAATCAGCGGCACGCCTTTTAGGCGGGACTTGCCACCTATGCTTCCTCTTCGGCCCATGGGACTGCTGAGGCGATGGCTGCAGCGTCAGCTCCTCCGTCTGTAGGACGCCAAACTTCACAAACTGTTTGTTTCCGCCGAGGGTGGAGGAGGATCTAGGGATGCTGCTCTGCCTACCTCACAGCCACCAGTCCCTCCCACACAAGGCCCCTTCACTCTCCGGGCATCCCAAATGCCACCTCGGATGAATGGGTACAACATCCCCAGGTTAAATGGCTCTCTTGACAGTCTTGGAACAAACAAAGGAGCTGCTGATTTAGGAACGAATTCCAACACCTTGTCTTTATCTGACACACTGCTCCACTGGTGCATTAATTAACCCCTTCGGTGACATGCCCTCTCGTGCTTTCAGGGTCCTTCACATATTTCCCATCACATCATTTATAGATATTATCCTATTCAGTGCATGGTCCGGGCACTGACCGAAGCAGACACAGCAGCGGGCTTGCATTCAATACGGGACATGCAATCCATTCATATTTTTTAATAGTAGTGCTGTAAAAACTCTACTGTAGTGCGCCTTTAAGAATCCTATGCGAGGCCCGAGCACTTCGCACGGCACCCCAGCTCTCCTCAACTCGCCCTTCGTCAACTGGTGAGTGAAATTATATCAATAGCGGATTTGTGTGATGTCCTTTATTTTTGAATAAATGCACATCTTACTAGCTATTGAAGCCTGCTAAAAGCTTGGACTTCTCTTTACCATGCTAGTTTCTGAAGGCTGCACAGGACGGATGTCTGATCCCACAACTGCTCCCCTCCACCCTGTTCCGCCACAGACTTGTTTTTAGTTGCAGCACACTTTCACTTTGAACAATCGCGGGCTTCTCCATACCGCCCGGTCCCGCCCCCCAAACCTTCCATGTTGTTGCCGGAGTTTTAGCATTAAACAAACAGTGCTTGTTTGTTTTTACAGTGCTTGTTTTTATTTGCAGGGCGCATTCACTTTTAATAAGAGCGGCCTATACTCATGCATAATTGATATCCTCAATGTGTGCCACAGCCCTTATTGGAAATACATTAACCAGGCCGTGACACTTGTAAATAAGGGAATAACCCTCTGCAGGTCAGCAGAGATAAACAAGCATTTGCAATTCAATAAGTGTTGCATTACTAAAACTTTGATCTATTGGCGTTCTAATTAACGCAACGTAATTAGATCAAACTTTAAGTAATGCGAGACCTATTGCATTGCAAATGCTTGTTATTTATTTAGGTTTTAATGTAATTGCAAGCCACTGGAGGTAGCTTCAGAGTACCATGTATCAGATACCATTAGTATAGTGATCAAATAAGAATGTATATTGTTGACAAAGGCAGCAAATACACCGAAAAGTCTGAGGTCAAAATGTAAAAGATTTAGGTGGAGTCAGAGTAAGGGCCTCTGAAGGAGTGGCTGGTTTTAGGCGTGTAAGCAGCAGGCGCAGGTTTTTGCACGTTTAGAGGCCTGCTGCTCAGGGGCTTGCCATAGGTCTGGCAGAAAATATAGCTTCTTAAAAACTTCCTGCATCTCAGAAAATCATTTTCCAGTCTTAGTTGTGATGGAAGTGAATTCCACAGAGTTTATCCTTGTGAATGAAGGGATCTTTTAAAAAAACCTGTAGAGTCGGAATGGGCTGATGGCAAGTAGTTTCTGGTCAATAGATCTTAGACTTCTGGAGGGATGACGTGTAAAGAATAACTTGGACAACTCATCGAGCCTTACGGAAGAGTCAGAGATTTGAAATATGCTTTGCCATTTACAAAGAGTCTACAGTGGGCTTTTAGAGTGAGTAAATGTTATTCACTCTGCAACTCTAAAAAGGCTCAAGCCACGAAAAAACACTTATGTATTGTTGTAACTAACCACTTAAAATACAACCATTTTTCATACAATGCTAATTTAGCGTGACTGGTAGAGTCTAGTAAATGCCATAAAATAGAAGCAAAACATACAAGACTAATTTAAAATGAAATTCGGACACAAAGCAGCTAATTAACTTCAATAGGAACATTTAATATTTAAATAGACCAACCAGACTGAAGCATCTTTCTGGCTATCTTCATAGTTACCACTGTTAAATATATTATTAAAGTGGGCTTATCACACAGCGCGTGAAATGGAGGTGACGTTAAGAATTTAGGGTTCCAAATGAACTTTCGCATGATCCTGGTCAAGTCATGTCATGCGCCAAATCAAACGCTTCTGTGTAGAAGCTGTATAACTTAGTCCAGAGAGCCGTAAAACTATTCTGAATTATCGAATCACCTAAATGTTATAAAATCCCAGTTAAAATTCCTGCTTTACTAATGCTTAGTGCTTCACTTCAGCCCTACCACTGAAAAGCCTGGGTAGTTATCTGTGTGGAAAAAAGCAAATGTAGAGAAAGAGCTTTTGCCACTTGGCAAATTTACAAATACTCGTAGTTTTCAATTTAATTGCATTTTGACAAAACGCAAATTTCAGGAAGGTTAACTGTGTTTGACCTGGCTTTGAGCGCAAATGAGAGTTTCATACTTACATTGAAAGGGTGGTAGTAATCGTATAGTGTGGTTTATAAGTGCACTGGTTTAAGAAAAACAAGAGTACAATCCCACAGACATTCTCTAGATAGCATCACCGAAGGAAGTATAAGAATGAAAGCCTGTAGCACGCTCTAAATCATGCACACAATAAGAATAGTTCCCACTGTTTTTAAAACTGAGCTTGTATCTCCAAGTGCATCCTGTGGTCTGCAGGCATAGCTGTGGGCACTGCTGCCTCCTCCAATCTCCCAACCACCCCTGTAATCTAGGGAACACATGTGAGCCTTGCAACATCCAACAGGAAACACCAGCAGCTGTGAGGCAAGCACGGTGTGAACCAATGTATCTGACCTCCCGGCATGTGCAGCTCCATTCAGTAGTCGTCGAAATAGCACGGGGCTCCCCAAACCTGCTTAGGACGGCATGAGTTTTTCTGTAAAGGTTCATAACGCCCCATTGCCCAGTTACGTAAAAATAATAAAAAGGTAAGGGAATGCATACCTGTGTAAGCTCTGAAGCACTTGGTGGCTCCGACTCTGAACATTTAAGGCCCTTCAACAGACTAGTGAACTGACTTTCAGTCCCCTCTAAAGCTCACTTTCAACAGTCACTAACTTAGACATATTACACATGGTGCAATAATGGTGTTATACGACAGATCACCAGCCACTTCACATTGATTTCTCAAGGTGGCCACTGCTTGGTGGTTTAGGTGAGTCGTACTCTAGTCCCGCTGAGGTTTTTCAATGTCTGACACAAATACCTTACACCTCTCTTATGAACGCTTTAAAATGTTCCCATATTGTGCTCATGTTCCAAGTAATTTTCAAATAGTCACAACTGCTGAAATTAGAACTAAGTGCCATAAAATACGGGGAAAAATCTACACGAAATGGTTAACTTTTTTAGTTAAGTTGAATTTTTGCCACGTGATGACTGCTCACTTCAGTAAGAACTATGCACGCCTAATTATCAGATCCAATATACATAATGGTTGCTTGAAATGAGCCAGAGCTGAAGTCATGAAGAGTGGATAATGCACAAGAATTTAGGACTATCAATACCACAGTAGCCAAGCAGGTGAGTAAGAACCAGATTATTAGGACGAAGAGTTTGAACAAATCAAATCTGAATGGCTACTGTGTATGTGGAGGTACTCAACTTAATCTCAGAAACAAAAGACACTTTTACACCATACTGCACAATAAAAAAGTGTCCACCAATGACTTTAGCCTTGGGGACGGTATGTGAAGATTGTATCACTTACCAATTTAATAACATACCGGATATACTGTTAGTAGATTGTAAAACCATTTAGTAGTCTGTGAATAGCTGCTAGAGACACAGTCCACTGCCACAAGTGCTCCAGAGCACTTTCGGGCTTTGAAAACAGGAGATACCCGTTACCCTATCGCCTCTCACATGGTCAGGAATTACCAAGACAAAGATAATCATGTGTTTACCTACCATGGAATAGATAATGTTAAACGTGATCCCAGAGGTGGGATTAGACAATTACAATTGCGACGCCGCGAGGTAATGTGGTTAAGGAAACTGAAAGCTGTGGAACTAGGTTTGAATATAGACCACGAATTTGAATATTATTTAGGGCATGATTGATAATATTTACTGTAAATGTACCTGACCTTTGGTTACCTGCTTTAAGAGAATACTATACAGGTATTAATATCTGTAAGTTGTACATTGCCTTACAGTAACCCCTGTCTGATTACTCTATTTTCATATTCATTTTTTATCTTCTCCCGTATATTATGACCTCTCTCTTATTTCTTTCTCTTTTATTGTTTTTTTTTTATTGGTCTTTACTGGTGAATTATACTGATCATATTTACTTGCGATGACCACCATCCCTTAACTAGCTTAATAATTCTTTTGGGGCATTCTGGATATTACTTGAGAACTGATGCTTAGTGCTAGCTTTGATTATGCTCCCATGAATATAATGGGTGCATTACTGGATATTATACGGAAATCCGATGCACGGTGCTACTTTGAATACGTTTTAATTTTTGTCGTACATGTTGATGTAAGTCTTTTACTTATTTCCCTTTATTACTCATATTGGTGCTATCAGTTTGTAGCTTCGGTGGCTAATGAATATCTTTTAGACCTCAATATTCGGGGTGAACTTCACTTCTCTAAGATGGCGCTCATTACTTTAATGATATAAATCCATTATAAGATGGCGCCTACGTAGTTACGGAATGATTGTCGGAAGGCCCTGGTTGAGATATGATTAGCTTCGCTTTGGATTATGCAGAGTCAGTTAGGTAGTTAACCGGTAATACTGATCTTCAGTAAAATTTCAGTTAGGGTCTTCTTGATATGAGAATTTACCACTCTAAGATGGCGCGCATTATGTATACTATTTAAAGCCATGACAAGATGGCGCCCACGTAGCACACGGAATTGTTGTGGACAGATCCAGGCTGATACGCGGTAAGCTCCGATTAGAGTCCTGTGGAGTTAACTAGAGAAATAACCCGTGACACTGATCGTTAGTGACGTTTTAGTTATGGCTATTGGCAAGAGGACGATTACTAAGACTCGTATAATTTACTGTTTTGCAGCTTACGGACTGTAATACTTTAAACAGATAATCTGAATACTGGAGGAATCTCAATAATAAACTGAAAGGTAAGACAGAGGTCGCGTAGTGGTATGTTGAGATAACTTGGCTACTTCTGTGAACTGCTGGGACTCAAGGTGATTACTTTATATTTGCAGTTATTGGCTGACAGTATATTACTTGAACTTACCAAAACTTACGTTGAACTGACCGGGAGGATACTTTTAGATTCGTGCTACATGATACATACTACCTTTAGTTGGTGAGTATTTATTATGTCATGATTTTTCACTTAGTACTGGACCCAAAAGAATGGCTTGTGACTGGGATGTTGCACTTTATTATAGATACATTTGAAGATTATTTACTAAGGCTGTCACGAAGTACTGAAGCTCTAGGGGTACGTGTTTACTCCGCATTTACGGACTATTTTGCTCTACTAAAGGTTTCAAACTCTGGTACTGCCAATGTGACAATCTCGCTCTGTCACACTTGGGTGATTTAGGTTTTTTACTTGGTGACAGGTTTTTGTCTTTAGCTTTACATTCGCTCTTGTACTTGCTTTTTGGTGACTTTTTAAATTTGTTTAGATATCACAATATGTACACTATATTGTTGAATGTGATTGATGTATATGATAATTTGGAGATTTAACCTAAAGAAAGGTTATTGTAATTGTTTACAGCCCTGAAGAAGTATGATTGTCAAAGACTGACGTAAGATGAAACACGTGTTGGCTGTGTTGAAAATTACTTTATCATTGGATGAAGGAATAAAGAGAAGAAAATCTGAAGAAACCTATTTACTTTGGACTTTAATTGTACAATTCGAGTGCTTGGTGGACTTTGTTGCATTGTTCTTAGCCAATCCTTGGCTCCAGGGCAAGGCATTGTGGAGTGGACAGAAGAATGTTGGAAAGAGTGAATGTTTGCTCTCACTTTTGCTACTTTTTAACAGATTAACTGGATATGGTTGTCAACGGGACAAATGCTTTGTGGTGTAAAACTGCAGTTAGGGTCAGGTACATATATTATTGATCTCAACATAATTGAGCACTGTTCACCACCGTGAGGCAGAAAATGGTATGCTAAAGCGACCTTTATTCGATATCTTTTAAGACAAGGGGCTGTTCCTTCACTTTCACCTACTTTGTTTTAAGACAAACCTGAAGACCTAAAATGCTTGTTTTCATAATAGCCATTTACTGTTGAACTTAACATTCGGATATAATGGACCACATTCACTAGGCAGCAAGAGCTTGCCCTCAGGGCTAATCTGAGTCACACACTCTCTTATGCCATGGAGAAATGTTGGGTGGCTGTGGTCAGCGCGTCATGTTTAGCACAGGCTTATCTCCAGGAAGGTGAGCGCGCAAACTTGTTTTCGAAGTTTCCATGAACATTTGGAGAAGTACCATTGAAGATTAAGTCACTGATAGCAAGCATTGTAGGATACAGGCCAGACGCGGGTCACATGCAAAGAACTGTGTCTACAATACATGGCAACATGCTGCTGAATTTTTACAAGAAATGTTCATAAATATAAACCTCCTGCGAAGAAATAGGAGGTTCTAACACTGAACTAACTCATCATGTGACAGTCCTTTTTTGTCACAAAGGTTAACAACTTTCTACTAATGGCTTCTTACATTTCCTCTAATTTTCATGAAGGTCAGTGGGAGTGGGTAAGAGACAGATGTTAATGAGATGTGAAATGTTGTCACATCACAAAACCCATTGTTAATGAATGCCACAAGACCCTTTCCAAAGTTCCAAACAATGACAGCGGTGCTGGCAGACTGCCTTGAAGTCACTGGTTTTCGTGTAATGATCAGTTTGGAGTTTTCTCAAGCCAGCCACAGGAGATCTCAGTCTCTGTATTTGACTTTCCAAACTGGAAACCTTTCTTTTAATGCATCCTTGTCCACTAAGGTTAAAGGTGCTGTTTTTTTATTTTTTTATTTAAGTATCCTATTTTAGACGATATGGGATGGAGCAGTTTCATTGCTGGAGTTTGTCATTTGCTTTTGTGATCTTGTTTAGCCTCAGTCTCCCCCTGATCTGTTGATAACAAGCATTTGCAATGCAATAGGTCTCGCATTTGTTAAAGTTAGAGCTGTTGGTGTTGAAAATAATAATGTTTCTATCTTTTGTTTTTTTATTTGCAGTGGAGTTATTATATTTGCATAACACTATTGCCAATGGTATAAAAAAAGCAAAAGCAAAAAGTTGAAAATGCAATCAGTCTCGCATTTGTTGGAGTTGGAGTTATTGGCATTATAAATGCCAATGTTTTGTACCTAGCCATGTTGCACTGTGCAGTACCATATGTGGCCAAAAGAGGTCCCATGGGTCCTCTTTCGGTCACATATGGTACTGTACCGTGCAGAAGATATGGTAAATCCACTCTATCCATAATGCATTGCATGCAAGACAGTACCACAAGTAAATTCAAAAAGCTATGTCCGTATATATATACGCAAATAGTAGCTTTGAAATGTGACAAAATAATTATTATATTAATTCCGGATTAGGTTGTAATCTGAGTGGAGCTGATGAAGAGAAATTTATAGAAGGTCTCATATAAATGTGAGATGTGCTAGTGAGTAAAGTAGCCACTGTCAGCCTTGCTCATGACCAAGCGTGGGTCCTGCCTGAAGCCCTATACGAAAATAGTGTTCTGAGGCTGTAATTAAAACATAGGGAGTACCAACACATGTAACTGGGGGTGTCCTCATGGCAGGTTACAAGAAGAGACAAGGCAGCACTAAGGAGAGACTACTAAGCCTATTGCCCAATGAAAAGCCACGATTTACAAAGGACAGGGACAGGAGCCAATTAAAAAGATGGGCGGAAAGTCGGCAGAGCTTTATGCCCATATCCTGAATACAGCATGTCTTGAAAAGACAGCGCAAAGTGCTGCCTAGACGAGACCTAAAAATAGTATTTTGCAGTGATCTATCACAGTTCTATTACATGTAGATATTCAGACATTTATATAGCTAGATACTGAAAAGAACACAGGTAAAGGTTAGCTATGGTTCAGCAAACAAAAATGGAAAATCCCTTGAATTTCGCCAGTTATGCAAACTTAAAAGATTATTATTAGGGCAAACTTTCACCAGTTCTCAAGACACAGATGGAACAAGAAAACAGAATTGTCATGCTTAGGTAGAATTAGAATAACAAACTGAAAGCTTGAGTATAAGCAAAGTCTTCAACAGACAGAAAAAACCTCCTATACGTGGATGAATTATCAAGGCATTTAAAAGTCTAAGCACACTTATTAAAAACCAGTCCACCCATTTTGGATTTGCAGAGGCACTTTGAAAAGATTGGTACCCAAGGATCAGAAGCATCTCTCAAAAGACAATAATCTTGCTGTTTCTTTTTAGACAAAGGCTGGAATGTTTCCTGTTATAAATTTGTGTACAGTGCACAGTGTTTTGTACAGAATTCACTGTTTTACTGATAGCCAGTGAAGTTTATACGACATAGGTTTAGTATGAGAAAATCGCAGAGCTCCTACGACCAACTGGTGGCTGTGTTTTGAATTATTTGGAGCTTCTGAACAAAGTATTGAGGCCGCTCTAAATATAACGTGTTTGCATAATCTATCTGTGAGCCAATTAGAGCTCAGGTTACCAAGAATTTTCTTTCTTGAGACAAAAACGTTAAAAACCTTTAAAAAACCCTGAGATGGTAGGTGCTGGTGGAAACAGCTGACATTTGTGGGGCTAAGGAATGTTGGTTATTAATTTGACTGCTCGGCGTTTGACACAGTCAGATTGAGAAGAAAAAATGCCAATTTCTTAAGGTCAGTAGGAGTCTAACCCTAGATCATTAAGCCTTCTGACAATAAGGGATTCTGTCTTCTTTGAAATTAATTTCACTTTACTACTGCCCATACATTGTAATGCTGACTGCAAGGGTTATTGGAAGGCAGCATGGGATGTCAGGTTGCTGTCCAGACAGATCAATATCTGTACGTCATTAGCATACAAGTAGCATTCACCTTGTTCTAAGAGTTATGGCTAAAGGTAGAACGCAGATGTTAAACAAGTGGGCATGCAAGACCGAGCCCTGGGTACCTCAAGTAATTGAGCGACTCTTGGATTTAAAATCATCTAGTTTCCCCCTTTCCCCTTATTTATTTGCCCTGGCTATGGAGCCCCTGGCTGCATGGGTGCGAACAGACGCACAGGTACAGGGGTTCGAATGGGTGCAGGGACTATCAGAGAGGATTGCATTATATGCTGGCAATGTCCTTTTCTTTCTTACTAATGTGGACAGGAGGGGGCCATGTTTACTGCGCATCATGCAGATTTTTGGCGAGACCTCTGGATTGTACTTGAATCCCCGTAATTCCACGTTGTGCATGCTTGGAGATCAGACAGGCGAGGGTTCGGGAATCTCATCGGTCCAGGTAGGAACAGGGGGACTGAAATATCTTGGCGTGTTCATGTCGGACGTGCCCACTGTCTCCTGGGAGCGTAAACTGGTCCCAGTGTGGGAACGAGTGCGTGACGATCTCAAGTCCCGGTCACATATGCCCCTGTCTATATGGCAGATCGGCTATATTTAAGATGGTGGCGCTTCCCCGGCTTCTATATCAACTGCAGAATCACCCCTACCAGATTTCACCCAGATGGTTCAGACAAGTAAATGCGGCTCTTGGGCAGTTCTTATGGGAGGTGGGCAAGGTGCATGTGGCCCTGCAGACATGTTTTTTGTCCACTTATTGTGGGGGACTTGCATCCTCTGACATGTACTCGTGCTATCAGGCCTCACACCTGCTAGTCTTAAATGAATGGTGGTATGGCAATAGGGAAGATCCAGCATCAGCGGTTGGGGGACGACTCATGGGAGATTGCTCGCTGCATACAATCCTATATTCAGCACCATTGCGGAGCTCACTGTCGCCGGTGACAAGGGTCGTGTTTCAGATTTGGAGGCAGGCGCTGCGAAGGATGGGGTGGTGGAATACACTAACTCGGGAAACTCACCTCTGGAACAACGGGCGTCTGCCGCAATTGGCGGCCCTGCAGGGCTTTAAGGGGTGGTATAACATAGGCATTTCGGTTTTGGGGGATGTTATGAAGGGACGGGCACACAAATCCTTCCAGGAACTCCAGAAGGAATTCCACATGCCGCAGTCCCAATTCTATTGTTATCTTCAATTTCGACACGGTCTGTACCCTAGTCTGGATGGTTTGGAGTCCCTGCCAGAGTTCAGCCCACTGGAGGAAAACGTTTTTAAGGAAGACCTACAGAACGGAAAATCGCCAAGATCTATCAATCCGTAGTTACCCATTGCTCCCCCACGCTACAGAAACTCCTGGATCTTTGGGAGGGCGATGTGGGCCCATTAAATGAAGAGGACTAGACAGAGGCCCTAGCTGCTCCACAGGGTGCGGCCATAGCAATTCGACTTCACCTCGTCCAATTTAAATATCTGTGTTGGGTCTACTTTAGACGGGTCCGTTTGTGGAAGGAGGGGCTGATTACTTCTCCTGCGTGCCTTCGATGCAATCGGGAGGAGAGTAAACTGGGAGGAGGGTACACTCATACACATGGTCTGACACTGTCTCTCCTTAGATCGTTTCTGGAGGGGGGTTTCAATTGTCTTTCAGAGGTGCTGGGTTGGGATCTCCCATGCTCGCCAAAGATTGCTATGCTGCATGTCATGGAGGGGATAGGATGCAACATTTCTAAACAACATTAAAAGCAGTTGGGCCTTACCCTGGCGAAAAGGGATATAGCTAGAGAATGGAAGGCACCGAGGGCCCCTTGAGTAGCTGCGTGGAAGAATGTGCTGGAATTTTGGATGGACCTGGAGCAGCCCATCTTTATTGCCAAGGGGTGCCCACACAAACACCTAAAGATCTGGAAACGGTGGGCAGACTATCGTGGACTGCTGTTGGAACCAGCCGCGTTGGCAGGGGAATCACCCTCTGAGGTGACACCAACCTTAATGCTGGGGAACAGGGAGTACCGTGCGATGGGATGATCTGATGGGCAGACCCTATGCTGTATCCAAATGATCCGGTTAGGCTGTGAGTGCATAGTGCGATGGGGTGGGGACGGGGGGGTTCGTTTTCATTTGCATTATTATTCTAATTCCTGTGTCTTAAATTGAAATGTCAAAGTAATTTTTCTGATGATCTGATTGTGCAGTAGTCTGAAGGTACAGAGCCTGGCAACATATGTGTAACTTGATAAATAAAATGTGTTTAAAAAAAAAGTCATCTAGTTTTACTGCTTGAACCTGTTCAGACAAAAAGGATTCAATCCACTTGGCTTTAATGCCACCAAAATTTGTCCCCTTGACATGATTGAGAAGAATGGTACGATTAATTGTGTGTTAAATATAGCAGACCGCTCCAGCACTATAAGTGCATTGTGATATCCTGAGCCCATATCTCTTCTGCGGTCACGCAAAATAGAAGTACTAATTCTGTACTATGATTTGGGTAAAACTCTGCTTCTGAGGATGCTAATATTGTGTGCAATCTCAGACAGAGATGCAGTTGAGTCGTTACATGTTGCTCTAAAATCTGTGCCACAAATGGAAGAATGGAGCTAGGTTGGTATTTTCAGGTCTCGCGTCGAGGGTTGCAGTGCGCAGCACTGCTCACGCAGGGCGAGACATTGATTAGTTGAAAAAACAGAGGTCGAGTAGCTGACTGAGGAATGGCACACGCTCGTTCGTGTGCTTTTCCTTTTGTGCGACGCAATTGGCCTTTGCGTGCGTCTTTTTATAAAAGACTGCACGCAGTTGGCCAAAGGTGGGCGCATTGCTCTGGCCACGGCCTATTGGTGTCTATTATCCACACCAAAGGCCATGTAGTTTCAATTATCGTGCCCAGGCATGGGCGCGATAATTGAAACCACTTCTCGCTGTGGCGCGGGCACCACTCGCCAGCTTCTTTTTTGGATCCATTTCACAGCATAGCAACTAAATAAATGAACCGCTGACGTCTTGGTGAATAGGCTATCTCTTTCTCTTTTTTGGTACAATTGGTTTGCCGGCATGTGTGCTGGAAATGAAATAAATTTCAATCGCAGAGAATACTTCTGCACGGCAACAATAGCCGCAACTCGGAATGAAAGCTGCAACCGCCGCCGCCTCTTCAACATTCTCCAAATACCACTTCACTAAAACTACAGACAGACGCGGAGGTAAAAAAAAAACTAACACACGCAGGAACAGCCTGGACTACAGACTAACAGCTCCAAAGCCCGTATCAGCAATCAAAAATGCAATGAGACCTCGGAGTGTGGAGGACGCTACACACTACATACTTCTGGGCACAGCTCGTCTACCTGAACTGGCTCGTCGATGCATAGATTATCAAAGAGACATCAGAGCTGATAACTGGTGCGCGTCCCGCACGTGTATCGTGAAAAGCCCATACTTGCGCTCGAATGTCCTTGAAATAAATAGGGAGACTTCTCGATGTGAACGCATTTAGACTGTGAGAATTCTGTGAGGCCAAGACTGCTTTTCGAGGATCTAGAGGGATTTATGAGGATCGGTTACAGGGCCATTACATTCCATAGACACCGAGCACCGGAGCAGCGCACGGAGGGATTGCTGGCACAATAGCACATATTGTGCATTCACGTGCCCTGCAGGTACTGAGTCCAGTCCCTGCTGCTGGCTCCGCCCCCAGCTCCTTGGACTCCCCCCAGAGGGAAGGCCCTGCGCACCGTAATGTAATCTACCTTGGAGCGCAGGGAGGGGCCTGTGACTCACTCTTCCTCTCTGGTACTGTGTCATTTTTGTTCGTGTCCAGCGTTACTCCGCGCTGCTCCCGATACCAGCCTGCGCCTGGAGAGCGCCTGCGAAGCCAGTGAGACGGTGCCAGGGACAGGTGCGGGCTCTGGGGTGCAATGGTGGTACGATGGGCTTGTGGTACTCGGGACACACACTCATTCCGGTGGGTGCTGATACTGTGCAGAAACTGAAGGGGTGGCTGCGCTATAGGAGAAGAGAGAGGAATGAAGGGGGCTGATGCTCCCTCATGAACCACTGATTATAAGGAACGGAGAGAGTGAGCAAATGGTGTGCTGCTGCTGTGGCAGAGGAGTAAACTGGGTGGCATTTCTGTGGCACAGGAGTAAACGGACTGGTGTTGCTACAGAAGTAAACTGGCTGGTGTTCATACAGGAGTTAAAGGGCTGATATTGCTGGGACACAGGACTAAACGGGCTGGTGTTGGTACAGGAGTAAACGGGCTGGGATTGCTGGGGCACAGAAGTAAACCAGGTGGTATTTCTGTGGCACAGGAGTAAACGGGCTGGTGCTGCTGGGGCACAGGACTAAACAGGCTGATGTTGCTGGGGCACAGGAGTTAATGGGCTGGTGTTGCTACAGGAGTAAACAGGCTGGTGTTGCTGGGGTACAGGAGTAAACGGGCTGGCATTGCTGGGGCACAGAAGTAAACTGGGTGGTATTGCTGCGGGCAGGAGTAAACGGGTGGTATTGCTGTGGCACAGGAGTAAACAGATGGTATTGCTGGGGCACAGAAGTAAACTGGGTAGCATTGCTGTGTCACAGGAGTAAACGTGTTGGTGTTGCCGGGGCACAGTAGTAAACGGGGTGGTATTTCTGAAGTAAAAAATTAAACAGTGTGGTGCTGAGAGAAACCACACAGGGGTATTACAAACAGTTTTTAATGTTTTTTAAAAAAACCTTTATTGGCATGAACTTCAGTGACACAGCGCTAAGCCTACAACCTCAAGGGCCGGCCGCGTAATTCACCTGAAACTAAACATTTGTCCTATGTAGACACAGCCCTTCAGCCGACAACCTGGGGGTTCGGCGGCGTAACCCTCGAGGGGGTAGACGGATCGTCCAGCAAACATTTCCGAGGGAGTATATTACAGTTAACTTGCTTAGTTACATTGGGCGTGTGGGAGCAGGAGGGCTCTCAGGGGCATTCCCGGCTTGAATCGACATCGGGGCAGGAGGCGAGGACTCCAGGGACCAGGAGCCTTGCGGACTGACACACCGGAGCCTGAGTTGACGGACACGCCCCCACTCACCTGATAGCGCCTCGCGGTCCCCGCTTTGCGGGAACTGCTCGTGACACTGACTCTGGGGCATTGTTTGTTTGGCGTGTGGAAGCAGGAGAGCTCTCAGGGGCATTCCCGGCTTGAATCGACATCGGGGCAGGAGGCGAGGACTCCAGGGACCAGGAGCCTCGCGGGCTGACACACCGGAGCCTGAGTTGACGGACACGCCCCCACTCACCTGATAGCGCCTCGCGGTCCCCGCTTCGTGGGAACCGCTCGTGACACTGACTCTGGGGCATGTTTGTTTGGCGTGTGGGAGAAGGAGGGCTCTCAGGGGCATTCCCGGCTTGAATCGACATCGGGGCAGGAGGCGAGGACTCCAGGGACCAGGAGTCTCGTGGGCTGACACACCAGAGCCTGAGTTGACGGACACGCCCCCACTCACCTGATAGCGCTTCGCGGGAACCGCTCGTGACACTGACTCTGGGGCATTGTTTGTTTGGCTTGTGGGAGCAGGAAGGCTCTCAGGGGCATTCCCGGCTTGAATCGACATCGGGGCAGGAGGCGAGGACTCCAGGAAGCAGGAGCCTCGCGGGCTGACACACGGGAGCCTGAGTTGAGAGACACGCCCCCACTCACCTGATAGCGCCTCGCGGTCACCGCTTCGCGGGAACCGCTCGTGACACTGACTCTGGGGCATTGTTTGTTTGGCGTGTGGGAGCAGGAGGGCTCTCAGGGGCATTCCCGGCTTGAATCGACATCGGGGCAGGAGGCGAGGACTCCAGGGACCAGGAGCCTCGCAGGCTGACACACCGGAGCCTGAGTTGACGGACACGCCCCCACTCACTATTTAGCCCATCTCAATCCCCGCTACGCGGGACGCGGGCGGGCGCCGGGCAAAGGCCGGGTTCTCTGTGGCCCTCAGAGGCCAAAGGAGGACGGGACGGGCCACCCCACTTGATCTTTTTGTAAGAGGAGGTACTGAGTTGCTTCTTACCTATTGACTATTTTGGCGTGTCCATTTCGGTCACAGTAATTATGTCCCTCTGGGAGGAACTTAACACCCTGTGTGGCACAAAGTATATTCGTGACATATTAACCCCTCCTATTAAGGGCACTAACTTTGATATCCCTAATGATATCTCACGGGACCTAGCTTCACCCTTAAATAAAGAACAAACTCTAGTAAATGCATTGTCCCTGGATCCTAATACTAGAGGGAACCATGACAGTGATATCGTCAATAAGAACTACGTCACTATAAAAAATATGCGCACCAGTCCTACATCATCCCCCTCTAACCTAACAACTTCAATGGAGGTCACGGCTGCGGACAAAATAGACGACCCTGTGTTGTCCCCCCAACTGCCCCTTCTGGCCCTAATTGAGCAACTGCTATTATCAGTCATTTCACCTTTGGTTATGAAAATTAACGACTTGGGGGACAGGTTGACTAGTATTGAGGATATTATTAAAAAGAACTCTCCTCCAACTAATATAATGGCAACATCTGTCTGCCTTAATCATCCCAACGCCCCCATAAACCCTAAGTCTGTTATATGTAAGAATGGTGAAATTCAATTACAGCCTCTCAAAACACCTACCCCAACTGGCCCTAAAGCAACATTAACATCTGAGCTAATAACTGATAAAGGGGCCAGACCCACTCTGGTAAGAATGCCATGCATTAATTTACCTCTTGAAGCCGCCCCATATGTAACTGTCCTCTCTGGGGTCCCTGCATTAAGTCAGGGAACACACGAATCACACCAGGACCTGCTAAACAAGGTCATTCATTGGTTACAGAAAAATAGACCCTTGCCACCTCAGCTAGATGGTGGAATACCGAGTGTCAGGAGGGTGGGGTGGTTAGGTACGCTGCCCAAAGACATTGCGGGGGACCTGGTGCTAATTAAATTTAAGAACAGGAATATTGTCCCCTACCTACGATTTTGTCAGTCCAAAGATAGACATGGCCCCATTTGCATTTGGGACCTGCATGATTTTTATCCAAGCTTCTCACACATCCCGTTACAAAGACCAACGGTAAGGAAATACAACCTATGGGGAAGGGGATCTTGTGCTCCTCGTGCAACTAACCTTCTAGCCTCCAATACATTTGAACCTTTGCCCAGAAATCCTATTAGACACCACCACAAAGAGGCCACCCACGAGCTCGAGTTTATTTGACAGGGCAGTATGTAACTAAGAAGCAAATTACTGACAGAGGTTTGCCTGATGTTCTTCCCGGCCCCTTAGTTTGTATGTATGACTCCTTTGTTTTTAGACCTGTCTCATTGATATTGAAACGTCTCCATATTGATTAGCTGATCTGTTATACCTATTTAATTTTGTTCTTAACAGCCGATATTAACTTTGTAATGAAATGTTAAGGTGTTTCTACTTGTATTGTTGTTGCTTTTATGATTTTTAAACTAAAATCGAATAAAGCTAATCTGAATCTGAATCTAGTTACATTTTTTTGCCTCAGCATCATGTCCCCCACCTCCCTCCCCTCAACACTGAAGCTTAATGTAAGATCAGGTAAGTTTGTGTCCTTAACAACTCCAACCCAAGAAACAACCCCCCCCCCCCCTCATTGCGTTCACAGTGTGTAGTAAAGGTGTACATGCCGCAGAGAGTCCATATCCAGGTGCACATCCACACATACAGTAAGTTTACGGAAGAGCAATGCCAGCGCCATCACAGGCTGTCCAAGCTAGGGTGTCTGCCACAATGTCAGTGCCCCAGCAAGCTATGAAGTGAGCAGTATTTCCGTGCGGCCGCCCCGTCCCCCGTCCATAACTTGTCCCCTACTCCCCCTCCGCTTAGCCCTGTGGGTCAATCTCTGGGTCATGCGTGTGTCCCTACAATCCCACTGTTTGAGGTACCGGATCAATGCCACAGTCGGTCTGGGGACCAGGGGTCCCTGCCTCCGGGTTTAAGTTCCCTTCCTGCTCCGTTCCGCTGACGTACGTTTGGTACAAAGCCCAAATGTTTTTAAGGCGGCTCTTGGGGGGCAGTAATTCACTATAATGCTCCGCCAGGGTACTACAGTATAACATGTCTTGCGCCCATCTAGTTTTGGTAGGGAGCGGACCTCTCATCCAACAGTGTGCTACTACTCTCTTGACCATTAGCATCCCCATATCCGCGAGTCTACGAATCGCAACTGGGAGCTGTTTGGAGTTGCCTATAAGTGCCAAACCAGGTTCTGGGGTCATGTCTACCTCCAGGATTTTGCTCCTTTTCAAAAATATGTCAAGCCAGAAAGCCTGTATGCCCGGGCAATTCCATGCCAGATGCATAAAATCAGCATTAGCCGTGTTGCACCTTTCACAGTCTGCCGTTTGCCGCAGACCGTACCTATGAAGTCTCTCCGGGGTGTAGTAGACTCTCTGCAAGAATTAGAAGTGGATCAACCTATGCCGTCCGTTGAGTGAGATCCGCTTCGTGCTTTCACAACAGTACCGCCAAACAGTGTCGTCTATCGTGGTCTCCAGGTTTCTTTGCCAAGCCACTCTCGCTTTCATGAGCTGGTGCTCTCCTTGTGACCTAGCTATTCTTTAGAGATTTGTAAGGAGTTTGCAGGACTCTTTAGCCTTGATGAAATAGGTCAGTTCAAGGACTTCTGGAGGTTCTGCCATGTCCTCGCCAAGTTGCTCCGAAAGGGCACTACGCACCTTGTGGAATTGAAAGCGTTGTAGCATAGGTATTTCTCTGTGGTCGCCGCCCACTTGGTCCCAGGTTTTGACTAGTCCATCCTGGAAGAGGTCGCCCGCTCGGTGTAATCCTTGTTTCGTCAGCTCCCTAGTGACTCCCTTCTCCGCCATAGGCGGCAGCCAGAGCATCCACTCCAGGGGCATTTCTGGTGAGTAGAGCAGTGCGCCTCCCTGCCTCTGTAGCAGCATGTGCCAGGCATGATTGGTAGCAGCTATGGAATCCAGTAGTCCGGTTCTGCGGTCCAAAGCCATGCAGATCGTGGCAGGGAGTGGTTGCGGGTGTGCAAACAGTCGCTCCATGCAAACATGTGGGATCATCTTGTCGCCATGTACCCAAGTGTGCAGGTGCGATTGTTGTGCTACTCTGTAGTAGAGTTCAAGGTCCGGGGCGCCCAGGCCTCCCATGCTGTAGGGGAGGGTGAGGAGAGACCATCTAACCCTGGGTTGCTTTCCCGCCCATGCTAGGCTGATCATGAGACTTGTCAGCCGCTGGAAAAAAGCCTTTGATAATACTATGGGAATGGCATTAAATAGGAAAAGGAACCGCGGTAGGACCACGATTTTCATAATGGCTATGCGGCCCATCAAAGTAAGTGGCAGTCTACTCCAGAACCCTACATCATCCTCAAGCTTGCTGACTGCTCTCCCGTAGTTTTGGCTGAGGAGCAGCTCCGGGTCCGTATGGAGTCGTATTCCAAGGTACCTGATCGGGTCTTCCGACCACTGGAGCGGGTACTCCATAGTCAACTGCCTGGTCGTAGGTGTAAGAGGAAAAACAATAGATTTCGCCCAGTTAACTTTAAGACCGGAGAGCGATCCAAAGTGAACCACCTCTCTCAGCAGCGGGGATAGGTGTGACGCAGGGTCATGAACGTAGAGCAGCGTGTCGTCAGCATACATTGACACCACTATTTAGTAGGTTGGAAATCGGATGCCCTCATGACTGATACTCTCTCAGCGCGCAGGCCAGCGGTTCTGCCGCTAGGGCATACAACAACGGGGAGAGGGGGCACCCTCGGCGAGTCCCTCTGCTGATGAAAAAAGGTAGAAAGACCGCATTACCAACCCGCACTCTAGCCGAGGGCCCTTTGTATAGAGCGACAACCATTTGCAGGAAAGGCTCCCCCAGCCCCATTCTCTGTAATACTTGGAGTGGAAACGGTCATTCCACCGAGTCAAATGCCTTTTCCATGTCCAGAAATACTGCCATGGCTTCTATATCCTGCTTGACATGTTGGATGGTGCCTAGTACCGTTCAAATATCATACGTCAAATACCTGCTAGGTATAAATCCTGCCTGCTCAGGGGCCACTTAGTCGGTGGCCAATAGTGCAAGTCTCGTCGCTAGGACTTTGGCGTATAGCTTAGTGTCTACGTTGAGTCAAGTCAAGTCAAGTCAAGTCGAGGATTTGTATAGCGCCCTACTCACCCAGACGGTCTCAAGGCGCTTGAGGGGGGGGGGGGGGGGGATTCGTTACTTATCCAATAGCCAAGTTTTGAGTTGTTTTCTGAAGGAGAGGTGGTTCTGTGTAAGGCGGAGGTGGGTGGGGAGGGAGTTCCAGGTTTTGGCCGCTAAGTAGGAGAATGATCTTCCTCCCATGGTGGTTCTTCGGATGCGTGGAATCGCGGCGAGGGCTTGATTGGATGATCATAATTGGCGGGTGGGGGTGTAGAAGGTCAGGCGCGTCCTGAGGTATTTGGGTCCCAGGTCGTAGAGGGCTTTGTGTGCGTGGGTGAGGAGGCGGACAGTTATTCTCTTGTTGACGGGGAGCCAGTGAAGGTCTCTCAGGTGACCGGATATGTGATTGTGGCGGGGTATGTCTAGGATGAGTCGGGCGGAGGCGTTCTGAATGCGTTGGAGTTTATTCTGTAATTTGGCTGTGGTTCCGGCGTAGAGGGTGTTTCCGTAGTCCAGTCGGCTTGTGACGAGTGCTTGGGTGACCGTCTTTCTTGTTTCGGTGGGGATCCAGCGGAAGATCTTTCTGAGCATACGTAGGATGTTAAAGCATGATGATGAGACGGTGTTAACTTGTCTGGTCATCGAGAGGGAGGAGTCTAGAATGAATCCCAGGTTGCGGGCATGGTCCGTTGGTTTGGGTGCGCTGCCCAGGGCCGATGGCCACCATGAGTCGTCTCATGCGGAGGGGGATGATCCTAGGATGAAGACTTCCGTCTTGTCAGAATTCAGTTTTAAGCGGCTGTTCTTCATCCACTCGGCTACGTCTTTCATCCCTTCATGTAGGTTAGTTTTGGCGGTGTTTGGGTCTTTGGTGAGGGAGAGGATCAGCTGTGTGTTGTCGGCATAGGAGATGATGTTGAGGTTGTGCTGGCGTGCGATGGAAGCGAGGTGGCTCATGCATATGTTGAAAAGGGTGGGGCTGAGTGAAGATCCTTGAGGTACCCTGCTGATGACTTTGGCGGCCTCTGACCTGAAAGGGGAGAGGCGGACTCTGAGTTCTTCCGGCGAGGAACGAGATGATCCAGTCCAGTGCTTTTCCTTGTATCCCGACGTTTGAGGCGTTGTACAAGGGTGCTATGACAGACTGTGTCAAACGCTGCAGAGAGGTCCAGGAGGATGAGGGCAGCTGTTTCTCCGTTGTCGAGTAGTGTTCGGATGCCGTCTGTGGCTGCGATGAGGGCGGTCTCAGTGCTGTGTTTGGCTCGGAAGCCGGACTGAGAGGAGTCGAGGGAGTCGTTGGACTCTAGGAAGGCGGCAAGCTGACTGTTGACGGCCTTCTCTATGACTTTGGCAGGGAAAGGGAGGAGCGAGATGGGGCGGTAGTTCTTGAGTTCAGTGGGGTCTGCTGTGGGTTTCTTCAGTAGGGCACAGAGTTCGGCATGTTTCCAGCTTTCCGGGAAGGTAGCTGTGTTGAGGGAGCAGTTGATGATATCCCAGAGATGAGGTGCGATGATGGAGTTGGCCTTGTTGAAGATGTGGTGGGGGCATGGGTCGGTTGGTGATCCGGAGTGAATGGAGTTCATCAAGCGGATGGTGTCTTCGGTGCAGATTTGGTCCCAGGCGCCAAGGGTGGTGGTGGGGGGCTTCAGTTCTGTGGTGGTAAGGGGGGTGGACTGGTCGCCGAAGCTGTTGTGTACGTCAGCAATTGTGCTGTGGAAGAATGAGGCTAGTGAGTTGCAGAGGTCTTGAGAGGGAGTGATGTCATTGGAGCCAGCGCTGGGATTGGTCAGTTCTTTGACGATGCTAAAGAGTTCCTTGCTGTTGTGGGCGTTGTTGTCTAGTCGCTCCGAGATTGCGGATTTCTTGCTGGATCGGATCAGCTGGTGGTGTTTGCGGGTGGCGTCCTTGAGGGCAGTCATGTTGTCTGTGGTTGGGTTTTTTGGCCAGGCTTTCTCAAGGGCGCGGCAGTTCTATTTGGAGTTCTTGAGGTCGTCATTAAACCAGGAGGCTTTTTTGCTTCCTGGTTTGTTGTGATGGTTTTTCAAGGGTGCTAATTCGTCGGCGCAGTGGGTGATCCATTGTGCGAGATTGATGGCTGCTTGGTTTGGGTCCGATGGTTTGGCGGGATGGTTATTGTTTAGCGATATGGTGAGCTGGTCGGTGGTAATTTTGTTCCAGTTTCTGCGGGGGACTTGTTGTGGGTGGTGGTGGGTCGTGGTCTTTCTGAAGTTGAAGTGGACGCAGCTGTGGTCCGTCCAGTGGAGTCCTGTGGCGTGAGAGAAGGAGATGTGCTTGCTGGAGGAGAAGATTGGGTCGAGCGTGTGTCCGGCGTGGTGGGTGGGGGTGTTTACCAGTTGTTTAAGTCCGAGATTGGCGAGGTTGTCCAGCAGGGTAGTGGTGTTGCTGTCATTGTTCTTTTCCAGGTGGAAGTTGAGGTCCCCTAGGAGAATGTAGTCCTCGGAGGGAAGGGCGTGTGGGCTGATAAAGTCAGTGATTTCTTCGCTGAATTGAGTGCGGGGTCCTGGTGGCCTGTAGATGAGGGTGCCTCTGAGTGTGGTCTTGGGGTAGGTGTGTATCTGGGGGTGGAGGTGTTCGGCGGCGGTGATAGTGTCGTGGTCGCTGGTAGTGATGCGGATGGTGTTCTTGTGGACGATGGCGATGTCTCCTCCTGTTTGGTTGATGAGGTCCTTTCGGATGATCTTGTAGCCGCCCAGCATGGCTATGGCGATGTCGGGCGCTGATGAGGTGTTCATCCAGGTTTCTGTCAGGAAGGCGACGTCCGGCGTTGTAGTGTCCGCACTTGTCTTGTGTTTTATCTGGTTTAAGGATAGTGACGATCATTGCCTCCCCCATGGAGCTCGGCATGCTGCCCTGAATGCAGATGTCACTCATCAAAGTGGAGAGATGCGGCAGCAATTGGTCTTGAAACGTTTTATAAAGGTCTACCGTCAGACCGTCTATACCTGGGGCGCTGCCCGTGCGCATGGAGGACAGTGCATCCCTAATCGCGTCTCGTTGTATCGGAAACATGAGGAATTCCCTGTGTGCGTTAGTGAAGAACGGGAGCTTTATATGCTCCAGAAAATCTAGAATTTCAACTTACAAATCCCCACACTTCGAGGAGTACAATTCCGAGTAGTATGCACTGAATACGTGAGTTATATCGGCCTCGTCAGTCGTGCGTTGCTCATCTGCAGCCTTCAGCTCCGTGACCAGCGGCTTCCCTTTTCTGCCCTTCAGGATATTAGCCAGAACAGAGCCAGGTCTTTCACCCTCACCGTAAGTGCGGGCAGTGGCATATTGGCCCAAGTGTTTTACCTCCCTGTCCGCTTCATCATGGTACTCTGCTATGAGGGATTTTATTTCCGCCTCCGTAGCGTCATCTGATCGGCTTAGTTGCCGTTTCTCAAGGGTCTGCAGCTGGCTTTCTAAGACAGATAGCCGGTGCCTTATGGCCTTCAGAACGCTGGAGTGTTTCGACATAGCGATGCCCCTTATGTAGACCCTAAACGCTTCCCATACCGCTTGGAAGTCCTCCACAGACCCCACATTCTTTTCAAAATATAAGTCGATCGCCTCTGCCAGTTCTCCTCTAAAAACAGGGTCTAGGAACGAGTACGGAGGAAAGCGCCACGTAAAGCGGGGAATTTTCCTAGCTGGGGCTGCTATGTCCAACAATAGTGGGGAGTGGTCCGACAGTGTGCGCGGTAGAACCTTGCATTCTCTGATCCTACGAAGCACCCCCGGAGTAGTAAACCAATAGTCTATTCTAGTATGCACTCCATAGTAAGCTGAGTAGTGGGTATACCCACCCGGATCCGCATTTCTGCTTCTCCATACGTCCTACAGATCTAGAGCAATAAGTCTAGCAGTTAGCATCTGTGCCGCAGCCGAGGGCCTGCGAGGGGGACCCGCCGATCTGTCATATCTGGGTTAAGCGTCAGGTTAAAGTCCCCTCCCCAGATTATTTGTGATGTTGCATAGGTGCCTATACCCGCAGCCAGCGACTCATAGAAGTCCGGGACATCATAGTTGGGGCCATAGACGTTCACCACTAGTAAATCCAGCCCCATACCCTTACATTGAGCTAAGACGTATCTGCCCTCTGGGTCGGTTCTTAGTGTCTGCAGTGTAATTTTCGACCCCGGGTTGACTCATGTGATGACCCCTCTGGCATGGGTCGTGAACCCTGCTGCTGCTATGTTTCCCTCCAGACCTCTACTGCGTAGCATCCTGAGTGAGTGGCAGATGGGTCTCCTGTAGCAGCGCTATGTCTACTCTTTGTCTTTTTAAGTAGCTCAACACTTTCCACAACTTCCTGAAATCATTTAACCCCCTAACGTTCCATGTGAGGGTGCGTATGGTGGCAGTCTGTGCGTGCTCCTGCACTCTGGGTGGGCTAGTCATCATGATAGTGTATGTATATTATGGAAATAGCAAGGTCTCCTGCAGTATATCTGACCAGTGCGCTCAACCTGTGATGTAGCAACGGCCTCATCCCTCCCACACCTTCCCCTGCTGTGAATTGCAATGAAACAGTACCCCCCCCCAAACAAAGTTAAGAATGATCCTGGGTCCCCGAACGACCCCGCATAGATAGTCGTACAGCCCCACCCCCCACCCACAGAAGACCTTCCCCAACCTGGCCTTACAGTACCCGACTCCTCCCCACCACCTACCCTGATTCTCCCCAAACAGTAAAGACTTGTGCGAGTCAGACAGGTGCATTGCGCGCAGGGCCGAGGTTGCCATATCGCCGGTTACCGGAGCCTGCATTAGGCTCCGCAGTAGGCACAGCACTCTTCGCCCTCGGTGATCAATTGCGCTCATCTGAGACAGTAAACATACAGTGTCAACGGTCAATCAAAATTAAAGCTACAGTGGCTCGGACAGCATCCAAGCACACCGGATACCTGGCCACCAGCTCCCATGTCTCACGTCCGCCGATCCTCGGTGTCGCTGTCCCTCTAGCCGGCCTCCTTTGCTCATGTCAGTGCGCCCTCAGTGGGGAAGCAACGCCGCTCCCTCAATTGTGGTCAAGACTGCCATGATCAGTAATTTGTAGAGCTAAAAGCGCTCCCTGAGAGCAAACATTATTAACAGGACCCAGTTCAACCAGGCCAGACCATCATGTTCGTTGTCAGCCGCATGGCCTCATAGCCAACAGTCTCGCAACTCCTGCGCCTCCAGAGCTGTCATTCCTGCTCATCTAAGGAGCTCCTATCTTCATCTGCGTTGTCCCTCCGAGTTGTTCCCGCGCCGTTCCTTTGCCCAGGTCTTGAGGGTTTGTTGCAGGGCCCGAGGGTCTGTGAATATGTGAGACTGCCCCTGCCGATTCACCCTGAGTTTGGCCGGGTACAGCATAGCGTAGTCCAAACCCATGTCTATGAGCTGTTTTTTGTGCGGAGAAAAGCGTTTGCCGCTTCTTGCACCCTGGCAGTCAAGTCCGGGAACAAAGAAAACTCCGACCCCTCATATTGGAGTGTTTTTTGGCTCTGGCCTGTCTCAAGGCAGCATCTCGGTCCCTGTAGTTGAGCAATTTAGCAATGATCATGCGTGGTGGGGCTCCCGGGCGTGGACGCGGCCTCAGCGATCTGTGCGCCCTCTCAACTACGAACATCTGGGAGAAGGTTTCCGCTCCCAACAGCGTGGTAAGGAATGACTCAATGAAGCTTTCCATGTTGCCAGTCTGGGTCATCTCTGGCAAACCCGTGATCCAGAGGTTACAGCGCCGGGACCGCGCTTCTAAGTCCTCAGCCTTATCTTGGAGGGCCTGCATCTGCTGTTCGATCTTCTTATGGCCCGCATCTAGCTCCATCTGCGCTTCCTCCACTTCTGAGATACGCCTTTCGTCCATATCTAGACTCTCCGCGTGCTTGTCTATCCTTTCTACCATCCTGTCCATCCGATATGTGAGCGAGTCAATCTTGGAGCCTAGCGTAGATATGCTGCCTTGAATACCTTTTTCCATGGCTAGAAGCATGGCCTTCAAGTCCTGTTCCTCTGCAGGGTTCTCCTCTTCGTTGTGGACCCTCTGCGCTCTATTTGCACCATCCTGCGATTGCGAGCGTTGCTGCTGGAAGGACAGCTTAGACTGGGTCTTGTCGCCCCGGCCCATGTTGGCGCTGTGTCCGTGGTGCCCCGCACTACCCCCGCCGATGTGGGCCACTGGCTCGTTGCCCTTGGGAGGGGGAGCTGACACCCAGCACCTTGCACGTTATCGATCGGCCCCGGGTTTCTGGAGCTTTTTCTGGCAGCCGTGGGGGAGAGGGGGGACCCAGGTCGTCCTATTGGGCACTCGCGGGCCTTCTTTCCTACTACGGCAGTTGTCACTCTCGCCGTCAAGTGCCGACTCACCAATGTGCTCCACACTAGGGCCTGGGCCGGTAGGGGGTACACCGCTTTCGCGCTATTTGTCTCTGATATAGGCCCCACCCGGGGTGCGAAGTAGTTTCAAATATCGGCCGGGGCAGGCATGAGGTACCTACCCCCAGTCTCGTGTGGGCTGCTGGGGCTCTGCCCGCAATGCCGGTCCACCTGGGGACTAGTATCAATTAGCAGGCCGATGGGTGCCTCCCCTTGGCTCCCATGCTCTGCCTATCCTCCGTCTGCTGCAGGGTGCCTCGGCTGAGGCCTTCGCTCCGGCCGCAGTCTCCACTTCACGCCTGCGGTCATGCGCTCTCGACCCCAGCGGGGCGCCGAGGTTCCGGCCTAAACATTGTTCGTGCCTCCACTCTCCGCCTTAGTGTGTTATGTCCAACCTCATTCGGCAGGGGCGGAGGGGCCCCGTGTCGCTCTCCTGAATCGTGATACCGCTCCCAGGCCTCGCAATTCCGCGGTCTCTCGCCGGACTGTGCTCCAATCCGGTGCCCGTCGCCACTCCACAGCGACGCAGCCCGGGTCGACCAGTACGCAAGTACACTGCTTTCTGGTCTACCGCAGCTCTCCCGCAACTCCTCAGGATGTCATACGGGCAGCGGTGTATAGCGCGTCTGAGCTACCGTTACGGCAGCGCTATGCTCGGGGCAGCTTGGGACAGCTGTCTACCTTATCAGCGGCGTCCCAGGTGAAGGATAATTGAGGATTTTTGTCGATCATCGGCCGGAGCTCCGGGCTTAAGCCGCCATCATGGTTGCCGGCAAGCTCCGCCCCTCATTACAAACAAACAGTTACATTGAGTTTGCAGGACGGAGTTAGGGGGTCGGTGGGGGTCTCGCCCAGTAGTGAAAAAGTTGAGTGACTCGGGGCGGTGGGACTAGGTGCAATAGAGCCAGGGCTGGTGATCGGCATGACAGCTGCAGGGAGGCTGCTTAGGGGGCGAGAGCAGGGATACCCTGGGAACTGGGGCAAGAATTGCACACTGGTCTTTGAGAGAGCCATTACCGAGGAGAAGTGAGCGTGGGTGCACGACTGGCACAGCTGGGAAGGACACCTGTTGGTGAAAGCTGCACAGCTGGGGGTTAGGACACATTGGCGCTCTGGAAATCCCACTGCTGGGTGAGGGGGATGCGCACCACTGCCGAGCTTCAGTAACCCAGGCTTCTCTCCACTGCCCTTCGGGCCAGTCCAGGGTTCAGCGGCGACAAGCACAGCTAAGTCCCGGAAACCCTCAGACACCATGAGTGAGTGAGTGAGTGAATGAATGAATGAATGAATGAGTGAGACCATTTATATAGAGCTCACTAAGGATCAAAACCATTTCTTGGCGCCCAGAGACGGTATCCTCTGGTGTGCAGACCAGTTCGGAGGGGTGTGTGTGTGGGGAGGGGGCAGTAGGAGGTGGGCGAAAAATGTTTTTTTTTTCTCAATCAGGTATGGCGAAGTACATCGTAGTATTTATTGACCGAGTATATATTTCTGAAAACAAATACTAAAATGTGCAAATACGTAGTTGTATACCTAAATATGTAGTGCGTTTACTTCTATTTTAATGTAAACATGATTTTATATTTTGTGTTTTTTTATTGTGTTATCAGAACTCTCTCGGTGACATTACTGCATCGTAATAGGTTTACCTTGTATGCAGCACATGTCTTTCCATATCTGTACACATGAAGGTATTTAATCCATGCCTGTAGTAACAAATGTAGCCTAAGATAACATGTAATTTGCAAGAACATGCATCCACACGCCCCTTTCCACAGAGCAAAGGACACATTTCATGTCATGACCCGCTCCTGTTGCCATTTCATTCTCCTGGTGATTCTTTCATATCAGAGGTGCGGCTACGAGGAAAGGACCCACAGCAGATTTTTATGATAACCACTGTATGTAAATATAACTTTCATTTTGAGCCACAGTAGGGAAATGTGGATATCCTGAAAAAGTGTCAGTAGCAACCTGAGACCATTCCATTTTATGTGAAGGACTGAAAGAACTTTTTTTTAGTGCATTAGTGCAAGATGGATCTCTAGAAGGCACATTTTGAGCAAAGTTTGCAGCATTTCAGCTGCTTTGGCAGAAACTCACTTAAAAGTGCAGGCGTTGTACTCTATTTTATCAAGATCTCTTCATAGCTTAAAAAACAGTGACCACGCGCCATGTCTAGTGAAGATTTCAGGAAAATGTAGTCCCTCCTCACCCTTCATCCTGCACCTCCAAGTCAAACCCCCCTCTCTAGCATCTCCTCTCCAGTACCAGGGCACAGCTTTACACCCATCCTCTCCTCTCTTCCCATTAGCTTCATTTTCCACAAAAATGGATTTGCTTCAAGTAAATAAAAGGCATTGTCATTTACAATGCCAATACCTCAAACTCTAGTAAATACGAGACCTATTGCATTACAAATGCTTGTTGTTTAAGATGCAAGACTGGCATTATTTTTCTTAAGCAGAGAACTAACAACTAGTATGCAATGCTCAACGCACACCAAAACGGATGCCCACGTCATGTTTTGCTGTTGATAAACAACCTTCTCTTTCAGGTGCCAACAGCAAGTGTGATTACTAAATATGGCTGGAGCCTTCAATTATGTGTGTTGTGCACTGCATTCCATATACCTAGTCTATGCTATACACAGATGATATCCTGTGCAGGCTGCCACATTTTACCTGTTTAGGGGATTGGGGAGGTGATTGGCCATAATGCCAAAGCTTGATTTTTATAAATAAAAAGATCATGATTTTCAATTACATTTCAGGGGACTACTGGCGATACCTTCACCCAGAGGAGGAGGGGGGCTCTACTCTTTCTATTCTCACGTTCATAAATCATACCATAGAATAAAGAGGTATGTCTCTTCCAGCTTGTTCCACAATACCAAAATGAAAGGGGGCCCAATATTGGATGACACCCATGTAGAGAATGGGCCCACGGCCAAAACAATGAGAAGTTGTGAATACCAACTAAACCTAACAAGAGACCCAGCAAATAAAGCTAAACGAACACAAGGTATACAAGACTTGCAAGCCACCTCCCACAATAGTCACTGGAATGCATTTAAGAGGACTAGCCATCTCTCTGCTGCTGAAAGAGGAATGCTTACCAGAGGCTAAGCTCATTCAGGAGTTAGAGACTATAGAACGTAACCATATGCAAGAACTTACCAGAATCCAGGAGAAAAAGCTGGAATCCTTGCAACGCCAACTAAGGATATTAAGAACCAATAAGGCAAAAAGGAAACTATTATACATTAAACAAATGTTCTGAGAAGCGCAACCAAACAGATCAAATATAAGCCAACAGATTGAAGGATGCTATGGAGAGAGGAATCAGATAACACAACCAAAATATTCTGAACACGTGCTGCATAACAGATGATTGAAGAAAAAGGGACTTATTTTTAAAGTCTTACCAAAACTATATAGAACAGGATGGGGAAAATAGGCCTGAAATGGTAGCTTTTCTCTGTTACACCGGAGTGGATAGAGCAATGAGAGAAGTCTATAGAGAGCAGGAGGGTTTTACAGGCTACCAAATCGATGTAGCCCAATAAGGGACATGCCCAGATGACCTATCAACTGCCTTCTATAGGGACTTTGGCATCCCTCAACCCCCCAGGTCCATTCACAAACTTCTAACTCTTTCAAGAGAAATTCCAATATTACCTCATCAGTGAAACAGCGGTGATCCTTACCACGGGAAGTCAGTAGAGGAATGCAAATTATATTACCTTATTGTCCTGTGTGATGCGGATATAAGATTTTCTCTGAATTCCTCATATGGTTAGACAAGCTCCTACCAGCATTAGTAGAACCAGACCAAGGTAGTTTGCCAGACAAACAACGCACAGATAATATCAGGAAGGGAGGCTGTTTAATACAGAAAACTAAGAGAAAATGGATCTTTGATCTAGTATCCCTAGATGTAGAAAAATAATTTGATAGAGTGAGCTATGAACTTCTTATGGTGCTGCTAGATAAGGTAAGACTAGGGTTAATGATGAATACAGGATATAAAAGCCAAGAAGCTAGGATTAAGGTAAACGGATTGAGCTCTGACAAATGTTAACTTTAAGAGACATTAGAAGCACTGATAGCAGCCAAAGATACCACTGCAGGGGGGTGCATAGCACAAAATTAGTTTATATGTGGACGATATGCTTCTCTTGGTGACCGAAATCTCACTGCATAAGCTCACAAGGTGACTGGAGATCTTTGTAAAAATGTAAGGATTCAAAATCAATACGGATAAATCAAAGATCTTACATATTACAGTCCCAAAGGACATACCCAATGACATGGGCATCAGCAGCTATCAAATACTTGAGGATAAATCTTACTGATTTGGTGACCAATTGGACTAAAGTCAATTGGTTGGATCTAAAAAAAAATCAATAACAGCTCATTTAGCTCAATCAAAGGAGCAATGCATTACTGGGCAAGATCAACATCATGAAGATGAACATTTTGCCATACCTACTTTGTCTATTTCAAGCATCACCAACGTTCATCCCACTGACAGAATTAGGATCCCTACAGAAGCTACTGATAACATTTGTATGGGCGGGGGATTGTGCCAGACTTAATTAAAAAAACATTCTCATGGCCTTGCTAAACAGAAGGAGGTTTTGCTTGACCAAATATTCTCCAGTATTATCATGCCTCACAGTTTACAATAATTGTGGAATGGTCTTCTAAAGAGTCAGAATAAAGGTGGCTCTTTATGGCGGTAGCCCTCGCGGGTTGTTCCCTCTGGGATACCTCTTGGCTTGGGAAGGAGGAGAGACCAATGAAATATATATATATATTTTTTATATCACAAAGGGAGCGGCACACCAAATTTCTTTTAGAAGCCTTTTAATCAGCGCTTCACCCCACCAACGCGTTTCAGCCTCACAGGGCTTTGTTCCTGTGAGGCTGAAACGCGTTGGTGGGGTGAAGCGCTGATTAAAAGGCTTCTAAAAGAAATTTGGTGTGCCGCTCCCTTTGTGACAAACTCTAATTTGGGTCTGGATCCGACCCCTGAGCCGAGCACACGCTGTTGAGCGCATCGACTGTCTGCAGGATCACTATGTGGCGCATATTATATATATATATATATATATATACATATACATATATCCCAAACCTCTCCTGCAATGTGGAGATTAAAAGAGACCTATTCACTTGATTGGCTCACTATACCCAGATTTCTATAACCCTCTATTCTCTCCAGTAATGAACAGACTGAAATTTGGCAAGTGGAGAAAGGGGTAATGCCTAGTGATCAGAGATATGTTGGAAAAAAAGGAGAGGATGTATTTCCAGGACAAAAAAAGTCCTTCAGTCTACCCGAATCGGATAGAATGCAGTGAACTCAGATCAGACAACGGAGCCTGCACTGACAAATCACAGAGGCGGCTAATAGGCCCCTAATGCGAAATCTATTGACTTTGTCAATGAGTTTTGTTTCTTCTTTTACTTGTTGCTGTGCAACATAGCTTAAAGTAAAATAAAATTAAAAATTAAAAAGTGATACGTGTCATAGGGCTTTTGTTGCATGTTCCATTGCTTTCCAACCTGTAAAACAAAAATACAATTTTAAATTAAAAGGGGGCTTCTCAGGAGGGTTGGGTTGATTTGCAAGTACTATGCAGGCGAAACCTGAAAAATTGCAGTTTTCTTCCTACATTGGGAATGCTGACAGGAGTCCTTGACTGCAATGCCAGGGAAAATATTTACTTTCTGATCTGGCAAATCAGACTTTTCTTGAATCTTCCATACATTTAAACAGGCTTTTGTTTCAGTCCTATTAACACCAGAACAGCTGCCACTGGTGAAGCCTTGTAAGACGTCACTTCCAGAAAAAAGAGCCACGCATAATAGAGGTGCATTTGAAAATCATAGGCATAGAAAGGAGAATGCTGTAGAACGTGTCAAAAAGGAAAAGTAAATGACAATGATAGTTTGGCACGAGCAGCACTAAGGAAAAAAGCGCTACTGTTTGAGCAGCTAAGGGCTTTGGGAGTATGTAATAATCTGTTAACAGTTTGAGGTGCCTATGTTCATCATGTTCAGAATAGCTTAAATCTACAACTCCACTCGCCTTCCTCTGACGTTATATTGCAATTTGCCATTCGTTCTCCTACTTTGACCATGCCCCATAGTGCCAGTACCCCTGGATGCTGAAGCAAACTTTGTGGAGGCCGTCTAATTCCTCTATGGTAAAGTCAGATCTGTGCTCGCATGAGTGCGAGGGTGGTGTGGCCACTTGCTCTTTGCTGTTAATAGACTGGAAATTTTGGAGGTGAGTCACAGTGAAGTATGCAGACTGAGAAGTCCAAACATTCACTAAATTGTACTTTGTTTTTACCCTACAACAGAGGGAGGAAGGTGGGGGACAATGAGAGGAGTGCAGGCTGGTGAGGAACAACGAGAAGGGCGAGAGATTAAAAAAAACCAATGGCGAGCGGGGATGAAGGAAATGGATTGAGAGATATGCACTCAATAAAAGTGCATGTAAAAGAGTAACAGCATGAGCCTGCAGTGGAAGGACACTGGCCACCAGAAGCAGTACTTGGTCCAGGCACCCCGAAGCCTTAAAGCCCCGGAGGAAGACGACAGAGGTAAGGAGGATAATCTGACCAATAGGAAGCAAGGTAACAAGAGTGATGTGAGAGTCATATGGGAGCCAGCCAATGGTAAGTATAGTGCCGTGGGAGCCAACAAGAGTGAAGTGCAAGCCAGCCAATGTTAAAGGTAAGTAATGGGCCGGTTCTAAGCCCCATTGAAATGTAAATACAAGAGATTCCAAAACCCAGCACAAGCACTGTGCTGGTGCAACCTAAACACACTGAAATTCACCAGTTATACTTAATTGAGCTAACTATAATTAGCAACCCTGCCATTCACAGCTTATGGCCTCACATATAAATCAATCATGACATGTTCAATGACATCAGAGATGACATCTCAAACGACATCATTGATGGCAAAAAGCACCCTTTCTGCATAAAGATCTAGCTTTCTGCCAAATTTGCTTCAGCTGTTTTGGCTGTAGCACTATCTAAAATTTCCAATGGAAATTGCAAGGGGGAAAAAAAGCATTTGGGACCCCTATTTTTCTTGGCCCCTGCTTGATGGTCCACAATAAAATGTTCTAAGAATGAGCTGAGGTGGACGAACAATTCTTTTTTGGAACGTTTAGTCATGATGTGCCAAAAGGTGTCATAGCCATTAGCGAAACAAACACTTTCTATGGAGACTCTGACACATATATATATCTATACTACTATTATAAAGTAAGAACTGGGAACCTTTGAGGCGGGTAAACTCGGGAGCCACAGCGCCAATCCAAACACCCAATACATCATTGGAATTGGCAGGGTCTGCCGAGTGACATAGGCTATATACACCACAGAAATATACGTTCTTTAAAAAATATACCCTACAAAAAAAAGTAGTCCCTTGGAAGTAGCGCCGGCTGTGTGCGCTTACATCATCAGGAACTCGAGGAGTACAGCCGTGGGGAGGAAAAGTAAAGACGGCGCGGAACCGACATCCGGTTCAATGAAATGTGTGGAGTCGTGGGGAGGAAATCTAATGCGGCGTTCGGCTGGAGGAGCACGTAAGACAGCGGCGGCGACAGTGGGGACGCGAGGTTAGGGACTTCCTGGAGCGCGGAAAGGAGCAGACAAGAATGGTGATAAAAAATGCCAATGCCTCGGATACCCGCTTCGGGTGCAGTGCAACCGTTGCAACTCTCGAGTTGGGAGCTGTTTCCTTTCCTATGGGCCCCGATACAGAAAAAAGTCTACATAATGGAAGGATGGTCACTGAAGCCGTTCCTGTTTTTGGCTGGTGTTTACTCATAGCAACGCGGTCTGGCAGCACATTCGAAGACGCAATGCCGTGTGAGCGTGGTGATTGTTTCCAGGCAGCAAATGAGCTCCATGAAAAGCAAGACAGAGGTGCGATGCTGCGTTATTCAAGGTGGTCCTGTCCCCGCTGCTTAGTTTGTTATGGCATAATTTGGTGGCAGGCACAATTGCTGCACGAAATAAAAACTGTGACGGGTGACAGTATTGCAGGAGGCCCTGAAGCAGCCTTAACGTCGGGGCGGACGGGGGCCCAGAAGCTGCCTTTTGCTCCCGGACAACGTCGGGACGGGTTGCTAGTATATATATATATATATATATATATATATATATATATATATATATATATATATATATATATATATATATATATATATATATATATATATATATATATCTCCAATAAAAAAACAAAGGTTAAAGTGACTACAAATGTGATATATAAATGTGTACATATATGTGTATATATGTGTATATATATATATATATATATATATATATTCACTGAAAAAACCATAGGTTTCAGCCACGTTATAGCTAGGAATTAGCATTTAAAAAAACCTTAGAAATTCACAGAAAAAACCATAGGTTTCACCCATGTTATAGTTAGCTGACATTTCTCTCATACAAAACTATTGATCACATCACTGATGACATCTCAAATGACATCACTGATGACCTCACTGATGACATCATCCAGTGAATGTGTGTCTTTCCGAAAAATAAATATTTTTATATATGTATATCTAAAGGTTGATGGAAGAATAAATGGGTAGGTGTCTAAGTTTTTTTGTAAAATTGATTGTATAACTGACATATTAAGTATACCTTAGTGAACACATGTATTAGCGAGTAATGTTTAAATATGTAAATATCTGTATCAGTGTCTCACTTTGTATATAAGTGACTGCATGGGTTGGTGAGTACCTACATGAGTGTCTATATGGGTTATTGGTTTTTTGTGTATCAGAACGAGCGTCTGTATGGTTTGGTGGGGGGTATTACTTAGCGCACAGATGCATGAATGACTGACTCACTGTTTGTATGTGTTTTGAAGACAGAATGTGTGAGGGACTGTATGGGTGGATGAGTGTGTGTATGGGTGTGTTAGTGAGTGAATCACTGTCTCAATAGTATCTTTATGAGTAACTACATACGTTTTAAACTAGTATATGTGAGCATTGATGTATATAAGTGAGTATATGTGAGAGTGAGAGATTGGAGGAGTTCCTGTATAAATAAGTATGTGTTTCTATAAGTGATTGTTTAAGAGAATAAGTATGTGTACGCTTCTGTAGAAGTAAGGGTAGTGGTATGTGTTTATCTGTATATGCAAGTAAATGGATGTTTGATAGATTATTTGCATGTGTGAGTATGTGTTTGAGTAACTCTATGGATGAGTATTGGTGTGTAACAGGTGTATAGGTGTAGGGGTACATATGATGAGTGAGTACATGTATGAGTGACTATATAGAACTGTTGCTGAATGAGTGGATGTGTATGTAGATGTTGGAATTACCTAATAGGTTGTTGTAACTGGTATTGGTATCTCCATTTTTTTGAAAATGTTAGTTTCTATTTTTGAATGTGTGTATCAAAGGTTATATTAGGGTGAGAGGAGGTCTGCCCCTCTTTCACAAGGATGATGTCATCAGTGAGGTCTTCAGTGAGGTCATTTGAGATGTCATCAGTGATGTGATGAGTGATGTCACTGACCATGTCATGAGTGATGTAATATGTCAGCAGTGCATTGCGGGCGCGCAAGTTATAGTTAACTGAACTAACTATAACAGGGGAATTTCAATGGTTTTGTTTGAGAGAAATATCCAGCTAACTATAACATGGGTGAAACCTATGGTTATTTCAGTGAATTTCCAGGGTTTTTTAAATGCTAATTCCTAACTATAACGTGCCTGAAATCTATGTTTTTTTCAGTGAATATATATATATGCACTGGAAAACTAAACACCCACTTCCTTTACAAAGAAATGGAACGTTTGCATCTCTGCAACCTCTCTAATTTTTCACCTTAGTCATCTTCCACTCAATCAACACAACAACCACAAATACACACACCTACTTGCTACCATTCTTGCCTAAGCTTATCAATTATTCTTCTTTAATTCAAATTCAAATTGCAGGTCCTTTATTCATCCTTCTTGGTAACTACTACCCCTGAATAGCAGGGGGGAATTTGCACACTTCTGTCCTTTCTTGCGTCTTTTCTACCACACACTGCAGCAGGTTTACAAGCCCCTTGCGCCACTTTTGCATCATTTTTCCCACAACCTTGTAAATCTGCCCAACTGTGTGTACTTTATGCACTAGCTTTCTTCCTTAGTTGTTATACTATTTTCTCTTGCTCCCACTGCAGAATCCAACACCCTATCTGTGTAATAACCTGGAAATCCAAAGATCCACTTCACTGACAGTGCAGTGGGTAGTTTGCATCTCTCCAACCTTTCTTATTTTTGACGTTTTTCATCTTCTACTCAATCTACACATCATCCACACATATACACATCTAATTGCTGCATTCCTTAGCTGTGATTATCAACTATTCTTCTATTTTATATTCATATTCAAATTGCAAGCCTTTTATCGAGCCTTTTTGTTGTAACTATTATTCCAGGAATTCTGCTCATACACAAAACTGTGCATAAAGACTTAGGACCTCAGTGAATTACGGTGTACCAAAACCCACCTTACTACACAAACCCCCTACCAAACTAGCAACCAGTCACTCATTGGTTCTTCACCCTGGAACAAAAACACCAATGAATAGTCAACCCAGAACATGCGACTTAGAATACATGAAGTAAAGTGGATAACAAAAACACTCTTTCAATATACTCCAACACCATTAAAAAACAAGATGTAAATAAAGACACGTGCAACTTTGAAATGTTTATTTCTAACGCCATAATCTCATGCACAGTACCTTAGAAAATACAACCAAACATATTATCAGAAACAAGGTTGTCAGCATTGCTACTATTCTATGAAATACAAACGGAAAAAGCATCCTATAATGCTAAAGGTAAACAAATGTAAAATATACCTACATTTCATCCTCCCTACCTAGCAGATTAGTTTATAACTACAGAAAGTCTCATAGGATTACATGGGCACACCCATACCTCTGGTACTCAGCAGTAATGGATCACATTCAGTGCTCCACAAACTGTCAAGATACAAATGTTCTCCAACTGTGTGTAACTTTGCCTCCAAATGGATTATGAAACGTGCAAGTATCAGAGGTGCCCACAGCTCCATATGTATTATGGCTCGAACATGCGAGGATCATTCTGAATAACAGACACAGTATTCAAGATAACCTTGATGTTCCATGCTCTCACTATACACACAAAACTAGCGAGGCAGTTTACAAATCTAGCATACCAAAATATTCTCATATAAAGCAAAATACTCAGCCTTCTCTAAACAATATCACAAGTACGTGTCGTGTGCAAAGCAGAGCAGGAAAGCAAAAATAGCGTGGAAGCTTCTAATAAACCCTTGCTAACCTAACAGGCTGAGAGTGCAACGCTCAGCCCCACGGCACCCTTTCTTGATCAAAGCACATGATATAAACGTGGGCGAATTAGGAACGCAGAGTCCAAGCCTAAAAAGCAGATCAAGTTCACATTTCCAAAAAAACGTTATTCGCTCTTTGATAGAAAACAGTAACTAAATAATAAAGAATACGTAGAAAAATCAAAGAGTCTTAATCCAACAGCGTGTAAGCACAGTATTTAGCAACAGCCTCCAAGAGGACGTCATTGTTCTCATCTGAAAACATTTTATCCATCCAATTCAATAGTGAGAATGAACATACATGTTCCTCAACAACCGGAGCCTCTATCACCATCGGAGGAAAACTCGGGTCATCTTCAATGCAACTGCGTGCCAAGAACTCTAGCGCCGCTGCAAAAACATTCCAACGTCCCATTATTCCATGTGTCGCTGCTAAGGCCATAATCCCGCCTCCAGAACAGAGCAAGTCATGAACCACTAAGGGGCTCATCAGCTGGTCATAATCCACGTTGGGAGACACCGTACTGTCGAGACACAAATCCAGAGCCCAGTCGAAATCGTAGCTCAGGCAATGGAAGACCGGTTGAACGCATGTGAAAACGGAAAATCGAAACTATAATCCATACACTGCACTCAACGTTGCAAGAGGCAGCGCTCTATAGTAACTAAGCATTCGGTTGCGGAGCAGCAACAGCCGGGACATATTATCGTCTGCTGCAGGATGTGCATCCATATTTATGTAAATAAATTAATAAAAGAACACTGGCAACTAATGCGAGTATTAAGCGCAATCCACCAAAGATGCTGGAAAAAAATCAAATGAAAAAATCCCCAAAAGACACCAAATATACTTTCTACAGTAGTCACAAGGCCACTGCTTCTAACTTTAAAAAAGTAAGGTAATCCCGTAGTCGAGGACACAAAACCAGGAAAAGTAGGAAATCAAAGCGGCGGGTACAATCTGAGGAACCAAACAATAATAAGAAAATAGGCTCAGAACTACAACATTCGACAAGACCCCCTGACCTAGTCATCAACCTCTCGAGACATACCTTAACTGTAAGTGAAAAGAACCTTCTTAATAACGTTCTGTCCTGAAGTACACCAAGACATCATTGAGACGAAAATTGATCTGTATAAGTATATACGTAAACTCAAACTGAAAAAACACTAACACATTTCCGGGAATGAAAGCAGGAAATACCGACAAGGAAGGTACAAATGACGAATCACAACTCTTTAAGGCAGCGGAAATACCACAACTACGTGTAGCATATGAATTAACAAATAAGACAACAGGGCCACAGATAACAGACACACAAATACTACACGAAATGGAACTAGAAACCGGAAAAAGGCCGGTCACAAACTTCAAAGGAAAGTCGAAGTTCTGTCCCATCTTATATCCAGGCAATAAAATAGATATCTTCTATGATTTGGTCTTGGGGGATTTGGAAAAAATGCGCAGCACACAAACTGGCAAAAAAGAAAACTTGAGCAAAAATAAACGTCTAGCCATCCAAACCCTAAGAGATAATAATACCATCGAAATCAAACCCGCCGACAAAGGCGGAAACATAGTCATTATTGAGAGAACTGACTATATAGAGAAAGCATTACGGCAATTGGGAGATACAAACAACTATAAGATCTTACAAAAAAAAACAATAACTGGCCTGACAAGGGACTTAAAAACCAAACTTGATACATGGAAAAATGAAGGCCTACTAACGGAAGAATCTTATGGTGAAAATCTAATCACACCCTCCATTTACTTTATGCCGAAATTTCATAAGACTCTTAATAAACCGCCGGGTAGACCAATAATATTGAGTTGTGGCAGTCTCTATAAGCACATATCGATATACGTGGAATATTTTTTAGCTCCCATTGTGCCATCACTGAGCTCTTATCTGTAAGATACTGGTGACTTTTTACGTATCCTGTCAAATACAGAATGGCAACCCACCTACCTCCTAGTGACAATAGATGTCATTTCGTTGTACACATCAACAGACCATAAAATCGGAATCAAAGCCATTCAATACTTCCTTCAACAACTACCACTACCTGAATACCAACACTCGAAAATGCTAATACAAATGATCAGAATGTGTCTCTAGAATAATATATTTTTATTTGACAAGAAGGTGTATGCACAGTGCTGCGGGACTGCCATGGGCGTTTCTTTCTCCCCAAGCTACGCTAATCTCCTGATGGGGTGGTGGGAGAGGTGCGTGGCTTGGGGAGAGGAAAACGACCCACACATGGCAAACGTGGCTCTGTGGCTGCGCTTTATTGACGATTTATTTCTCCTATGGAAGGGCACGGAAGCAGAATTCAAGATATTCTTTGATAAATTAAACAACAATGATGTGGGACTGAGATTCACATATAACATGAGTGCAAAGGAAGTGGAATTCCCGGATATCAGAGTATATGTAAAAAACAATAAAATTCAGACAATGACCCACCTAAAGAAAACTGCTACGAATAGTGTATTACACGGCCAAAGCTTCCACCCGGAAAAACTGAAAAAAAGCATACCTTATGGTGAACTTTTAAGAATGAAGAGAATCTGTTCGGAAGAAAATGAAATGGAGAAAAAATGTGTAGAGACCAAGAAACGATTTGCACAAAGAGGATACAAACAAACTGATATAATCAGAGGTGAAGTTGTAGCAAGGAAAAAAGTAGAACGGAACTATTGCTCAATAAAAATAAACCAAGCAAGGAAAGTGATGAAGGATCAACAACTGAAGAGAGTACCTCAAACAATGAAAAAATTGAATAACAACCACGAATGATAATGAGATACACCAAAGAGAGTCACAAAATCAAACAAATCATGACGAAATATTGGCACGTATTGAAAAAAGATTTGGACATTGGGAAGAATATAGGAGAATATCCCAAAATAACGTACACAAGAGCACCAAACCTTGCTGATCATCTGGTACAAAGCCATTTTCAAAACAAAAAAACTGACTCCTGGCTGGACATCAGATCAAAAGGTTTTACAAAATGGCAAAGGTGCAAAGCGTGTAAAATCGGGAAAAACCTAAAGAATCTTCAAGAAGCCACTGGAAAAAACTTCGTCATAAGAGAAACAATAACATGTGAGACCTCATTTGTTGTGTATTTGCTCCAGTGCAAATGTGGAACAAGGTACATTGGAAGCACTACTAGCCCCCTGAAGAAGCGAATCTTGGAGCACATTCGTGCTATAAGAAATATAGACCAAACATATGCCATGGCCAAACACATAGCAAGGTAGGAGGGAAAAACATGGCTGGATGTAACATACTCGGGACTGGCCGCCGTCCACCAACACGAACGAGGAGGAGACAGAAAACTCAAATTGAGAAGGCTTGAGTCCAAACTTATCATGAAATTCAAAACTAAACAACCCCAAGGGCTGAACGGGGATGCGGCACTGTATGTCCATTTAGAAGTTCTCTTATAAACTTCCTTCATGAAAAACATTTCAGTTAAAAACTTAACAAGATCTTAATGAACTTGGATAGAGGTCAAACCAGATGTGTTGAATGTTTGAAAATGATGAACTGCCAACGACTCATAATGTAAAGGGCACACAGCCCGAGTAATGTAACATCCACCACACAAAGTAATGCATGGTAAAGAATGTGAATTTACACAAGCCGAACAAACCTTTTAACTTAGCACGATGGGCGAATGTTAGTGGTGGTTAACACCGCACAGACAAACAAACAAACTACATGAGGAGAATCAGGGTAACTGACAACTCCTAACGGATACACATAAGAAACTAACAGTCGTACAATCACATATCCAATGCCAACAAAGTAACAAATTGGGGATAATAGGGCACTCAGCCCACACAACATCAATGCCCCTGCCAAACTTGATCATGCAGAGAGCATTTTTACTAAACTTACATTGCAAACACGAGATGTAAACAACAAAGTTATCACACAAACAACATTTAACTTCCCTGATTTACATAATTGTCAATAAATCAGGTATACATAAAGTTGGGTGAAACACCTCCCACCATTATTATAAACTACATATCTCACACTGCACTGCATGAAACAATTAGATAAATAAAGAAAGTGATGAGAGACAAACTGTAAGAAACTGCAGTGAACAAGACCTTTGGTTCAAAACGTGTAGGCCAGGGGTCTCCAAACCGGTCCTGGAGGGCCGGATCCATGCCAGATTTTTTAAATTACTACATGTCTCTCAATGGGGATATCCCAAAAATCTGGCATGGATCCGGCCCTCCAGGACCGGTTTGGGGACCCCTGGTGTAGGCGAACACAGTTTTTAATAAAGAACTTTAAACGACTACTGAATGGAGTGCCTTCACTTGTTTACTTGTGAAAAAAAAAAAAAATATATATATATATATATATATATATATATATATATATATATATATATATATATATATACACATATATACGGGATATTAAGCACTACGCTATTTCGTAAACCCACAGCTGGGAACATAACATTACATGCTGAAAGTTCCCACCCTAAACATCTCATACCGAGTATCCCGTATGGTGAAATTTTAAGACTGAAACGTATTTGTAGTGACCATGCAGATTTTTTAACATGTCAGGAGGCAATGTGCAAGCGTCTCAAAAGCCGAGGATACAGCAACAAAGTTATTCAAAATGCCATTAGCAAAGCTAGTGAACGTCCCAGAAATACTTTGTTCACTAAGCTTCACACTGATAGATCTAGAAAAGGAAGTTTCTGACAATCCTAGATTTATTACCACTTTTTCTAGGCAAGAGAGAATGATTAGAACCATCATGACTAAACATTGGCCAATTGTTTTGACCGATGTTATGTTAAAAGAAAGGTTGCCCAAAATACCATCAATTACCTTTAGAAGAGGCAAATCGATGGCCACTGAACTCGATAAAAATTCACCAGAAACTAGAAAACCACCACTTTGGTTACATACCACTAATGGCTTTAGGCGTTGTACCTCTTGTCGAGCATGCAAATTTGGGTGTAACAAGACAAGCTATCGTACACCCTTCCAGACGTCTCCTGCCCCGATCAGAGGCAGCTACAACTGTAAAACCGATTGTGCTGTTTACGTTTTGACGTGCACTTGCAGGCTAAACTACATTGGTAGTACTAAGCAGCCAGTGCACGTTAGAATTTAGCAGTACATAAGGGCAATATTACATAACGATCTTGCTTACCTTGTGGCTAGGCACTTTGCTAACTGTCATGGTAAGGACATTAATTGTCTATCATATTAGGTTGTTAGTGCCATTCCGAAATCTAAGAGGGGTGGCAATCGAGAGCGTCAACTTAGGCAACTTGAAACGAAATTTATATTAGAGTTTGACAGTAAATGGCCACAGGGATTAAACAACACAGAAGATATGCATACTTTTCTGTAGGGATACAATATTGCTTAATGTGTTTAAAGAAACATTGGTTACAAATCAATTGTTCTGTCAATTCTCCAATAACAACATATATGTATTAGCATTTCCAACCAGTGAGTCAATACCTTTTCTATACCTCACCTTGATTATTGTTTTTATAATGTACTGGTTTTTAGCAATACGGTAATTTTTGTATAATGTTATCAATTTTAATATTTTACCCGGATAGTGTATCTTATTAATGATGAATTATAATACATGCCTGCTATTAACTATGTATATTGTATTTTATAATATTAATCAAGGTTTTATTGTATTTAATATTGCACTGCACTTCTTTATGCCACTTTGCACACAACTGTTTTTTGCACTGTCTTGTTAGTCCTTATTTTAGGATCTGTTTGCACTAGGCACTTTCATTGGGTACGTTGGTTGCCTGGATTTATCCGGTTATATTTACAATGCACAAGGGCAGCGCAGAAATGTAAGGTAAAAAATAACACTGATACAATATGGATTTATCCAGATAGAAACTTCTGTGCATTTCATGTACTATTTATTTATTTATTGTATCTCTTTGTGAAAAATCTCTATAATTATTGAAACTAATGTTGTCTGCAAAATACACAAGCATTTAGAATTTTTAAATAATCTAAATAGAGTTTAAGCATGTATTTGTGTCAGGTATAGAAGAAATACTGTGCACATCATGTTAACATAGTCTTTTTACACTGCCATTTGACCTTGTGAATACTATTCTAATGCAACCCAGGTGTGCACTTTCACCGAATGTATATAAAGAAAAAAATGGTGCAGTTTAAGCTGAATGTGATCAAGGGCTGCATAGCCCGAAACGCGTCGTCGTGAGGGGTGATAAATAAAGTATTTTTTGCCTGAAAACTTTGCTGCAGAGGCCTGAGTTTCCTTCCTCGCCAGGGGCTCTCTGGAAGTGGTTGGGATTTTCACTGAATATATATATATATATATATATACATATATATATATCCAACAAAGTTAAGGTTGCCCTTTGTGGGAAAGCCCTCTCGATCACGTATCTCCATGCAGTGGGGTCCTCAGCAGGCACGCGCCCTTCACACACTCATTGCAAGCGGCTCGACGCGTTTCAGAGGTTACTCCTTTCTCAAGAGCCATTCACATAAAAGACAGCTGCAGCGTTGTTTGGACCACCTGTTATTTTATTTGTAAAGAGTCCCGCCCTTTTCATCAGGTTACTCCCGCCCACTCTGGCGTTTGCCGCTAGGCACTGTGGTTGTTGAATTCCAAACTTACGATGAAACCCCAAGTGGGTCAATGTCTGAGAATGCCCGTGGCATGCAAAAAAACATCCACTGTCGAACGTCATCGTCCTTTAAGCAAGCCGGGACCTTTTTTTTTTGCATGCAACGGGCACGGGCATTCTCACAGACATTGACCCACTTGGGATTTACTTTGTCACAATCAGTCAACCCACTGGGGTTGGGATATATATATATATTGGGATATATATAGTCCCAATCCTGGCTTTAGACTTCAAAAGAACAGGCACCGACTCCGTGGGTCAAATCAAAGGTTTTTATTCACCAATACATGCTATAAGACGTGTTTCGGCGATATATATATATATATATATCACAAAAAAGGGTTATGTGGTTCAACAAGCCACTCTTGTGCGGGCTGAGACCCCTGATGATGTGGCAGCCATGCCCTGATGATGTGGCAGCCATGCAGCAAGTGCCGGTGGTATGACTCACGAAGTAATGACATACAATCACCAGTACGGTTTGCAAATAAACATGCAAGTTCTCCCACAATGTGCTCATGGACCTCACCAAGGGTAGGAAAATGGTATACAATGCTACAATAGAAAACACTACAACAGTGTTGCATTACTTAGGTCTAAATGAACCGATGAGTTCTCAATGCTCAGCCTAATGGACCCATAATACCGTTTTTCTCAAATTCCCAGCCGGTATTTTTCTTAGGTACTCAAGAGTGGTGTTCATTTAGCTTTAGAGAGCACTTAAGAGCTGTACAGATATCATTTGTATTGCAGTTGGAAAATATGAAACATGAGGTCCCGTGCTTATAACAGGGTGGTTCATAACAGGGTGGTTCGTGTGAGTTTTAGGTGGAGTTTACCAGCTTGATTACCTAAACTAGAATTATAGTACAGATGTAGGTTAAATCAGAGATTTAAACACATTTTCAGTTTGCAGACTCTGGATGTCGAGATCATTAAAAAACTTACTTCTGCGTTGATGCTTTTCAACGTAAAAAAAAAAAAATCGCAGAGCTGCAAAAAGATGTTATCGGTACTAAAACAAGAAGCACAGAATTACACAAAAAGTGGAACAACGGTAAAAACCTTTAAATCATATCAACAGCACGGAATGCGATCTTTAGAAAAGCAGGTTTACAGTTCGTATTTCTGAGAACCTGGAAGGAAGGTATTTCACACACTTCAACCTAATTTCAGACGCAATGAAATCAGTTAAACTGCCATTAAGCAAGTATCCTTTTTTGCAATCTCAGTCATACTACGAGAAAAGAGAAGACGACTTTCCCCACAACGGTGATCACCACAAATCTGCACATGCACTACTGGCAGCGGTGCACACTCGTTTTAGTCACATATTCTCTGTAAAAACGGCGGGAGTTCAACAAATGTACATAAATCTTCAAGTTACAGAATGAAAAGTTCGAAGAACTATGTGAGTTAGAAGTACTAACAGGTTAATGTACTAAACAAGAGCCCAAACTAGTATTTGCTTGTTCTGCAAATCACAGGATGATTAAAAAATAGTTTCAATGACACCCTTCAAGGGTTTTTTCTCTCCATGCAAGGTGTCGGTCACTTTTTCTTTAACAAAATGAAAACAGATAAAAAAAAAACGGCAATGGCACAGCTCCGTCTCATTACAGTCCCGCATATTTGACCATAAAAAACACAATTTTATAAATAACGGGTTTGATTCATTTTGCAGCAGCTGTGGTATTTTGGTTTCAGCATCATATATCTATCCTTTTGTATGATGGTCTTATCTGATATAAGGTATTTAACGTTTATTCAAGAACCTAAATCTAGTCAACATTACATACCATGATAATATATTATGCAGCGTAATCACAATTAGCACATTTTTAAATGAAAAGTATAAACAAATTCGATACTCTATAATAATATCGCAAGGCAGTTTACAATTATAAAATTGCAGATTAAAAATAGGTTTGGTGAAGTCACATCCAGTGACTCCCGTTAACTAAAAACTGTTTGCCTCACAAAAGAAATCAAGGTGAGAAGAAATTAATAAAATAATATTGCATAGAAGTGTCCACGTTAATTCATGAGTGTGAAATCTGCCCCAAAACAAATCATGGGTTCTCATGAGGGCAATGTTTTAATATATATCGAATCTTGCTGTAATAGTCTGTATGTAACAAGAATGACATTGCCACTTTGCCCACTCTCAAGGCAACTCACCAAACCATTTATTTGCAGAATTTGTTCAGAAGGCTCGAATTCAGCAGGACTGCCTGTTAGCAGTGCAATTCCTGTGGGTTACATCTCTGCCATTCTGATGTCAGTTACTTTTCGCAACTTACAATGCCAGGAGCAAGGAGCCATGAATAACACTGACCACTGGTGTGGAAAATTAGGGCCCTGAAAGGGAAAAGCCCTGTGCCTAGAAATCCGTTCACAGAGCGAGGAGGATGGGTGGGTCAGTAAGAAATCTGTGGCTAGATAGAGTCTCTACCAGATATGGCGTTACCAAAGGTAAGTAACTTAACCATCTGATAGAGACTTCTTGCAGCAGATTCCTTACCTTAGAATAGATACCCAAGCAATACCCCGCACCTCAAGAGGTGGGTCTGTGAAACAACTGAATATCAAAAAGTCCTGCAGGACCGAACTGGCAAAGTGCCCATCCTGATGGACCGGACTGTCCAGGTAGTAGTATTTTGTGAACGCGTGCAAGGAAGCCTTCGTTGCTGCCTGTCAACCGTCCAAGACCAGAACTCTGCATGCTTATGTAGTGGCTGCAGCCTTGGCTCTGGTGTAATGAGCACGCAAACCCTAAGGGGGTTGCTTCTTGGCCAGTGCATAGCAGATTTTAATGCAGAGTACAATCCATCAGTAGATGGCCCACTTCTATACAGCTTTCCTCTTCTTCGCTCTGACATAACCCATGAAGAATTGGTCATCCACTTGGACCTCTTTTGTGTGGTCAAGGAAGAACAACAACACTCTTTTTTTGGTCCAGTTGGTTAAGCTGCTCTTTGTCTTTAGAGGCATGTGGCAGAGCATAAAAAGTAGGCAGAGTGATGGCCTGGCCTACATGAAAGGGAGTGATGACGACTTTTGGAAGAAAGGAAGCTCTAGTTCATAGAACCAGCTTGTCTGGGTAGATTTTCAGAAATGAAGGCTTGGATGACAAAGCCTGAAGCTCACTGACACGCCGGGCAGCTGTTATCAGCACTAGGAAGGCAGTCTTGATGGTAAGGAGCCTGAGAGGACAGTTGTACAAGGGCTCAAAAGGAGAACATATAAGGAACACGTGGACGAGATCAAGGTCACGCTGAGGAATGATAAAGTGAGAAGGGGGAAACATATGTTGTAAATCTTTCAAAGGTATAGAAGAGGCCTGAGCTCCATTTAAGACGAAAAGCATCTCGGAGTGAGAGCCGCCTTGAAAACTCGAGCACACAGAACTGCTAAGATTGCGCGTTCTTGACGGTGGCAAACAGATCCAACGCAGGCTCTCCCCACTGTTGAAAGAGATTTTGCCTCACCTCCGGATGTAGACGCCATTCGTGATCCACTAAGCATTATCTCCTGAGTTTGTCTGCACTGCCGTTCAAAGACCCCGCCAGGTGTTGAACCACAAGAGAAATGCCATGACATTCCAGCCATATCCAGTGAAGCTCTGCCTATTGAAATCGGTCCACGACCCCACCCCGCCCTACTTGATACAGTACCACATGGGGGCGGTGTTGTCCGTGAACACCTGTACTAGCCCTACCCTTGATGGAGGGTAGAAAGGCTTTTAATGCCAGCTGGATCGGCCGGAGCTTCAGAGGGTTGATGTGAAATCCAGAATCCACCGAAGACCAGAGGCCTCTAATCTCCACAGCTCCCAGATGGCCGCCCCATCCCAGAAGTGATGCATCTGCCTCCACTGATATATCTGGTTGAGGAAGGGAGAGGGGTCTGTCGCTGACCCAATCACAGTTTGTTAACCACCACTGCAGAACTTGTTCAGTACCCTCAGATCTGGTCCTTGTCGGAGAGATCTCTCTGATGCTGCACCCACTGGAACTTCAGATCCCACTGCAGAGCCTGCATATGCCAGCGGGCATGTGTCAATAGCAGCATGCAGGAGACCATTAGGCCTAGCAGCCTCAGAGTAAGTTTCACCAATATTCAGGAAAGAGGCCGAAACACTGGTATCATAGCATGAACATTCTGGACTCGATGTTCGGGAGGATAGGCCTAAAACTCCACCATGTCCAGAACAGTTCAGATGAAAGGGAGCGTCTGAGAGGGAGTCAGCTGCAACTTCGGCACATTGATAGTGAACCACAGCAAATGCAGGAGGTCGGCCGTAGTCTAGAGGTGGGAGATGACAGCCTGAGGTGAGCCCGCCTTAGCCAGCCAGTGAGCCGCCTTAGCCAGATAGGTAAGACTGGCACCCTCATCTCCGCAGATGACCTGCAACCACTGCCATCACCTTGGTGAACACCAATGGGGCGCTGGTAAGGCCCAAAGGGAGCACAGTGAACTGAAAGTGCTTGTGGCCTACTGTGAACCGCAGGGAACGCCTGTATGCAGGCAGGATGGGACGTGGAAATATGCGTCCTGCAATTCCAATGTCACCATCCAGTCTCCGGGGTCCAGGTCAGACAAGATCTGAGCAAGTGTGAGCATTTTGAATTTCTACTTCTTGAGAAAGGAATTGAGAGGGCACAGAACTAATATAGGATGAAGGCCTCCGTCCTTCTTGAGGACCTGAAAGTAGCAGGAATAACAACCAGAACCTACTTTGGCGTTGGCACCCTCTTTATGGCTCCCTTGGCCAAGAGAGCAGTGAATTCCTGGGAGAGCAAACAAAGGTGGTTCTCCTCCATTCTGTGGTAATGAAGTGGCATGTTTGGAGGGGTAGTCTAGAAGAGGAGGGAGTAGCCCCTCCAGACAATCTGCAAAACCTATTGGTCTGATGGGTTCAAGGTGGGGCAATCGGAGCAGACCTTCGTATCGTGGGCACGCTGGAGGCACCAAAGTCATACAAGATGCAGGTCAGTCACCAACATCGGTTGGTGACAGGTGCTGCAGGGTTTGAAGACGGCCTTCTGAGATGACATTCCTTCCACACCAAGAGAAGATTGAAGGAAAAAAAAGTGAAAAATGTTTAGTCAAAAACAGACTAGAAGGTAGCTCTCTCCGGATCTGCGCTGGCTGTCGTGGAAAGAAAATGACTGATGTAAGCACGCTGGGGTAGAGAATATATAGGCACCGTACAAATCACATCCGGTGCCGACAACGCCACATAACGTCGACTGAAGTCACCTACTGGTGAGAAGGGGTACTGCTTATGAAAATGTTGAGGATGCAGTCTGAACCCTGGGGATAATTCTAAGGTAAGGAATCTGTGGCTAGATATTTCTAGCAGATATACGAAGGTTCCACGATCTAAACCTTGGAGAGAACCAACTTAAGTTTTAGTGTGGCTTTCAAAGTGGTGGGAATGGTCATATGGAGGCTTCGTCATTTTCAATTTCTTTTTGTTGTGAACTTCGTAAGGGGAATGGTTTTGAATATTCCAAGGTTTTCAAAAACGAAATATCTGTGGTAAACAGTATTTACTTTTTTGCTCTGTCACACAAATTGAGAGGGTATTTTTCCAGTGCTTTTAAAGAATATGGCTATGTCCTTCCTTCCCTTGTTCATTCCTGTTCCTTCCTTCTTTCCAGTTCCTAATTCCTTTTGCTTTACCTATTTTTTTTTTTTTCAAAACGACAGACGGCCAACACATCAATGAAGACATTACCGTTTGACATAGTGTACCAGATTGCTTTATCTATTTTCTGAATCTGCTCTTACTAACAACGTACAATTTCTTCCCTCACCTCCCTGGCCATCCAACTTACAAGCTCCTTTGAGCAGTTTAACTCCAACCCATGTCACAAATGTGCTTGGATTGGATACGTTTGGTATCTTATTATATTTTATTGCAGCAAATAAAAGACTAACTGTAAATATTTAACACACAATCTTGCTTCTCTATTCTTAAGGAACATGACAATGACTGACTGAGGTTTGTAACTTTAATTGTAGGATGGATCAGTCATATATTTCCAGGTAAACAAGTCAGCGAAAAACTAAGAACTTAGGACCTAGTTATGGAAGAAAGCCATAAATATGTTTCTTCAGTGTTACTGTATTTTTGGAGGACATTACCAACTTTCTTGGACGTCACAAAGAATTCTAAAATAACTCCCAGGAAGCTGCGACTTTCACAGCTTCCCAGGTGTGTACACTTACATAAAAATTTACGTATTTGGAAAAGTAGCAAGTATATGTTTCAAATGTAAGGCATCAATGCATCTGCTGTACGTTTTTGTGTTCAATCAATATATTAGTTTTACACAGTATTGGAAGAAATGAAACCATATATGACTGAACAAGTTCACCACTCACCTCATGCTTTAGCTCCTCTATCTGGTCCTTCAATTCTCTTATGTACTGGTTGGAGTCAGAGTTATTTAGCTGTCCCTGAAATTTCCCTTCTTCTTTCTGTATAGAGGAAAATGCCAGATTAGACAGTCAAAAAGAGTTTTTACAATTTTTTTGATAAAGTATTATTTAGTGTGTGGTTCAAATTCTCGAGTACTGCCATGCAATTACATAAATCTGGTAAAAATGCTACACAATTTGATACAAAGTGTTGTAACTGTACAGCACTCAAAAAAATATGTGCCTTCTTGTGACACCCAATGAAGTGCTCTCTCTCAACAGTTATAACTAACCTTGTGTAGAAACTGTTATCTCAGGCTAAGAACAAAAGCTTAATTTTCAGATCTGAATGTCTAGAACTGCAGTATACAGTAGAACCACTCCGTTCCAAAAACTAACGCACAAGTTACTTACCTTCGTTAACGATATATCATTAAAAAACAGTAGTTAGTGTTAGATTCCTTACCTTAGAATATCCCCAGGCGTCAGACTGGATCCGGAAAATTTTCGTCAGCAATACCCTTGCGCGTCGGTAGGCATTGTCAGCGGCTCCGCGTCCATCATCGTGATCGCCGGGATGACGTCGTCAGAGTACTTAGACGCCGCCCTTGCACGCCGACGTCAGTTCTGTACACAGCTTTCCGCGCCAGGAATGCAGAGCCATGCAAGAAACTGGCACTGGTGCCATGAAACTAGGCCCTCAAAGAGATACCTTAACCCTGATATCAGTTTGCAGAACGGGGAGGATGGGTGGGGCGGTAAGGAATCTAACACTAACTACTGTTTCTTACAGATATATCGTTACCGAAGGTAAGTAACTTTAGCATCTGAAAGAAACAGGTTAGTGTTAGATTCCTTACCTTAGAAAAGATACCCCAGCAATACCAACCCCGGTGGTGGGTCTGCGAACCAAGATCACACCAGAAAGCTCTGGAGAACGGAACGGCGAAAAAGTATCTTTCCGGACTTGGCTGCCCAGGCAGTAGTACCTAGGAAACGTGTGCAGCAAGGCCCACGTAGCTGCCTGACAGATGTCCTGCAAGAGGACTCCCAGACCCAAGGCAGTAGTAGCTGCCGTGGCTCGAGTGGAATGGGTGCGCAGCCCTACAGGACGCTCCTTTTTCACCAAGGAGTAACAAACCTAGATGCACAAAATGACCCACCGAGAGATGGTCCGCTTGTGCACCGCCCCTCCCTTCTCAGCGCCCACGTAACCAACAAAGAGCTGGTCGTCCATCTAGAACTGTCGTGTGCGGTCTAGTTAGAAGGAGAGAGCATGTTTTGGGTCCAGACGGTGGAGCCTCTCTTCCTCTTTCGAGGGATGCGGAAATAAGGTGGGCAAGGAGATGGACTGCCCGATATGTAAGGCTGTAACCACCTTGGGCAGGAAAAAAGGACCAGTCCTCAGAACAACCTTGTCGGGATGGACAGAGAGGAAAGGAGGTTTAGAAGACAGAGCCTGGAGCTCACTCACTCTCCTGGCAGTGATGGCAACCAGGAATGCAGTTTTAAGAGTCAGAAAACGAAGAGGACAGTTATGAAGTGGCTCAAAGGGAGCGCACATCAGATAAGTCAGTACAAGGTTCAAGTTCCACTAAGGCATCACGAAAGGAACAAGAGGGAACGTGTGTGTGATGCCTTTCAAGAATCTATTTACAACAGGGGACTTGAAAAGAGAAGGCTGATCAGGAAGCCTTAAGAAGGCTGAAAGGGCCGAGAGATAGCCTTTGATAGTGCCCAGAGCAGAGCCCGGCTGGGCAAGTGAAAGAAGGAAGAGGAGAACCTCTGAAAGATGGGCAGAAAGTGGATCGACAGCCTTTGCTGTGCACCATGCCACAAATTTGTTCCACCTGCAGGCATATACCGTATTTGTGGAGGGACGCCTGGCTTCCAGAATCACGTCACAGACTTCAGAAGGTAAGTCAAATGGCCTCAACTGCCGCCGCTCAATCTTCACGCATGTAGGTGGAGACATGACAGGTTTGGGTGGAGGACCGTCTCCTACTGCTGTGACTGAAGGTTCTCCTGAAGAGGCAGACAAATCGTGGGATCGACTGACATTCTGAGTAGCTCGGGATACCAGTATCTTCGTGTCCAGTCCGGAGCCACAAGGATGACTTGGGCCCGGTCTCCCCTGATCTTCTTCAGCACTCTGGGTAGAAGTGGTATAGACGGAAGGGCGTACAACAGACAGCAACTCCACTCTCGACAAAAAGCATCTTTGAGCGAGTGCCGCCTTGGAAATTCCAACGCGCAGAACTGATGACATTGCGCGTTCTCTTCGGTGGTGAATAGATCTAACCAATGCTCTCCCCATTGCTGAAAGAGACCTTGCTCCACGTCTGAGTTCAGACGCCATTCATGATCCAGCATGCACCTGCGGCTGAGTTCGTCTGCCCTGGCGTTCAGGGAACCTGCCAGGTGTTGAACTACCACCCTGATGTTCCAGCCATGTCCAGAGGCGCAGAGCCTCCTGACAAAGGGTCCGCGATCCCAACCTGCCCGGTTTGTTGCAGTACCACATGGTGATGGTGTTGTCCGTGAACACCTGCACTACACTTCCCCGGACAGAGGAAAGGAATGCCTTCAGTGCAAGTCGGATCGCCCGCATCTCCAGAAGGTTGATTTGGAGCCGGGACTCTGCCGGAGACCTGAGGCCTCTGATCTCCGCCTCTCCCATGTGGCCCCCCCATCCCAGGAGGGACGCATCCATCACTACTACGTGCTCCGGTTGGGGAAGGGAGAGGGATCTGCTGCCGACCCAATCGCGGTTCGTCAGCCACCACTGCAACTGACTCGCAGTGCCCTCTGAGATCAGGACGTGGTCGGACAGGTTGCCTTGATGCTGTGCCCACTGAAACTTCAGGTTCCACTGCACAGCCCGCACCCGCCACCTGGCGTGATGCACCAGTAGGATGCAGGAGGCCATCAGCCCCAGGAGCCGCAGTGTCAACCTGACCGAAACTCGGGATAAAGGCTGAAAGATCAGAATCAGAGCCTGAATATCCCGAACCCGCTGCTCGGGAGGATAAACCCGAAACTGCGCAGAGTCCAGAACCGCTCCGATTAAAAGGAGCTTCTCAGAGGGGCACAGCTGTGACTTCGGCACGTTGATGGAGAACCCCAGCGAGTGCAGGAGGTCGGCCGTAGTCTGGTGGTGGGAGACGACTGTCTGGGGCGAGCCCGCCTTCAACAACCAGTCGCCGAGATAGGGGAAGACTAAAACCCCTGATCTGCGCAGATGAGCTGTGACCACCGCCATCACTTTCGTGAACACCCGAGGGGCACTGGTGAGGTCGAAGGGGAGCACGGTAAACTGAAAGTGCTCGTGGCCTACCATGAACCGCAGGTAGCACTGGTGGGCCGGCAAGACGGGGATGTGGAAATACGTGTCCTGCAAGTCCAACGCTACTATCCAGTCTCCAGGGTCTAGGGCAGCCAGGACCTGAGCCAAAGTCAGCATCTTGAACTTCTCCTTCCGGAGGAAGCCGGAGACGCTCTGAAGTCCAAGATCGGGCGTAGGCCTCCTTTGCCCTTTTGGGTACCAGAAAGTAGTGGGAGTAGCAACCATGTCCTACTTCTGGCCCAGGAACGAGCTCGATGCCCCCTTGGCCAAAAGGGCCATAACCTTCTCCTGCACTAGTTGCAAGTGATCCCCTGACATGCAGTGGTATGGCTGGAGGGGTCGACTCGAAGAGGAGGGAGTAGCCCCTTTGGACGATTTGCAGCACCCACCTGTCCGACATGATGGAACGCAAGCGGACGAGGTGATGGCGGACCCTGCCCCCCCACTGTCGTTGAATGAGCCTGAAAGCCCAGACCAGGAAGGCTTTGAAGCAGATGCTGCGGGAGTGGATGTGGACTGACCTTGCCTTTGCCCCCAGGGACCGCCACGGCGGTTACCACAACTGCGACCGCGTTGAGGCTGGTTCTGCGGCCTGTGGCTATACAAACGTGTGGGGGCACCCCGTCCTTGGCTATGAAAGGGGCGAAAAGCAGAAGTCTGCTGGCGCTGGCCCAACAGGCCCGAGGACTTGGCCGTGGCCCTGGAGTTCTTGAAACGCTCAAGTGCACTGTATGCTTTGTCGCCAAAAAGGCGACGACCATCAAAGGGCATGTCCATGAGCGTGGCCTGGACATCCCCCGAGAAATTTGCGGACCTCAGCCAGGCGTGGCGACGAATCGCCACTGTCGTGGAAATCGCTCTGCCCAGCGAGTCCTTGGTATCAAGTCCACATCTGAATGAGTAGCATCCCAGCAAGTGCCTGGGCGAGCCGCGCCTTGGCCTCCTCCAGACACTGGTGCAGCACGTCCGCAAACGTATCGCACTAGGAGTGGGTGTAACGGCCCAAAAGGCAAGCTGTGTTGATAGACCGCAACCCCAAACTCAATGAGGAGAACAGTTTCTTTCCAAACTGATCAAACCTTTTCGATTCCCGATCTGGTGGAGCAGTCGGGAATGCGGTCTGGGATATAGAGACCTGGATCACCAGGCTCTCAGGGGTGGGGTGAAGGGACAGAAAGTGGGGGCCGCCCGGAGCCGGACGGTGGCGTCGGGCCACGTTCCGATCCACACGGGGCACTGTGGAGGGCTTGGACCAGGTGCCCATCAGAACGTCCGTGAGGGCTTCATTAAATGGCAGCATGGGCTCCGAAGAGCTTACTGGGGACTGAAGCACCTCGTTGAGGAGATTAGTCCTCACGGCCTCCGCAGGGAGCTCAAGAGCCAAGGCCTTGGCTGCCCTGCGCAACACCACACCATAAGTGGCACCCTCCTCCGTAGCCACGGAGGGAAGATAGATGAATCCAGTGTCGGGGGTTGTGCCCAGACCACTGGTCTCCCCCAACTCATCTGCCCAGTCCTGACTTAACTGGCACTGTTGTGCCAGAGGGTCCTCAGACCCCTCCCAGTCCTCCCCTTCATCCGTGTCCTGATAAACAGGCAAAAATGTCATAGGTGAATTGCTCACCCACCGACTAAGACGGCGCCGGGGCTGAAACTCGGGCCGGGGGCGTCCGAAGACTATGCAGGGAGTGACACCAATGGCTCCGGCAGAGGAGTCGCAAGGTCGACCGGCGTCGACTGGGATCCAGGCCTGGATCCCCCTGGATCCTGCGGCGTTGGGACCCTAGTCGACGACGGCGCCGGGGCCCGCTTAGGCCTGAAGTCGGGTCTGCGGGCCAGAAAGCGCGCCCACAGGCCTTAACGGAGGGAAGTGAGTCCTCATGGCCACGAGGAAGTCACATATTTCTTACAGCGTTGCATGCAGTCCAGGGACCGGAGGGTATGGGACCGGATGCGACGCCCGTGGCTCTGCCGGAGCCGCGCGGGTGGTGTCACCCGAACCCTTAGCTGCGTCGTGCCACCGGTGAGGGGAGTCAGAAGAGCGATGACATCTCTTCTACTTCTTCATCCTCGACTTACCGGAGGATTTCGAGCCCGACGAGTGGTGTTGACTCAACAAGTGTCGATGACTGCGGCTCCGCGACCGGTCCCTTGACTTCCTCCTCGACCAGTACCTCGAGCGGCGCGGAGCAAACTTCCGGATCTCAAGCAGCGTACGGGACAGCTCCCTGCTAGCTTTCGAGGTCAAGGCCAGGCAGTCGGGGCACGACTTGTCGTCGTGGTTGGCCCCGAGGCAGTAGAGACACCGGCGGTGGAGGTCGGTCACCGACATCAGGCGGTGACCGGCGCTGCACGGCTTTAACCCAAGCATCCCTACTAGCACCAGGACTCGATATTGACTCGAAAAGAATAGCCAAAAATAGGCCAAAAAGTTAGTCAAAAAATGACTTGGGTAACTGCTCTTCCCGGATCTACGCTTAGTGGCGTGGAAAAAAGAAGAACCGATGTTAGCGCGCAAGGCGATGTCATCCCGGCGATGGACGCGAGCCGCAGACGCGTACCGACGCGCAAGGGTACTGCTGACGAAAACTTTCTGGATCCAGTCTGAAGCCTGGGGATAGTCTAAGGTAAGGAATCTAACACTAACCTGTTTCTTTCAGATTTTAGGTTCAACTGCTTGCCGCATAAAAATAAAACAAAAAACAAGCACTGGAAAAGCCAATAGGTCTCCCCAACACAAGAGCTATTAGGCATTGTCAATGTGTTGTAGCCATATTGCACAGGAGTGCAACATATAGGCAGCATGGATACAGTCAACACTAGCCGGGTCTCAGCACTTTTTTATGGTGGGCAGAGACAACCAAAAAAAGAAGAAGGAGAGGGCCTGGGGGATGGGGCAAGCAACACTAGGGGAGGGTAAGTGAGGGTCCACTGCAAGCAAGTAAGGAGAGGAATGCTCTATCAAGGTGGAGATATCTGTGCATCATGGTGCTTTTGGAGCAGACGAATAGGATATCAAGCTACTACTCTGATGATCACTAATAAGGATGCCCAACGAAAACAACACTCTTGTTTAAAAAACCGCAGAAGGGTCACTTATATGAGGAGGGTGGGGGTTGTAGAAGAGTGGGGTCTGCAATCCTATGGTCACCCCCGATTTTTGCTTTTTGCTTCACTGGTTTACGACTTTCCCTGGCTGTCGGCCTGCTAATCAGACCCACAGCCTAGCTGTCTCTCTCGAAATTGACAACCATGTACCTTAGGTGCATATCTAATTGGATACGGAGTCACCTTATCAGTCCCTGTACAGTGTACCTTAGGTACCCAGGGCATAGGTGCACCCAGGGCCTACCAGTGTCTGCAGCATGTATTATGCCACCCCTGGCTGGCCATCCAAATCTGACACAACTGGCTGATCAATCAGCTGGGGCAAGGTGGTGTAATCACAATTTGCTTTAGATATAGTATCCCTATATCTAACCCCAAAATGGACACATATCCTCCTATCAGTCACTCCTATGGCAGGCCTTATCAATCCTGAAGGCAGAGTGCTTGGAATTATGTGAGATGGTGCTCTAGCATGAGCTGAGCCTGTCTGCAGCTTTCGGAACCACGTCCTTTAGCTGTTTCCATGATAACGCTAAACCATATACTCTTAAGTGCATTATAATCCTCGCGGTTATTGCTAACTTTGGTATAGCATTATCAAAACATGTCGAGTAAGGTGTCATACGAATTGGAATACTACCCCCTCGCCAATTCTGGCGACGGGGGTAGCATTCCACCCTTCTAGAGGGACACGACATGTATGTAACTGTGAACGCCGGTTAAAGTTAACTCGAGCCTCAGCATCACAAAATGGATGGTGCCACCACAGACACAAGTCTGACCTCCTGCTGCTGGGAGTCCTTCCAGCGAGGGAGGCTTGGACAAAGGGTTTCCTGCCTTGGGAGGTGCTAGCACCACCCCAGACAGGATTTTGTGTATTAGGTAGGACAGGGCTGAAAGGAATGAGCCATTCCTGGGGCACACAAGGTGTCCCTGTGCATACACCGGTCTAAACCAGTTCCTGGGGCTCTCCAGCCCCAGCTCTGGCGCAAGACCGGACAAAGGATAGGGGGTGTAACCACCCCCCTTCCTGGTCCTACCCAGAGGAGGGACCTAGTCGTAGTACAGCCCACTTTAGCCGGATAAAGGTAGGAGCTGCTCCCATTCCAAATTAGATTATCCTGAACAACTTTACAAGAAGAAACTCTGGACTTCGACGTTCTGCTCCACAGAAGACTGAAGAAATCTCCCTTGTGGGCAAGGAGTGTCCACCCTGCACAAGCAAGCACCATCAGCGTCCAGCGGCTACCCTTTGTCGTCTTCCCTCGAGGATCCAGACTTCAGAGCCCGACGAGACCCGGATTCCCAGACCTCTACGACCTCTACCTACATCTGCAGCACAGCTGAGATCCGTGGGTGCGACGAGACATGTGGGACCGGCCATCTTGAAAGAAGCAGCACTTCGCTCCAGCACAACTTCTGAGGTAACCTCGTCCAAGTGCTTTGGGGATTGAGAAGCCCCGACCCCGAGCAGCTCCTGCACCGAAGACCAGCCCTCCAGCATCCACGAGATCTGCGTGGGGCCCTTCTGCCTGTTTGCTGCTCGACGCGTTGTCTGGTCACTTGCCGGCTGGCTAGTGACCTCCTAGACGACGAACCTTGAAATCTTCACTGCTGGTCTGGTTGCTCCAGACTGGCCCTTGCTCCCTTCCAAAAAAGGAGCACCCCGGACCCTCCTGGTCCACTCCAGACGCCGTTTCCACTCACCGCGTGGGTTGCCTTTGCCAAGGCCTGTTGACCCCAACTCCGGAGCAGACACCGCCGACAGCGAGCGCCTGCGTGGGACAGCTCGTGCTTCCATCCTGATAGTCGACGACACCACCTGGTCCACGTGGCTGCAGAGACAAGCGTCCACCCTCACCTGATCCCGACGACGACATCTGGTTCCACTCCTGGTTCCACTCCAGTCACTGGCTAGTGACTTTGAACATTGTCCCCTCTGCTTTCAGGTTCTTCTCTTCACTGATCCACCCTTGGATCACACCGGACATCTTCCTCCTGATCGCCTGCAGCATCTTTTCTTCTAGGCGCCATAGACTTCAACGCCGGAACCCAACACGACTTGGCACCTATGCACCCGCAGCCTGTGGGTGAGGTAACACGAGCATTTCGGTGCTCAAGGGTAGTTTGACTCTCCTAGTGTCCAGTTCCACAATCGCTTTAGTTCTACCTAGTCAGGATTGTCCGTACTCACCTTTTTCTTGAACTGTACTGTCCATAGACACTGTACGCATCTCGCGTGTGAGTTCACACTCTGCACACGCGTTCCGTAGGCCTCCTATTACCTACCTAGAGTTAGTATAGCGTGGTCCCAGCGATCCTACAGCCTCTGGACAAGCTCCATTCCTTTTATCGACTTTCACATTCCACTTACTTAGTATATGGTTTGTCGTGCCACTAGGGCACCATTGTAATTTGTGCAACTTAAACGTATTTTTCCTAAGAGATTGTCATGTGCTTAGCCCTCTGATCTCATAAAGAGTTCAGAGGTGTATGTTAGTTAATAAATATATTGTTTATTTTCATAACAACCTGTGTGGTGTCCTTTCACTTGGTATTCAAGGGGTTATATGTGGTAAAACAGCTGGCTTCTCATGCCAAAAGAGTTTAGCCTAAGACTGCTTTGTCCATGCTACCATTAGGATAGCTGGTCTATAAGGTTGACTTACAACCAATCACCATAAGGGTTGTTTGGACTGATACAAGGTGATCACTAGAACTAGTGAGCATCATATATCAGGCTAACTTCTCACAGGGGTACTCTATCAAATAGGCTGAAACAAGATATTCACCTGGCTTGAATCAGCATGTGATTGCTTACTGGTTTTCAAGGCACTTGGCTTAGAGGTATAACAAATAAAAAGCAAAAGTTGTCTCACATGTTTTTTTATTAAGGTGGACCTATCTTTTGGCCAAAGGCAGTCAACATCCATTGGAAAACATCTGAATATCAAGAGAAATATTTTCAAATTTAGGTATGGTAAAAAAGTAACATTTGCACTAAAATTGTGAAAATCTCAATATTTAGTGAACGCTGCTATAAGTGATAAGAAAAGTACATACAACTGCACTTGCTCTATTTTAAATGTTTCTCAATAGTTAAAAAAAAAGTTCATTTAAATTGCAAGATCTTGGACCTCCTTCTGTCCAATTCTCTTCAGCCACAGTTTATTAGTCCTAATGTCTAGGTCTCCATTTCCACTACACATCTCTCAGCAGCCCTTTCTGTGTTTTGCTACCAGGCTATCTACACCCTGACACTTTCCTTGCCCCAAGCCTCCTTGCAGGTGATTGTTGTATTCTGGTATAGGAGACAGGACTCTCCAGTGCACAGGCTCCCTATGCAAGTGCCCACTGAGCACTCTTTTCCGCTACTCAAGTAAGCTGCTATTAGACTTAATGAAACACTTAGTCTGTGTCTATGGTGTTCATATCTGCCACAGAAGCTCAGTCTCCTTAGCCCCAGTAATAATTCCTCCTTTTTTTTTTATATCTGTACATTTTATATATCTGCCAGTAAATTCAGGAAGAGACAGAAAGTAACAGGATAATTTCCAACATTTAAAAAACTGCAGAAAATTTTCAAAACCAATAGGGAATAAAAAATCTACATTTTGTAGAAAAATCTGGCCTGCAGATTTGGACTGCCCTACTTGTGTTAAGTTGGTGATGATTCACAACGTTTGTGCCGCAAAGAAGCCAGAGAGTCGATGGCTTGCAAAAGGGCGACCCATTCAATAGAATGTGCAAAGGGAAAATATATGCTTTTGCGCCTATGTAACTGGTTGTACTATTAATTACTCTTTAATAGACCTCTGACAATATGCACATTGCTCGGAGAAGTCATCAGCTACACAATTCTTAGGTTAATAATCTGTTTGCTTAAATGATGGAATACATAATATGGGGGGCGCGTGTGGCGGCAGCAGCAATGGAGTTGAACGTTTAGCCTGGAACTCCACAGCTGCTGGCCCGCTGGACCAAGGATCCTGATCCATCTGTCCAGAACCAGTCCCTCCAGTAACTGCCTGGTGGTAGGGGGGCACCGGGGGTGCCACTGGAAGGGCTGCGAAGGGCTGCGTGGCCCATGGTGCATAAAGGGGCCAAATTTGCGGGGCCAGCCATGAATCACGGTGTCCTGCAAACCAGTCCGAGAGAGGATCGGGCAGGGTCCGGTCTCCTGGTGACTGCAGACGCCATCAGAGTGAGCAGAGACCCAGGGGCAGGCGGGCCGGGAATGTCCTTAGGAGACTGCGCTGCAGTGAAAAAGTCAGCACTGTGGTCAGACAGAGACACAATCAAGAGAAGGCGGCTGCCGCCATTTTAAGACATGACCAGCAGCGCCTGTCTGAGACAGCGCTGATAAAGTTACAGCCTGCGCTAAATGGCGGACGCAGTGCTCCATCCCCTCGGGAGGGGTGAGGAGACTTTGGAGCACCTAAGAAGCCCCCTTGCACCTGGATCTGCCTCGGGTGGACAAGGATGTGATGGCCCCTGCGATAAGGGGCCAGGAGCAGAGGCCAGTTTGTAGGGAGCAGTTCCGAGGGAGCTGGAGATGTACCTGGAGGGAGTCAAAGGACACTTTGGAGTGGTGGTCCTGCGACCTGGGGCCAGGATAGCTTAGAGGATACTGGAAGTGGACAGAGAGGCCCCTTGAAAGTGGGTCGTCCCTAGTGAGACGTTGTTGTGGCCAGAGGAGCTGGGTATGCTTGTTGAGGCTGCAGGGCCTGGAGTGAAGCGGCCTTAGAGAGTGGACTTGGGAGTGGGCCCCCAGGACATATCCAGGGTTAGAGGAGCAAACACTTGGTGGGGTGCCTGGCAACTTCGGGGGGACCCGTTTTTTCCTTTCTTGCCCCTCCTTTGGCCTGAAGACTTGGGCCCAGCAGGGAGCAGTACAAAACGGTGCGGCCTACTGGATACTCCAGATTCCTGCTTCGGAGCCATCTGAGGAATGATCGGCGAGTTCAAGTGTGAATGCAGAGGAGGTGGACCTCTTAAGGTTCACCCCAATACAGGGGACAAACTCGCCTGAGAGGGACTGATGATGCTGGTGGTGTTGTGGGGGGTTGATGAGTTGGTTTTTTTTATGTCCTTTGCATGGCATTGAACCAGCAGGACAGTCACTCATCACCTTAATGATCTCACTGGACTTGGTAGTAATCCGTTACAGTTTGAGGGGCGACAGACGCATTGAGCTTCAGGGCGGGTTGTTCTACACCTGCAGCTTGAGGAGGCCTGGGAGGTACAGTTACGTATATCTGTGGCAGCTTTAATTGCACTGGAGAAATGGTAGAGGAGGAGGGGGTGGAGGGAGCAGCGCAGGTCACTCACAGACATAGCGAAGATGGGATCCCAACATGTAGCCGGGAGCACTTCCTTTAGAGTTTTATACTGGAATTTGACTGGGCTCAGAACAAGCTGAACCAGTGGGTCGTGCGCTGGTATTTGGCACGGCAGACGCCAGAATCTGTGGTTAGACAGTGCCTCTACCAGATAAAGTGTTATCAAAAGGTAAGCAGCTTCCTCAGCTAATAGAGACTTCTAGCAGCAGATTCCTTACCTTAGAATAGATATCCAAGCAATACCTCCCAGGAGGTGGGTCTGCAAATGAATTCAGACCAGGAAATATTAGAAAACTTAAAGGGCAAAGTGCCCGTCACAACAGACCTGACTGCCCATGCAGTAGTGCTTGGAAAATATGTGCAGAAACGCCCACATTGCAGCTTGACAGATGTCCCGAACCTGGACTCAGTGAGCTAATGCAGTGGCCGCAGCCTGGTTCAGGTGGAATGAGCACACAATCCTTCAGGGAGTTGATTCTTGGTCAGTGCATAGCATCTTTTAATGCAGCGCACATTCCATCTTGAGGTGGTCTGTTTCTGCACAGCCTTTTCTTTCTTTGACCTAGCAAACTTAATAAAGAGTTGATTGTCCACCCAGAACTCTTTGGTAAGATTGATATAGAATGATAATGCTCCAGGCAGTGGTGTCTCTCTTCCTCTTTGGAAGGGTGAGGTGGAGCAAAGTAGGTCAGCCGTGTGATGGTCTGCCCTGCGTGAAAAGGAGTCTCCTCTTTTAGCTGGAAAAAGGTGCATGTTCTCAGAACTACTTTGTGAAGGGAAAAAGTCATGTGAGGGGGGGTGCACAGTGTGCCTGCAGTTCACAAACCCTCCTGATCAACGCAATGGGCAATAGAAAAGCTGTTTTAATGGTCAGAAGTCGTAAAGGGCAATTGCGCATAAACTTAAAAGGGGAGCACATTAGGAACGTCAAGAATAGGTTCAGGTCGCATTGGAGCATGATGAATGGTTTAGTAGTCATTTTAGACAACAGGTGACATGAACAGGGAGGGCTGATCCAGTAACTGCAAGAACGCCGACATGACAAAAGATACCCTTAAACAGTGCCCAAAGAAAGACCTTGCCAGGCTTAAGGCTAACAAGAGAACAAATAAAGAAATGTAAGACAAAGGTGCAGAAAGGGAATCAACATTTTTGATAGCACACCAGGCCACAAATTCGTGCCAGTGGCAGGCGTTTACTGTCTTGGTTGAGGGATGCCTTGCTGCCAGAATGACATGACAGACTTCTGTAGGGAGGTCAACTGCCACCGCTCAACCTCCATGTATGAAGGCAGACCGTGCGCAGGTTTGGGAGCATGACCCTGTCTGTTGCTGTGAATGTAGATCCTACCAAAGGGGCAACCTGATTGTAGAACCAATGTTCAGGCTTAGGAGTTTGGGATACCATAAACTCCACCCCACTACAGAACCATAAGATTAATTTGGGCCCTGCCGTTCCTGATCCTCTTGAGAACTCTGGCCAGGAGTGGTATTGGCAGAATTGTGCACAGAAGGCCTGGGCTCCACTCGAGATGAAGTGTCTGCAAGCGAGAGTCGCCTTGGAAACTCAAGCACGCGTTAGTGCGGACATTGCACTTTGTTGGCAGTGGCAAATAGATCTTACCAAGGTTCTTCCCAATCGCTTAACTACCTCTGGATCATTTGTGATCTGTTAGGCATGGACGGCTGAGTTTGTCCGCTCTCGCGTTCAGAGACCTGCCTGATGTTCCACCACCATGAATATGTCCTGGAGTTCCAACCATTTCCAGAGACGCAGGGCCTCTTGACACATGGACCACAACCCCACCCAGCCCTGTTTGCTGCGATACCACGTGGTGGTGGTTTTGTCTGCCAACAACTAGATTAACCTTATCTTGATAGAAGGAAGAAAGGATTTCAATGCCAAGTGATTCACTCTCAACTCTCAAAAACTGATGTGGGGCCGAGACTCTGCCGGAAACCTGAGTCCTTTAACTCCACCTCTCCCAGTGGGCTGCCCAAATCCAGGAGTGACGCATCTGTCACTACAGTCTGCTCTGAGTGGGGAAGGGACAGGAGTCTGCCGCTAACACAATTACGGTACACCAGCCACCACTGTAGATATTTTGCCGTTCTCTCTGATATCTGGACCAGGTCAGAGAGATTTCCAAGATGCTTTTATCACTGGGACTACAGTGTAGAGACCGCATATTTCATTCGGCACATGTAACCAGCAGGATGAAGGAGAACATGAGGCCTAGCAGCCTCGGAGTCAGGCTCATCAAAATCGAGGATAGAGGCTGAAACAATAAAATGATAGCCTGAATATCCTGGTCTCAGTATGGTGAACAAATGAGGGGCACTGGCAGAGCGAAAGGGAGTATAGCAAACTGAAAATGCGTGTTTTAACTTTTTTTTCATTTTTTTATTGAAAACGGTAAAAAAGAAGGCAATTACAGAGGTACATCAGTCCTAAAAATGGATACAAGACATTAACTCAGTCTGTTATATGGAGATACATCAACGCATTCACTGGCATGAACATATTCCTGAACATACAGCCATTGGTGCTTGACCCATTACTAGCAGAGCCTAGTACATACAGAGTTTCAGAACATGCAGCTCTATCAGCGGAGTAAGACCACGGGCCAATCAACACCATCAAGCAGGCCAATCTCCCTCAGTTTTACCAGTCTCCTTTCCGACTAAGCAGAGGTGAAACAGACCCCAAAAGCTTTTAGGACGATTCTGGGGCTGCAGTAATTCACTATACAATTCCGACTGCTTATTACAGTAAACCATATCTTCTGACAAGTCTTTGACAGAAGGCACTGGCCCCCAGGCCCATCGCATCGCAACCTTTTGATTTGCAAGCAATAATACCATGCCTATTAATTGGCTTGTATCTTTCTGCAATCGCCTTGTGCAACCCAGCAATGCCAACAGTGGGTCCAGTGGCAACGGAAGACCAGTGATTTTACTCAGCGTATGAAACATTAATTTCCAGTATTTAGAGATCACTGGGTACGACCAGGGGATGTTCAAGAACCCAGCCGGACTAACTCTGCAGCGCTCCAATTCTGCGGTATCTCGGAGGCCATATCGATACAACCTTTCCGGCGTATAATAGATTCTATTGAGAAATTTAAAATGTATGAGATGGTGTCTCCTATTCAAGGAGACATGCTGCGTGACCTCACAGCAATATCGCAAAGTGGCGTCATTGAGAGCCTCCCCAAGTTCATTCTGCCATTCCGACCTAGCCTTTGTGAGAGGATTCCTGTGGTAGTCCTGTGTTATGTTATAAATGATGGAAACTAACTTAATAGGAGAACCCACTCGCAGCAAGAAAGAAAAGGAAGCTAGCTCCGGCCGTTCCAACATGTCCTCCCCAAGTATCTCATGGATAGCATGCCTCACTCTGTGGAAATTAAATTGCACAAACGGTGTGGGAGTGTGTCCTTCAACCTCAACACTCCTGCGAGCTTTACCTTCAGAGAACAGATCCCCAATTTTAGTAATGATAATTGTCGCCAGGGCGTGCACCACTTCCCTTTCTCTGCATACCAGCAACCAGTGGCAGCATTCCACCGGAGTCACAGGGCAGTGTAGAACAGTGCCCGCCTTCTCTTTAATAGATTCTGCCATGCATGAGTTGTAGAATTAATGGAATCTAAAATACCAGCTTGCCTGGATGGTGCATGAAACAACAGTAACAGAAGAGGAGAGGGCACCGCAACAACCCTTTTCATCTGCAAATGTGGGAGGCCAGCCTACTCATGGACTTAGTAGTAAGCATGTGAACTTTGCAACACACAATAGTATAATTCTAAATCCGGGGACTAAGGCCCCCCAGAGAGTAGGGTAGTGTGAGTGTCCCATTTGGCAAATGAGTGTTTCCCGGCCTAAAATAAACTGAAAATGCTTGTTGTTCACCCTGAACCACAGGTAACGCTTGTAGGGAGGATGGGGATGCAGAAGTAGGCATCCTGTGCAAGTCCAGCACTACCAACCAGTCTGCAGGGTCCAGGGCAGATAGAACCTGAGCCAACATGAGCATCTTGAAAATCACCTTCTACATGAAGAAGTTGAGAGCCAGGTCTAAAATAAGGACAAGGCCTCATCTGTCTTGGAGACCACAAGGTAGCATGAATGGTAATCACGACCTAAATCTGATGTTGGCATCCTCTCAATGGCTTTTTTGGCCAAAGGAGTCTGCGCTTCATGACGAAGCAGAGAGAGGTGGTCATCTGTCAGCCGTTTTGGGGATGGTTGCATGGGTGGCAGGGTTTCTAAGAAAGAAATAGCGTAACCTGCTGAATACTTTGACATACCCTCTTATCCGATGTTATGGGCTGCCAGCAGAGAAGGTGATATCAGATCCTGCCACCAACTGGGTGCCTGTGATAGTAAGAGGGCAAACTAAAGGAGTTTTGAGGTTGCGGCTGCGAGGGCGGACTTGGCGCACCTGAGGCTGTGAGCCCCACAAGATATGTGGAAGCTGCGTCTGTGGCCACAAAAGGAATGCAGAACTGTGGGACTTGGTGGCTGGGCAGGAATGGACATGACTGGTAGCCCTTTCCATAGCCAAAAAAAGGGCAAAAGGCTGAACGGGTTAGGGCATGGAGCAAATCCGCAACCAGGATTTAGCCTGGCTGTTTAAAGTACTCAAACACAGAATCTGCTCTATCGCTGAAGAGATGAATGCCATCGAAGGACATGCCCATACGGGAGCCCTAGACATCCTCATAAAGCCAGTAGATCTCCGCCAGGCATGGCATTTGAGTGTCACTGACAACACAATCACTCTGCCTAGCGAGTCGTCGTATCCATTCTGCAGTAAATGATGAACTTTGCTGCGTCCCTCCCATCGGCAATAGCCTGGGTCAGTATTGCTTGTGCCTCCACCGAAACCATGGGCAGCACATCCACAACCGAATGTCAAATTGTGTGGTTATATTGGCCCAAGAGGCACAGTGTTCAGTGGGCGCACTTCATGGCTGGCTGATGAGAACATTCTCTTGCCAAAAGTATCCAGCCTCTTGGATTCCCTATGTGGTGGTGTGATAGGTAACACGCCAGGGTTAACTTTGGAAAGTGGAGGCCTGGAAAACCAGACTCTGGGGTGGGGTGCTGGGTAAAGAGAGCTGTGTCCCCAGGAGTGGAGCGATGGAGGTGGGTAATTGTCCTTTGCACAGGAGTCCACGAGAATGGCTAATTAGAGGATACACATATAACTTGACACAGAAATAAGTGCTCAGAACATTTAATCTACAATTTTCTCAAAAGCATTCACTTACTTGCGCTTGCAATGCCCTACACAACTGCTGACCTGCCTACTTGAGCCACTGCCTGAACTTCCATCAGCCACTGCCGCTGTGCTTCCCTTTCTGTAACCTTCACCTCCACATGAGATGTAGCAAATGCTGAGGCCACTCCTTCTCCCTGCCTAGAAGCGAAGACAAGAAACAAGCTACCCTTTCATCTCCAGACGTCCCCATATCTTCCAGAGTTCCGAAGGTCCCTGTAGACCTGGCTATTCAGCTACTTACCTGGACCTTACCAGCACCTTGATACCCTCACAGGTGACAAGCAGCACTTTACAAATCTACTGATTGATTGACTTAAAGTTAACAGCATGGAATATCAGAGGGCTCATTAATTAAAAGAAATCTATGCCAAGAAATGGACATATGGATAGCCATGAGACAAATATTGCATTCCCTTCATTAGACACAATGCTCCTTGTGCTCATTCTCAATTTGCTGCATCCTGGGGTCAACACTGCTATTCCACTTGATTCATATGCTCAAGATGTAGTGATTCTTGTAGACCCTAATGACAGATTTCTAATATTAATGGACACATTGTATGACTCTCAGTCACTTTAATCAAAATATAAGCGCTCAATATTGACTTGCAAGAGTTGTTGGAATATATATATTTGCATTATGCAGTAAATAAGGAAAGGGATACATTTCAACCTAGTTATAACCACTAGACTTGAGAGATCTAAATCCTGTGACATGCAATGCTCCACAGGCACTTCTGCCCTATCTAGGGACACAGGCACGTTGGAACTTGTGGCTGTATGATGAGAATACAATGTGACAGAGCGCCTATTTGTTCTATTCCGTGGTGCATGATTCCTCATCGGGCAGTGATTACTGGCTCTTCTCCAGAGGCACAACTCATTGGACCTCCAATGTTACCATCATTCCCAATTAACTTACCACTAGACATCCCTACATTATCACAACCCTATAGAGAAGGGGGATTCCCTTCCATGGTGCTGCTTGATACAGTATTTAGAGAGAAACTGCGTATCAATATTTAAGAATAAAAGAGAGAAAAACAAAGGTGCGGTCTCTAGTCAATTTACAGTCTGGGTGGATTTTAAGGCATACATATGACGGATAACATTCTACAAACACTTTGGGGTACATAAATCTATTAGAAAGACACAGCAACTAAACACAAAAATACCAAACCTAGAGAACAAAAGTGGCTACGTCAAACCCTAACAAACTGGCAGAATTAAAATAACTACTAAGCGCCCATAAAGGTTTCACTGAGTGAGAGGTGAATTATCCATGGAAATATACACTGACAAGATGATATGGAGAAGGTGCAAGACCTAATAAGACACTAGAATGGGCACAACGCTCCATCCAAGAGAACGCATCACCACAATCAGTACAACACTTATTAGCCCTCTATGTATTAGAGGTGAAGAAATCCTGACTACATTCTTAAACCTTTATACAAAGTTACATACATATACCTTGAAATGGTCTGTATTGCTAAATTCTTTAAATTCTACCTGAATAAGAATGTATTTACGATGATAACAGATTACCATGTGTTGAAGAAATGACAGTTGATGAGACTAGATTGGTGATTGATGAACTTTTGGATGGTAAAGACCCCGACCCTGACACCTTAGGAGCTGAGCTTTACAAAACGCAAAAAGATCAGTTTGCGTCTCAACTGCTAAAATTGTACCTCCAGGCCTCAGAAAAAAAGGATCTCTTTCACCTTCTGCCCAGGGCGCTACTGCCACTGTTCTACTACAACCTGATAAAGATAAAGAACTATGTCAGTCCTCTAGCACACTCTCTCTTAAACCTGAAAAAAAAGATAGTTGATAAGATACTCTCTAAAAGACTGACAAGATTGATAGAGAAACTAGATTTGTCAGACCAGTCTGGCTTCATATCTGGCAAGTCTACATCACATGATCTCTGAATTCCCTTTGCACTTATGTCCTGGATTCACATAGATATTCAGGCTATTGTAGTATTTCTTGATGCCAAAAAGACCTTTGATGCTCTATGATTGCAATTCCTGTTGACAGTACTTGAAAGAATGGGAGTCAGGAGATATCTAATTTCCATCACTAAACTCCAATATGCTGACCCGACTAACTGTATTCGAGTTAACAGCTGCCTCTTAGAACCCATTTCTATAAGTAGGGGAACTAGACCGACATTCCCTCTTTTACCTCCGCTATTCGCTGTTGCTACAGAGCCATTAGCAAGATCGTTACAGAGGTACTGCGTCCTTCAAAATGAAAATGATAGTTTCTCTCTATGCAAATGATATTCATCCTCAGTAAAAAAATGAAAATAAAAATATTCCCCAAGAAATGCTAAAACATTGATCCTTCAAACCATGCCTCTCGCTGGAGTATCTGGGTAAAAACAATACAGTGACAGAGAGCATGCATTGAGGACCAAGAGGCTACAACATTGCACAGCACACTGGTCAGTAATGAAGTCAAACATCTGGTTTTCAGCTGGTAGATTAGACAACCCACCAATCTCAGGGCATCCAGAGCCTTTGTTACTGCTTTACAGCATACACCAGTGCAAGGGACTGTAGAAACATATCATCCAATTAATGATATAACCAAATGTCCATTCCCAAGACAGTCATCTTTGATACGTGACAACCACTGTCTCGGTTTTAAAGTCAGTTCTATGAAGAATAACCTGCTTATCTATTTTAGGAGGGCAAACTCAGAGTTGTCTAAACTAGTGTATATATAAACATATAAGATTTGGTAATAACAAAGATTTCACATAAAATGTTACGGGCTTCTCACAAACACACCATAATGCAACTCAGAAGACGGTCAGTAACAACATTTTCTTTTTTTTAATTTTTTTAAAATTTGTTTATTGAGATTTCAAAAAAGGGCAAATCACAAAGCATTATACAACACAATCATAAAAGTGATTACATTCGGCAGTGGCGTAAAATGTCAGCATTCCAAGACCGTCAGCAATAATGCATACTTCAACTTAGCAGAGACAGGTATCAAAACAGGACAAGTCTTCCTGCAGTTCTCAGTTCCTCAGACCATAGTCACTCATGGTATACCGCATATCCGTAGGATGTAACTCCACATCACACACAGCCCGTCCCAGCAGTCGTGTCAGTGCTTTCGCAGAGGGCTTCCTCAGGTGTCGTTCCCTCCCTGTCTTGTGCGTCCCCATCATCTTCACCATCCCCATTCTGTGCGTCTGACATTAGTGTACCGTCAAGGATTAGGGACCAGAAATTCTTAGGTCTATTCTTCGGGGGCATTATGTCACTGTATAATTCAGTTTGAATGCAGCAGTATATCAATTCCTTCTTCCATAATTTAAGAGTGGGGGGAGGGCCTCTCATCCAAGCTCTGGCAATACACCACTTAGCGATTAGGAACGCCATGTCAACAAGTCTCCTATGGGCAGGACGCAAGGGTTTCGAGTATCCCAGAATGGCCAGCAGTGGATCTGGAACTAGGGTTAAAATCATCACTCTATTAATTTCCCCATATATTGCCTGCCAGAAGGGGAAGACTGCAGGGCATGCCCAGGCTACATGTAAAAAATCCGCCAGAGGGGCCCTGCATCGTTCGCATTCAGAGGACTCGCGCAGGCGATACCTGTGAAGCCTCTCTGGGGTATAGTAAGTCCCGTTTAAGAACTTAAAATGTATGAGTCTGTGGCGCCCATTTAGCGAGATCTTCCTAGTGCTCGTACAGCAGTATTGCCACATTTCCTCACCTAATTCGATGTGCAAGTCTTGTTGCCAAGCTAACCGCGTCTTCGTGTACTCAGTATATTTTTCAGATTGGGCTATCCTATAGAGGTTAGTCATTAATTTTACAGGTGACTTGGCATTTATCACATAGTCAAATGCTGAAATCGTCACCGGCTCCTCCATGTCGTCACCCAGGAGTTCTCGCAAAGCATTTCGCACCCTATGGAACTGAAATCGTGCTTACAATGGGGGGTTCACCTCTTCAGTGGCAATGTCGTCCCACTTGCGCGCCGTGCCTCCCACAAATAGGTCGCCCATAGTGTGTATTCGGAGTTGATGGAGAGCCAATATCAATCCTTTCTCCCTGCATGGAGCTAACCAATGACACCATTCAATCGCCGCCTTTGGGGAGAATAATAATATGCACGCCTGAATCTCCATTATGTAATGCCAAGCATGCATAACCGAATTCAGAGAGTCGAGTATGCCTGTATGGCGATCATGAAACTGCATTAATAGAGATGGCAAAGGGGTCGGATCCGCAACTATCCGCTCAATACGAACGAAAGGAGAGTCCTGCGGACCGTGTATCCAGGAATAAGCATGAGCACTCTGCGCTGCGCGGTAATAAAGCTCCATGTCTGGTGCGTTCAAGCCTCCCGCTGCATATGGTCGTGTTAAGATGTTCCAGGCGACCCTAGGCTGCTTATCCGCCCATGCAAGATGAACCAATAAGGATTGCAACCTACGAAAAAAGTGGTAAGATAAGATCTTAGGGATATTACTGAATAAAAAGAGAAACCGCGGGAGTATCATCATTTTCATTAAGGAGATGCGCCCCAACAACGATAACGGAAGAGCGATCATTTCTCTATGTCGTCTTCCAATTTAGATATAGCACAGCCATAGTTCTCCCTAAGAACAACCTCGGAGTCCGTATGTAGGCGTATTCCGAGGTATCTAACCGCCTCCGTAGTCCACTGTAGTGGATACTCCGGCTCAAACCTCTCCGTGGCGGGCGTCAAAGGGAAAATGATAGATTTAGTCCAGTTAACCTGTATGCCTGAGAGGGATCCAAAGAGAACCACCTCACGCAGAACCGAAGGGAGATGCGTAGTAGGGTCCCTGACATAGAGTAGCGTATCGTCCGCGTAGGTAGATACAATTAAGTTGTACGTAGGGAAGCGGATGCCTCGGTGGCTATGATACTCCCGCAGAACACATGCAAGAGGCTCAGCCGCTAAAGCATAGAGTACCGGGGAGAGGGGGCATCCCTGTCTCGTTCCTCTACCTATCGCGTTGGGCTTTGAGACTAGTGGTCCTATACGAATGCGCGCCGTCGGTAAAGAATACAGTACTGTCAGAAGTTGTAAAAACAGTTGCCCCACTCCCATCCTGCTAAGAACCTGATGTAGGAATGCCCACTCTACCGAATCAAATGCCTTCTCCATGTCCAAGAAGATCGCTACAGCCGACACCTCCGGGCGTGTGTGCTGAAACACAGCGAAGACCGTTCTAATGTTGTACGTAAGATTGCGCGTCGGAACGAAGCGGGACTGCTCTGGGGCCACTAAGGACGTGACCTAAGGTTTAAGACGATTGGAAAGGAGCTTAGTGAAAAAAAAATTGTGTCGACATTCATGAGAGAAAGCGGGCGGTACGAGGCACAATCGCTAGGGTTCTTGCCCGGTTTAAGAATCGCAACAATAATAGCCTCTCTCATGGCAGGCGGCATTGTACCCGAATTGGCCATGTCATCAAATAAAGTAAGTGTGGTATCAAGAGGTCGGAAAAAGCCTTATAAAAGGCCACTGTAAGGCAATCGCTGCCCGGCACACTCCCACTTTTCATAGATGTGAAAGCCAGAACAACCTCATCCCTATCAAATGGTTGAGCAAGGAATTCTCGATGCAGGTCGGAGAGCCATGGAAGCTTGATATGAGATAGGTAATCAATGATACGCTCCTCTGGAGCGGGGCCCCTCGACGCGTACAGTCTCGCGTAATATTCACGAAAGCGTTCTGCGACTAAGTCATTAGAAAGCGGAACATCCGTGGCCTCCGATCTCAGCACCAGGATAGAGGCACTATCCTTACCGCGCTTGGCCAGTCGAGCCAGAACAGAACCTGGGCGTTCACCTTCACAAAAGTTCCGGGCTGTGGCATACTTCCCCAGATGCTTGATTTCCGAATCCGCCTCCTCATACTCTCGGACCCTCGCTATATCCTGGTCGACAGACTCATCACCAGTCTGTGTCCTTAAAGTCTCCAGATCCTTACGTTTATTTTCCAATATACCGAGTCTGCCCCTGAGCGATTTCAGAACCCCTGCATGCTTGGAGATAGTGACACCCCTAGCGTATAGTTTAAACGCCTCCCAGACCGATTGAAACGTATCGACCGATCCTACATTTGTTTCAAAGAAGATCTCCATGCCGTCAGCAGTTCTTCCTTAAAGAGAGGATCCAGCAAGGAGTATGAAGGGAAGCGCCAAGCAACAGGCGGAATCCGTCGGGCGGGCATGTTGCAAGTCATCAAGATCGGCGAATGATCCGAATAGGTGCGTGGCAAGACTTCTCAGGATCGCACACTAGGGAGAAAGCAAGTGGACACAAACCAATAGTCTATTCACATATATATATATTATGAGGGGCCGAGTAGTGAGTAAACCCGCCCTGCGTCGGGTGTCTATGGCGCCAGACATCTGCCAAGTCCATATTGGTAAGCTGCATAGACAGTGTTCGCGCAGAGGCCCAAGAGAGACGGGTCGGGCCGTCCGATCTGTCCAGCCCAGGTTGTTGCGTCAAATTGAAGTCCCCACCCCAGCAGGTAAGTTTGTCAGCATACATAAGAATCTTTGCCGCTAGGTCTGTATAAAAGCCAGGGAAGTCAAAGTTGGGGCCATATGTGTTCACTATGCACATGTCCGCGCCTTTGCCATAGAAGCCAGTGATCGCGTAACGACCATCACTGTCTGTCACTAGCGGCGTCCATCTTAGAGAGGACCTTGGGTTGAACCAAGTAAGGACCCCCCTAGCATGGGTGGTAAATCCAGCTGCGTGTACGTTGCCCCCAAGCCCCCTATATCTGAGAATGGGACTATGGGAGGTGTGTTTCTTACAGGACAGAGATGTCCATCTTATGTCCGACTAAATATTGGAGGACTTTACGCACTTAACGGTGGTCGTTCAGTCCCTGTACATTCCAGGTCAAGAACCGTAACATGTCATGAGATTCGTCCCCTACTGTCGTTGCATTTGCCATGGTGAGTGTGGAAGGGTCACCCCTAACATGTCAAGTTTGAGTAGAAGGAGCACAGCGGACATATTACTGCCTATTTGCACATCTCGCTTGTTTGCCATAAACAATATAACCAATACAAAACATTGCATAAGAACAATTCCCAAAGCTTCCCCTTCCCAACCCCCCACCCACGCCTGCTCTACCCAAACTAGGTCGCGTTCATCCTTCCGCCCCACCAAACATCCCCCAACCCCCCACCCATACCCCAATACCAGAACACTCAAAAACACACGCCCCACATCATTCAACCCTTCCCACCCTCCCCCCTGAATACCCACATAAAACAGTGGTAATCACACGGGGCAGATGTAGCCGGCAAAGACAATGCGTAAACCACTCGGAAACAGAACCTAGGTCAATGGCCTCCTTCACTCCTCCGTCCCAGAAATCAAAGAATGAAAAGGGTGTCAATACCACACCGTTAGAAGTTGCAAAAAATCACAGTCCACAGATGAAATGTCTCAAACTGCAAAGACACTCGGAAGCAGAGGGCTCCCAAGGCTAATGAGCAATATTGCAAACAGTGTGTGAGGCTTCTCAAACAGAGTTAGACCGCCGTTCAAAGCATCTGCAGCCTCCAACCGCAGCGCGGTGTCACCAGGGGCCTCGGCAGCAGATGCCACAATCTCCGCCGCGGGGACCACGAAACTCGAGGCCGCGGCTTAACAGGCCCGCCGCACGCACCGATCCGGATCGCCCGATCTCGGCTCCACAGGCACCAAACTCGAGCCGAGTCGCAGGATTCAAGTTCTCAGTAAGAGCACATACTCCGGTGCCGCAGTTTACTAAAATAGCGCTGCAACTTCCAAGGATAAATGTAGGATCGGTTGTCTGGATGGAGGAGCTCCAGACTAAGGCAGCCATCTCGGATGCCAGCTAGCTCCCCCCCCCCCCCCCCCCGTCAGTAACTAAATTTAGTATCAGATTCAAATGCCACAGAGCAGGAGCACACGGGACCTGTAGCCACATTTTGAAAAATCTCTTTAAAATACTATTATACTCTCAAACGGCAACCTCTTTTGGATTTCTCATGAAAATGGAAAGCGCTGCTGGTTGAAAAAACAGGATCATCCTCTTTATATAATCATTGGGTCAAAAACATACTGGATAGGAGGGTAAGGGTTAGCTAATCTCTTTCAGATCATAACAGCAACAAAATTCAAGTAAAAGTGCCTTACTAAAAGTATTTTCTGAAAAACAGCACACCCCTTATGCATGAAATGACTGTCAAGGCATTTCCACCATTTCAGGGACAATGCAAGTTTGCCCCACAACTCTCATGGTTCCCCCACCTGATTTAAAGATGCAGAAAAGCACTGATTTTTGAAAGGTTGCATCAGATGGATTTGCTACAGAAAACTATGATCTGGCACTCATTCACTACACAAATGCAATCCAAGTACACTAGAAGATCCCACACCATATAGGGTAGACTGTTCCACACTGGGCCAGCTGAGCCCTCTGCTGTCCCAGTTTTGCTTTTGAAGAACCCAACATGGTCTAAATAACACCGTTTGTCATGCAGGAGCTTTTAGGAAGAAGGGAACGCCTGGGAAAAATAAAACTTAACTGCTATGAGAGGGCAGCGGTATATTTAAGCGCAGTTGAAGGTGAGGGACTAAGGGCCAGGTGTATAAACATTAGGAATAACGCTTTCCTAATTGCGATTATCTCCGAATCGCAAATAGGGAATCCATATTCCCAATGTGTGATTTTTTCTTCCAAATAGCGATTCCTAGTAGTTTGCAAATCGACCAAACTCAAATATTATTACAGTAGGATGCCATTTTGAACCTTTAGGAATCGCAACCATCACAGGGATGGTGGCCTGCTGAGGTGAGCAGAAGACAATGTCTGTGATCGCTTTTTAATAAAGCAATTTTTTTTTAATGCAGCCGGTTTTAAAGGAAAACGGGATGCGTTTAAAAAGAAAAAACTCAGACTTTGAAGTTTCGTTTTTTAAGTGTAAGTAGTAATCATGGGTCTACTGTCTGCTCTTAAAAATATTCTCACATTTGTGAATGTGTTGCAACCACTTAATTTAAAACGGTGGTAAAGTATTAGTGTTCTGAGACCAGAATTTGGTCAGAAAATAGTAATACATCCCATACAAATTCAATATTTGGAAGGGATGCCCAAAACACGCCCCTCCCAAATACGAATCGCAAATGCAAATTGTTATTTAGTAACAAGTTACAAAATCAGTTTGCATTTTGTACATGCAAATTGTGCAGTTTGCGACAGGAAAAATGCTTTGTACATCTGTCCCTAAAATCGGTCTCCTAGACATGAGCACACACCCATGAAATAAAGACAGCAATGAAGTGAATGACGTGCAGGCGATGAAAACAAGCTGCACTTATCCCCTCAAAGTAGTAGTACACTGAAAACATATATAGTAAAGGTATAATCTAGTTTTTTTGGGCTGTTTGTGGCCTGACTTTATGGTCGGGTAGGCCGGTTTTTACTGTTGAATTCTCTGCTATTACCACAAACATTGCATTCAGCAAGCATACATGCATACAATATCCCATTCCTTGCAAAACACCTATACAGCTTGTCTTTGCAGATTTTAAATTGCCCTGATTTGGAAATGGGAGCCGTTTTTTCAGCCATCTTATTTGCTAATGGTTGTGGGGGGAAGGGGTGGTTGGGATGAGTGGCAATTTTAATTTAGCGCCTAATCAGACCCAGGTTATTCCTGGAAATCAAGGGTGCTCTTGCCAGGCACTGCGCAATTCTACACATATTTCAGCATTCGAAAGCAAAGTAATCAATCTTTCATCTTACATTAAAACATGCTGGCCGTCATTTAACATCATAAAAAGTACCTCCTTTAGAGCACATCTTCACTGCAGGGATGTAGAGCAGGTTACTTTCAGATGTGGTTAGCGAGGTCGAGTTAAGGACCATTTGTAACATTTCTAAAGGTACATAATAGTTTATATACATAATTAAACAATTTGGTTTTTTAATCACAACTTTTTAACGTAAGAGAAACCTGAAGCAAGGTTTTTTAAAAGAAGGACTGCTATAAGGAGGTGTTACTGTACGCCCATATTCAGTGGGATTAGGACACGGCCCGCGGCCTCGATACTTTGTGGTGCATTGACACACACTATTATGCATGCACTGAACGGGAGGCTGTTTTTACTTGTATATACGAAGTGAGTGTGCACGTTTAAGTTCCATGCGCGTACACGCTCAAGCGTTAAACAAGACATTTCGTTATCGGTGTGCGTTTCACTACTTTCCATATGGTAATCTCTGATAAGCTATAGGGAACATGGCACTGGCAACTAAATTTGTAAACGCTGCAAAAATTAGCATTTGAGGTTTTCTTCAAATCTTGGCGATAAAAGACAATCAGTTAAGCTCACTTCCTTTCAAAGACATGCCAGAGAAAACAGGTGTCGAGCTGAATTCAAATGCTGAACAGAGGGATACTTCCTTGAGTGCTTACATGCATTGACCGCCTGGGCAGCCAGGCACATTTCATGTTGTAACAATAAAGAAAACATATGTTTCTGACCTCCAAGGCACTGGAGACGAGATGATCACCAATCAGGCTGCCGACATTCACGGATGACACTCCACAACAGCGACAGTAACATTATCAACTGTTTCTTACAAACCGATGTACAAATCAAATAATGGTAGACTGAGTCTGGCACAACGAGATCCAAACCTTGAGGCGGGTTATTACCTCAAGCCACAGCGATGGGGCTACCACTTCACGCAATGTGGCCGCAGACGTCATAGCCAATATGAGGGTAGGCATTGGCAATAAGTGGGGGGATTGGGGGAGCTAGTACTTCAAGTGACAGTGGTGGGGCTACCACTTCACGCAATGGGGCCACAGACATCGTAGCCAGTATGAGTGTACACATTGGCAATATGTCTGGCTTTAATGTGCTAGCGCATGCAAACAGCATTTGTCCAGATCTGTAATTTCATGTTTCTACACATTAATGCCAGATCTGTTGACTTGGCCAATAATTTACACTCAGACACTAAGCAAAGCTGGAGTTCGAGAGCTCCACCAGACCTGCGAGCTTTGGATGTCAGCAACATGTTTATACATAGAAACTCTTGTGCCTGATTACATATCTAACACAGGAAAGAAAGCACTGAAGCCTTATTGAAAGGCGTCTTTTCACACTAAAAGCAGCGTAAGACACAAACAAAACTTTCCATGGAACAAGTAGATGTGTATGGCGGATCTCTTAATATACACAAGCAAATGCTCTCACAGACATCGAGAAGTAGGCTTGTAGGAACCAAATTTAAGGTGCCGAATATGTACTGAGATAAAGAAAACTATATGGGCCTTCTATTGGAATGTCATAAAATGGGGGAGAGGGGGGTAGACACAGAGCTCAAAAAGAAGGGCCATTTACAGAGTGGAATAAACAGGATAAGTAAACAACGTAAAAGTTGTATGTTTTATTTATGTAGCACAGACTTAGTTGGGGAGTACCGGAGCATTGAACATTTTGGGGACTGAGACTGCATACATCAAGTGAAGGTTTCAATCAGTTCTAGTTTAGGCTCCAATTACTATCCCACGGAGGACTGGGCACAAGTCAGCGGTACGCATGGGTAGACTATCCCCCAGATTCATCAAAGTCCTGTTTTTTGAGTCCTTAAAAGCGATTTTAAAGGAATCGCTATTAAAGACTTGCAAAACGGGATGCATGTAGAAATCGCAATATTTTTTGCAATTTGTACAGCTTCCTTATTTGAGATTCGCTAATTGCTAATCGCAAATAAGGAATGGCTGTCCCATTCATTCCTATGGGCCTAAAGGCCCATAGGAATGAATGGGGAGTCATTCCTTATTTGCGATTAGCAAATAGCGATTCGCAAATAAGGAAGCGATTTCAAGGGTGCCAGGGTGTCCAAAGGACACCCTGTAGCACCCCTGAAATGGTAATGTACACTGGTGTTGCGCACACACATGTCCAAAGGACATGCAACATACAACTTAGAAAAATGCACTAAAGTGCATTTTTTTAAGTTACAGGGTACCCATTACGGACATATAGGGCATGTATAGTTAGACGATGTTTGGCTAGACACAGGTAAGCCTGCAGTAATAATCCAAAAGCAAGTTTGAGATGGTATATTTGTTGCTTCCTATCCTGTATTGATATTCATCGGTGTCACTCTCAAACGTGATGAACTTCCAAGTTATCAGAGATGTTCCTCTATCCCGGTTTGTGTCTTCGAAATATTTTCATCAATACGTCCTGACAGTGTATACACTATGACTGTTTCTTTACTTTTTCCAGGGCCTTCGAACGGGTCACCATGCCAAACCTTGGTGTTTTACTGCGTGTTTGGCATGGATACCCTGTAGCCACACCACAAAAAGACAAACCTTTAATCTGTTGGTCCTGAGGAAGGTGGTGCAAGTCCACCGAAACGCGCGTCGACCTGGCGTGGAGTGTCATCTATCTTATCTATGTCATCTCAGCTTCAGAAAAAGAGCCTGTCTTGATTTTCCCAAAAATGTATCTGGGGAAGACAGCTAATATTTTTCCTGAGGAAGACGGCTGTATGATAATTGGTCCGTCGAAACGCGTTGAGAATTGGGGGAGAAAATCCATCTTAGAGTAATCAAGGAGTATTCTGACTGGTGCTGAATATACCTTTTGTGTATCTCCCTCTGTTTAGTTTTAGGAACTTATTGGATGAACTTTAGTGTATTATTTGTTCCCATATATATTGTCTGTTTTCCCTTGATTTATATACTTTTTAATCTGTTTTTAATTTATTTTTAATTATAAAAATAAACTGTGCATATTGAATTTATTTGTCGTTTCAGAATTTGGTTAATTACTGTATTGCTCTGAATATGTTTGAAGTATTGTTGTATGTTATGTCATTTTGTCCTTGTTAATGTGCCCAAAGGGAATTTCTCTTTTTTGACAAAGTCAATAGTTGGTACCCCATCCCTTTGGTAGAGGGTCCCTCTCTCTTTTATTAGAGTTTTGAAAAATAAATACAGCCAACGAGGTTTAATTCTCATAAACAAGTTTGGTAGTCTCAAACTACTTCGTTGCTTTGATGCTGGGCTGGGGAATGGGGCTTGTTTACTGTATTTGCACAGATGTCATCAACACTCCACGTCAGTGGGTCTCTCGTCTACGTAAAATGTTAAATATTTTATCTGGCATCAAGCTTGAGCTTTAAAATTCCCCCATCAGGCAGACACCCAAAAGGGGCAAGGCACATGGACTGTGTCTCAGGACAAGGTGCATTACCGCACAGGACTGCAGTTGCCAGTTTGAAGTTGGCATAGGTGAGTAGAAGTCAGGGTGTGCACTAGCTGATTTCAACTGAGGAACAGCAAGATCCAGAGGTTGTGCAGCCATGAAGCATTTCAAAAAAGCCTTTGAAATGTATCGGTGTCTTGAAGTTGGAGCTGGGTACCCTATTTCTCCAGGTTTCCAACCACCAACTGCCACTTGCAGTGATGGCAAGAAGGCCCAAAAGGTATACCAAACAAGGGCAGAGCAGTCTGGGGTACACCATGGTGCTGCGGAGAAAGCTAGAGTGGGTGCATTGCCAGGCGCTGTTCATGCACAGTGACATGCTGTGCCATTCTGCCAGTCTACTAAATGTTCACATAGGGCAACAGGCACACTCAGTGTTCTGTTAGGTGGACTATGAGAGGACAGCACCCAGTAGCCCTAGACAAGATGCCGTAAAACATTGCACCCCACGCACGTCCCTACTGTGGTGCATGTGTCCCGCCCTACCCAAACTGAGCTCCATAGCAAGCAAGAGGTAGAAGAGAATATTCACGGGTAGCTCTCTTTCATCTTTTAGAAATCCCTGCCCAAACTATTAAGTGCTGGTGCCACCCACCATCAAAACAAACTAACTGCCCAGACCCGCTATTTTCCAAGAACACTATCCATATTCTTTGTTTCTAGCCAGTATTTGGAATTTTTGGAAGTAAAACTAAAAGGGTTTCTCTTGAGAATGCAAGATGCTGTTGGTAAAAGATTCTGGGCTGCCTAATGAACACTGAATCCTTGCAACTTCATTTAAAAAAAAAGAAAAAAGAGTTCCCCTTTTTTTGCATTTATATAGCGCTCGTCCTGTATAATAAGCGCTATATAAATGCAATTACATACGATATAATCAGGGCCACTGAAATTATGTGATTGTGCAGCTGCAGCGATTTTGGCATGAATATGGATCTCCGTGAATTTGGCACATCATTTATTTTCTGCTGCATAATCTGCAGATTTCACCCCAAAAAATGTGTTTCTAGCTCCAACGGTTGAAAAGTTACTAAAACCACTGCAATACGTGTTGCCGTGCAGTGAAACGCGCTTTGTAAAGGTTGACCGGTCACCTTTCTGTTGCTTTTTGGCTTTGTTTGAGAGTTAAACTGATACTAATGAGGCACAACCAATGCCCAGACAGTGTTAAGTGTAAGAATGACAACATCGTGAAGTAATATTATCAGAAAATGTGCAGCATTGCACAGCATAATTTGTCCCTCTCCAGCGACATTATTCCAGTAGCCCTGAATATGATTTGTCATTTGTGCCTTCTTTACTTGGAAGGTCTGAGGTTAAATGTCACATTGGAAAAAGGCAGAGATCCTTTTAAGTGCAGATGATGCCTCGGTCATTGCCGTGTTAATGATCAATCGTTGTCTCTCCTTTAAAAGAATGAGGAATGCTAAAGTACAGGGCCCTGCACAGCCAGAACCCCCACCCAAAGGGTCCGTGAACTAGCATATTAGAAATCACTGCTGACCTCAACCCCTCCCTTGAAGACAATTACCAGCAGCACAAGGAACTGAACGTGTCTCTTAAGGTAAGACAATGTTTTATCCGACTCCCGCTTCTCAAGCAATGCTCTGCCCAGGCTCACCCTGGGACAAGCACCCAGGAAGCTCCAACCTGGGCTATGGCACATAACAGCTGGATTAATCTAGGGTATGAATATAATTTATTGATCAAAAACAACTTGATGGTTTGTTAAACACAAATGAAGATGTAATATGCAATGTTTGAAAAGTTTTTTTTTTATATTTATTTTTATTAAGTATAACAAGCAAGGCAAAAAAACAATATACATAGCGCTTCGTTCACATGAGGTCAGATAAACAGTAATTCAAATAATAGGCAATCATTATAAGGAAGGAGGGGTACAGGGGAGAAACAGTAAGCAGACAATATTGCAAACATTGAATGTGGGGTCAGGGGGAAAGTGGGATATCGATGTTATCTACTGCAGGTGGTGTACATATGTCACCTCGATACCTATTCCACGGCCCCCAGACTCTATGCCATTTCCTGGGGCGGCCCCGGGCCAGATACACCATTTTTTCCCGAAACATGCACCAGTCCAGGTTTTCCTTCCACATCTCAACCGTAGGCGGCCTTTGGGACCCCCACAGTTGTGCGATATCACGCTTAGCGGTCATGGCCCCCAGGGTCCCCCACTTGGTCTGGGCCACGTTGTAATCTGTGGGCTCCCAGACATTTAGCAAGCAGCGCCTGGCCTCCGGTAAGAGAGGAACACCCGTAACTTCTTTCATTACATCATACACCCCATTCCAATAAGCCGCCACATCAGGACCTTCCCAAATAATATGAAGAAATGTCCCCACCAGACCACATCCCCGCTTACACAGACCCTCCTCGGAAAAGCCAATGTGAACCAGACGGGAGCCCGTGATGTACACCCTATGAAGGATCTTATGCTAGACCAGCCGCTGGAATCGCAACCTCCTTGGGAGAGGAGATCGCCGACTGCCAATCCTCGTCATCCAATTCAAGGCCGTCCCGGACCCAGAGGTCACGCAAGGGCAACAGGAGATCCGACCTATCGTTGATCAGCTTTTTATAGACCAGGGAGATTGTGCTGTCCGGAACGTGGCCATCTAGCAATCTATCTTCAAGCGGGGACGACGCGGGGATCACCTCCCCTGTCGAAAAGACCGACATCAATGCATGGCGGATCTGGACATAGCGGAAATACTCTGAGTTCCCCAATTCAAACTCCTTCCTTAAAGTATCAAACGATTTCACTTATCCCTTAACCCAGAGGTCTCCCACCTTGCTAATACCAATGAGGTCCCACTTATCGAACCCTTTTGTCTTCCACAGAGTACCAAGTCTATCAGGGTCGAAAAGTGGGGTCGCTAAAGTCAGGCGGTCCTTCCTTCCATCCCATAGAAGTAGTTGCATTTTGTCATACACGAACTGCCGTCCTAGTAGGCCCCGACAATGACTTGACCGCTGATTTAGAGTACAGTGCCCTATAGTAATTGCCCCCCCGGCAGCAGCCATCTATCCATAGCGAACGCAGGATTCAGTTCGGGACCATACAGACCGTGATTAATGGCCCCCAACTGAGACGCCCAGTAATATCGCTTGATGTCTGGGAGGGCGATACCACCATCGTACCACGGGAGCGTTAGTTTGGCCAGCGCAATGCGAGGTCGACCATCCCATATCAGTTTCCTCTGGAGACCCTCGACTTTACGAAAATAACTGGCGGGGACTATGTCAAGCGTGTTTTGGAGGGCATATAGGAAACGAGGCAGAGACATCATCTTAAAGAGGGCCGCGCGTCCCAACGGCGAGAGTGGAAGCCTACGCCATCCAGCGACATCCTGCCGCAATCGAGTTAAAGCTGGGAGAAGATTCAGCTCATACCGAGCCACAGGGTCTGTAGAGACCCAGATACCCAGATATTTTAATCCCCTCTGCGTCACCTGTATGGGGCAGTTACGCGGGAGGAGGGGGACGTCGCCAGAAAGAACGTACAAATAGGATTTTGCCCAATTGATAATTAAACCCGAGTTTCTACCGAAGAAGGCCAGGACATCACAGAAAACCATCAACGACTTCCTGGGCGAGGTCAGATATAACAAAATGTCGTCTGCATAGAGCGAAATGCGATCTTCATAGACGGCGGACCACTGAATACCCCTTATCGAGGGCTCCCAGCGGATCCAGGCGGCAAGGGGCTCAAAGGCCTGGGCGAACAGGAGCGGTGACAGGGGGCACCCCTGACGGGTACCATGCCGAGACTAAACGGAACCGAGACTCGACCGTTCACTACAATTTGCGCAAGTGGGTCTTCGTAAAGAAGTCGGACCCAACCGATAAAGCCGGGACCAAAACCAAATTTAGCTAATGCAGCCCACAAATAAGGCCACTCAACAGTATCAAAAGCCATTGTGGCATCCAAGGACGCCAAAATGGCCGGCTCGCGCAGCCCTCGCGAGAACTCCGTGCACACGCCTGAGATTCAACGCAGTGTTCCGATGGGGAATAAAACCGGACTGATCCGAATGGACCAGTTCGCTAATGACAGTAATCAATCGATTAGCCAGCACCTTTGCGAGAATCTTAGGCTCGGCGTTCAAGAGAGATATAGGACGATACGACCCACACTTATCCCTCGGTTTCCCCTCCTATGTATAACAACAATCGTCGCAAGTCGCTGATCTCGGGGGAGAGAACCACATTCACGAGACTCCAAAAACATATCTCTCAAATAGGGAGCTATCTTATCTGGCCGCAACTTGTATAGCTCTATCGGCAGCCCGTTAGGACCCATGGCCTTACTAGACCGCAAAGAGCGGATCGCAAGGGCAACCTCATCGGCGGTTATTGCGGTGTCCATTTGCTCTCTATCAGCGTCCGAAAGACTCGGCAAAGCAATGTCACGCAGCAACAAATGAGTCATCCTCCGGTCTATCCGACATGGGGGAGTACACCGTGCGAAAATGATCAGCAAAGCACTCAACAATCTCTACTGGGTCCGAGACTCTCACACCATTCACCATCTCAATCTCAGGCACAACACGACTATCTCTATCCCTCTTGTCCAACCATGCTATCAATTTACCTGCTTTATCCCCCACGTCATATAGGCGACCCTGTTGCTCTCGACTCATAACCAACGCCCTGTATTCCAATTGTTTTAATCGCAACGTATGTGTCTTCGCATGGGTAACCTCCTGTTCCAGGTCTAACTCCAGGTCCGCTATTTCAGTCTCAACCTTCACTACCTCCTCATCTCTCTGTTTCTTAACGCCCGCAATCAAAGACAGGGCTTGACCCCTAAGAACTGTTCTGAAGGCCTCCCAAAGCGACACTGCGGACGAAACAGAGCCCTCATTCTCTGAAAAATATAGATCAAGTGACTATCAAATCGTGACGAGTTTTAGGGTTGCGGAGAAACCAAGGGTTGATCGGGCCACCCGCCCCTCGGTCCCCGAAGACAATTCAATTAAAAGCCACAAAGGAGAGTGATCAGAAATTCCCCGAGCCATATGTTTAACCTCAGCGACAGAAGGTGCCTGTGCAGCAGGCACCAAGACGTAATCAATCCTCGAAAGGCTACCATGGGCACCAGAGTGGAATGTGTACTGCCGCTGAGTGGGGTGCAACAGTCTCCAACAGTCAACAAGGCCTTAGGTATCGATGAGATCATGAAGCCAGTTCTGCGCTCCCTTGAGGTCCCTAGGTGGGTATCTATCAAAAATACCACACACAACCGCATTAAAATCACCACCCAGTATTAATGATCCCTCGGGAAGAGCAAGGAGAACCCGCCCCAAATCTGCGAAGGTAGTGGATTGTAGGCCGGAAGGGACATACACGGAGACCAGGGAAAGGGTCCTGCTGCCCTCCCAACGACCAGTATGGACGACATAGCGCCCTCTATCATCGAGGACCGTTGCATCAACCTCCAATGGGAGAGAGTTCTTAATAAGAATACCCACCCCTCTGGAACCTGAGGAGAACCCTGCATGGGCGACTAAACGATACCCCTTCCTATTCATAGCATAGCATGCATTTCCGCATTTCTTATCAAGTGAGTTTCCTGAAGTAGGACCACATCTGGGGAATGAGGTTTTAACAGCTGCAGCACTACCCCACGCTTTATCCTATCCCCAATCCATTCACATTCCAGCTCAGAAGCCTCAACCCCTACCCCCATCCCATACGAGGAAGAGAATCCAACCCCAAGAAGAAACCAGCGCTTCAATAAGAAAGTCTTACAGTACATTGCCTTGCAGAAAACGAAACTGAAAAAACAACAAAACCCCCCTCCTCCCCCACCAACAGCCTGTTACAACACCCCCACCCTGCACCCCTGCATAAGACTAAAAAGCCACCCCAACTTGCAGTGTGCCTGTCGCCCCCACATCTAAACTAATCTACAGAAAGTCAAGCAGAGGAGGAAAACGACCCCCCGATAGCCCCGCACCCCCCGAAATGTCTCACAGAATCATATTACGCAGTTATTGCACCACAGTTCGAAACCTCCAGAATACCCCAGGAACCAGTCAATGATAAGGCTTATTCCTGGTCCATCGATCTGCCCTCCGCACCACCACTCTGCCCGTCCTGCGGATGATGGGCTGGAAGAGTATCAAACCAGTTGGCCACCACGTCTGGTCTGTTGAAAAAATAAGTCCGCTCTGCATGTTCGATGCGCAACTTGGCCGGAAAAAGCATGGCATACTTGAGGCCCATCTCACAGAGTCTCCTTTTCACCCCAAGAAAACAAAGTCTTTGTTTCTGAACAGCTTGGGTAAAGTCTGGATAAAAACTGATGGTAGTGTTCTCAAACTTTATGGGACCGCCTGTCCACGAAGCCTGCAGGATAGTTAAAAATCCGTGCTATCATAGGCCGCGGCGGGGCACCAGTCTTGGGTTGTCCACCCGTAACTCTGGGAGCTCGTTCCAGGGTGAAAAAATTACTCAGTCCCTTGGGTGCAAGGTGATTCATGATCAGATTCTCCACAAAAAGATCAGCTGCTGGATCCTCCGCCTTCTCCGGAACTCCTATGATACGGACGTTGATCCGCCTAGACCTTCCTTCAAAATCCTCCAGACGACGCGCAAAGAGGTCATTGGAGGCCCTCAGATTGCGAACCTCCGTCTGTATCTCAACGACGTCCTCCGTCAGACCAGAAGTCTTAATATCCAACGATTTAACTTTTTTGTTGGTTTTCGTTAGGTCCGTGTGAATCAAATTCACATCAATCGCCACAGTGTCGAGTTTGTGGGCGAGAGTCTCCATTTGTTTCCCGAGGGACGATCTGATCCCATCGATGGCGGGCATGACGTCTTGCAGGGTAGGCTCCGCCGCTGAGGTCAGTGGATCTCTTGTTCCCTCCAGCGACCTACCCGGTCCACTGGGCGACACCTTAGCCTGGGCATAGCGGTCCATGATGTTCGTTTGGGTATAGCCACCCCAATGAGTGGTCTTAGACCTCTGCTTGTCCCCCTCCGGTTTCCCTGCCATCGTGAAAGACAGTAAATATGATTACAAACTGGGGTGGGGGGATAAAAGCTCAATCAAGAGGCTGAGTGGAAGGCCATGCCCGGCAACGATCGACGTTTGTCAACCCGAGACAGTCAAACAAAGTAGAAAGAAGGAGATCTCTAAGGTCCCTCGAGCAGAAGTGCGAAATCAGCCCAAAAACACAGCTTAAACGTCTCTTCAAGGCAGGTCCATCTGGGAAATATTCACACTTGAGCACCAGACTAGACCGTCACCTCCAGCGAGAGGGGGGCACTCACGGTATCTGATCTCTCCAGCAGGCGAAAACGAAAGTGAAAGTGGGCCGGACCGGTCGTCCCCGCCACCTCAGGCCGATGTTGTTCAACTACAACTCTGGCACCATGCCAACTCCACAGCCGGGCATCACGGAGGCGCAGGCCGCAATCTTCTAGTCTTTACAACTCCGGCTCCCAGGGTCCGATCTGGATTCTGGTTGCAGTTTTCGCCTCCCCAGTGGTTCGTCTTAACGGAGATATATATGAAAGTCAGGATAGTCTACAGGATATATGCGGGAGGTTACGAGGGTCTCAGGAGCCCTGTGCTAACGCGGCCATCTTGGTTGAGCGAGAAGCTCCTCCCCCTCAATGTTTGAAAAGTTGATAAAATATTTAATAATATGTGCTGTAAAATGTAAACATTATACACAAATAATTAAGTTACATATTTTTTTTCAAGAAGCAAGAGCGGAATTGGGCATTTGTGTTTTAAAGAAGTAAATGTTGTGTGGGACATTGTACAGTATCAAATGGATACCTCACACACATATATTCACGAAAAAACAAATGTTAAAGTAATGTTATGGTTAGGTGTAATATAAAAATCTATTTTCGTTTCTTAGAAATTCACTGAAAAAACAAAGGGTAAATCAACGTTATAGTTTTCTGAATGTCAGTGGGAAGATTAATATTTTGAACAAACAACAACTAAAAAACAAATTCACCAGCTATAGTAAGCAGTACTAACTATAGCTTGCACCCCCGCCATACACTGCTTATAACCTCATATATGACCTCACTCATGACATTTTCTATGATATCATTTATGACATCTCTGATGACATCTCAAATGACATCACTGATGATGGACACCATCCAATGAGTATGCTTGTTTGTTTTATAGTTCAGATTGTGGCTCAAAACTACCGTATTACTTTTCCTTTTAATATTGTACAGTTTGGGTCCAGCTAATGGGCGTAAGTATTTAGAAAATGCATGTCCTCATAATGTACCATAGCTGTGTAGAGGTATTGATCAAGGTATTAATCATTGTATTCAACAGTAACTCTGTGTACAGGTGACAGTTGACTTGTGCTCATTATGTTCCACATAAATATTTTGGTACTGCAGAAAAAGTTTCCAGCAGGGCAAAGTTTCTATATACTACATTATAAGTTTTGTAAGAAATCTTGAATTATTGAAGAGAATCGTCTCAGCATGACAATGTCTACTTAACATAGAAGGCTGTGTGCACCAGGTACTAACCTATGTACGTGTACTTGTTTTTATTCAGAAGATGGGCTATCTGTAAAGCTTTCACCATAGTATGAACGGTGCAGGTAAAAGTAGGAATGCATTACTTACCTGTAACTGCAGTTATTCAGTATTGATATCTTTCATAGATTCACATGCCTGAACCATTCCTCGTCATCGGGATGGGAGTCTCCGGTACGTAAAGTAATGTCTCATTAGACATATAGAGTAATAGGCCAAGGGCCTCACCTTAATGACATATCCTTGTCCTTTTGTAAAAAGGACCAAACTTTGGAGTAGAGCCAATCAGCTATCACCACCCTCTCGAACCTTCCTGGAAGGAGCTCAAGTCCCCCAGGTTTTCTACTACACATCATGCTAAGGGAGTCTCCTTTGATCTCTGCTCAGCTTTCCTCATTTCTGGATTTCCAGTGTTTCTTTCTTCAAAATTCCATCTTCTGGGTGACGTTCTCAGGACTATGATGACCAAGAACCAGAGAATCAGGCAGATTATCCTGAAGAGTGCCATCCGCCTCAACCTCCCATGGTTTGCCTACCTGCATCTATGGTTTCCGATCTGCAATTCCTAATTACAGACTATATGCTGAGATTTCCAACTTCTGCAACGTCTCCTCCTCCAGCTGTGTCTCCACCGCCAAGGCCGCAGCCTCCACCTCTAAATTTACAGCCTAGGCCCGTCACATCACCTCCTCCGCCTTCCACGGATGATGAGGAGGAGGAGGATCCACATGAGGAAGGGGAACTCAATGATTCCCAATCTACTCATGATGAGTGGGATGATTATGTAATCCCCTGTCCAGCACCCCGGTTCCTGTTCAAGCTGACTCTCCTCCTGAAGACATTGGAGGATTTCACAATGTAGTGGAAAGGGCTGCACTGCTGGAAACTTTTTCTTCAGTAATACTGGATAATGTTTAGCACCTTCAGATCTTAGTTATTTTGAGTGAATAGTGACTTTTTGACAGCCTTTGCTTGGAGTGTGCACTATTTTTAGTAGGTACATCCACAACACCTCCCTTTTTTCCACAGTAAACAGTAATGGCGGCCATTTCATTTCTGAAATTCCAACAGCCAGCCAATTCGAGTGCTCACAAAACGCCAGAGAGTGTGAAGGCTCACGAGGAAAATGACTAAACATAAGGCCTCCATTTTTTATTATGCGCTCTCGCGGGACACCCGCGGGACACCCGCGGGTCATTTGCAAGCCCAACTGCCAAAATATACAATTACTTTTGATGCTTAATTTCCACAAAACTATGTGGTACTGAAAATTCTGGGCCCGTGTTATAAACATCGTCGTATCATGACGATTTTGGTATCATCAGACCGAGATTGATTAGAATACTATGCACAAGCATTTTCGTCATATTCGGGTGACGAAATCACCCTGAAATCAGAGTTTCCGTCCTGAACCCTCGGGTTCCATTTTGTGAACGGCAGCCATTTTGTGATTGCCCTCACATAGGCCAAACGACTAAGGCCAAAAACGAGTCTGAAGGACATGTACACCTTTGCTGACTCCTCTGTGACCTGGGCAAAGCTGACTCCACTGCCTGAAGCCAAACCTGTTCGGCCAGTTCCTTTCCCAGTGGCCGAATGAGATTAGTATCAAGGCACAACACATCATAAACCTTTCATCGCACACAAACCATGCCTAATCTTACACACACCTGTCCCTGTTTCTTTCTTTATGACTTGCTTTACGAGGAGGAGGTGCCCGTTTTTAATGAGGGTCCGGCGATATCTGATGAAAATACTGGGTCTTGCCGGGGAATTGATTGTGGGCTGGACAAACTGAAATATGGGCTTGTCATCATGACTCTGCTTTTTCTTTGTAGTGAAAATATGTGAATGATCAACTGTAAAATAAGGAATGTTTACCTAAAGCATAATATTTTGTATAAAAAGAGAAGGCTGGCTTTGTAAGATCGAGCAGTCTCCTGAGAATATACACTGTGTTGTACTTCTAGGATACCTGTTACTGGCTGCAGGCAATATATACGATCTTTGACTTCACCAAGAAGACTCTGTGTTTCTGTAGTCTGAAACAGGAAGGACTTGAAGTCTTAGGGTGTGTTCCCTGGCACCGCTGGGTTCTTAAACACCCAGTACTTTAGTTGGCACCCAACGTGGGGCGATTTCAGCGGTACCGGTCCAAGCGAGAGGTTCGTGAGGAGCTTCGTGTGAAAATTCTGGAGGAAGGCCGCCACTTCATCGACCCCTGTATGTCCACGTGGTCCGAAAGTCTTTGCTGAGAGGTTCCCCGCTTTCCGACGGCTACGAAGGACTGCTGCCCTGACTATCGCCCTGTTTTGGACACTTGATGATTGGTAGAGCGAAACGTTAGACTAGTCTTCTGGTGACGTCATCGATACCTCAGTTAAGTATGAGTGGAGCGTCTCCCAGTCCTTAGTTTGGTTCTTAGTTTTTGGGTATCCCCTTGGGATCGCTTTAATTTGGAACTTGCAAGTACTACAGCCGAGGCACTCGTGTATTCACGAGACTATCGTATTCGATAATCCTTTGAAGTTTGAAGCTAGACTAGAGAGCGAAGATGCCTGGTCTTAGCAGACTTGGAAATCTGTTTTGTCTTGGTTGTAATAGGGATTCCTGATTGGAGGACTTGTGTCCGGTTCCTCCGATTGGAACTCCAACCTATGAACTTTATGTGAAACATGGCGTAGGCCCCATCGCATATAATGAAGTATGGATCCGATACACCCGAAAAGATGGTGTTTTAAAATGGCCCCAATATGGTAGTTTTGACACGGAGATTTTGGATAATCTGAAGGTGAAACATTTTAAGAAGAAGCCCAGCCGGCAATGTTTGACTCTTTTCGCATATGGCACAAAGAAGCCAAACAGAGAGAAATGAAATTAGCAAAGAAAAATAAACGAGAACGAAGTATGTCAATGGTACAAGCTGCTGTTGCGTTTAGGGATAATGAGGAAGAGCAAGAAAGCGAACAGATGCTTAGGGTGAAGAAGTTAGCGGTAGATAGATGCTACCCAGTTTTACCGCGTAAAGAACAGGAAGAAAAGAAAAATCTTGAGAAAGATCATTTAATGTCGCATCTCTTGAGTTCGCCACCCCCTTATGCACAAAATGCAACGGCACCACCGCCACCAGCTGTGGTTGCACAACACCCAGTTGTTGTGCCACCTGTGATTCCACCACAGCCAGCTCCCTTTCCGTTGGCTACTATTCCTTTGGCGCAGCCTCCTCAGGGGCCGCCAACTTTGCCTTCTTCTTCGTCTGCTACTCCTACGCCTGTTCTTAATGCTCCCTCCATTCTGACTTTGAATCCTTCTGCTAATGTTCCCTCTTCTCTTATTCTTTCACCTTCTCCTTCTGCTAGACAACGAATGACTACTGCAGTTACTGGTTTCTTTTCTCCTTTGTTGGGACAATTGGGTATGTCCCCGGTTACTGAGCGTAGACAGTCACGTAGCCAGTTGCCGAATATGGATGAGCGTACGATTTTGGACCACATGGCGCGTAAATGGATTATGTACGATACACAGTATGATCTTGAGGGTGTTATGCATGTTTTCCTTCAATGGGAAGCATCGAAGCAACGGTACGTTTTCGATACGATTTGTGCTTTTCTTGTTGAAAAGTGGGATGAGGAAGTGGGACAAGCTCCTAATGAGTTGTACAGCATATGTTCCGAATTTCCGAAAGGAACTATTGTAAGTCCATCTGATGTTGGGAAAGCGGTCGCGATGTTGTTGTCATTTAGGAGTGAGTCTCCTTCTCGACAATTGTTCGGGCCTGATTCTTCAGTTGGGAGAAAGGCACAACAATATCCAATGAGAGAGGTTCCTCCAGTGTGGAAAGAAGAAGTGGCTGCTGGTGCAAATAATAATCCGCCAGCTGTGCCGGCTCATTTTCAGCGTGTCTGGGTATATGTTCCATGCAAACGTGCTGAAGTTTTAGCTATTAAGCAGTCTTTGCCTGATCCACGCAAAAATCCAGCAGGGTGCTATAAAGAGTTGACTCAGACTGTGGGTTCGTGTATTATGAATTTGGCGGACATCGACATGTTGTTTGGCAATGTTGTTCCACAACCTATTTGGAGTAAGATTCGTCATACGGATCATGCGGTTGAATTGGGTGATACATGGGTTAATCTTAGAGATGCCGACAATAGGCAAGTAGGCAGTGCTAAGCCTGAGGATTTGATTACTGAACTTCCTGATAAGATTATTACGTATATGAAGACTTTAATGCCCGAATTGCGTGTCAATTGGGACAAGTTGTCTGCATGTAAGCAGAAGAAAGACAAAACGGTGTCTGACTTTTTCACGAGGTTCGAAGAGACCTTCGTCGACCATAGTGGTCAGGATATGGCTACAGAGGGTGGTCAGAGATTGTTTGTTGACAAATTTGTACATAATTTGCTTCCTGAATTGTGCAATAAGTTGAAGGATTCTGAAAGTGCTAAGACCGTTTCACGTCAGCACAAATTTTGGCTACTGCCCAGTACTATGAAAATAGGCGCAAAGATGAGTTAGAGAAAGCGGATAAGAAGTCTAAGGAATTAAAAACTAAAGTTCTTCTACAGCAAGCTTATCCACCCCGTAGTAATAGTCAGCGCGACTATCAGCAACCTCAGCAATATTCGAAAAACTCGCAAAGAAACAAGTCCTCTCAACAGCGTTTTCCGTATGGTCCTAATCAGTGTGCGTATTGCAAAGAAGAGGGTCATTACAAGAATAGTTGTCCGGTTTTGTTGCAGCGCACGAATGGTACTTCTGGTGTACGAGGTAGAGGTGCTCAACAAGCGCCTAGAGGTAGAGGTCGTGGACAGAATGTACTTTCTTTGCCCCCACAGAACTCAATGAATAGTTCTGATCAGCAACAGGGTTCATCTGGTAGGACCGCTCAGTACTATACGGACGATTACTATAATGAAGGTGAGGAAATGAATGGTAATGATTGTTAGGACAGCCATGGACAAAGAGAGGGAGTTGTTTCAGTTCCAGTAGATCAGAGTGGACCTTATGTTGAGGTGATTACATCAGGTGTGTCAGAGACTTTTCTGTTGGATACTGGTGCTACAAAGAGTTCTATTATGCACTCAAAACTCCCTGGCGCACTTTTGTCTGGCGAAATTAATGTTTCAGTAGGTTTTTCTGGCGCCCCGGTTAGGAACCCGATTTCTAGTCCTATGTGTCTTTCTGTTGGACCGTATGAATTCGAAGCACCCCTTATTCTGACGACTGGTTGTGGGGAGAACCTTTTAGGATTGGATCTGTTGAAAAGACTATATGCGACGTTGTATTGTTCTCCTTCGGGAGTACAACTTACACTGGGCAAGAGAGTGGTCTCCCCGATGTATTTGTCGAAGGATACACTTCCGACAGAATTGTCTTCTCTTCCGGATGTTCTTTGGGCTACTGATCCTAACGATGTGGGTCTTTTGGAAATACCGCCATATATTGTAACATTGAAAGCCAATGTTAAAATGCCACGCATTCCCAATACAAGATCTCTAGCGAAGGTGAAAAGGCGTTGTTCGCGATCATTTATGATCTGATCGAAAAAGATGCAATTGAAGAGACAAGAGGCAACGTTTGTAATAGTCCTGTTCTGTCTGTTTTGAAGCATACTGACCCCTCCCAGCCACCTGTCTACAGGTTTGTGATTGATCTTAGAGAGGTAAATAAAATAGTTGTGCCACAGTTTCCCGTTGTCCCTGATATTACTGCCCTATTGACTATGATTCCAGCTTCAGCCACTTGGTTCTCGGTGATTGACTTGAAGAATGCTTTCTTCAGCATCCCGATTGCCGAGGAGAGCAGGGATATTTTCGGCTTCAGTTTAGGAGGCCGAAGCTTCCGCTTCAAACACGCTTCTCAAGGCTACTGTGAAAGTACATCGATATACAGTCAGGCTTTAAAAACACAGCTTGATACAATTGTTTTTCCTGATGGCGCTACCCTTATTCAGTACGTCGACGATTTGGTAGTCGCTGCAGATACTGAAGAGATTTGTAAAGAAGCCACCTTGTCGTTGTTACGTCATTTGTCTGATTTGCATCACAAAGTGTCTCTTTCAAAATTGCAATATTGTCGACAAGAAGTGACCTACTTAGGTCATCTCTTATCGAAGGAGGGAAGGAAACTGACCCCAGAAAGAATTCAGGCAATTGCAAAATTGAGTGTGCCAAGGACACAGAGAGAAGTACGTGCTTACTTGGGCATTACATCATATTGCAGACAATGGATACCAAATTTTTCTTTGTTGGACAAACATTTGGTGGCATTAACTTGTAAAGATACACTGAATCCCATTTCGTGGTCTGAGGATTGTCAGAAAAGTTTTTCCGAATTGCGTGATGCATTGTGTTCGGCTCCTATGTTGGGTACCCCCGACTACAGTAAGCCCTTTACACTGTATGTCCATGAGAAAGAAGGTTGTGCATTGTCAGTGCTGACACAGTCTTTCGGAGATAAACAGCGTCCATGCGCGTATTTTTCGTCGACTTTGGATCCGGTAGCTAAGGCGTTGCCAAGTTGCTTGAGAGCCACAGCGGCAGCAGCTGTTTCTATTCGACAGTCTGCTGGATTAGTGATGAATAATATGTTGATTGTGATGGTTCCACATGCGGTGGACACTTTGTTAAACAGGACCAAGACACAGCACTTAACTAGTGCTCGTTTGTCAGGTTACGAGTTGACACTGTTAGCGAGTCATGTACACATAAAGAGGTGCAATACGTTGAATCCAGCCACGTTATTGCCGATTTCAGTAGAGACAGATGATGTCGAACAGCATAATTGTTTTCTCAGGACAGAAGAAGAAACAAAAGGGAGAGTAGATCTAAAAGATACTCCTCTTGTAAAGTGTGATAGTACCTTATGGGTGGATGGTTCATGCTTCAAGCTTCCGAATGGTAATACGACTGCGGCATATGCTGTCACGACTTTGCATACGATAGTTGAAACTGCACGTATACCACATAATTCAGCTCAAGCAGCAGAGTTGATTACACTTACGAGAGCGTGTGTGTTGTCGAAAGGAATGAGAGTGACCATATATATCGATAGCCAGCATGCGTTTGGTGTGGCTCATAGTTTTGGACGATTGTGGAAAGAACGTGGGTTCCTGACTTCGCATGGAGCTAAGATACAACATGGTCAGTTGGTGAATGAGCTTCTTGAGTCACTGACCTTGCCGTTACAAGTTGCGATTGTGAAATGCAGTGCACACAAAAAGGTTACTGATGATGTTGGTCGTGGAAATGCATTTGCTGACGAGATCGCAAAAGAAACAGCAAAAGATGTGATGAACCGAATGTATGTTGCAGGCCCTGCAAGATGGATTGGTGACGTTGGAATGTGTGAAGATACGATAGAGAGTGTGAAGTCTATTCAAGCCGAAGCTTCAGAGAAAGAGTTGAGTGTGTGGAGAGAGAGTACGGGTAAATTGGATGCAAATGGTTGTTGGGTTGAATTGTCAGAACATCAGCGTTGGTTGTTACCCGATGCGTATGTGCTTGCAGTGGTGACAATGGCCCATGGAATGGCTCACATCAGTGTGAAAGGGATTTGTAAGTTGTTAGCTCCAGTATGGCAAAATGCTGGAATTCCTAAGTGTTTTTTAGTGTGAAGGAGTTAGGTCCTTGAGTAATGGGGAAGGCTGGACCTTAATAAACAATTTAAATAGAGAAAGTGCCCCCCCACCTGTTTTTTAGAAAAAGCTTCTTAGTTATAAGCAACACATCTACCTCGTTTAGATATGTTAGGTATTTTTATTTTTACCTTGATTTCAACAATTCTTTGAGAATATTCTGGACTTTACATGTCAGACAAAGAACACCACAAATATAACATATACATATACCAATTTGAACATAACATTTAACACAAAAGAGAAGAAAAATTCACCAAGTATATACACTATACACAACAAAGCATTTACGTCTGTGTTCAGACTGTTCCACGAGAAAAATCACAGTAATTAATCTCAATAACCAACAATGAAAAATTCTGGAAACAGTAATAGACAAAATCACGAATGAAAGGAGATATTACAACACATTGGTTATACCAATCATTGCATATGAATGGTTTTTGTTCATGTTAGTTGTTTGTTATTAGTGCTGTTATTTCTATCCCCTTTCCTGCCGACGCGTTTCGAACTTCATACATCAATTACGAGTTCTCTTCAGGGCCTTGTCATTACAATCTGCATGTGTGTAAAGTAAAAGAAACACTATTTCAGTGTCTATTCTATAGCCTCATCTCCTTAAACCCATTACTGGTCTTCTGCGTTAAAAAACAATTTACCTTGATAGTAGCCGAGTTTGTCCTATGTCTTGCTCTGGGTGATTGAAGTTGCAGTCTACAAGACGTTAAGAATTTAATTTAGAGTCAAGTTCAGAGATAGCTCTACAGTCACTTCGGTCAAAATACATTGCGGGACATACCTTTAATTTAGTTTGGGGGTACGGTAGGTCGCCCCCTATGGCACGGTGAGGCTTGAAAGACCTGGGGGGGGAACGAGGCGGAAATCAATACTTGCAACGTTAAGTCCTTTAAAGCCCAAGAGAACAGGTTAAAGGGCTGCCCCTACCTCTTGCGGTGCCCCGCGGGCTTCAGGAGCGGCTCATTTCATGCCACACAGTTTTTGGTTCTTCGTGCTGATTTAGAAGTACCGCGTTGTGACTTTCAATCATCCACCGATCTTCAACGCTGTTAAGAAAGATCGGTATCTGTTTGAGTTACTGAGTTTAACAACCCGGGTTCATATATACATTCAGCCCCTCCACTCACCTTTCTCCTTGCGGTTTGCTTCCCAAATGATTCAATGTCGAGGGCAGCGGTCGGGTTGCCTGGATACTAAATACAGTCACATGACTGCGGGTTTTCTGGGAGTTGTAGTTGTCACAACGCGCGTACCGGTTTAGTGGCCTACAAGTACTTAGTTATTTCGCTCGCTTGTCCCCATATTGCACCCTTTAGTCAAAGAGGACCATCAGGCCCCCGTGGAGTCCCATACAACCTTAGCTTATAGTCTAGACACCTCGGACAAAGTGTTCAATCCATTTTGTGCGCTATTAAATTTGAGGATCAGGTATGCCTCTTTCCTTAGCAAGGTTTCCTCAATATCTATCTGGCCCTTATTGCCGGATGGCACTACTGTGCATAGTACGGTCCATTTGAAGTCCATTTCATTATGGTCTGAATCAAGAAAGTGTTGAACCATGGGAGCGCTCACCACCTTCTTTTTAATTCGTGACCTGTGTTGGGTGATGCGACTGTTGACCTGTTGTGTCGTTTTCCCTATATATAGTTTTTGGCATGCACAGGTGATTGCATATACCACATTACGTGTCTTGCAATTAGAGAATCCATTGTTTTTACATTTGATTCCCCTGTGTTCAAATTCGCAACCTTCGATTGTGGATTCACATGATATACAGTTTCCACATCTGTGGTGCCCTACTATTGGCTTGAGGCCCCATTGCGAGATGAGATCACTTTTGGGCTTGGGGGTTAGTACATCCGCCCTGATTACATTTTGGCCAATGCTCTTATTTTTCTTATAGGCGAACAACGGTCGCGGGAAAGGGCATTCAAGTTTCTCTAGCAAATGCCAGTTCTTCAATATCATTTGTCTTACTCTATGTGTGTCTGGCCCAAAGGTTGACACACATACCAGCCGGTCCATTTCTGGTTTAGCTGTTCGCTCGAGTAAGCACTCCCTTGGAGTGTAGTGTGCCCTCTTTTTAGAATTGCTCAGCAATTTCTTGGGGTACCCTCTGTTCTTCATCTCTTCACAGAACCTGGTTGCATGTTTTTCATATTCTGCCAATTCCGAGCAATTTCTTCGGATCCGAAGTAATTGCCCGTAGGGCAGATTGTCCCTCAGGCTTCTTGGATGGGCACTTCGGTGGTGAAGGATGGTGTTTTTATCAGTCTTTTTTCTGAATAGAGTGGATTTCAGGTGTCCGTCTGTGCATGTTATTTCAAGGTCTAGAAATGTCATTTTATGGTTGCTTGACTCCAATGAGAACTTAATATCACGGTGTCTGTCATTGACCCATTGGTGGAAGGCATTCAACTCGGTGTGGCTCCCCTGCCACAGGAGCCACACGTCGTCGATGTACCTCCACCATTGTTTGATATGTTTGTTGTAGGGATTGTCAGAGTAGATGAATCTGTTCTCATACTCCGCCATGTAGAGTATGGCCATCTCCGGCGCATATGGACAGCCCATGGCCGTACCTTTGACCTGCATGAAGAATTGGTCATTATACCTGAAGTAATTCTTTTTGAGCGTGATTTCTGCTAATTTCAGAATAAACGAGGTAGGGACCTGGTGGGGCCTATCCCTCTTCTCTAGATAGATTTCCAGCACTTCTAGAGCCTCATCTTGAGGGATTTGGGTGTACAAGGACGTAACGTCCATTGTCACCATCAGTTCTGTGAGTGGGTCGAATTGCGTTCCCTCAATCTTCAACAAGAAATCAGTGGTGTCCTTCAAGTATGATTTGACACCACTAATGAAAGGCTTCAGAAAGAAGTCAATGTATTTTGAGAGTGATTCCAAACAAGATTCGCACCCAGACACGATTGGTCGTCCTGGGGGCTCTTTCGGGTTCTTATGTATTTTGGGCAAAAAATAAAGGATGGGAGTTCAAGAATTTCTTTATCAAGAACTCACTCTCTTTTTGTCCCACAAATCAACCATCCACACCACTCTTTACTATTTCAACGATTTGTCCCTGAATGGCCCGGACCGGGTCTTCAGAGAGTTCTTGGTACCATTCTGTGTTGTTGACCTGTGTCAATCCTTCTTTTAAGTAGTTATCCTTTGACCAGATCACGACTGCTCCGCCTTTATCCGCGGGTTTAATCACGACCGACGTGTCATTTGTCAGATATTTAATTGCTAGCCTTTGGCCTTTGGTGATGTTTGCTTTAACATATTTTTTGCTTTTTTCTAATTTGTTGATTGATGACAACATAATCTGTTCAAATGCCACAACCTGCTTCGGAATATTTTGGTACGGGATGAACGTTGATTTGTTCCTTAACCCTGTAACTTCCGTATCGGGGGCAGGTGGTTTGTTTGCAAAAAAGGCTCGAAGGCGGATTTTTCTGCAAAACGCAATGGTTTCCATTTTAAGGCGAGTAAAATCCGTACGTTGACTTGGGACAAATTTTAAACCAAGATTGAGGACAGATTCCTCATCCCTGGTTAGTATTTTGGTTGAAAGATTCACTACTGTGGACGGGATGGGCTCTAGGATTTGTAGAAATTTCTGCGCGTGCGCATTTCCCATTGGGGTTTGAACCTGGTTTTGGCCTGCTGGCTTTTGTCTAAAAAAGGCCCCTTCTTGTTTGGATTGTTCCCTCTGTCCTCAGGGCCAGATGAATTCGAGGAGGACTATGTATCAGAAATAGTTTTGAAACGATTTCTGGAACGTCCCTGGAAGTTGTATAGGGCTCCACGTGACTGAGTCTGGGTATAATAGTCCTCCTTGAGGAATGGGTAGGCCCTCTCTAGTGTAAAAGATTTTGAGTCCCTATCGTATTGGGCAGATTTAGAATTAATAGTGATATCTCTGAAACTTTGGATGTCTTTTTCGATTTTTTCAAGCAATGTCTTTGCGTCAGTGACCGCTGGGCTATCCTGAAGACTCTTTGTTAGGACCTCAATTTCTTCCAGCTCTTTCACGCATAGTCGTTGAGCTGTTTCGATCGTGTGGACCATAAGGTCCCGGCTACATTTAGTGTTGATGCAACTAAAGCCTTTTTTGTACTCACTATCCTCCGTAAATATCACAGGGACATTTTTAACCTGAAGTCCCCATGGGATGGTGCCACCCCTGAGGTGCTTCAAGAGAAAATGGCCGTGGAGTTCTGTTCGAATATGTTTTTTCTTGAGTCTAATGAGTTTATCCGACTCGTTCTGCTGTTGTGCGGAGTTGCTTAGGGTGATATTGTCAAAAGCAGATGAGGCACATAAGTTCTGAATATGTGCTTCTGAAAAGGACAAGGTGTCTTTCTCTGCCATTGGCTCGGGAGGACCTAACGACCCCCCCGCGATTATAATGATTGGTAGTTAGGGCTCGATTCACAATGCCCGTGTTCTACTCTCGCGGGTGTGCACCCGCCCTCAACTTTTTAGTGTGAAGGAGTTAGGTCCTTGGGTAATGGGGAAGGCTGGACCTTAATAAACAATTTAAATAGAGAAAGTGCCCCCCCACCTGTTTTTTAGAAAAAGCTTCTTAGTTATAAGCAACACATCTACCTCGTTTAGATATGTTAGGTATTTTTATTTTTACCTTGATTTCAACAATTCTTTGAGAATATTCTGGACTTTACATGTCAGACAAAGAACACCACAAATATAACATATACATATCCCAATTTGAACATAACATTTAACACAAAAGAGAAGAAAAATTCACCAAGTATATACACTATACACAACAAAGCATTTACGTCTGTGTTCAGACTGTTCCACGAGAAAAATCACAGTAATTAATCTCAATAACCAACAATGAAAAATTCTGGAAACAGTAATAGACAAAATCACGAATGAAAGGAGATATTACAACACATTGGTTATACCAATCATTGCATATGAATGGTTTTTGTTCATGTTAGTTGTTTGTTATTAGTGCTGTTATTTCTATCCCCTTTCCTGCCGACGCGTTTCGAACTTCATACATCAATTACGAGTTCTCTTCAGGGCCTTGTCATTACAATCTGCATGTGTGTAAAGTAAAAGAAACACTATTTCAGTGTCTATTCTATAGCCTCATCTCCTTAAACCCATTACTGGTCTTCTGCGTTAAAAAACAATTTACCTTGATAGTAGCCGAGTTTGTCCTATGTCTTGCTCTGGGTGATTGAAGTTGCAGTCTACAAGACGTTAAGAATTTAATTTAGAGTCAAGTTCAGAGATAGCTCTACAGTCACAGTTGAAGATCGGTGGATGATTGAAAGTCACAACGCGGTACTTCTAAATCAGCACGAAGAACCAAAAACTGTGTGGCATGAAATGAGCCGCTCCTGAAGCCCGCGGGGCACCGCAAGAGGTAGGGGCAGCCCTTTAACCTGTTCTCTTGGGCTTTAAAGGACTTAACGTTGCAAGTATTGATTTCCGCCTCGTTCCCCCCCCAGATCTTTCAAGCCTCACCGTGCCATAGGGAGCGACCTACCGTACCCCCAAACTAAATTAAAGGTATGTCCCGCAATGTATTTTGACCGAAGTGACTGTAGAGCTATCTCTGAACTTGACTCTAAATTAAATTCTTAACGTCTTGTAGACTGCAACTTCAATCACCCAGAGCAAGACATAGGACAAACTCGGCTACTATCAAGGTAAATTGTTTTTTAACGCAGAAGACCAGTAATGGGTTTAAGGTGATGAGGCTATAGAATTGACACTGAAATAGTGTTTCTTTTACTTTACACACATGCAGATTGTAATGACAAGGCCCTGAAGAGAACTCGTAATTGATGTATGAAGTTCGAAACGCGTCGGCAGGAAAGGGGATAGAAATAACAGCACTAATAACAAACAACTAACATGAACAAAAACCATTCATATGCAATGATTGGTATAACCAATGTGTTGTAATATCTCCTTTCATTCGTGATTTTGTCTATTACTGTTTCCAGAATTTTTCATTGTTGGTTATTGAGATTAATTACTGTGATTTTTCTCGTGGAACAGTCTGAACACAGACGTAAATGCTTTGTTGTGTATAGTGTATATACTTGGTGAATTTTTCTTCTCTTTTGTGTTAAATGTTATGTTCAAATTGGTATATGTATATGTTATATTTGTGGTGTTCTTTGTCTGACATGTAAAGTCCAGAATATTCTCAAAGAATTGTTGAAATCAAGGTAAAAATAAAAATACCTAACATATCTAAACGAGGTAGATGTGTTGCTTATAACTAAGGAGCTTTTTCTAAAAAACAGGTGGGGGGGCACTTTCTCTATTTAAATTGTTTATTAGGGTCCAGCCTTCCCCATTACCCAAGGACCTAACTCCTTCACACTAAAAAGTTGAGGGCGGGTGCACACCCGCGAGAGTAGAACACGGGCATTGTGATTCGAGCCCTAACTACCAATCATTATAATCGCGGGGGGGGGTCGTTAGGTCCTCCCGAGCCAATGGCAGAGAAAGACACCTTGTCCTTTTCAGAAGCACATATTCAGAACTTATGTGCCTCATCTGCTTTTGACAATATCACCCTAAGCAACTCCGCACAACAGCAGAACGAGTCGGATAAACTCATTAGACTCAAGAAAAAACATATTCGAACAGAACTCCACGGCCATTTTCTCTTGAAGCACCTCAGGGGTGGCACCATCCCATGGGGACTTCAGGTTAAAAATGTCCCTGTGATATTTACGGAGGATAGTGAGTACAAAAAAGGCTTTAGTTGCATCAACACTAAATGTAGCCGGGACCTTATGGTCCACACGATCGAAACAGCTCAACGACTATGCGTGAAAGAGCTGGAAGAAATTGAGGTCCTAACAAAGAGTCTTCAGGATAGCCCAGCGGTCACTGACGCAAAGACATTGCTTGAAAAAATCGAAAAAGACATCCAAACTTTCAGAGATATCACTATTAATTCTAAATCTGCCAAATACGATAGGGACTCAAAATCTTTTACACTAGAGAGGGCCTACCCATTCCTCAAGGAGGACTATTATACCCAGACTGAGTCACGTGGAGCCCTATACAACTTCCAGGGACGTTCCAGAAATCGTTTCAAAACTTTTTCTGATACATCGTCCTCCTCGAATTCATCTGGCCCTGATGACAGAGGGAACAATCCAAACAAGAAGGGTCCTTTTTTAGACAAAAGCCAGCAGGCCAAAACCAGGTTCAAACGCCAATGGGAAATGCGCACGCGCAGAAATTTCTACAAATCCTAGAGCCCATCCCGTCCACAGTAGTGAATCTTTCAACCAAAACACTAACCAGGGATGAGGAATCTGTCCTCAATCTTGGTTTAAAATTTGTCCCAAGTCAACGTACGGATTTTACTCGCCTTAAAATGGAAACCATTGCGTTTTGCAGAAAAATCCGCCTTCGAGCCTTTTTTGCAAACAAACCACCTGCCCCCGATACGGAAGTTATAGGGTTAAGGAACAAATCAACGTTCATCCCGTACCAAAATATTCCGAAGCAGGTTGTGGCATTTGAACAGATTATGTTGTCATCAATCAACAAATTAGAAAAAAGCAAAAAATATGTTAAAGCAAACATCACCAAAGGCCAAAGGCTAGCAATTACAAATCTGACAAATGACACGTCGGTCGTGATTAAACCGGCGGATAAAGGCGGAGCAGTCGTGATCTGGTCAAAGGATAACTACTTAAAAGAAGGGTTGACACAGGTCAACAACACAGAATGGTACCGAGAACTCTCTGAAGACCCGGTCCGGGCCATTCAGGGACAAATCTTTGAAATAGTAAAGAGTGGTGTGGATGGTGGATTTGTGGGACAAAAAGAGAGTGAGTTCTTGATAAAGAAATTCCCGAGAACTCCCATCCTTTATTTTTTGCCCAAAATACATAAGAACCCGAAAGAGCCCCCAGGACGACCAATCGTGTCTGGGTGCGAATCTTGTTTGGAATCACTCTCAAAATACATTGACTTCTTTCTGAAGCCTTTCATTAGTGGTGTCAAATCATACTTGAAGGACACCACTGATTTCTTGTTGAAGATTGAGGGAACGCAATTCGACCCACTCACAGAACTGATGGTGACAATGGACGTTACGTCCTTGTACACCCAAATCCCTCAAGATGAGGCTCTAGAAGTGCTGGAAATCTATCTCGAGAAGAGGGATAGGCCCCACCAGGTCCCTACCTCGTTTATTCTGAAATTAGCAGAAATCACGCTCAAAAAGAATTACTTCAGGTTTAATGACCAATTCTTCATGCAGGTCAAAGGTACGGCCATGGGCTGTCCATATGCGCCGGAGATGGCCATACTCTACATGGCGGAGTATGAGAACAGATTCATCTACTCTGACAATCCCTACAACAAACATATCAAACAATGGTGGAGGTACATCGACGACGTGTGGCTCCTGTGGCAGGGGAGCCACACCGAGTTGAATGCCTTCCACCAATGGGTCAATGACAGACACCGTGATATTAAGTTCTCATTGGAGTCAAGCAACCATAAAATGACATTTGTAGACCTTGAAATAACATGCACAGACGGACACCTGAAATCCACTCTATTCAGAAAAAAGACTGATAAAAACACCATCCTTCACCACCGAAGTGCCCATCCAAGAAGCCTGAGGGACAATCTGCCCTACGGGCAATTACTTCGGATCCGAAGAAATTGCTCGGAATTGGCAGAATATGAAAAACATGCAACCAGGTTCTGTGAAGAGATGAAGAACAGAGGGTACCCCAAGAAATTGCTGAGCAATTCTAAAAAGAGGGCACACTACACTCCAAGGGAGTGCTTACTCGAGCGAACAGCTAAACCAGAAATGGACCGGCTGGTATGTGTGTCAACCTTTGGGCCACACACATGGAGTAAGACAAATGATATTGAAGAACTGGCATTTGCTAGAGGAACTTGAATGCACTTTCCCGCGACCGTTGTTCGCCTATAAGAAAAATAAGAGCATTGGCCAAAATGTAATCAGGGCGGATGTACTAACCCCCAAGCCCAAAAGTGATCTCATCTCGCAATGGGGCCTCAAGCCAATAGTAGGGCACCACAGATGTGGAAACTGTATATCATGTGAATCCACAATCGAAGGTTGCGAATTTGAACACAGGGGAATCAAATGTAAAAACAATGGATTCTCTAATTGCAAGACACGTAATGTGGTATATGCAATCACCTGTGCATGCCAAAAACTATATATAGGGAAAACGACACAACAGGTCAACAGTCGCATCACCCAACACAGGTCACGAATTAAAAAGAAGGTGGTGAGCGCTCCCATGGTTCAACACTTTCTTGATTCAGACCATAATGAAATGGACTTCAAATGGACCGTACTATGCACAGTAGTGCCATCCGGCAATAAGGGCCAGATAGATATTGAGGAAACCTTGCTAAGGAAAGAGGCGTACCTGATCCTCAAATTTAATAGCGCACAAAATGGATTGAACACTTTGTCCGAGGTGTCTAGACTATAAGCTAAGGTTGTATGGGACTCCACGGGGGCCTGATGGTCCTCTTTGACTAAAGGGTGCAATATGGGGACAAGCGAGCGAAATAACTAAGTAGTTGTAGGCCACTAAACCGGTACGCGCGTTGTGACAACTACAACTCCCAGAAAACCCGCAGTCATGTGACTGTATTTAGTATCCAGGCAACCCGACCGCCGCCCTCGACATTGAATCATTTGGGAAGCAAACCGCAAGGAGAAAGGTGAGCGGAGGGGCTGAATGTATATACGAACCCGGGTTGTTAAACTCAGTAACTCAAACAGATACCGATCTTTCTTAACAGCGTTGAAGATCGGTGGATGATTGAAAGTCACAACGCGGTACTTCTAAATCAGCACGAAGAACCAAAAACTGTGTGGCATGAAATGAGCCGCTCCTGAAGCCCGCGGGGCACCGCAAGAGGTAGGGGCAGCCCTTTAACCTGTTCTCTTGGGCTTTAAAGGACTTAACGTTGCAAGTATTGATTTCCGCCTCGTTCCCCCCCCAGGTCTTTCAAGCCTCACCGTGCCATAGGGAGCGACCTGCCGTACCCCCAAACTAAATTAAAGGTATGTCCCGCAATGTATTTTGACCGAAGTGACTGTAGAGCTATCTCTGAACTTGACTCTAAATTAAATTCTTAACGTCTTGTAGACTGCAACTTCAATCACCCAGAGCAAGACATAGGACAAACTCGGCTACTATCAAGGTAAATTGTTTTTTAACGCAGAAGACCAGTAATGGGTTTAAGGAGATGAGGCTATAGAATTGACACTGAAATTGTGTTTTTTACTTTACACACATGCAGATTGTAATGACAAGGCCCTGAAGAGAACTCGTAATTGATGTATGAAGTTCGAAACGCGTCGGCAGGAAAGGGGATAGAAATAACAGCACTAATAACAAACAACTAACATGAACAAAAACCATTCATATGCAATGATTGGTATAACCAATGTGTTGTAATATCTCCTTTCATTCGTGATTTTGTCTATTACTGTTTCCAGAATTTTTCATTGTTGGTTATTGAGATTAATTACTGTGATTTTTCTCGTGGAACAGTCTGAACACAGACGTAAATGCTTTGTTGTGTATAGTGTATATACTTGGTGAATTTTTCTTCTCTTTTGTGTTAAATGTTATGTTCAAATTGGTATATGTATATGTTATATTTGTGGTGTTCTTTGTCTGACATGTAAAGTCCAGAATATTCTCAAAGAATTGTTGAAATCAAGGTAAAAATAAAAATACCTAACATATCTAAACGAGGTAGATGTGTTGCTTATAACTAAGAAGCTTTTTCTAAAAAACAGGTGGGGGGGCACTTTCTCTATTTAAATTGGAATTCCTAAGTGTGCAGAGAATGTGGTCAAGAATTGCATGGTGTGTCTGAAATACAATCCTGGTAGGGGAACCCCAACTCCAGCTGGTCATTTTGCGCCTCCAAAGTATCCGTTCGAGGTTTTGCAGCATGGAAAGGTGCAACAATTTGAAATACGTACTCGTTGTTGTTTGTGCCTTTTCAAGATGGGTAGAAGCATATCCCTTAAAAGACAACACTGCCTTATCCACAGCTAAAGCCCTTGTCAAAGAATTCTTCCCTAGGTTTGGAATGCCAAGAATGGTCTGGAGTGATAATGGGAGTGAATTTGTGGGTCGAGTGATGAAGAAAGTATGTGAGGGGCTAGGTATCCAACAAAAATTCCATGCTGCAAATCACCCCTAATCAGCTGGACTAGTAGAGTGCTATAATGGCACACTAAAACTGAAATTGGCCAAGATTCAAGCGAGTTCTGGTCTTAAATGGCCAGACGCTCTGCCTTTAGCACTCCTATCAACAAGAATGACTGTGCATTCGCGAGTGGGACTTAGTCCTTATGAAATTGTGTTCGGCCGCCCGGCCAACATATGGGGAGTGCCAAGGCCAACAAAATTCAGTGAGATCGAACACCCTGTACTGCTTGATTATTTGTATGAATTGACGGCTAAATTGCGTGTTTTACACCAACAGGTTCACGATACTCTGCCTCAGGTCTCTGAAGCTCCAGGACATCCTATCGATCCTGGATCATGGGTGCTGATCAAGAACTTCCAGCGGAAAAAGAATGACCAGCCCCGTTGGACCGGCCCCCACCTCGTCCTTCTCTCAACAAGATCAGCTGTGCGAGTGGAAGGGAAAAAGAACTGGATCCACGGCGTACACTGCAAGAGGGTCCCTTTGCCTCTACCGTACGACCGGTGGGTCCAGTAGGGGATCGCTGACTCCGAGACTGAGACTGTGCCTCATTTTCTGCCTTTTAGCGATGCACGTGTAAAAGGAACAATTTCTGAACGAGAAAGTGACAATATTTTGCAAGAAGCTGTGCCACCGTCAATTCGATTGAACACTACAGAGCCTGAACTCTTGTTCCAGAACCAGACAGTACCTGGAAAAAGCCGTTATAATTTGAGGCCGAGAACTATGGACAAATAAAAAATTATTTTCTTCTATTTTTGAAAGTGCAGCTCTCTCTTCTGAGAAACTTTCTTATTTTTATTTTTCTAACCGCCATCCGGGTTCAGCTGCTAGGGTCGCGGTTGCCCAAGTCTTTAGAGTGCAGCTGAAGACGTTAGGTCGACAGTTCTGGTCGGTCTAAGGGAGTTGCCCTGGACTGACAGAAGCATTCCTTAGCATAGAACACCCTACCGCCGCGGACAGCAATTAGAGAGGATGGAGTTTTTCGAGATGGAGAGACCTGCCAAACAGATGACCTTTAAAGCCAGAATGTGTATATTAATGACAAAAACGATTTTTGATATTATGTATTTTCATGTTGCTTAGTGTAATGACGTTTTTAATAGGATATGTTTTATTCTCTTTTCAAGCGACCTTTGCACCCACTACACAGCCCATACCTCCTCCTACTGTTTCCTCGCACTCTTTTCACCCTCTGCCTGAGCATGAGTCCACTAGAAGATTAGAGTTTATCAATAACTCCTTCATCCAGCTTTTACAGCAACACCAATTAGTAGTGAACACAACTAATTGTTGGGTGTGTGGTCTTATGCCACATACGACAGATAAGGGTATCCCATACTTGGTCTTACCATTTAGTTACAATGGTTCTTTGTGGGCGTTTCAGACGATGTTCATATATGCCATCGAACAATATCCCCCACGTTCCACGAGAAGTAACTCGAGCAACAAGGCATTGGTAGTGGGAATCACAAATATGAGCAGAAACATTGACTCGTATAGAACGATTCCCAGAGATGAGTTACAAGCATATCTTGGATGGAACGTAACAGGATATGGAGTTACTCGGAGTGTGAACCAGCGAGCAAAGAGTTCCTCCCCGATTTGGATTGTACCCCATCAGGGTCACCTATGTCTGCAAGGTAATGGCAAGAATTCCAGAGCTCAGTTAGGGAAAAGTATCTGCACTGAAACATATGTTTTTGCATCTCAGACTTCCCCTTCGTTCCTAGCAGCTAAGGGTACCTATTTCATCTGCCATGATAGAGCCTATACATGGTTTCCCCCTGACTTCTCGGGCACATGTTTTGTTTCGTTCCTGTTGCCTCCCACCTACACGGCCGCGGCAGATTACCATAAGACAAGGATAGGTAGAGGTGTCATCAGTAAAGAAGACACTGCAGGACAAGAATTTGGAGATTTCGTAAAGGGTTTTCTGCCTTTTTGGGGGCCTATGGTGAACAGCAGGAACATAAGGCAATTGACAAGGGTGGTTGAATCCACCGTAGTTGAAACCGCCGGTGCCCTTAGTAATTTGACGGCTGAGCTCCACTCGGATCGCCTTATGACTCTTCAGAACAGGGTCGCATTAGACGACATACTTGCAGACCGAGGTGTGGTATGTAAAGTGATCCAATCAAGTTGCTGTGTTTTTATCCCAGATAACGCTCCAACAGTCTACCAGGCCATTTCCAAACTGCATAAGATCTCTGAATATATTCACGTGGATAAAGGAGATTGGTCATTGATGGGGTGGTTCTGGGAACTGATATCCGCCTGGGGATGGAAGATTATGATAGTCATTGGGATGATCTTAGCCATTCTTTTCCTGTTCTGTCTGTGTGTACAGTGTGCTCCTGCAATATGTGGCCTCTGTGCTACATCGTGTGTAAGGAAACCTGTATCAAGAAACGAGCTAAGTAATAGGATGATGCTACAGCAACATCTCAATGACTTTATGAATATAGACCTGGACTCAGATTAGCTTGAGTATAGGTTATTGCCTATTTAAGGGCAAAAGGAGGGACTGTGGTACTGAAAATTCTGGACCCGTGTTATAAACACAGTCGTATCATGACGATTTTGGTATCATCAGACCGAGAATGATTATAATGCTATGCACAAGTATTTTCGTCATATTCGGGTGACGAAATCACCCTGAAATCAGAGTTTCCGTCCTGAACCCTCGGGTTCCATTTTGTGAACGGCAGCCATTTTGTGATTGCCCTCACATAGGCCAAACGACTAAGGCAAAAAACGAGTCTGAAGGACACGTACACCTTTGCTGACTCCTCTGTGACCTGGGCAAAGCTGACTCCACTCACTGCCTGAAGCCAAACCTGTTCGGCCGGTTCTTTTCCCAGTGGCCGAATGAGATTAGTATCAAGGCACAACACATCATAAACCTTTCATCGCACACAAACTATGCCTGATCTTACACACACCTGTCCCTGTTTCTTTCTTTATGACTTGCTTTACGAGGAGGAGGTGCCCGTTTTTATTGAGGGTCCGGCGATATCTGATGAAAATACTGGGCCTTGCCGGGTAATTGATTGTGGGCTGGACAAACTGAAATATGGGCTTGTCATCATGACTCTGCTTTTTCTTTGTAGTGAAAATATGTGAATGATCAACTGTAAAATAAGGAATGTTTGCCTAAAGCATAATATTTTGTATAAAAAGAGAAGGCTGGCTTTGTAAGATCGAGCAGTCTCCTGAGAATATACACCATGTTGTACTTCTAGGATACCTGTTACTGGCTGCAGCCAATAAATACGATCTTTGACTTCACCAAGAAGACTCTGTGTTTCTGTAGTCTGAAACAGGAAGGACTCGAAGTCTTAGGGTGTGTTCCCTGGCACCTCTGGGTTCTTAAAAACCCAGTACTTCAACTACTCAACGGATTTACACTAAATCACAAAAAGCAAAATCTGCTTTGCCAAGATCTGTCGAATCTGGGGTCATTACATTCAGCAGTTTTTGCTGTAGCCTGGTCTAAAAAAAAAAAAAGAAAAGAAGTCTATGGAAAATGCATGGGGAGTTTGTGTTTTGGGAACGCCTTTTTTTCATCACCCCGCTCGACAGATCACACTAAAACATTCCAGGAAGGAGCTTGTGAGAAGTTAGCCTGGCATTTGCTGTCCACTCTACTAGTGGGCACCTTGCACGTCAAGTCAAGTCAAGTCAAGTCATAAAATTTGTATAGCGCACTACATACCCAGAGGGTTTCAAGGCGCTTAGGAAGGGGAGGAGGATTATTTGTCAAATATCCACGTTTTAAGCTGCTTTCTGAACGCTAGGTGATTCTGGGTGAGGCGAAGGTAAGCGGGGAGTGAGTTCCATGTTTTGGCAGCCAGGTATGAAAAGGATCTGCCTCCCATGGTGGTCTTGTTGATGCGAGGTACAGTGGCGAAGGCTTGGCTGGAAGAGCGAAGTTGGCGGGAGGGGGTGTAGAAGGACAGTCAAGAGTTGAGGCAATCTGGTCCGATGTCGTAGAGTGATTTGTGTGCGTGGGTAAGCAGTCGGAAAGTGATCCTCTTATTGACGGGTAGCCAGTGGAGGTCTTTAAGGTGACCAGAGATGTGTTCGTTGCGTGGGATGTCTAAAATGAGCCTGGCTGAGGCGTTTTGGATTCGTTGTAGTTTCTTCTGGAGTTTAGCGGTGGTACCTGCGTAGAGGGTGTTTCCGTAGTCCAGTCGGCTCGTGACTAGAGCGTGGGTGACTGTTTTCCTTGTTTCGGAGGGGATCCAGCGAAATGTTTTTCTGAGCATGCGAAGAATGTTAAAGCAGGAAGAGGATACGGCGCTGACTTGTCTGTTCATTGAGAGTGAAGAATCCAGGATGACGCCAAGGTTCCGTGCGTGGTCTGTCGGGATGGGTGCTTTTCCGAGGGCTTCCGGCCACCAGGAGTCGTCCCATGCAGAGGGGGATGTACCTAAGATGAGGACTTCTGTTTTGTCTGAGTTCAGTTTCAGACGGCTTTGTTTCATCCATTCGGCGACTTCTTTCATTCCTTCGTGTAGGTTAGTTTTGGCGGTGCTGGGGTCCTTGGTGAGAGAAAGGATCAGTTGAGTGTCGTCCGCGTAAGAGATGATGTTGAGGTTGTGTTGGCGGGCGATGGCCGCGAGGGGGCTCATGTATACGTTGAAGAGGGTGGGACTGAGTGAGGATCCTTGAGGTACGCCGCAGATGATTTCAGAGGCCTCGGACTTGAATGGTGGGAGGCGGACTCTGTGTTCTTCCGGTGAGGAACGAGGTGATCCATTCCAGTGCTTTTCCTTGGATTCCGATGTTTTTGAGGCGTTGTAAAAGGGTGCTGTGGCAGACTGTGTCGAAGGCTGCAGAGAGGTCGAGGAGGATGAGGGCGACTGTGTCTCCATTGTCCAGTAGAGTTCGAATGTCGTCTGTTGCTGCGATGAGGGCGGTCTCAGTGCTGTGTTTGGCTCGGAAGCCAGATTGTGAGGGGTCGAGTGATTTGTTGGCTTCGAGGAAGGCGGCGAGCTGGTTGTTGACGGCTTTCTCGATGACTTTGGCCGGGAATGGAAGAAGCGAGATGGGGCGGTAGTTTTTGAGTTCGGTGGGGTCTGCTGTTGGTTTTTTCAGAAGGGCGGTGAGTTCAGCGTGTTTCCAGTCTTCTGGGAAGGTAGCGGAGTTGAAGGAGCAGTTGATGACGTCTCGGAGGTGCGGAGCTATGACGGAGTCTGCTTTGTTGAAGATGTGGTGAGGGCATGGGTCTGTGGGGGATCCAGAGTGGATGGAATTCATCAGGCGGATGGTGTCCTCAGTGGAGATTGGGTTCCAGGCGTTAAGGGTGTTTACGGGGGGAAGATGGTCAGCAGATGGTAGGGTGGGTTGGCTTCCGGGTTGGTTGTCAAAGCTGTTGTGGATGTCAGCAATCTTGTTGTGGAAAAAAGAGGCTAGGGAGTCGCAGAGGGTTTGAGAGGGGGTGATGTCGTTGGAGTTGGCCGAGGGGTTGGAAAATTCCTTGACGATGTTGAAAAGTTCCTTGCTGTTGTGGGCGTTGTGGTCAAGTCGATCCTTGAATGCTGTTTTCTTGGCTTTTCGGATCAGTTGGTGGTGAGTACGGGTGGCGCTTTTGAAGGCGTCCTTGTTGCTGGTGGATGGGTCTTTTTTCCAGGCCTTTTCAAGGGAGCGGCACAGTTTCTTGGACTTCTTGAGATCATCGTTGAACCATGAGGCCTTCTTGTTGCCAAGTTTGTGTTGACGTTTTTTCAGTGGTGCTAAGGTGTCGGCGGTGTTGGATAACCAAAGGGTGAGGTTGGAGGCGGCTTCGTTGGCGTTAGAAGAGAGGGCTGGGGAGGTTCGAAGGAGCGATGTGGAGATCTGATCCGTGGTGATTTTGTTCCAGTTTCTTTGTAGAGTTGGTTGGAGGTGGATGATGGGTTTTGGCTTGTTGTAGGTGAAGTGAACGCAGCTGTGGTCAGTCCAGAGGAGATCCGTAGTGTGGCTGAAGGAGACATGGTTGCTGGAGGTGAAGATGGGGTCGAGTGTGTGACCTGCGATGTGGGTGGGGGAAGTGACCAGTTGTTTAAGTCCGAGGTTGGCGAGGTTGTCCAAGAGGGTGGAGGTGTTGCGGTCGTTGATCTTTTCAAGGTGAAAGTTGAGGTCTCCCAGAAGGATGTAGTCTTTGGAGGGGAGCGCGTGTGGGGTGATGAATTCCGTGATGTCTTCACTGAATTTTGCGCGGGGTCCTGGTGGTCTGTAGAGGAGGGTGCCTCTGAGAGTTGTCTTGGGGTCGATGTGGATCTGGAAGTGAAGGTGTTCGGAGTTAGCGAGGTTGGCGTCGGAGCTGGTAGAGATGCGGATGGATTTCTTATGGACGATAGCGATTCCTCCTCCTGTATGGTCGGTGCGGTCCTTGCGTGTGATCTTATAGTCATCAGGGATAGCGATGGCGATGTCAGGGGCGGAGGAAGCGTTCATCCATGTTTCCGTTAGGAAGGCGACGTCAGGAGAGATGGTGTCTAGTAGGTTCCAAAGGTCAATGGCGTGCCTGTGGACCGAGCGGGTGTTGAGAAGGATGCATTGTAGGTGGTTGGGGTCGGGAATCTGTGGTGTGGTCGTAGCGGAGATGTTGTCGGTGCCGCTAAATTTGCAGGAGAAGCAGGAGAACGGTCCATGGGTGCGTCCAGGAGCGGCTTGGACGCAGTTGGGGGCGCGACCGGGGTTAAGGGCTAGGAGGGTGGCGGCATCGTAGGTAGTGCGGGGGGGCTGGGCAGCGCGAGGGGCAGGGGGTCTGGCGCTGGGCGCGGTCCAGGCGCGGACGGGCGTAGACGGGCTTACCTTTGGCGCACCTTCGGCGCGGATTGGGCGCGGTCGCTGCGCGTGAACGCTGCACGCGGGAGCTACTGTCATATATGGATGGTGGAAGGGGAGGGGCGAGGGCGTCTCAGCTGGGAGGCGGGGCGGGCTACAGATGACCAAAATAACAATCAGGCAAAATGGAGGCGGAGGGGGGAGCACAGTGGAGATGCGCACAAGCAGGAAAAGCGGCGATTTCACCAATGTAAAGTGCAGATTAAATACAGCGTCAACCAGGCACACAGCGCTAGCAATGTATGGCAGAAAGAATAAGCAAAGCAGCAGCAACGATACCAGTGACACAGCAGGACACTGGGGAGCGACCACTCTGTCCAGGGGAAGCGAGCGAGTCACGGCGCTTTCCGGTGGTGGAGCGCGGATATGGTCAGTGGGAGGGCGTCTCAGCTGGGAGGCGGGGCGGGCTACAGATGACCAAAACAACAATCAGGCAAAATGGAGGCAGAGGGGGGGAGCACAGTGGAGATGCGCACAAGCAGGAAAAGCGGCGATTTCACCAATGTAAAGTGCAGATTAAATACAGCGTCAACCAGGCACACAGCGCTAGCAATGTATGGCAGAAAGAATAAGCAAAGCAGCAGCAACGATACCAGTGACACAGCAGGACACTGGGGAGCGACCACTCTGTCCAGGGGAAGCGAGCGAGTCACGGCGCTTTCCGGTGGTGGAGCGCGGATATGGTCAGTGGGAGGGCGTCTCAGCTGGGAGGCGGGGCGGGCTACAGATGACCAAAACAACAATCAGGCAAAATGGAGGCGGAGGGGGGAGCACAGTGGAGATGCGCACAAGCAGGAAAAGCGGCGATTTCACCAATGTAAAGTGCAGATTAAATACAGCGTCAACCAGGCACACAGCGCTAGCAATGTATGGCAGAAAGAATAAGCAAAGCAGCAGCAACGATACCAGTGACACAGCAGGACACTGGGGAGCGACCACTCTGTCCAGGGGAAGCGAGCGAGTCACGGCGCTTTCCGGTGGTGGAGCGCGGATATGGTCAGTGGGAGGGCGTCTCAGCTGGGAGGCGGGGCGGGCTACAGATGACCAAAACAACAATCAGGCAAAATGGAGGCGGAGGGGGGAGCACAGTGGAGATGCGCACAAGCAGGAAAAGCGGCGATTTCACCAATGTAAAGTGCAGATTAAATACAGCGTCAACCAGGCACACAGCGCTAGCAATGTATGGCAGAAAGAATAAGCAAAGCAGCAGCAACGATACCAGTGACACAGCAGGACACTGGGGAGCGACCACTCTGTCCAGGGGAAGCGAGCGGTCTAAACGACCCTTATTGATGGTGGTTGTAAAGTCAACCTTATAAACAAGCTATCCTAGTGGTAGCATGGACCAGCAGTCTTAGGCTAAACTCCTAAGAGCATGTGAAGCTGTTTGTTTCACCAATTATAATCCCTTGAATACCAAATGAAAGGACACCACGCAAGGTATATATCAAATATATAGGTATTTATTTTGAAAACAACCCCTCTGACTTCTTTATGAGGTCAGAGATCGAAGTACATCCCAAGTTACTTAAATAGCATACAATAAGTTGCACAAATACAGCCTTAGGGGCCTCACAAACCATATTCTAAGTAAGTGGTATAAGAACCCCTTCAGGAATAGGGAATAGGCCTAGGGCCAAGGGAAATCGCTGGGGCTACAATAGACAACCAAAGGTTAGGAAGTAGGAGACCCACGGGAGACGCGTGCAGTGTCTAAACACAGTCGCAAGTTACCAATGACTTAGAATGGAGAACGAAGAAGTTACAAAGTTAAAGATTTAGGGCACTTCCGGATGGACAACGACAAAACCACTTTAGACTAGGACACTTGGATAATCAATACCCACGGGAGCACCGGAGTAGTCAAGTTACCTCACCCAGGGAAGCCGGGTGCATAGGTGTCTTTAGGTGTCGGGTTTTGTCGATGTTTCCTATGGAGATCTGCGAAGGAGCGCTGCAGGGGGCCAGAGGAAAAGTGTCCGTGTGGATCGAGGGACTGAAGAACCTGAAAGCAGAGGGGACAGAGTCTGGGTCACTAGCCAGTGACCAGGAAGGAACCAGGCGATGTCGAGGAGATTTCAGGTGAAGAGGTGAAGCTTGTCTCTGCAACCACGAGGACCAGGAGGCGTCGATGACAACCAGGAGCTGGATTCGAGCTATCTCACAAAGGATCTAGTTGACTGCGGCGTCGGTATCCGGATTGGACCCAACAAACCTTGGCAACCGCAATCCACGCAGGAAGTGAAGATTGGATTCAAGTCAGACCAGCAAGGTCTGGGGAGCTTCTCCTTTGCAGGGAAGCTGGAGCAAGCCTGGAACAACTAGACCAGCGGTGTAAATTGAAAAAGAAGTCTTCAGAGGGCTAACTAGCCAGCGGGTTAGCAACAGGGAAGACGCGTCTAGCTGAAATGCAGGAGCAGGCCCCACGCGGCTCTCGTGGAGTGTGGAGGGCTGAGCTTTGGTGCAAATGGCGCTCGGGTCTGGGGCTTCTCATACCCCAATGCACAGCTGCGACGGTCCCACATCTCTCATGTCCGCCACGGGTCTCAGCTTTGCTGTGGGTGTGGATCGGAGTCAGAGAAATCTGGAAGTCCAGTTCCTGAGTCGCTGAGTCTTCGGGTTCCGGCAGGAGCGTCAACAAAGCAAACCGGCAAGTTACTGGTGGTGCCTGTTTGCACAGGGTGGTAACTCCTTGACCACAAGGGAGATGTCTTCTAGTCGATATAGAACGTTGAAGGTCTAAGAGTTTCGTTTCAGAGTTTCAGTCCAGGATAATCTAAAGTCTCTAGACACAGCTCCTATCTTTATACTGATTTTAGGGGTTGGATTACCTGCTAGGTCCCTCCTATGGGTGGACCTGGGAAGGGGGTGGTTACACCCCTTTCCCTTTGTCCAGTTTTGCGCCAGAGCGGGGCTGGAGTGTCCCACCAACTGGTTTAAACCGGGCTATGCATGGAGCACCATGTGTGCCCCAGGCAGTGTCTGGAAAAGCATCTTTCCTTTCAACCCACCCTGCCCCAATACACAACAGGCTAGCACCTCCCCTGACAGGAAACCTATTGTCCAGTCCTCCCTTGCCGGAGTTTCGTCCAGCAGCAGGAGGTCAGACTCGTGTCTGTGGCAGCAGCATCCATTTTGTGATGCTGAGGCTCTGTTTAACTTTAACCGGTAAAGCAGTAACTACATGTCTTTTCCCTCTAGAAGGGTGAGATGCTACCGCCGCCACCAGAACTGGCGGGGGTGGGGGGTTAGTATTCCAAAGTGTTTGACACCTTACATGACATGTTTTGATAAAGCCAAACCAAAGTTAGCTTTAACCGCGAGGATTATAATGCACTTAAGAGTATATGGTATGGCTATATCATATAAAAGCTATAAGGAGATGGTTCCAAAAGCTGCAGAGGGGCTCAGCTCATGCTAGGGCACCCTCTCACATAAAACCAAGCACTCTGCCTCCAGGATTGTTAAGGCCTGCCATAGGAGTGACTTATAGGTTACTATGTGTCTATATATAAGGTAGATATAGATATACTATATTAAGTAAGGGGTGATTACACCACCTTACCCAAGCTGAGTGATCAGCCTGTGGTGTCAGTTTGGATGACCAGCCAGGGGTGGCATAATACATGCTGTAGCCCCTGGTAGGCCTTGGATGCACCTATGCCCTGGGTACCTAGGGTACACTATACAGGGGCACACAAAGGTGACCAAATACCCAATCAGGTATGTACCTAAAGTACATGGAGTCCATTTTATAGGGAGAGCAGATAGCCTGGTGCCCTGAATAGCAGGATCCCAGGCCAACTAAGTCGAAAACCAGCAAAATACTAGGCAAAAGGTTGGGGTAACCATATAGTCAGATATTCACCTTCCTACAGAGCTGGGGTGGATGAACCTATGTTGTAAAGATTCATTAAACGGGGCCAAAGTTAATAGAAAACAAAAAAACGCTCCATATATGGAAAAGCAGACCTACCTATACCTACGTACTGGTCACTTCCAATAGATAATATATTTTTATCTTTCTATAACTTTATCTAGATTTCTATATATACACACACAAGTGTATGGAGGGGAGATTGTGTTATTTGGTTGTAAACTCTGTACGCGTCAGCAATGAATGGTTACTCTCTTTACTTTTTTAAGGAAAGATAAAAGTCACCCAATCAAAAATATGCTAGATAAACACAAGAAAAGGAAGGAAGCCATGGAATAAGAAGCAAACACATGAGTGGCAATAAGGTCAACCAATGGTAAGCAATGTGTGGGCTCTAAGCTAACTAAGTTTTTGTTCTGGTAAACAAGTGATTTCGCTTGCAGATACCTAAAAGCTGGCCAGTATGCAACGCATAAAAAGGGTTGCGAGACAGTCAACGGAGACGGATGTTGTAGGAAAAAGTGTCAAAATTAATTAAATCAATGAACAGATAAATACATCTCATTTTAAAAATATTTTTAATGATTTGCTTAGTCATATCTAATATGTCAAGAAAGCATGTGACAGATACAACCAGAATCTTCATTATTCAGACTTAAATGTGATATGTGTTCTAGCCACACACAACTCCTTGATGACCACAAATACACAGTACTGATACAACGAAGCTCCTTATCCAACATACAACAATCTGTCGGGCAACATTTTTTATCAGTACAGAACTTGTTCAAAGTTGTTAGTCTTAATTAGGAATAATCATTTGAAGGTAGGTGTACGTTTTGCAAAACTGAAATCTGAAATATGTTGTACCTTGCTCTTAATGTTTTGACATCTGCTGAATCTCTCAATCAAAACACTTCACAGTGATTCCCCTGTTTTAACTATTTTAACTTTGTTGTTGTTATTATTTAGGTTGTCCTCCATTTTTCGAGCTGCCGTCTACCCCTCAAACAGGGAGCAAAATCAAAGTAGGCCATGGTCTGCAGCTGGAGTTCAAATAAAACAGGGATGGTGACAGTGCTGGATTAAATCCTGTGGAGGTCCCTACACAGTTGAAGTTGTGGGCTCCCCTCGCAAATGATCTCGTAATACCCTGCACAGGATGTTTTTACAAACTGACAGCTGTCAGAAGATGAGCTTTTAAGAGACAAACTTATGCGAATCCGATGTCTCTGGTTTATGTACATTAAATGGGTACATTACATGAATACAGTATTTTCTCAAGAGTCTATAATGTAAAGTTTTCGTTTCTTTGAGTTGATTCATTCTATTCTATTTTTTGGAAACAATATTTAAGAAAACTTGATTGTAGTGTTCTTTCGAGGACAAATCAATATTATTTTGATCAGTTATCGTGAGCAACCCAGTTGGTCGCAGTTAAGTGAAACGCACATGTCAATCTGACTGTTTTGTTTGCAACGGCCAACATGACATATGTACTTCAGCTCTTATCAACCTGTGCTAGGCAAGTGAGCTTGAGGGAACAGAGATCCAGCCTCCTGGTTTCTGTTGGTGCGCTGTGTCTGCCTGCTCCAAACAATCTGGTTGCTGCTGTCATGCTGTTCACTAATACAAACAGCATGAAAGAAACATCTGGATTGGCTGAGATGACAGGCGACGTGATAGCAGGCATGCAGAGCTGTGGCATGAAGAATTAATGTAATGTATTGTGGGTTTCTTGTAAAGCGCACTGTTACTCTACCCGAGTGTCCTGGCGCTGTAGACCGCTGGGGAACCCGTCCTGGTTTTCTCTGTGAGATGGTCTCTTTCTGGGTATCTCCAGGGTGAGACCAGGCATCCCCGGCGTCTGTGGGGGGCCGTTGTAGAGATGAGGCAAGCTTAATGCCCAGAGTTACCGAGTGTGTTCCCTGGTTAGAGTAGGCACTGAGGCGAGAATTATCGAGTCCGTTGATCCCTGGTCCACGACCCTGCCGCGTCGGGAATTGAACCCTGGTCCCGGGCCGTTCTCTGCTTACAGGTCTGCCGCCTCTAACCAGTGAGCCACACCTCTCCACTAAGTGGTCGTGTTTCTCTCTGATGTTCGACGTGCACCTTTCAATCACAAGTGTTACTGACTGCACAGTGAACAAGCTGCAAGGATGTGGACTGAGAGCTGCTCGGCCTATGCCAGTGAGAGAGAACCTCCTGAAGTATACCAGATGAGCCTAGAAGCAGCCTCAACGAGCCTCCACTGGTGTGTGCAAAAGGGATTATGTGAAAATAATTAAATTTGCATATGACCATATTAATTGCATTAACTAGGCCAAATATCCTTTGTGGTTTTATTGAATATATTTATTTAAGTGCATTGCCTTTGAAACGTGCTGCACTTTTCAGAACTGCCTCTGTAAATCGGAGCCTATTTAGTCAGTTTTTACTTATTACTGGTGCAGTTCAAACATAGCTCTTAGATAGGATGTGTGCCCTTTCCTTTATACCTTTTATCGCCCATGGGAGTGAGACTCTGTCTACGTCGCTGGATTCGCTGGTGAAGGTGCCCAACCCAGCCTGCAAGGAAATCATGAAGTTTCATAAAAGATATGTATCTCCGAAAGCCAAAGACATGGCTGATTAACTTGGTATAAGGTGGTAGGTAGGTCTGATGTGTAGCCAGTAGTATGGCAGACTTGTTTTGGAAAGATATAATGAGGTGGAGACAAATCGATCACAGAACAAGCTCACTTCCAAAAGGCTAGTTTGGCTGGGGTTGAGCCAGTCACGGCAGCTTTTCTATGAAGGACTAAAGAGTTAGCCTGATTAAAGCAAAGCCAATCACGCATTAGACCCACTAATATGAGAACCCTTTCGGGCCCTCTAAGAGTCCGTTAATGCATGACATGCCCACCCCTGAGATACCATCCTTTCCAAATCATGAGAATGCTGCTAAATTTCTCAGTTTCCCCTACTTAGCCTATTTTTAAACTCAATGGAACCATTTAAGGAAAAAGTAATGAATCCAAAAGATCGTGCTGCCTTGTCTTCCTGTTGTGGATGACCATGATTCATAATTAATTATTATTCTGTTACAAATTTCAACTGTTCAAAGGCCTTACCACTTGGCTCCAGCCTGCTTGTGTTTTTGAAAGGTACTGTATCTTCTTTCTAATCTGTTTGTTTGTAACAGCTTCCCTGTAATATTTTTCATCATCAAAATTGTGCTGTAGATTGCACACATTTGCCTAGTATTCTTAATTTACTCAGACCAATTGGTCTAGCTTGCTTCTTTCAATTAATCCATGCAACTTGTCATCAATATTAACGCCAACCAATTAAAAAGCATTACCAGCCGCCACTGCAATTTTTGTAGATGGTAAATTATGGTGTTATAGATGATCTGTAGACTTTAAAGAAGTAGTCATCTGAGTTCTTCAGGTCAAAGGTCAGTGTTAACGGTATAAAATGCCAGAAGGTTGAGGGTCCATAACAGAGGTAAGAAATCTATAAGTGAAGTCAGACAGAAGTCAGTTCGAATATTTCCTTACCTGAAAGCAAGACAGGCCCGTGGCTTCCGGGTAAGGGAATTTTCTAACTCCATTTCCCAACACATTCAGGGATTCCAGAACCAAGGATATCAGGGTACGGGCATACATCCGTTCTTAAATATATCTCTCTACAATCATTACAAGTGCTGGCATAGCGAATCAAAGAAGTGATGAAGTGTTCACAAATGATGCGCTTCTTCCTCCAGGCACCCAAATAACCGCAATTCATGCCACCTATAGGTTAGCACGAGAGCCCTGCAGACAATTCTAGCAACTTAGAATACAATTGGTAGCTCAAAGACAAATTTCACCAGTCTCTATTTACTGCTAAGCTTAGTTGTGAACATCTTAAAAAATGATCACTTTATAATAAGTCTCCTGTTTGTAGCCAAACATCGTTTTTCCCAGTTCATGACCTACTCATAAATGATTATATATGCGTTAAACCCAAACTCTCCGAAGTGCTTTGCATTTTTCTCCTGCCTACAAATATAAAGGAGGATGATAATTCTTAGCCAATTCCATCTCTGCCTACTTGTTAGAGGCAACAAAAGAATGATCACAACCTCCTTAGAGAAAGTGCTCCCTACCACTCTGTTTACAATTAAGAAGACAATTCATATCAATTTATATTAAGTTTATATATTGTTTATTGTTCGATTACTTAAAATCATGCCAATTTGAAATAAAAGCAAGAAAACACATTTCATCTTTAATGCAACAGGAAGAAATTAAAAAGTGTTAAAAAATGTTTTTTTACAGTAGTGCCCTATATATATTTATTAAACATATACACATATATATATACATATATACACATACACTTTTTTTTAAGTGAGCAAGAAACTGCTAAAATAAGTTAAAAAACATGGTGACCTTGTTGATGGGTGTAAGATCCACCCCTAACTTTCAGTAAAACAAGCAAAGGCACCACCAATAATAGTCTTGAGGTTTGGTGGAGAACACAGGGGTCCTAGTTTGGTCATAAATTCACAGATTGTGACGATCGTTCTTGTAAACCTACAGAGTTACTTTTTTTGCAGTTTTGAAGACAAATTTTGTAAACCTAACATTGAGCATCGTGTTGTTGGGATTCATTGCTGATATAATGGCTTTCCGGCAAGATCGAATGCTGATCCATTCGCCCCGCAGCAACCGCCTTCTGTCGTTGAGAAATGCGAGGCAACCACACACCATGTGCTCGATTGTTTCTGAGTGATGACCACAGCCCCTACAATTGATGTCCTCGTTTGAGCGAAGCCATGCTGGCAAATGTTTTAAAAAGGGCCATTCGCACATCCTCACGGCCATAAATCTCTTCTTCCAGTTGGCTGCATCAGTGCTCGAAAGGTATGCAGCTTCTGGTCTGGATTTGAGCTCCGCAATTATAGACCAGGCGTGTTTTCTTTTAGACAATTGTGCCCTGTCTCGGTGAAAAGACCAGAGTCGAACACTTTTTTCAATGGACAGTTTTAGTGCTTGCTGGGGCGGATTAGTACCCCAGTAATCCTCAACATCAAGCAGTTTCAAGGAGTGTTCAAGGTAACATAAGTGTTTTTGACTGGATTGCCCTGCTGACATTTCAAGCCACAACTTGGCCTTCAGGCTTCCTTCCCTTGAGTTACGCAGCCTATGACATAACTTGATGAATGCACCTGCTCCGACACCCTCATAGTCCAAAAGGCCAAACTCGAGCCTGATCTGGGCTGGTGATACTGATTTCGGGAGGTTCCAGGCTTGTTTAAAGATTTTAGTTGTTGTTTTATACAGTATTACCTAATTGCTCCCCAACAATATTTCTTGGCCATAGATTAGACAGTTTGTAACCTTTGCCTTCATGACTGTCAGGAGGGGGGATAAACTAGGGCCAAGTAGCCGTGTCGAAACTTTCATTGATGCTGCCTCAAGGGACAATGCTTTTGTTGACAGCTTCTTTCTGTTTTACAAAAAAGCCCTTGGTATCCATGTAAATGGCCAAATATTTGTACGATGTCACAGTTTAAATTTTTTTGCCGTCAAAGAACCATATACCAGTTTGCTGCTTCCGGTTCCGAAGGTGATGGCTTTTGTTTTTGAAAGATTTAGTTCCAAAGCGTTACTTAATGTAAAGGAAAGAAGCTGGGCAAGAAGTCTCTGCAAACCGCCACTTGTATGGCTGAATAAAACAAGATTGTCGGTGTAGAGCAAGTTACTCATTCAAAATCCACCAAGTAAGGGGGGTTGAGAGTTGACCTTGTCCAATAGCCGGGATAAATCAGATATGAAAATATTGAATAAGAGTCACCTGACTGGTAGGCGACAGCGCACATAGCAGACCCCCGCTACAATAACATTCCCTGGGGCCTTCCCGCAGGGGGAAGAGGAGGCGCGGCACGGTCGGGGCTCGACCCGGTGCCCAGGAGGAGATAGAACGACTGCGGGGGAGGCGCGAACACTACCGGAGGCCTGAGAGATGCGAAAAGGCCCGTGAGACGTCAACCCGCATCTATCACAGTGCCCCCATCTAGGGACAGCGTCGCAGGGGCAAGGGGCTTCACCCCGGTACTGCGGCTGCAACGGGTCAGCAGATCCCACACAACACCTTGAGGACTAATTCTGGAGCATGGCTGGCTGACCAAACCCACACAAGGTGTAGAGGGGACAAGTGGAGCTAGTGTGAGAGCTACGCTGGGGGCCACAGAAGTGACGGGCACATCAGGAGTGGAAGGCCACGGCGGACTCGGTGAGGGCGTCAGTGCGGGGGGGGCTCCGGAAGAGGTGATATACAGTGCTGTATAAGCGCTGCAGAGCTACCAGAGACCTGTACCACTGGCCAGTAGTGCGTACGAAATAGACTGCTGAGGGTACGCCTGGAACGCTGCTAGCAGCCCCCAAGTTACCTGGAAAGCCTGGCGGAGTGTGGGGCGCGCATGAGCCTAGAACTCAGAAGCGGCGGCAAGATGGGGAAACCGGACCGCGTTCAGTCCAAACTCCCGTTTGCACAAAAGAGCGCAAAATCTAAGGACAATGCGGTTGAGGACAATACCAGGCCCCCCCTCCCCTGAGGAACAAGATCAGGACATTAAAAGCCTATTGTTATCCATGGAGAAGGGGCTACAGGAAGGTATATCGTCACTGGGGGTCAAGATGGACGCAATGACGTACAGACTGGACAGAATGGGCGAATGTCTCGACAAGCATGCGGAGCGCCTGGACATGTCGGAAAGAAGGATCACTGAGGTCGAGGAAGCGCAAACCACCATTAATGCTGGTCATAAACAACTGGGAAAGGTGATGCAGCTACTCCAAGATAAGACCGAAGACTTGGAGGCGCGTTCTCTGCACTGTAATGTGCACGTCGTAGGACTTCCTGAATCGACCCACACTGGTAAAATGGAGCCATTCATAGAGAGACTACTAACGACCCTGTTGGGGGCTGAAGTGTTCTCCAACAGGTTTATAATTGAGAGAGCGCACCGCTCACTAGCTCCGCGGCCGAAACCGGGGGCCCCGCCGAGACCGATAATTGCAAAGTTCCTTAACTATAGGGACAGAGATGCGGCGCTAAGAGCAGCTCGAGAAAAACAGACGCTAACATACGAGTGCTCAAGTATCTCCCTGTATCCAGACTTCACCGTCAAGGTTCAGGAGGCGAGGGGGCGTGGCTTGGACGCCGATCGGGATGGCGGCGTGAGCTCGCAGCTCCGCGCGGAATCCCGCTAATTCTCCTGTTTTCGGGACCCTAGGCGACCCGAAGACGACGTTCCTGCCCTCTGAAGTGTAAGGGGACAGCTGGGCACAATCGGAGAGTCGCTGGGGGACTGCTGGCCCCGAGAAGATCGAGAGAAGAGGCGGCCGAGGTGTTGCCGAGGGTGCGAAGAAAATGGCGGCGAGGAGGTCGGACGGCCCCGAACTTCAGCCCTGAGCCAAGTTGTCGCCGAGTGGCAAGAGATCCTGCACTTGGCTGCCCGAGGCACTAGGATCGGCGGTGCTGTGTCCTGAGACCAGGGGACGCTGACCTGATTTGCCCAGGAGCTTGGGGACCTTCGTTGGCCACCGCCCTAAGACTCATCCTTCCCCCCTCAGGCTTCGGAGGGGGGTGACGGAACGGAGCTCGTCTACCTGGCCATTGCTCCTGAGCGCGTCGGTGGGGACATTGCACTGCCCGGTGCCCGGAGACTGGCACGGAACCACGGGCGTCAACGCAAAACGGGCGACTGGACCTGTGACGCAGCACCCTGGCATGGCGGCGATCGGAGGGCCGATGCCCGGGAGTCGTGAGGGGGACTCGGCGACATCAACTCGGCTGAGCGAGAGTCCCTCCCCGGAGCTTGACCAAGAACAGCGGCTGAACCGGCGTTTGGATGCCATACTTGATGCGATCACCTCCACTAAGGAAGCATTGCACCATGACATTGCCCAAGTGGCCACGGGCCTGGGGCTGCTACGCGCGGATCACGCGAAGCTGGCGGACAGGGTCAAGGACCATGACCAACTGTTGCTGGACCTGAAGCCATCGGTGGTGACCGCGGAGCACAGGATCACGGACATTTTGGCCCGACTGGACTCACTGGAGCGGAGGGCGGAGGATGCCGAAGGCCGCAATAGACGGAACAACGTGCGGGTCGTAGGCCTGCCGGAACGGATTGAGGGGGAGGATGCGGTGGCCTATATGGAGAACTGGTTCTGCACTGTGGTAGCGCCGGAGGGGCTTACTCCTTTTTTCACCCTGGAGCGAGCTCACCGGGTGCCTGCTCGCCCGCCGGGGCTTGGCCGCCCCCCCCCGACCGATGGTGGTGCGGCTCCTCCACTACAAGGACCGGGATCTCCTCATCCAGCGGGCCAGGATGTCGGGCCCGTATGAGGTGGCGAACAGTAAGGTTACGATCTTCCCGGACTACACTCAAGCGGTCCAGAAGAACAGGGCATCGTTCCTCGCGGTGAAGAAGGAGCTCAGGGAGGAAGGCATCCAGTACTCCTTGCTCTACCCGGCTAAGCTGCGGATCATAATGGATGGCTCTACGCACTTTTTTCAGACTCCGGATGAAGTTTGGCAATGGCTGGAGTCATATAGAGCGGGGACAGACAGATCGCATAAAAGTAGGCGAGACCAACCCAAGCAGTCACAACGCATCAGATCCCGCAACAGGCGCCAGCGGGAGAAACGGGAGGCTCAGATGGCGGCGGAGAAGAGGGATGCGCTCGCAGCGACGGCGGCCATTACAGGGTCGCAACAGAACAGTGAACGGGCAGAAACGGACTCGGGAGGGGAAGGCAGCAGGACGGGAGAGGAACTTTCAGAGGCGGAAAGCTCGAAGGAGCCGATAGTGACCCCACAGACATTGGATGGTATTTTCTGCGGCTGAGATAGAATTGGGACTAGATCGAGACTTCATGGTAGGGTGGTATCCTGTTGATGGAGGGCGGGTTGCCGGGAGGGGGAGCTGAGTGCTTCGGAGGGGATGAAGGTGCGGGGCGCGGGCTCCGCTTGCTGGGGTCGGCGGTGACTCACCCCCCTTGGGCCCTTAAGGCCGACTGTGGTGGAGACCACAGGGTAAGAGTGCGAGAAGTTGGTTCAAGGTTTGGATGGGGGCGGCCATTGGGTTCGTGTGCTCTGTCCTGGGGAGTGGGGTTTGGGAAGTTTTTCAGTTTTGGGAATGTTCGGGGGGGGCAACTGCATTGGGGGGGCTATGAACCTTCGTTATTTGAATCGGACTGTACGAAGTTGGAATGGGGACATTACCTAATTTGAAATGCCTGACGTGGAATGTCCGGGGGCTGCGGACTATGGTGAAACGTCACAAAGTACATGCATATCTAGTACGCAGGGGGGTTCAGATTGCTATGCTCCAGGAGACTCATCTCACCAAAAAAGAGTGCGCTGCCTTGCAGAAAAGATGGCGGGGCCAGGTGTTTGGCACCACTTACTCGGCGTATGCCAGGGGGGTGTTGATCTGGGTGAGGGCGGGGATACCCTTTCAAGTGCTGAATCAAGTAGTGGATCCGGATGGCCGGTTTGTGGCGGTGGAGGGGAGGTTATATGGACGGGATGTGGCTTTCTGCTGTGTCTATGCACCGAACACTGACCAAGCTCGATACTTTGATAGCCTCTCGGGGTCCTTGGCCTCTTTCCTGGCGGGTCCGATAGTGTTAGGGGGGGACTTCAATTCGATCACGGATGTAGCTCTGGATAGGTCCCATCCCCCCCTGGTGGACTCCCCGGTGCGCAGGCTGGCCGCGCACAGGAAGGACTGGCAGGAACGATGGGGGTTGCTGGATGTCTGGAGGGAGCGGCACAGGGGAGCCAGGGATTATTCCTTTTATTCTGCTCTCCATGATCTGCATGTCAGGATTGATTCGGTGCTCTGCGGTGGATCCCTAGCCCCATTGATTTCCCATGCGGAGTACCTGGCTAGAACTATCTCCGATCATAACCCCCTATTGGTACACATTCAGTGGCAGAGAGAGCGCTCAGTGATACCAACATGGCGGCTTCGGCCGGAGACGCTTGAGGATTCTGTGTTCAGCGACGCGGTTCGGCAAGGCATTGATAGCTATTTCGGAGTGAATGAGGGCACGGCTACGAGTAGGTCCACTGAATGGGATGCAATGAAAGTGGTGGTGAGAGGGGTGTGTTTGGGTAGGTTCTCGAATGCTCGCACGACTGTGTTGAACGACCTAATGAAAGCGGAAGAAACTTTGAGGGACTTGGAGCGCCGCAGGCCGGCTAGGCCAGATTTACAGGCCCAGTTATTGGAAGCGAAGGAAGTGGTTGCCACCGAGACGGAACGTTTAAGGTGTTATGACTACAGGCAGTATATCATCAGGGCACATGCAGAAAGGGACAAGGTGGGTACCCTCTTGGCCAGACTAGCTAACCCGGAACTTAGGGGCTGCCCAATCCTCAGCATTAATAATGCGCAGGGAGAAATGGTGTACTCCCAGGCTGCGGTATTGGAACGTTTTAGGGGGTATTATGAGGAATTATACCAGAGTCAGCTGGGAGTGGGGGTTCAGGACATTGCGGAATACCTGGGGGAGAGGCAGCTTCCGGTCCTGGACGAGGAGGACGCGAAGGAGCTGGGTAGCCCGATCACGCTCACGGAAATACGGGTGGCCATCAAACATATGGCCCGCAACAAGACGCCCGGGGTGGACGGACTGCCGATTGAATTTTATCAACAGTATGTGGACAGCTTGGCTCCCAGGCTGCTGGTGGTATATACGGAAGCTTTCGAGGCGGGGGCATTGCCTGGGTCCATGCGGGAGGCCTTGATTGTACCGCTCCTAAAGCCTGGCCGGGATGCCGCGGATGTGAGGTCTTATCGCCCGCTATCCATGCTGACGGTAGATTATAAGATCCTGAGCCGAATCCTAGCCACCAGGCTGGCCCCACATATGACGGGCCTGGTACACAAGGACCAGGCCGGGTTTATACCCACGAGGAGCACGGCGCTGAATATCCGCCGCCTGGTGGGAATAATGGACGCCATCTTGGACGGGGAGGGAGCTCCGGCGGTCCTGTCTGTGGACATCGAGAAGGCCTTTGATAGTTTGGAATGGTCTTTCCTGGATGGAGTGTTAGAGAGGTTTGGCATGGGCGAGGGGTTCCGAAGGTGGACGAGGGTCTTGTATACCTCGGCAACGGCGAGAGTGCGTTTGGGCGGCCTGGTGTCTGCGGCATACCCGGTGGGCAGGGGCACACGACAGGGATGTTCTCTCTCCCCCCTATTGTTTGCTCTGGCGATGGAACCCTTGGCGGTCCATGCGAGGTCAGGTGACAGGTACGCGGGGATAGTCAGCGGCGGGCAGTGGCATTATATATCGCTATATGCGGATGACTTGCTCCTGTACCTGGCTGACACCTCGGGGGCGTTGGTCGGAGTGATGGATCTGTTGTCTGAGTTCGGCCGGCTGTCGGGCCTTAAGGTCAATTGGGCGAAGACTTGTGTGTTCCCGCTGCGAGCGGGATCGCCAGTCCCTGGCAGCGATTTGGGTGTGGTATGGGAGCCCTCTTGCATCACCTATTTGGGTGTTCGCATCTACCACGGGACTGCGGACCTATTGGAGGGCAACATTGGTCGCTGTGTCCGGGCACTGCGGGGCAGCTTGTCTTTCTGGTCGACCCTCCCGCTGACGGTTCTGGGTAGGATTGCACTGTTGAAAATGGTGGCGCTCCCCCGCTTCCTCTATTATTTCCGAACGCTGCCTGTCTGGATTCCCCAAGGGGTATTTAGAGACCTGCGGTCAATGATAATTGGCTTCCTATGGGGGCATGGCCGCCGTAGAGTGGCCCTGAGCACGCTACTTCGCCCCAAGCTAGAAGGGGGCATGCATGGCTGTGCCCGACCTCGAGCTGTATTATCTTGCGGCGCAGTTGCAGGTCCTTACACAGAACGTAGCTAGGGTGTTTCGGGGTCCAGAGGAGGACCGGGATCGGGGGATACAACGCCACGTGCTGTCCTACATCATCATGCAACAGAGGCTCGAGTTACGGGCCCTCACCATGGAAGAGCGGACGCTCCGGCTGTGCTGGCAGAGGAGCCTTCGGAGAGCGAGGGCATCGCGGCCTTATGCACCGGAGATCCCGATCGGAATGGTGACGGCTTTGCCGCACGGGGGAGATTGGTCCCCGTTGCTGGATTGGGAAGAGGCGGGACTGCAGGTAGTGGGCGACTTGTACATAGACGGGGCTTTGGCGCCGTTCGAAGTGCTCCGGGACCAGTTCGGGCTGCCTGATGGGGGTTTCCTACTACACGCGGCAGTGGTGGCTGCCATACAGAAGCACTGGAAAGGGGGGCTCATGGAACCCACAACGACTATGGCGTGCCAATATGTGGTGATGGCGGCTGGTACGTTCAAAGCTGTGACGTGCCTCCATAATAGGATGCTGAATGAGGGACTGGAACCACTCCAAGGGCTCAAGGCTAAATGGGAGGTGAGCGTAGGCCGACACATACCGGATACGGCATGGGGCCACATCCTGCGGCGCACGTGGAAGGGCACGAGAAATGCGCGCTTTCAGCAGGTACATTTCTATGTGCTTCATAGGGCTTATTTAACTCCTGAGAAATTACAGCGGTACTTTCAGGTGCCGGATGCCCGATGCCCACGGTGTTCGTCTCTGGGAGCGGACATGGACCATTTGTTTTGGGGGTGCTCACACCTGGGGACCTATTGGGCGGAGGTAGGGGAACTCCTGAATGAAGTGACTGACAGGGAGGTGGAATTCGATATGGCGGCGTGCCTGCTGCTCTGGTTCCCGCATACTAAACACACCAAGGTGACAAGCAAATTCATAGACCTGGGTCTGATATTGGCGCAGAGGGAAATATCGTGGCATTGGAAGTCCAGGGGGGGACCCTCACTGCGTAGATGGAAGAATGAACTGCTGCGGTGGTCTGACTGCGAGAGTGTGCTCCGGATGAAGCAGGCTGTCAAGATGGGGAATGAGAAGGCATTGGATGCGGCGCGTGCATGGGAGTTAGTGGTACAAGCTTTGCGTGATTCTTTGGTAGAGGATGAGGATGGTGAGAACTAAGCCGATGGACACCGCGGGGCGAACACAGAAGTATTGTACCACGCACTGTAGTGGATCCATCCAATTCGACAGGACGAGGCACACACCTTAGCAGTTGCCAGGGGAGGGGGGGCTTTGGGGGGGCTGGTTAACGGGAGTTTGGGGTGGGCCGGAAGCCATTAGATGGTTGCTCGTTAGGGCACCTTGGATCTACTAGGACGGTGGGTACTGTGTGGAGTGTGGAATGGCTGGGGAGAGCGGCCAGGTGTGACAACCCATAGCGCCTAGGGCAGGTCCCGACAAGGGCGGTACCACTGATTATCACTGGGATGGCTGACAGGAGTGATGTTGTGGGTGGGGGGGTAAAAGCAGATACGCAAAACGACATTTCAACCATGGTCCCTATGGGACGTGCACCGTGATGTTTTCCTATTGAACGAAGTAATATGCCGCCCGGCCTCCGGGATGCGGGCTGAATGGCTGTGTACGACTGGGATTTCTTATTGGACGGGGGGATATCACGAGTGAACTGGCTGATTAATTGTATCCTGTGGTTTATAATTCTGCAATAAAAATATATTAAAAAAAAAAAAATAATAAAAAAAAAAAAAGGTTCAGGAGGCGAGGAAACACTTTCTGCCTAGGAAGAAGCAACTGCAGGACCTAAGCCTGGAATATGCGATGCTCTACCCGGCAAAGCTTAAGGTCAACAGGGACGGTCAGTCACACATCTTCACGGACCGAAGAGCGTTGCAAAAGGCGCTGAAGGACTGGGCGAAGGAGCGGAGGAGGAGCCCGGATCTTTTTACAGCGGACAGAGCCTGCGGAGGTGGCATGGAGGAACAAAACTAAGTGGCTGGAAGTGCAGGTATTATCCTGAACTATCACGGTGGCGGAGATAGGAGCACCTGCTACACAAAGAAAACGATGGGATGGGTGCTGCAATGGTTGGGATTCCCCCCTGGTGCGGGAAGGACAGGTAGTTGCCGGCTGGAGGTACGAGGCGAGTGTCAAGTACTAAGTTTGTATTGTGTCATTGGCAGTTGGACTTGGGCAACCTCCACCCACATGTGATGGCACTGAAGGGGTAAGACATACAGGTGAGTGGGTTGGGTTGGAATGGGAGTTGGATGTATCGCGACCTAGTTGGGGGTGGTCTGCTGTGGGTTGGCTGGGAGTTGGACTCAGGAAAGAGTTGGGGGGGGGGGGTGGTGGGGGGTTTGTTGGTTTTGTTTCTAGATGCCAGAAGTTATAGACTCACAGTTCACCTTGCTACCAGTGCAGATGGTGGTCGAATATGGTTAGTGATATCGGTTTATGCGAATGGCGCCTGACGACACGGAGCAGGAAACTCGAAAGGAGGCACTTAGGGCTATGACGTGGAATGTCCGAGGGCTGAATCACTTTAGAAAACTACGAAAAGTTTTGAATTACTTGCAGAGACACCACATAGATTTAGCGCTGCTGCAAGAGACGCACCTGCCAGATAACAGCCTAAGGTTGCAAGCTAGGCGACTGAAGGGCCAGAATAATGCAGCGGGCTTCCCAACACACGCGCGGGGGGGGGGTGGGGGGGGGTGGGGGGGGGGGGGTGGGGTACTTACCTGGGTGAATCCGAAATCGGAATATTCCCTGAGAATGTTACGTGCTGACCCAGGAGGCAGGTACGTCATATCACGCTGCACGGGCAAGGGGATGGACTTCCTGGTGGTTAATGTTTATGGCCCTAACTATGACAATCCTGAATTTTACCGACGTTTGGCTGCAGTGATGCGGGACTTTACAGGCCTTCCAGTTATTTGGGGAGGGGATTTTAATATGACCAGAAGCCCAGAACTGGATAGATCGAGCGGCCCAGACAGAAGACAAGCTCTCGCGGCTAGGGAACTAGATGGGTTATTAATTAGTGAGGACCTCACAGATGTGTGGCACAGCTTATACCCGGGACGAGGGGGGTTCACGCTCTGCCTTTCATAACATCCACACTCGTATAGATTATTGGCTCGTCTCCTCCCGACTTTCCCCCCAGTGCGCAACTGCCAGGTACTCCCTAGAACTCTCTCCGATCACTCCCCGGTTCTGATGACACTCACAACTCCACAGAGGATGATCCTCCATTCACATGGAGATTCCCGCCTTACTCGCTACAAGACTCACAATTCAGAGAGGAACTACACACACCGATAGAGACATTTTTTGACATTAATATTGGATCAGTGGATAGTTTCTCCACGGTTTGGGAAGCATTTAAAGTTTACATTAGGGGTGAGGTTATGAGTAAACACTCGGGGTGCTCGGATCCATTCGACAACGGCTGACTTCTCTGGAGCGACAGGTGGCGGACTGCGAGGGACCACTGTTAGTTAGTGACTCAGAGGACACACGGGAAGAGCTTAGGAAGCTAGTAGCCGACTATCAGGGAGAAGCGGATGCAGAACTGAAACACCTGGGGAAATACGCGACAGCGAGGATGTATAGGGAGAGGGACAGGCCGGGCTCGGTACTGGCCAATATGATCAAGCAGCAGAGGCGTAGAGTAACAGTTCCAGCCATAAAGACGAGGGAGGGTGATCTACTCACAGATGAGGAAGAGATAGTGGACCGATTCAGGACCTATTACTCGGAGCTTTACGATGCGCGGGGGTCGAGCAAAGAGGAAGAGATCCAGGACTACCTGGAACACAGTAAACTACCGTTTTTATCGGATGCTCACAGAGAATTCTTAATGCTTCCAATAGAACATGATGAGATTCAGGAGGCCCTCAGTGGAATGAGTGCTGGGAGCGCCCCGGGGACGGATGGCCTTGCGGTGGGGTTTTATACGGGGTTCCTGGAATTGTTGCTGCCACACCTCTCTGCACTATTTGCAGATATGAGGGAGGCGGGTGTAATGCCTGCATCAACGAGAGAGGCACTGATTGTGGCCATTCCGAAGCCGGGGAAACCCACGGAGGAATATAGCTCCTATAGACCGCTGTCACTCTTGAACGTGGACACCAAAATATATGCAAAAGTGCTCGCGACCACATTGGCCCTGTTAACCCCGGAGCTAGTTGCACCGGAACAGGCAGGCTTTGTGGCGGGTCGGAACATCACATACAATTTAAGAACTGTGTTTGGAGCACTTCAGCACATTTCCAGGACCGTAAGGCGATCGCTGTGTTTTTAGACATGGAGAAAGCCTTTGATTCGGTGGAGTGGCCTTTTATGAGAGAGGTTCTGACGAGGCTGGGACTAGGCCAGGGGTTCTTGCAGATGATGGCGGCCTTGTACTCCGACTTGACGGCTCGTGTGCGTCTTGGGAACCGGGTTACAGACTCGATCCCTATCCGAAGAGGCAGTCGACAAGGGTGCCCCTGGTCACCCACGCTCTACGCGCTGGTGGCGGAACTACTGGCCTGTGCGATGCAGGAGTACCACAGTCACAGAGGGCTAAATTTCCCTGATTATCGCTTGATCATATCGACCTACGTGGACAACACCCTTTTGTATGTTCGGGAGCCTGAACAGAACTTGGCGCCACTCTTGCGGGAGGTGGTGCTGTTTGGGGCTCTATCAGGGCTAACGGTCAATTGGAATAAATCCATTGCATTCCCCCTGACCCCGGCTATGGAACAATTTGAGATGGAGTATCCATTGAGGTGGACCACGGATTCGGTGCGGTATCTGGGGATACAATTGCACACAGATCCGGATGTAGTTATGAGAGAACACTATGGGATTGCCATGGCGAGACCGGAAGACAACGTTAATGTCTGGATGGCCCTCCCGCTCTCGCTGAGGGACTGTGTAGATTTGGTCTGCGTGACAATGCGACTTGTGACAGATGTGGGGTTGGTAATGCTGGGATCATGCATTTATCCTGGGAGTGCCATGGGGTGCAGCAATATTGGGACAAAGTTTCATACTATAGGTAAGCTAATAGATGCTGTAATAGCCCCATCCCCCACCCTGGCCCTGCTGGGATACTCGAAGGGACTGCCCAAGGCCCAGAGACGTTTGGTAGATATGGGGCTGCTGTTGTCTAATATCGGACTGGCTGGAAGTTGGATGAGGGGCCCGCTCCCTAAGATAGAACACTGGGACAGGGACTTGACCCACTGTTGCACTCAGACAGAGAATTACAGCGACCTTTTACCGCTGAAAAGCATGCCCAAGAACTTCTGGGGGTTATACGTGGAATATAAAAGGTGCCTGGCTGCGACAACAGAGGATGAGGGAAGGAGCGAGGAGGACCAAGCTAATAGGCCGCAAGAAGAGGATGCTCAGACTACAGCGGAGGGGTGATTTATGATAGGTTGTTGTGGATCATGCCTGATGGGGCCGGTGTCATGTTTGGGGCCTCCTACAGACACAAGATAAATGGGCGCTAGTGAGTCATATAGGGACACACCACAGGTTCACGGAGCATACTGCTGTAGAGCTGAAGGCATCGGTTGTAGTTGGGTTGTATATTTGTTTTAGCTTGAAAAAAAAGGAAAAAGTGAAGGTACGTTTTTTATATATGACATGCACCATAACCAGGAGAGAGCGACAACGACTTGTAACCAACGCCGCCCGACCTCCGGGATGTGGGCTGAACGGCTGTGTTTGATCAGTATGTATATTGGGTTGTGCTGCACTAAGGGAGACGAGACACTCTCGAATTGTGTGTAATGTACCTATCACGGTTAAAAAAAAAATAAAAAAAATAAAAAGAAAAGATTGAATAAGAGGAGGACCAACACACATCCTTGTTTGACCCCACAGAAGGTCAGTATTTTTCTTGAAACGTGTGACCCGTCACCCAGCTTGATACAAATCCAGGTGTTTGAATGAAGTTGGATTATTGATTTTAACAGGTCACTAGGGATTCCCCATTTTTGTAATTTGTGCCATGGAAGGTCCCTTGGCACCCGGTCGCAGGTCGCTTTAAAGTCAACGAAGCATCAATTTAATGACATGTTTGAGAATGATACTTTCTCCACAAGTACGGCTAGGGCCAATAGGTTGCTAGTGGTACCTTATTTGGCCACAAAGCCAGTCTGATTAAATGGCAGCCGCTGAGTTTTTAACGCCCAGGACGACCGATTTTCCAACAGGAGGCTTGCGTAGTACTTAGAGTCTACGTCTAGGAGTGCTATCATCCTGTAGTTTTTAGGGTTGGCTCTTCTGCCTCCTTGAAAAATTGGGTGAATTATTGCTCCTTTCCACGATTCTGGTATGTCATACTGTGTCGGCAATGTAAAAATAGTGGGGCCAGATGTTCAGACCAAAGCGTGGGGTCGTTTTAAACTGCACCGGCGGGAGCTCGTTAGGGCCTGGGGCCCCGTCCGTCCGTGTGTTGCTGATACAGCGAGTAATATTTTGTCTCATGCCTTCATAAGAGCCGGAAAAATAAAGTCTTGCTGAAACTTGGTTTCCACGGTATTGATAAGTAGTGTATAAACACTGGATTTATCGTGTGGTTAATGTGCCATTTCTCGTTGTTTCCCATGGTAAAATGATGTTCGATTGATCCCTTCCTTTGTTGTGATCTTGGAAGTGCTCTGTTAGAAAAAGGGCCCATTCAGCTTCACTTATGTTCGCACTGCATTGGCCAATTACGCCCAATGTCATCCTGTTCACCAATAACCAAAAGGGTTTAAGATTGGAGTTTTTACTGGCGTTGACTAATTCCAACCAGAACTAGTTGGCTGCTTGTTGTTTATCCCCGTTAATGGATATGCTAAATGCTTTCTGGGCTTGCTTGTAGATGGAGAACGCATGAACATCTCCCAGACGTTTCCTTGCGAGACGTAGTACAGAGTTGCGGTTGGTCTTTAATTTTTTTGTCTCAGCTGTAATAGGTGTTTGTTCAGGATTTGAAGATTTGCATACTGAAGACGGAAATTGGCTAAGTAATTGTTGAATAAGGAGCGCCAATATTTTAATGCCTGGCTTTCACCTTGTGGATACCCTGCCGGGGTGTCTCACAGGGAAATACCAGGACAGGTTCCCTAAGCAAGCGCATAGATGCCTGCGATGTGGGCGATTTGCGCTATATAAATACATGTACATTTACATTTACATTTACATTGGGACAATTTCTAATGTGCTCTAGTTATATTAAATCAATTGACGTAGTTCAAATTTGTATAGCTATAGTATTTATTGCTGGTTAATGAGGCTACATCCCCTTCCCAGCCATCATTTCTTTCCCCCATTTATAAGCCCTGTAATCCCTCAAAAATGGTTTGAGTATTTAAACTGGAAGAGGAAGTAGCTACATTTTCTGCTCCATTCTTCAACCTGCTGTTCATTCATGCCTGTCGATGTGCTTACGTTATGCCTGTGTCCACACTCTTTCACCCAAGATTTTTCTGTATCCCCTCCTATTGTTTTTCGTACCTCTTCTGTGGTTGCCTCTGGCTCAAGTTACTGCTAAGGTCTGCTTCCAGTGCTTCCCTTGACTGACCCATAAAGGTATTATTTTTTTAATGTATTTTGGTTTAAATTCCATTTGGATCAATTGTGTGGGCTGTTGCTTTACTTAAAGTAATATTGTTTTGTATGGAATATCTATGTAAAGTAAAGTTGTAGGTCTCTGCTAGACAACGCATGTAGTGTTCAATCTGTGGGCTTCAGCCCACCCACAGGCTTTCCATTTGCTTGCTCCATTATCGCTCTCAAATCCTTTGTCGCCATTTATCCATCATATGAATGCTTCACGCCTCTCCAGTATTTGGCCTTTTCCCCCTGAGCATTGACCAAGTACTTGTTAACATCCACTGATCCCATTTTGGGAACTACTTTTTTCTGTGTCTTGGAGCACCCCGTTCAGTGCTCATGTTTTCAGTTCATTCAGTCGTCCTCAGTCATCTGTTTTTTTTCTAATGCAGTTTTATATAATGCGAACACCACCAGAATGCATTATTAGAGCACTTTAAATGAGCGTCTGTTACTTTACACAAGGACACATTATTTTTTGTAGGAACATGGAGATTAAGCGATTTGCCCAAGATCAGAGGATGCTGTGCCGACATCAAGACTTGATCCTGGTTTCTCTGCTCCATAGTCAGCAGCTCTGGCCGTAACGCTGCATCCTCTCCTCCTGTCCTGAACCTCCGACTGCAAGGGTTATTCGCAAGTTTAATAACAACTTTTATAAACTATCACTTTGAACAAGTACCTCTCAGTGCCATGCCATAATGTGCCGCATTAATATCAAAGTTTCAACATGTTAAAGAAATACACTCTTCGAATATTTTATAAACCCTATCACTCGCTCAGTCTCCCGTTTTTTTTTTTAATGCATTTTTGTATAGCTTGAACCCCACCCAAATCAAATGTATTAGTAGAGCGCGTTAAATGAGTGCCATTTACTTTATACCCATCCCACTCGGGGTGACCAATGCAAAACAACAGTTGATGGACAGAATGCAGAACAATGTCATACATTCACCCCAGTACAGAGATCTGGGCCTAAATTCATCGTTTTTCTGCACTCCCCACCACCCCAGTTCAGACATGGCCATATGTAAATCAGCCTTGACCCTGTGCCTCATGGGAACAGTCCAGACCGATGGCATTTCACACACGCCTTATTTACTTATTTGACTTCCGAAATCAGCTGGATTACGTGATGTATCAAGTGTTGACACTGCGCTGGTTAGTCCAAGCCACCACCTTCCGTAGATGGGCTGCTCTAAGGGTTATCCAGCAACGCCTGCACCTCTATTTGTCAAACTTGACACTCTGAAGTCCGATATTTTTTTTGGGCTCAAGTAAAGCGCTTCGGTAGCTTCAGCTGTACAAAAGAGGGTGGTGATGGACGGAGCATCTGAATCAATCAAACACTCACACCCAGTCAAAAGATCTGGGTTTAATCCATCACCGTTCTTTAGCCCACTCTGCCACCCCAGTTCAGACAAGGCTATATACAAATTAGTCTGACCCTGTGCCTCATGGGAACAGTCCAGCCCGAACTGCCAAGCCATGTCTTCCCCGGACCGGAAACAAGCTTCCGAGGACCGGTTTCTGGCATTCCAGCCGTCTTCAGCCCGGCTTGCTTGATTCCAGTGGCAAAGTGAGCAAGGGACTCACGTCTGAGCATACCCTGCCACACTTATGGCGGCCAAAAGCGGTACAAAAGGGGGTGGTGATGGACGGAGCATCTGAATCAATCAAACACTCACACCCAGTCAAAAGATCTGGGCTTATGGCGGCCAAAAGCGGTACAAAAAGGGGTGGTGATGGACGGAACATCTGAATCAATCAAACCCTCATAAGTGTGGCACGGTATGCGCAGACTTGAGTCCCTTGCTCACTTTGCCACTGGATTCAAGCAAGCCGGGCTGAAGACGGCTGGAATGCCAGAAACCGGTCCTCGGAAGCTTGTTTCCGGTCCAGGGAAGACATGGCTTGGCAGTTTGGGCTGGACTGTTCCCATGAGGCACACGGTCAGACTGATTTGCATATAGCCATGTCTGAACTGGGGTGGCAGAGTGGGCTAAAGAACGCTGATGGATTAAACCCAGATCTTTTGACTCGGTGTGAGTGTTTGATTCGTTCAGATGCTCCGTCCATTCCCACCCCCTTTTGTACCGCTTTTGGCTGCCACAAGTGTGGCAGGGTATGCTCAGACGTGAGTCCCTTGCTCACTTTGCCACTGGATTCCAGCAAGCCGGGCTGAAGACGGCTGGAATGCCAGAAATCGGTCCTCGGAAGCTTGTTTCCGTTCCAGGGAAGACATGGCTTGGCAGTTCGGGCTGGACTGTTCCCATGAGGCACAGGGTCAGACTGATTTGCATATAGCCATGTCTGAACAGGGGTGGCAGAGTGGGCTAAAGAACGGTGATGGATTAAACCCAGATCTTTTGACTGAGTGTGAGTGTTTGATTGGTTCAGATGCTCCGTCCATTACCACCCCCTTTTGTATCGGTAGCTTCAGAGCACTAAAATAAATGAGCCATGGGAAGCAGATGTATGAACCCCATCTCCGTTCTTTGAAAGGTGCTGTTTCAGACTTTCCTTGCGCTACTGTCTGCTCCCTACGGCACCCCCGGGGCTGCTTATCCTGTACCTCTCCCACCGTCAAGGGGTGTTGTTTGCTACTTCCCTTCAGCTGCCCGTCATTTTGCTTAAACCTGCAATTAGCCTTTTTTCCCTAAATGTCAATTTTTTTATTTTTATTTATTGAGTTTTCAGAGCATTACACAGCGATTCAGTACATTATTACATCATATATTTGTGCGGGGGCCGCAGGGCCGAAGGCACGCCGGTGGGAGCCCGAGGCCTGAAAAGGCGGTCCATGGCAGCAAGAAATTCTTGCACCTGGGCCGGAGTCACAGATGGACCCGGCTAAGGTGGGTAGGCCGCGGGACTCACAGGCTCCAACGGAGCCGCGGGGGAAGTACCCCAGGCCACCATGTCCGGAGACCAACGGGGGACGTCTGAGAGCGTAAGAGCTTCTTTGACTTCTTCTTATGACATCTCTTACCGGATTCCTAGTGTGAAGACATCGACCCCAAGGTGATGGCTCTGCGGTCGGTCCCTTGAGCGAATCCTGACCTTGAATGGCACGGAGACGACTGCCGGGCCTCAAGCATCTTTCGGGACCGCTCCCGCGAAGCCTTGGGAGCCATGCCAGACAGTAGGAACATGGCCGGGAGTCATGGTCGCGCTCCAGACAGTAGAGACAGACCCCATGGGGGTCGGCCACCGACATCGTTCGGCGGCAGGCCCAGCAGTATTTAAAGCGAGGCATCCCTACATGGCCCCAGGAGTCAAAGACTCGAAAAGAAGTAGAGACAAAAGTCTCAAAAAAGTTAGTCAAAAAGTGACTAGAGTACGTGATCTAACCAGATCTGCGCTAGCTGGCGCGGAAAAAGAAAGAACTGACCTCTGCGTGCATGGGTGGCGCCTAAGTAGTCTCCGTGACGTCATCTCGGCGCCTACGGCGCCAGCGACAGACGCGGAGCAGCACAACGCCCCCCTACCGACACGCAGGGGTACTGCTGATGAAAATCTTTCCGTATCCAGTCTGACGCCTGGGGATATTCTCAGGTAAGGAATCTATCACAAACGCGCCTCTTTCAGATATATTGCTGCAGCATTGGACTCCGGGTCTAGATTTATTTATTTATTTATTTATTTAGTGATTTGTAGAGCGCCTGGTGACCCGGAGGCATCCCCGCGCTATAATGTTTGTAGGAACCAGAAGAGAGAGGAGAAAGGGAGGAGATCCTGCAGTAGTGCAAAGATAGTGCGTGAATTATGAAAGGTAGCTCTTCCAGGTATGAACCCAGCCTGATCAGGCAGCACCAAACCTTTCATGAGTAGGCCTAGCCTGTTGGCAGGGATTTTGGCCAGTATTTTGAAATCAACATTTAGTAGGGACAAGGGACTATATTAACCACATTTGGTGGCATCCTTGTTAGGCTTTAGTAGAGAAATTCTAAGGGTTTGCCTCATTGATGTTGGAAGCATTCCACTTTCCACTGCTTCCTAATAAAGGTCTCTGACAATGGGGGCAATTTTGTCTATGTAACATTTATAAAAGTCTGTGGGTAACCTGTCGGGGTCCTGGGCCCTACCGGACTTCATTTGCATGATTGCCTCTCACCTCATCCTCCTCAATGGCATCCAACAAAAACTCTCTACGACTGTCATTAATCCACCCTAACACAGTGTCTTCAAAGTATGAAGCGACATCTATATGGCCAGTCTTATGTGCGGTGTAGAGCTGCTTGTAATGAGAAGCAAATATGTTAAAAATGTCCTTTGAGTCTGTGTGCGTCAATCCGTCTTCCTCCTCCACTCCGCATATTGTGTTGGAGAATCGAGGAGACTTGATGGTTTCTGCCAGCGCTTTCCTAGGTCTTTCACCCTCGCCATACACCAGGGCACGAGCGTACTTTGAGAGGAATAGCGATTCTCTTTCTGCAGGGTCTGTGTATTCCATAAGGAGTTTTTTTAGCTGTGCTTGTTTACTGGGAGAATGAGATTCTAACAGGGAGGTCTCAGTAATCTTGATATCCAATTCCAGTTTGGTCAACGGCTTTCTAAAGTCACATAGAATACCCCCATATTTGGCTATGCAAACTCCACAAATGGTGACTTTGAAACCTTCCCATACGCCAGCCATCGTATTGACACTCCCTATGTTTCAGGGGAAAAAACCCTGCAACTCTTGGCAAACCTCCTCCTTGAAGCACGTCTAGAAGTGCAGTAAGAACCAACCTCCATGCTCTATACGGAAATGTGTTTGCCGGGGGTCTTCGCTTCACAAAACAGGGGCATGGTCTGAGTATGTTCTAGCTAAGTGTGTATCCCCCTTAAGCCATGGGCAGAGCCAAGCCGAAATAAACCAAAAATCTATACGGGACCAATTGGCATGTGCATTAGATATAAACGTGCATTCCCTCTGCGTGGAATGCAGTGTCCTCCAAGTGTCTCACAGATGGTGGTCTGTAAGAATAGCATTTAGGAACTGAACTGCCCTAATGAGTGGCTCCATAGATCCCTGGGAACGGTCTAAGCATGCATTCAGAACTAGACCGAAGTCGCCTCCCCATATCAAGTGGGTGGATCTGATATTAACGAATAGATACGCTAGCGTGGCTTAGAAATTCGCATCATCTACATTCGGTGCATAGCAACATACTAATCTTACAGACTTCTCTGCGAGTCTACCCCACATACAACAATACCTCCCCTGGGGATCTTGGAGTGTGCCAACAGGACAGTATCCCACGCCGGCCTTTATAAGTATCGCAGTTCCCCTAGAATAGGTAGAGAAGGAGGAGAAACATCTGCGGGCGGCCCATTTACCAGCAAACCTGAGGGTGGGCCCAAGCTCGAGGTGCGTTTCCTGCAGCATTGCCACTAGTACATGGTGTCTATCAAGATATCTAAGCACATTTCATCTCTTCCCGGGGTCTCTAAAGCCCCTGACATTCCATGTCATCAGATTAAATGCATGGTCAGACGTGCTAGCATGTGAGGCCATTATTTAAACTATGCATGTATGCGATATTTTCAGATAATTTCTATGCTGTAACAGGGTTTGCCTATGTTTTTTTTGTTAACCTGTATCGGTACAATTACCTCCCATATTGTTCTCTCACCTCGTCACTGTGTATGCCAATCAAATACAATTTCAATAAAGATCACCACCCCTCGACCCACGCCTCAATTCCGCAGGTGAATATAGTACCCATGAACTTCCCAAACATTCTTGGACTCCCAAACGAGAGTGAGTCATCTTGGTGATAAATATGATGTCGTCGGTGCAGTTCCCAGCATTGATGCAGTTTTAATCTTGGGATTCACCTCTCAATATTATAAGATCTGCTGTGTCCAACGTAGTAGGACTCACAGTAAAAGAAACCAGATGTGGGGTAATGCTCATAAGAGTCCGACATTCCACTTCGAGTTGACAGGGGTGCCCAGAGTTCAATATTGTATCGGTAGTGTCCAATTTAAACAGGGATATAGTCCATAATACCAGGTAGCTTAACCTAGACATGTGTTATAAACAGGTAATGACGGTGTAACATCAGTATGACTTTTACTTCCTCTGCCTCCAACCTTCTTTTACACTTAATACAGATTATGTTCACTGTACCAGTCTGTGTAATTGTTCCTCTTCTTAGTTGGTGTCTTGATTCTGTGTTCAACAGAGGAGAGTCTGCTTCGGTGGTCTCTCCCCCTCTTTCAACCAGAGGGTTGCGTGATAATGTTTTCTTAAGGAAATCCTGCGCTTGCTGGGGTGTGTTAAATACATGTTGGTTCCCCTGATGGTTCACTCGCAATCTTGCCGGATATAGCATTATTTATGATATGTCCGCTTCTTGCAGCTTGCGCTTCACCGGGACAAACTTTCTGCGGGCCTCCTGCACAGCCTGCGTGAAGTCCGAAAAAATGGAGAAGGAATGGCCTTCATGTTGCAGATCCTTCTTTTCCCTTGCCAGTCGGAGTGCAGTATCTCTATCTTTATAATGCAACACTCGTGCGATTATGGGGTGGGGGAGGACCCGGAGGCGGCCTGGGCTCAAGTGAGTGGTGTGCACGCTGCACTATTAGCACTTTAGAGAATGAGTAAGCCCCAAAGAGATCCAGCAGCAGACGTTTAATAGTGTCTTCCATATGACCCGTGTCTGTTGATTCCGGTACACTAAAAAATTCTTCAATTATTTTGGCACGACCACACTTCTAAGTCCTCATTTGTGGCCGCGATCCCTTTTAGCAACCGTTCCATTCTGTGCATATTTTCTATCCCAGTAGTGGATGTATCCTCCAGTTGGGATATTCTGTTCTCCGCCTCATTGATGCGACCATCGTGTTTTTCTAGCCTATGAGTGATGTAGTCCATTCTTATATCTAGGGCGTCCATCTTAGATTCTGTAGAGTTAAGGTTTTGTTTCATGGTGACCAACAATGAAACGCAGGTCCTCCGCTTCCGCTTGCAAATTCCCCCACACATTTCTGGACGCCGTGTCGCCTTCAGGGCCTCTGGTGGTTTTGAGTGCCTCAAACTGCAGCTTCACCGGTTTGCCCTCAGTTCTGCCCATGGTTGCATTTCTAACTCTTTCGTGATAATCTATCTTGCAGTATTGTACGTGTGCACTCTGCGCTGCGTAGTTTAGTGTAATTATATTTCATTTTGCCGTCTATGGCTGGTAGGGGTTTGTGTTCCATTGTATTGACTGCGTGCTGCCGACCTTTGGTTATTCAGCACAGGCCACTCACTCCTCGGCTATATCCCACAATGTGCACTGGCAGTATGTCCTTAGTTAATATGTATGTGCCCTCTATGCGCTATGTGAATGCGCCCACAAATGAAGCACTCAATTTTCAGGGCTTTAGAAGACTGGTAATCTCTACTCTTTATTGGCCTCGCAGCCTTCTAGCGCTAATTGTTTGAGCTGCCTGTTCAGCGTGGCCGCCAGACGCTCCTTGTTGCAAAAGCGCTATAGTTTACTATTCAGGTGCCAAAAGTGCCTGTTTCTAGTAGGTATGTGCAGTGCTTTAGTTTTTAACAGGCACCCCAGGCGTGCAGCTGTCCTCGTGTCTCCCCCCAACCACCAGCGGCCCGATATCAGTTCTTTCAGGAGGCCACTCGATTTGCGGCCCACCTGTCTCACCGCATAGGTTGCCCCCCTCTCCACTCTCACCTCTGTCTTGCAGGGGGATAATCCAGCAGCGTTGTGGGGTTCTCTTTATCTGGTCGCATTAGCCCTGCGCTGCATGGATGTCCACAGGCCACAAGATGCCCCGGCCTCTCGTGATCGGCAAGCGGGGAGCCCCACCCCCAGTCACTGGGGCGGCACGTCGGAAGCAAGCGGCTCTGTCACCGCCAGTCTGATTGCTCAATGGCTGTAGAACTTGTGCTGTGTTGGCTGCTCTGCTCATATTCTTCTGTGGGCCTCAGGTTAGTGTCTTCAACAATGGTATTTGCAGCCGGCCGTATGCATTAGAGTTGCTCTCTCTGGGTCCTACGTTAGTCAGCCGTCATGTTGCGTCGGCCGGGAGTCTCTGGTTTCATTTTGCTTCTATCTCGCGCTCTGGAGAGATCAACAATTCTCCACCGTCACTCCAATCAGCGCCAATTACCCTAGCTTTTGGGTAAAGAAATGTAACTTTAGGACCTACCCTTACGGAGGATCGTGACGGATTAGAGCTCCGGGCAGCAAGAGTCTCATTAGAGCGCGCCCATTTTGCTTGCCGGCCCCCTAATTGTACGATTGTAAGCCAACTGTGGTGACGCACTTCCAGTTTTGTTTGAATAATCTCCTGCATGAACTGCCATCCGTGAAAGACATTTCAATCTTTCCTCTGTCAGAACACACGCCTCTTCCCTGTTGTGCCATTTCTGCAACAGGTTGTAGGAGAGGGCATGCAATCAACGAAAGCAGGCCACAATTGTGATCCAGCATTCCCTGCAAAGTCAAAATTTCAACACTGGCCATGAGGATTCTGTGGCAGCACGAGGCACTGAGCCTCAACTCGACCAGAAAGACCCACCCCCCCCCACCACTTTCACAACAAAGTGTTACATCAGTCTCCACCAGTACAGCTCAGCACCCTCCCCCCTTTACAGAGCACTGTCACAAAAGATTGAAGAGGTCAGGCGTCGTCCTTTCAAAGCACGCCATTCTACAACTTTTCTTGCTATTTTGCAAAACGGTATGAAAGTGTGTATTGGAATTTAAAACAATGCTCTAAAAAAAAGGAAAGAAAGAAGGCAGATGAGCACCCTTGTCTGCGCAGATATATCGACTACTGAGGCCCGATCGAAGGTAGGCGGGGGGTACCAGAACTAAAACGATACTACCAGGCTACCCAGTTGAGAACATTGGTAGAATGGTCCTGCACAGTCAGAGACTGTTCATGGAGAGGGCCCTATGGAGGATACCATTCCTCCCGAAGCACGCCCGACACCCTAACCTCTACCTGTCCTACATCACCAAATCAGTTCTGAATATCTGGGATAAACTAGCTTCCGAATGAGATCTTACCTCTCCCCCCAACCCCCACACCCACCCCACTGACACTCATAGTAGCGAACCCCGATTTCACACCAGCCCTGAACAATCCAGCGTTCCACCGTGGAGTCAACCTGGATGTAGATTGATCAGACATCTGTTCGACACGGAGGGCCCTATCCCATTCGAAAATGAGTTTTGGCACTATACACAGGTACGCCACTGGGTGATGCAACCAACAGTCCGTCCAGGGGCACAGACACCTCACACTCTTTAAACGCTGGCTGCTTTCAACCCCCACTAACTCACGCTTATTAACACAGTTATATAGATTCCTAACCCCACCAAGCACCCCTACTAAAACTGCAGGTTAACTACGTTGGGAGTCTGAGATTGGGCGGGAACTGACACCGAAGGAATGGGTAGACATCTACTATTGCGCTAGGCACACTCCCTGTAATGCACCAGAGACTGAAACTGCGCCTAAGATTATAACATACTGGTATCCCACCCCTATCAGACTTCACAAGTTTGCACCATCCAAATCCCCGGACTGCTGGTGCCAATGCGGTCTCCCAGGCACTTTAATACACATTTTATGGGATTTTCCGAAAATAGTGCCTTACTGGACAAGGGTCCTTAACAGTATTTTTTTTTTTTTTTTAAGTTTTTGAAAACCTTTATTTGAGGAAATGGATGCATACAAATACGGGCCTACAACCCGGGGGTCGGCCACGGAACAAAACTGAAAAGCACCATTATCAATTAAAGGCACAGAGACGATATTACCTAACGCTGCAAGTCAATGATACTAACTAACTGGAACCACTCGACATAGGATCAAAGGAGGTTAATTTTTATATATTAAACGAATAAAGGATCAGCTGTATAGGTAGCAACCTGGTGCACGTGGCGGGGAACAAACCAACTGTATCATAGCAGTACAGCCAAAAAGCAATAATCAGAAAGGTCCAGAGCATGCAAAGCATAGGTTCGTTTACGGTTCCTCATTGGTAGTGTCCACGCACGACCACTTGTACCCAGAGACAAACTGAACAGCGTTTCCGTAATAATAAAAACCATCAGGGAAACAGATAAGTTGCAATCATTATACAACCCAACCCGAGAAATAAGAAAACAAAAGTACTAAAGAAAAAGTAAAGTAGGGGGACTCCACGTTACTGTACCCGCCCCACGGTGGTAATGGCGAGCAATAATACAAATAGCGAACGTGCTTGGGGGCGAAGCAACTATTCAGGATAAACAGAGCCATGGGTACCATATTACATATAATACCTATTCCTCCCCCCCCAGTAACTCAACCCGCGGGATTACGCACAGTTGTGGAGATCCAAGAAAAGGACACAATAGAGCCATAGAAACAAAGAACTATCTAATAGACCCTAATCCACCCGCCCCACCCTGCACCCCTGCAGAAGGCTACGGCCTACCCCCCCCCCAGCAGCGTGCCTGTCGCCCTAATTATGAACCCGAAATATAGATGAGATGATATAGAGAAAAGGAAAAAGAAAGAGAAAAAAGGAAAGCCTGGGGAGAGGAACCATGTAGCAGATGACGCGGCCCCCGCCCCCCGCCCACACAAACCATGAGTGTGGCCCAAAAGGAAACTGGCAAGTTATACGTAAATATGAAGGAATCAACAAAGTATCACAATTTGGGGCAGTCCATAACTCCGTTCACCGATTAGTAGTCCTCCGAAGTAAGAACCGGACTCATCCTAGCCCTTTCTTAGCTAACTTCACGATGTGTGTCGATCCAGTGGGCATAAAACATGGCGATGAGAAAAGGCCGTGGAAAAGTCGCTGGACGATCAATGGAAGCAACCCATGGGACCTCCTCTGCCGATGGCAATGCAGGAGCTGTTCACGGCAGTCGTGTATACCAGTGTCAATGATCACCAGCGGTTCTAACCGCTCACATTTCGGATCATCGCTACCCCAACCAGAAAGCGGGGAACAATCAACGACCACCTCGGGCCCATCCGCGTCCTCAAGAGACGACCCGGGAGCAATGGCGGCCATCACATCGTCCTGTACACAAGAGTCCCGGGCCATGGCCAATCTCCAACTCCTCAACACTTGCAGGACGTCGCCAATTGTGGGTTCGAGCCCACCAGTGCAGGTCCAAGCGGAGCACAAGGGCAAAGAATCGGCATCCCGGGACATTACACAGGACATGGCACCAGCCGCTATTTTGCGACAATTGCGCCGTCTCTTCGGAATCATCTCCAGGGGTGGGCTCACCAGTAGGGCCCCGGCGGGATCCCCCTCAAGCGCACAAACCGCACCCACGGCGCTAAAATGATGACCACCAAAAGAGGGGGACCCGCCGGCGACACCATTCCGCTAGGCTCACTCTCCGCCACCGAGCGATGGAGTCCGGTACGGCCGGGCGGCAACAAAGGGGGGAGCCACCAACACGGCGTCCCCCACCCACAACTTGCCGCACACCACCTCTGGAGTACCGGACGGTAGTCCCAGGCACGTTCATTTGCCTCCGGGCTCTTCGCACATCGGCATCTTCCGGCCGGCCCCAATCCTCCACCCGAGGCCGCCGCCGACACCGTCTCGCCGGCAACTCGCTAAGGGCGAGGCCCCGGTCTCAACCCCGGGGAGGCTGCACTTTCCGGGAGGACGCCGCTGCGGATCCACTGAGCGTCGGATCCACCAGGATGGATGGTAAGTGACTGCGGAGCTTTGCATATAAGTTGTTGTCCTTTTTTGGGTAGGATGAGTGACAGGATATTCGAGTTTAGGCAGGTAGGGCAGCGGAGCCGAGCTAACGTGCGGCCATCTCGATGTCGAGCTTCGGTCCTTAACAGTATTGACAAATACCTTGAAACAGTACTCCCGAGATTCCCCGCCTAAATCAGTTTGGGCCTCCTCAACGCTCTCACTTTCCCACTAAAATCCTGTACAGGAAGGCAAATTGGGCTGGAGCACATAGCGTCTTTGCAGAACATACTATAGCACTGGGGTACAGACCACACCCCGACAAACCAAGGATGGCTGCACAGACTGTAGTACATTATGGGTATTGAACGAGTTAATCTTACACTTTTGAATCAAAGCTCAGCATTTCACAAGCTATGGAAACCATTTTTGAACCTACGGACGTCAGAATTCCGCGAATTCACCTGCCCTAAGTATCTTCGCCTATTGCGCCTCTCGGAGGCCCCTGCGATCCCCATTCTACAATCCTGAGCAGGGACACGGCTAGGAACATAACACAGTAGCCATTAGTCGAGATCTAGACGGTGGGGGGACTTTTGGGGATGTTAAATGAAATGTAATGCAACCTGTGACTCACAGGCCATGTGCTGATGCCATCTGATGTGAAGAAATTTGCAATAAAGAAAATAAAACCATTAAAAAAACTGCGATAGCAAATAATTCCAGTATCAAACTACAATATTTGATCAATGATGCTCAATTTATGGAATTTATAGCCTTTTAAATTTTTTAACAACTACACATAATTATACTTTACTCCATACCACATAAATAAACCTCAGTAAAATCCTCCCTACGCCACATAGCAACAATTCACATAAAAGCACTCCACACCATGCCACATAATTCCCCATAAAATAATTTCACTTAATGCCAGTGTCACGCCACACAGTTCTAATCCACATATTTCCATTCCACACCACATAATTCCACACAAAACTACATAATTCCACTCTACAACACAATTCCACTACAAATCACATACATCCAATCCACGCCACAGAAGTCCACATCATGCCACACAATTCAACACCACACCACATAATTTCACTCACCTACATGCCACTCCACAACACACAATACCACTCCAGTATCTCTAGCATCGTGTATGTCTTTTTGGCTGTCCAGTATACGTAGGAAATCAGTTTCATCCGGTGGGAGATGCCAGATAGAAAGTCGACGGCTGTATGGCTGTAAAGCTGCTGCTTATACACAGATTCAGACAGTGCAGTTAGATAGCATTTTTGATCGTATATTAAAGATCATGTAAAAAGAAATCATATCTGCGAATTAGCTGAGCTTAAAATGCAATGATGAATATGATCATCTTTACAATAAACACATTTAGAGGACAGAAAAGACTAGAGAAAGCAGTGCGAGTGCGTACAGAGCATGTAGAACATGCAGAGTTTTATAGAGCAAAATACTAATGACGGATTTTCCAGGTTCAAATATATTTATTGAGCGAAATTATTTTGTGTTAAAAAATGTACAAACAAGTGCAAAAATATAAAACAAGGAGTACAAAACTTGCATTTTGCAGATGTAATCGCCTAACCAGCTTTCACAGTCTATGCTTCTAAACTGTAAACGAGTCATGACAGAAAAAAGAGGCACTGTCGATTCTATCAATTGGCATTTAACAACTATTGAACCAAAATCTGTACACGTACAAGAAGTGAAGCCTGCAAAAGGATGGAAGCTTTACCACTGGCAGGGTGAGATTAACACATTTTAGATCGGGTTTGCAGACCAGTTCATAACAGAACCTTACACAGGAAACTAATACATGCGCTCTGTTATGTTTATCATGTGTCAAAAGTTAACTAGCAACTACTTTCACACCTGAGGAAGTACTAAAGAACTGACTTGACAGCCAACATGTGTTACTTCGCAGGCCTAAGAATCGAAATATACGCAGTGACAAAAACAAGCCTTGGCAAAGCCTACATTTATAGTCTTTCTTTGAAAGGTGGTAAAGTAAAAAAACAAATGGTGGGCATTATCAAGAAAGGAGATGTCCAGAAGCAAATCGCCGCTGCTCGGCCTTAAAAAAAACAACAACAAAAACCTGAAAAAAAGCACATAACAGGGAGGAGCAGTACATTGGTGGGGGAGCAGAAGGGACAAACAAGTCAACCTAAAAACGTCTGTAGAGTAGTCAGAAATGCAAGATGAACCATAATAACTTCATGACAAAATTAAAAAGAGAAATGCCTTCAAATCCGGGACTGGTGTAGTTAATGTTACTTGAATTAATAAAATTGCAAATGTACAGTTATCCTTGCCAACAAGCACAATCAGTATTTGAAGTATGTTAGCAACTATCATAATCAATTTTCATTCAGCTTGTGGAAATCCCTTCCTGCATTGCAACTGAACTGACGACCCACTGAAGTCGTTGCACAAATGGTAGCGTGAGCACAAGTGGTCCCAGGCCCCTTCTGCCCTTCTCTGCCCCCCCCCCCACACATTTACTTTCTCATGCAAAAATACATCAGATGTTTCTTGTTTTAATAATGTGGATTGACCGTGCGCATTTTCTTTTTCTTTTATTTTCAGAGAATGTGCTGTAGACCTGCAGGTCGAATTTCTCTTTCTACCTTCTTGCATCCCTATTAAACTTCACTCAGTATGCGTCAAAGAAGGCCATCCTAACAGGCACAGGTTTCTCTATGTGACATGCACAGGATATAGCGCCTATGCCTTGAGACAGACCACAACGTTGCTATCCTAAAGCCTCTTAAATTCCATTTTGAGTGCTTACTCTAATTTCAAAGTCTTTTGGGGGCTTGCACCACAAATACGTTTCGTGCATTTGTTCAAGGTGTACCCTTGCCCACTGACATCTCCCTTTAATGGACAATTCACCCATTGCAATAGGAAGGAGTTCGGAGCCAAATGATGTGCTGCTGAACCGAAAGGAGGCTAGAGAACCTTTCAGCCAAAGCTGGGAAGACTCGCACAGTACCCCTAAAGCCTTACAATCAGCCGTAATGCTGCATACACGCCCAGACTTGGGACCAGATGAATTCCACACTCCCAGAGCTTGCAAGGGTCTCCATGGGAAGATTAGTGTTATCTCAACTTGCCAGCCTTTTGCTGCTGTCATATGATAAACAGAATCACATTTTGAAAGGTTGAACATTACTTAATTCCATTTTTTTAAAACATATTTTATTGAATTTTAAACATCATTGATACAGTAGAAAAACCTGAACGGCACCTGATGCCACCAGCACCCTACTCATTATGACATCAGTCTTAACATTTTCCAACTTGCGGAACCGTCCCCTTCCCTCTCCTCCCATGAGTTGTACCCCTGACTATTATTTCAGTTCATTGGGTTCTACCCAGAAACGTCACCACAGCTGTTATAGATTGCATGGAGAATTCCCTACCCTCTTCCATATGGTTGGGGGAATGGAGGGCACGGAATCAAGGATCAGCTCATTCATACCCAATCGTTTCTAGGGTAGGTTGGGGACATTACTTAATTCCACTTCCCCAAGAAAGGCATCATGAGGTTTTAAAATGAGCTAAGGCAATCAGTCTTAGCCAGGTTCAAGAGGCAAAACTAAGATGTATGTATGTGTATGGTGTGATTTGGTCAAAAGGCAACATAGTCCTGTACAGGGTTAAAGGTAAACATACGTTTAAACACCTTTTTTAAGTGCTCTCTGGTTCCTAAGCAAAACCAAAGGGGATGATGGACGGAGTGTTGAACATTGCAAGCACTCACCCCCAGTCAACTGATCTGGGTTTAATCCATCATCATTCTTTAGTTCACTCCGCCACCCCAGTTCAGACATGGGAACAGTCCAGCCCGAACTGCCAAGCCATGTCTTCCCTGGACTGTAAACAAGCATCCTGGGACCGGTTTCGGGCTCAAAGCCCTCATCAGCCAGGCTATCTTGAATCCAGTGGCAAAGTGAGCAAGGGACCCACATCTGGGCATACCCTGCCAACTTAGGGCGAACAAAGCAAAACCAAAGGGGATGATGCCGGAGTGCTGAACATTGCAAGCACTCACCCCAGTCAACTGATCTGGGATTAATCGATCATCATTCTTTAGCTCACTCCGCCATCCCAGTTCAGACATGGCCATATGCAAATCAGTCTGACCCTGTGCCTCATGGGAACAGTCCAGCCCGAACTGCCAAGCCATGGCTTCCCCGGATTGGAAACAAGCATCCTGGGACCGGTTTCGGGCTCACAGCCCTCATCAGCCAGGCTATCTTGAATCCAGAGGCAAAGTGAGCAAGGGACCCAAGTCTGAGCATACCCTGCCAACCTAAGGCGAAGAAAGCAAAACCAAAGGGGATGATGGACGGAGTGTTGCACATAGCAAGCACTCACCCCCAGTCAACTGATCTGGGTTTAATCCATCACCATGCTTTAGCTCACTCCACCACCGGTCCTAGGATGCTTGTCTCCAGTCCAGGGAGGACCTGGCCTGGCAGTTCGGGCTGGACTGTTCCCATTGGGCGCAGGGTCAAGATTGAATTGCATATGGCTGGGTCCAACCTGGAATTGCATGGTGAGCAAAAAAACGATGGATTTAGGCCATGATCTCTGTACTGGTGTGAATGTGTCACATTGTTCTACAATCTGTCCATTAATTATTGTTTTGCATCTGGTTTCTAAAAGCAAAATAACTTTTATAACATTGTAATGTAGTGTTCTTAACCCCTTCAGTGCTGATGACAAAGCCAGCTCGTCATGGGCTTTACCTGCCCTGTGCTTATGACGAGCTGGCTTTGTCATGTAAAGTGGGATTTATGGAATGGCAGCACCCAGCGGGAAAACCCCTAGCAGCCAAGGTGTTTAAAAGAAGAGCGTTTTCAGCTTTTTCATAAGATGGAGCAGGGTTCTATTACTTAGGATTTATTCAGAGGAAGCATTCCCATGTTTTCCCAATAACTTTTGTTTTAGATTTTTAGATTTATGTGTATCAGTAATAGAATACATTGTCCGTGTTTGCACCCGGTGCCCCAATTTGAAAGTGTGCTGTGCGAAAAGAGACGCTGCGCCTTCTTTGTTATACAACCCCTAGTGTGATGGGTTTTTCTGGGACTGCTTTTCTGCATTCAAGCTGTCAGTTTACAGGTATTAAGATTTCAAGAAAAGACAGCAATGCTTTTCAGTCCGGCATATTGCACAGTTAACACAGTACCCCATCATGAAGTGTAGTTTTGCTTGTGCTAGTGACCTAGGTACCTGCTCCCGTGGCTCTCTCAACTGACCTCAGAGGTTGCACTGATTTGGTTAAAACTGAGAAACCGATCTAGCAGAATTCTTCCAGTTTACTTCAAGATTTTAATAGTTCAGGCCGATTTCATTTTAGGCTCTTGTTGTCATTTCCTGTTTTAGTCTTATTTTGCTTTAACCTCCGCTTCAAAATGAACCACTCCTTTTTTTGATGAGACTTACTTTCCATTGCATTTTCACTTGACTCCAGCACATTCACCCTTTGCACTGGAAATGGTTTTTGATGCCTGGTACAATTCAACAGTTTGTTCAGTCAAGAGTGATATTGTTTTTGAGTGACTTTTTTAATTTTATTTTTTTAACTTTGGATAGTCTTTCAAATGACAGTTTTCTGTAACAGCTTCCGGTGATGCAACAAATATTCGATTCCAGTCCGTAACCTATACATTTACCACTCCTGTCTTTTCATTATCATGGGAGAATAGCCAGCATCTCCTGGAAAAAAGAGAACCCTGGTTCAGTGCTGAATATGATCCAGAGAAGTAGCTGAAGTATTAGGTCGAAATGTTACTGGTAGTCTCCCAATAGAAGTCAGTCGTGACTTCCAGAATTTACTGACAGCCGCTGGTAACGGGGGAAAGCATACGTGCCACTGTTGTATAGCATTTTAGGACCCTAGTGTAATTTTCCATATTCATGCCCTTATATAGGTATAAATCACACTGTCCTTATATAGGCATAGAAATAATAACCATATTTAGACATAGCTCATGCAGTCCAAATACGGCATGGCTACTTCCACTAGTTCCGAAAATTCACAACGATTTCTTGGAAAACTCGGCTTCAGCAGTTAGGGACTTCACCTTGCTTGAATATTGATTTGTCCAAGAACTCATGGAGTTTTCAAAGAACTAAGACTCTTTGATGATGTTATTATGTCCACCTTTACTACAAAGTCGGCACCTTCAAGGTATAAATATGCCCACACTTGCCCAAGCAAACACACGGTGGTTTGGAGCAGTTCGACTATCTACTTGCCCGACGCATCCCGCTACAGCAAGTGCCGAAGGAAGCCGACCCTCCAGCAGACGGACGCTGTCTTTTCTCTTGCCGAGAAATCCAGCTCCAGTGTTTCCAAACCTCCCTTGGTAGTTGTTGGGAAATCGAGTCCTGAGACTGACCTCCTTCATGGAGCTGATTAGACCCTAAGAGAAATCTTGGATAGATTCTTGGCAAAAAGAATACTAAACTTATGCTACACCACACTTACTTCTCCCCTCGTACTAAACTTGGGTTAGGTACATCTGGGTAGGCGTATTATAGAAGCACCATTTGAGTACTTTTTAGCCTTTACTTATTTATGTATGTATTTTATGGCTTAGAAACCATAGCATACTTTTATAGTATTGTTTTATTATACTCTTCTTGCTGTATGCATTATACTTTACAACCAGTATCGCGATTGTAGCAGTTCATTTCTTCTGCATGAGAAAGAAGACTGTTCAATAAATACTTGTATTGAAAACGCCTGTCTCTCTTTTTCTCTGCACCTCTGATGAAACAAAGCATGCACAAATGACTGAGTAAAATATCTATCCATTGTTTCCACGATTCTGAAGATCAGTTTTATCTTGGGGAAACAAAGTTGTCATGTTTATGCGGTTGTCAGAAACTAATCCCTTCTTGTGAATTCGATAAAGTTTCTAGTGACCTCTGAGCTAGATGGCACTCACAATTAAGTTGAATATATTTGATAGAGACCTAGTAGACATAAATCCAATGTCACATCTATCGGATATATTATTCCAATGCGCAGAACCTATTGGGAATATAGGAATACACTACACCACAAGACATTGTTTTGAATTAACCCTGACAGGTCAGGGGTACTCCTCGTGGGGGTTTGCTGCAATTGTTGGACGGATGGAAGTAAAATGGGGGCTCCACCTCCAGCAAATCCAGAAAACTAGACGTAGGCCAGAAATCTCAGATCACTACCACTAGTAATCTCAGAATAAACGCTAGCAGCCATATCCCTTCACCGGGAAAAGCATCTGCTTCTGCTGATGCATTTGGTAAAGCATCCAGCGGCATCACTAAACAAGCTACGTGTTCAGAAGTGTAGCCATTATTAAGGCAGCAAGTGCAGTGGCGCTGGGCCCAGGGTGCAAGGACACAAAGCACCACAATTATGCCAGTTTTACTATCCAACTACGGTGCAGAGGACCCCATTTTGCTTTAGGGCCCATGTCTATCTGGCTATGCCACAGCATGTATATAAGTGAGACACAAATAAGTCTGCTTTCAGCGGACCTCCAATCACTGATCCCGTTATGAAAGGCATTTTAGAAGCACATTTCATCATTGAGCCAAAGGTCACAAAACACTTTGGAAGGTTCTGCTGGAGCCTGAGAGCAGGTCCCTCACAATATGTTCATGAAACGTAGAACCCAGATATACATAATAAACTACTGGACGGGCCCCTGGTTAGACATTACACTCTGAAGGTCCCATGGATTATTTCCATCAATTGGCTGAAGAGGCTAGGCTGGAGTAGAGAATTACCCATGATACATTACTCCAGCGAAAACACAGCACGCAAGCGACAAAGCTCTGTATAACAATGTCACCAGGAATTAACAAACCACTGTTTCTTAAGAAAGCAACACAAACAGGTGCAGCTTTATGGTGCTCTGACAAACTGTAGAGTCTCTGGTTTTTCTCAACTAGAACCACAACATTCAGAGGTACAACATACATTCCAACACATGCAAAGATATTTTGAACACACTTGTGTATTTGATAGTCGTTATGTAGCCACGTGTTACAAATTTACAATTTACAATTTAAGGACACTTTTAAATAAACAACGATGGAACGCTTTTGGACTTAGACACTAGGCGGGCCAATACCCTCGAGACTACCAGAGTACCCCTGTTACCTCACCCACGGAAGCCGGGTGCTTAGGTCTCTTTTGGTGTCGGGTTTAGTCATCGATTTCAATGGAGATCTGCAAAGAAGTGCTGCAGGCGACCAGAGGAAAACAGTCCAGGTGGATCGAAGATCTGTAGAACCTGAAAGCAGAAGGGTCAGGGTATGGGTTACTTGCCAGTGACCAGGGCGGCAATAGTTAGATGCCACCAGATGTCGGTTGATTTCAGGTGAGGAAGTGAAGCTTGTCTTCAGCCACGAGGAACAGGAGGAGCCGTCGACGACCAGGAGCTGGATTCGAGCTGTCCCACGAAGGGTCTAGTTGACAGCGGTGTCGGTATCCGGATTGGACCCAACAAGCCTTGGCAAACGCAACCCACGCAGGCGGTCGAGATGGGCTTCGGTGCAGACCAGCAAGGTCTGAGGAACTTCTCCTTTGCAGGTAAGTTGGAGCAAGCCTACCTTTAAGGTCCCTCCTATGGGTATAACTGGGAAGGGGGTGGTTACACCCCTTTCCCTTTGTCCAGTTTCGCACCAGGGCTGCGGCAGAGTGCTCCAGCAACCAGTTTGAACTGGGAAATGCATAGAGACCTTGTGTGCCCCAGGCAGTGTCTGGAAAGCATTCACTGAATGCAGCCCTCCCTGCCCCAATACACTAAAGCCTGTCTGGGGAGGTGCCAGCAATTCCCTGGACAGGAAACCTATTGTCCAGGCCTCCCCTGCCGGAGTTTCGCCCAGCAGCAGGAGGGCAGACTCGTGTCTGTGGCAGCAGAATCCATTTTGTGATGATGAGGCTCTGTTTAACTTTAATCCGGTTTACCAGTAAGTACATGTCTTCTCCCTCTAGAAGGGTGGAATGCTACCCCGCCGCCAGAACGGGCGGGGTGGGCTAGTATTCCAAAGTGTTCGACACCTTACACAACATGTTTTGATAAAGCCAAACCAAAGTTAGCATTAACTGCGAGGATTATAATGCACTTAAGAGCATATGGTATGGCTATATCATAGAACAGCTATAAGGAGATGGTTCGAAAGCTGCAGAGGGGCTCCGCTCATGCTAGGGCACCCTCTCACATAAAACCAAGCACTCTGCCTCCAGGATTGTTAAGGCCTGCCATATTAGTGATTTATAGGTGTATATATGTCTATATGTATATATAGACTAGCAGCCTGCCCCGACGTTGTCCGGGGCAGAACTGTGTGCAAAGGGTTTTAAGGGGGCAGCACCGCTGCAGGAGACGCGCAGCAGAGCGGCCAGCCCCGGGAGCAGCAGAGTCGGGGAAGGAGTGGACTGAAGGGGCGGAGGAGGTAGCGCGGCTGAGAGCCGGGGGGAGCGGCACGTACCTGGGGCTGGTGCTGCTCTGGGCTTCTTCGGCAGGAGCAGCAGAGCCGGGGAAGGAGCGGAGTGAAGGGGCGGAGGAGGTAGCACGGCTGAGAGCTGGGGGGAGCGGCACATACCTGGGGCTGGTGCTGCTCTGGGCTTCTTCGGCATGTACCTGGGGCTGGTGCTGCTCCGGGTTTCCATGTCCCCCAAGGTGACGAAGGAGTCAGGGGCCCCTGTGGTTGTAGCACACATTGCGCTCCGGTTTACTTTACCAGAATGGCCGACCCCGTCACTGTTATGTGATGTCAGCATGCCTACTGCATTCAACGTCGTTAACACACACGCCCACCTCAGACATGGCGCTACTTCCAAGGGACTACTTTGGCAAAGAACGTACTTTTCCCTTGCCACATATATTTTTTGATGCTATATAGCCTATGTCCATCTGCTTACCCTGACATTTCCAACGCTGTATTGGGGGTTTTGATTGGCGCTGTGGTTCCTGAGTTTACCCGCCTCAAAGGTTCACAGTTCTCTCTTTATAATAGTAGTATAGATATAGGTATACTATATCTAAGTAAGGGGTGATTACACCACCTTACCCAGGCTGTGAGAACAGACCTGTGGTGTCAGTTTGAAAGGCAAACCAGGGCTTGCACAATACATGCTGCAGCCCCTGGTAGGTCTAGGGTGCACCTATGTCCTGGGTACCTATGGCACACTATACAGGGGCTCACAAGGATTACCCAGTACCAATCTGGTATGTACTTAAAGTACATGGTATCAATTTAAAGAGAGAACAGCCGGGCTGTAGGATTGATTAGCTAGTCCACAGCCACACTAAAGTCGAAAAACCAGAGAATCACAGCAAAAAGTGGGGGTAACCATAGGAAGCAGACCCTACTTTCCTACAATTTGCAATACCAGAAACCTTGAATGTTCTTTTCTGAAAGAACATGAGGAGATTTTTTTTAATTGAGTGTATTTAGAAGTATGTGGTGGCTATGTCCTTTCTGTGACTTTATGGTGAGTCATTTCTGACTTTCAAATGGTACATCATACGGATACCACACACTGCAAGCAATAGGCGAAAGAAAAATATATTTCCTGTAACTGAGCACACGGAAACTACTAAATATTTAAACTTGTTTTTACAGTTCAGCATTTGATAGGACAGGGCTACAGGAAGTGGAAACAGATCCTAGATTTCAAATTCACTGACGTCTTAAAATGCAAATTACAAAAATCAGAACTGAGCACACACAAAAAAAAAGAAATCACAAGTTCTCAGTGCTCATTTTTCCTACTACGATGTCTTTTTTAGCAGACCCAGACCTTTCTGTAAAGAAAAATATACTGGCGCCTCAGAGAAGCCTTAGCAAAGGCAATAGGTCTCGCCTATGTAAAAGCTATTGGTTTTGCCAAAGTGTTTTAGACAAGTTGTACACCAGCATGGCTGCTATTTAGCCTGGCTAGAAGTTATTGGCGCAGAGGTGAGTGCCGTAGAGTGGAGTGCCGTGGAGTGGAGTATCGTAGAACTGAGTGGATGGTTGTTGAGTGGCATGTGGTGGAGTGTCATGGAGTGTTGCAGAATGGAATGGAGTGGAGTGGAGTGGAGTGGAGAAAAGTAGAGTGGAGTTGAGTAGAGTGTAGTGGAGTAGAGTGTAGTAGAGTAGAGCGTAGTGGAGTTGAGTAGAATAGAGTAGAGCGTAGAGGAGTTGAGTAGAGTGTTGTGGAGTTGAGTTGAGTAGAGTGTTGTGGAGTTGAGTGGAGTTGAGTAGAGTGTTGTGGAGTTGAGTGGAGTTGAGTAGAGTGTTGTGGGGTTGAGTAGAGTTGAGTAGAGTGTTGTGGGGTTGAGTAGAGTGTTGTGGGGTTGAGTAGAGTAGAGTGTGGTGGAGTTGAGTAGAGTGTTGTGGAGTTGAGTGGAGTTGAGTAGAGTGTTGTGGAGTTGAGTGGAGTTGAGTAGAGTGTTGTGGGGTTGAGTAGAGTTGAGTAGAGTGTTGTGGGGTTGAGTAGAGTGTTGTGGGGTTGAGTAGAGTAGAGTGTGGTGGAGTTGAGTAGAGTGTTATGGAGTTGAGTAGAGTAGAGTGTGGTGGAGTTGAGTAGAGTAGAGTGTTGTGGAGTTGAGCAGAGTAGAGTGTTGTGGAGTTGAGTAGAGTGTTGTGGGGTTGAGTAGAGAAGAGTGTTGTGGAGTAGAGTGTTGTGGGGTTGAGTAGAGAAGAGTGTTGTGGAGTAGAGTGTTGTGGAGTTGAGTAGAGTAGAGTATGGTGGAGTTGAGTGTTGTGTCGTGGATTAGAGTGTCGTGGAGTGTCGTGTCGTGTCCCGTGGAGTCGAGTGCCGTGGAGTCGAGTGCCGTGGAGTCGAGTGCCGTGGAGTCGAGTGCCGTGGAGTAGAGTGCCGTGGAGTAGAGTGCCGTGGAGTAGAGTGCCGTGGAGTAGAGTGCCGTGGAGTAGAGTGCCGTGGAGTAGAGTGCCGTGGAGTAGAGTGCCGTGGAGTAGAGTGCCGTGGAGTGGAGTAGAGTAGAGTGGAGTGGAGTAGAGTGGTGAAGAGTGGAGGGACATGGAGTGAAGTGAACAAGTGGGTTGTGGAGTGCAGAAGAGTGGAGTGGAGTAAAATAGCGAGGAGTGGCATAAAGGGAGTTGAGTGTCGTAGAGTGGAGGGGCATATAGTGAAGGGGCTTGGAGGGGGGCAGAGTGGAGGTGGGCCGTGTGGAAGGGTACAGGGTAGTGGGGTGCAGGGCGGTGTGTCATAGAGAGGAGTGGCATAGTGGAGTGGCATAGAGTGGCATAAGGTTAAGTGGAGTGGCACAGACTGGAGTGGTGTAGAGTGGCGTAGAGTGGAGTAAAATGGCCTTGAGTGGAGTAAAATGGCCTAGAGCGGAGTAAAATGGCCTACAGCAGAAGAGTGATAGGTTAGAAGAGACCCGACTCCCCTTCAATAAAATATCAGCCCTGGGGGATAGGGTCCCTGGGCTTCTGAGAACAAGCTTGGCATAGCCAATAGGTCTCGCCTTTGGGATCTTATAAGTGTTTAGTTATCCAGCACAAAATCCTTGGTGCATCAACATCAACTGTTGCAGAGCTAAACACTTATAAGGTCACAAAGGCGAGACCTATTGGCTATGCCAATGCTTGTTGCAAAATGCAGTGAGGTCACAAACTCCAAACCAGATCACTTGTGACCACAAAAATGCTTTGAACATCTAGCCCATGGCTCTTCTAGCTGACAAGTTAAAACTTTTTGATTCTGCTGGTTTTACTTTGAAAGAGAAAATTACATAGATTGGTCCAAAGATCACCGACCTTGCACCAGGAAGCCCAGCACCTACAGCAGTGGTCACTCAGGATCAGGCGCATTGCCCATTGGGCTCAAAGGGCTTCAGCATCTTTTTAATTGAGATTTTTAAAACAAAAAGTATAGGCAAAGTATTCAAGAAAGAGGAGCAATCGCCTAGTGGGGTATGAGGACTGTGAGACGGAACAGCATGCTTTGCTATCTAGTTGTAGAATCAAGGTACCATCATGACGCAACATAACATAGTAACATTTAATCTTAGTATCCTAGATCATAGGTGCTTGAGACGAGTAAGGAGCTATAAGAGGACAGGCGAGTGTTGAAGTGCCAAGAATTCTATAAGATGCCACCTCACCTACCGGTAGTGAACAGCAATGTAGAGCAGACTTTTTGTGCAGTGGAATGCGTTACTATTACCTAATTTTTAAGGGTGTGTAATATACCGATCTTGGAAGGATGAAAGAGTGAGCTTGCCTAGGCATGATTTACGTGTAGGAACCGCAGGTAAAAACCGATGTCAGGAGCGAGCATCTGATTTACTGACACATCTTGCCAGTAACACATAAAGGGCATCTTTTGGTCTATGCCGTACTTCAGGACTAGAGGATAAAATGTGTTTTGAAGCAATATGGTTGAAATGTGATAGCATGGCCATGCCTGCCCAAGAGGCATGGCCCTTTAACACCGTGAAATTCAAACAACTGTACGCTGTGAAAAACGTTATCCATCCACAGACACACACATGCGAAACAGAGAGAGAGTGAAGGGTGGGAGAGAGAGAGAGATGGGGCGGAGGGGGGAAGAGAGAGCGAGTGAGAGAGAGATGGGGGGAGAGAGAGAGAGCGAGACATGGGGTGGAGGGGGGAAGAGAGAGAGAGCGAGAGATGTGGCGGCGGGGGGGGGGGGGTCGAGAGAGAGATGGGGCGGGGGGAAGAGAGAGAGAGACGACCTTCATGTGTAGCGCTTGCACCTGCTGGGGCCCGGGGCCTCTAACACCAATGTTCCCTGAAAAAGATTGTCCTCAACGTATGGACGACAGTGACCCACTCGGCGGTGACTGGCCTGAGTTTGGCACTTTATGCCACTCGCACTCACTCCACAGACAGCTTAACACAGGTACACCAAATGCACAGAATTCAAATATTTGGCCATAAACTAAAACGAGAGCATGGAAATATGTTGTCCCCAGTGTTGCCACCATTGTGATCAGGAGAATGGAGAAACAAAAGGCGATACTAGAATTTTTTAAAATCAGAATCCATCATACTATATACACATTTTTTTAAGCTTCCTTTAAGTTTGCTGTATTCTGTTGGAATGTAATCACTAATTGTAAACCTAGTATGCTACCCTCAGTGTATGAACACCTTACCTTCCCAAGACACAGTTCTCGATAGGAAGCGGATAGTACTCTGTGAAACGTAGTTGGGAAAGACGGTTTTATGCTTTGTCATTCTGACCAATCTGCGAGCATTCTCTCTACCCTCATGGCCAATTATATCCCAGCACGACCCTTAAGATCGGCAGACCTCGAATTGGCCGTGGTACCGCGCTTTAAGCGAAGCAGGGCCGGCGGACGCTCATTTCGAGTGCGGGCCGCTGCTTTGTGGAACTCCTTACCCCCGGCAATTCGCGCTATGAGCGATTTGCTTTCTTTTCGTCGCGCTGTGAAAACATTTTTATTCCCTTAGTTATTTGCTTGTGCTGTTTTATTTTAGTTGTGTTGTGTAGCTGCCTTGTCGGGCGCCAGGACGCTCCTTAGCTGGAGCATCTGTGCGCCAAATAAAAACCACATAACATAACATGAGACATGCATGCATTCCAAAACCCCTAAATAGAAAATGTCGGTATGCCAGAGATCCAGGGCCTCGCTCAGCTCAAACCACATCTTGGCACAAAAATAAAAAGTATGGCCAAATCCTAACACCCTATTTAACAAGCATTGGCCGTGCAACAGTAATAGTAACGGCGCGCGGCCGTGAAAGAGAAAGTCATCGCGATCACGATCGCGATCGCTGTGAAAGCGAAATTGATCACGATGACGCGCTAAAGCACGCAAGGGATGCACACGCATACTTTTGCGCGTGAGCGCAAGCTGGTGGCCGCTTTGGGAGCACTTCCAAAAGCCGCTACTAAATGTCTCTCTGAGCAGCGCATGCGTGCTGACTCAGCGAGACCTAAAAATGAAGGGGGTGGGCACGTAGCTTCCCTCCCGATTCTCCTTGTGGGCCCGGGCCCTATTTAGGCTTGGGGAGGGGGGCCAAGCGCCCCCTCCCCCTAAATAATGAATGCACTGCATTGCCACCCACCGGAGTATTGTTATAAATTGCGCAGCAGCCCATGCTTTTTTTTTTATTGTGCTGCAGATTGTCGGTTAACTTACGGGAACATTTAGAGAAAAATGCTTCTATCTTGGACCCACCAACCACTCCCTCACCATGCCTAGGGGGTCAGGGTATGGTATCCCGACCCTTCCCCCTAATTGCCTATTTTAAACCTTTTTTTAGGACTCAGGACTGAGTCCTGCGTTCTAAGATGGCTGTTGACATATCCTTTTTGATGTGTTGGCAACAAATCAGATTTCACCATGAGGTCTGTCAGCCCATTAATCCTCTGTGGTGTGGAATATACGTTGTTTAGCATTTTTTAGCTCAGAAACCACTGAATGGATTTACATCAAAACACTCTTTTTGGACCACAATCTAGCTTTCTGCCAAATTTGGAGTAATTATGTTCAGCCGTTTGGGATGTTGCAACATTTTCTATGGAGAAATGAATAGGGAAAATGCGTTTTGGAACCACCCCCTTTTTTCTTGGATCACCCGAAACATTACATGCACAAACTAGACAAAAAGCAGAACTTTTTTGGAAAGTTATTAGCAACACAAAAGATGGATTTCTTATGGAAAATACAATCCTAACTATAACTACCTAGTGGTGACCTCAACTGGGTAAAATATATCTCAAAAGCATTTTTTATCTCATAAATCAAAGAATTCCAAAGCTACTGCAGGAGTCCTTAGTGCTTTAAATGGGCAAGCACTGTCCAGTACTGAATACCTGTAGCTGTTTTGAAAGGGAGAGTATCGGTACTGCTGCAATGCATTTAATAGGAGAGTACCAACACTTCTCAGGAGGAAGCTGGTACTTTAAAAAGTGAGCACCCGCACTTCTATATTTCCATTGAATTACTGGGGGTTCTACTGGAGAGTTACAAATCATTTATTTATTGCTGCCATATGAAGCAAAAATGGTTTTGTATCGCTCAAAGATGGCACCTGTGTAATTTTGCATGTTAAACTCCTTTTTGGGAATAGTATTGCCTCTCTTTTCACAATCTTTGAACCACTCTGTGTGGGAGTATTATGGGAGTATGGTTTATCATTGCCTGACCTGTGATCAAGGAAACACATCGGGGTTATTGCTGCCTTATGAAGCAAAATAGGAATTTCACAACATCCCGGGAAACATGCATGCTTTCCTTTAGAATGAAAATTAATATGAATATATATATATGTATTTATATAGCTTTTAAGATAAGCATGAATTCTGTTTTTATAGCTTAAGAACTGAATTTATTCTGCTGAGAAGTTAGTAAGTATAATTGTGGGAATCATTCATCCATTTATCTATGTCTCTGTATATCCCTCTTTTTGGTACCCCCGACTGTTTACATTACTTGAGACTTTGCACATATTGCGTATTTTGCACAAAGTATGGTTGCATATACAGCAGCAATTTAAATTTACTTAACATTCGTTCAGTAAATATTGAATTTAGTCTCTAGAATAGTAAATATGGCGCCTATGCACTTTATGGTAGTTTGTATTGGTTATTGTAATTTTTGCACACTCAGGAGAAAAATCAGGTGATTTTCCTCCTAGCACTTTTTGCACTTTATAAAAACATATGTTTCCATTATGGTCACATATGGGTTCTATGTTATCACTTAAATAAGCACGTTTTGGACAAAGACGACGCAAAAGCTCAGTTACGACATCACCTAGTACAATGATATATAAGAAAGATCATATTCTAAATGGTTTTTTAAATATAGTTGTGATGAGTAATTGGGTCTTGAAATACGTGAACAGGAATTCTTTAACTGATTCTTAGTGGTATTGTGGTTTTTGGTTAGGATTAGATTCAAATGGTCCATACATTAGGATCTTTTTTTACAAAATGGGCATTTAAGCCATTATTAACAATCAAAATGTATTATACCATAAATAATGTGTGAATCAAACAAGACATTAATGATGAAATATCGGAGCTTTCAATTGCATATGTCTTCTATAGCACTGTCACTTTAAAAAAGCTAGTGGTTCACAGAAATGTTATCATGTGATCAAGGCAGGGATCTGCCGAAATGCGTCGTGATGGCTGGTGGTGTTTCTGAATAAAGAATTGCACTGAATCTGGGTTTACCTCGTTTACTTCACAAGTCCTATGAGGAAGTTGTGCTTGGAGCGGGCTTTGCAGCATATATATATATATATGCTGCAAATGGTCCAGTGGAAGGCTAGCAGTAGCCGAAACGCGTAGGCCGTCCGATTTAATGCACGTTATTTTGCACATGGTGTGTGAATAAAGAAACTTTTGAAAAATCCTACCTGTTTGCTGTGCCGTGACTTCTGCTGGGTGGGTCGAAGCAAGGAGAATCCAAGAAATATATATTTATATACATATATATAAATATATATAAATATATATATATATATATATATATATAAAAATATATATACATATATATTCTGCTCCAAAGGTACACCGATAGCGAGTCACTCCGAAGGCGGGTGCTGTAGCGCGGCGGTGTACCGGGCCAATATTCAAGTCAATGACACTGACGAAGGGAGTTTTCCCGAAACGCGTCTGTTGAAATAAAGTTTGGCGTTCAAACGCTTCTACGACCCCGCGAGTGCTGTGTGTCTTTGGAGTGAAACTGGCAAGGACATCCTTTGAAGCTTGAAAATATATATATATATATATATATATATATATATATATATATATATATATATATATATCACAAGTCTCTCACCAAATATGAGGAAGTAGGACGAGTGCCCAGAGGTTTATGGATATTACTGGCACCCAGCTTCGAGGAACCTAATCCTGCTATGCTGAAAGAGTGGGGGGCCAGTAATCTTGAGGCCTTGATGAATCTTGTTAGAATTTTAATAAAATATGCCTTGCTGGACCACCAAAAGTTACTGGATGAAATCGCAAAGATTAATGATGAGCTGGATGGGGAAACACATATTGAGCACAAAGATTTAATTAAGAAAACGAGCAAGGAAATATCAGAAAGGATGCGCAAACACGATGAAAAAATAAAAATTTGTAAAGCTCATAAATTCTCCTGGGATAAGAGTGATTACAAGATGGGACAGATTTACACTTTTTCTTGTAAATTTGAATAGGCAAGCAAACAGAAGTTCAATGCCAAAAATCCCAATATGGTGCAACTAAGACAACAAGGCCAACAGAGCGTGGTTGTTGAATCGGATGTAGATACGCTGTCGCTGTTGAGCACCACCGGCTCAGATTTGAGTATAACCGAGGCAGGCACCAGTAACATGATATTAGACCTAGGGGAGGAGGTGGATTTTTTAGTAGAAGATCGCCTGAAAGCTCTCCGCCCCAGAACGCGGAATACAGCACAAGGAAAAGCCGTAACGCCAGAAGGAGTGCAATGAGGAAATGCCGGCAAGCCTGTGCAAAGAAAGAAACCCTGGTACAAAAAGAAGCATTAAAGGACTGCACTATTACAAACTTAACAACTGAGACTTTAACAGCAGCAGAGGAGCAACTTTTGGCTCTGGGCTTGAATGTTTGCCCTGAAAGTACCTTCAATTACACAGTTTGCTATATACGCAAGTTAAAACTGAAAACGTTTTTTACTATAAAATCAGGCACAAGCACAAATCAAGAAATTGCTGCATTACCTATGCACTCACAAAAGAAAGCACCTTTAGCAGCTGTGGCAAATGCCAAATTACTGGTAACATTATGTGACCTGGGAGAAACATCTAATACAGCGTCACAAACAAAAGAAACGGAAATTCCCAGTACCCAAACTGACCTACATCGGATTGGCATCAGACAAAAAGGAGCGGGCGAGAGCCCTTTCAAAGCAAAGAGTACGTTTGTGCAGATTGTAGGAGAGTAGGGTCTGCAATCCTATGATCACCCGGACTTTTTGCTTTTGTTTCACTGGTTTACGACTTTCTCAGGCTGTGGGCCTGCCAATCAGACCCACAGCCTAGCTGTTCTCTCGCTAAATTGCTGTGTGTACCCTAGGTGCATTACCCAATTGGAACAGGGCCACCCTGTCAGACCCTGTAACTCAGGGCATCGGTGTAACCAGGGCCTACCAGGGGCTGAAGCATGTATTATGCCACCCCTGGATGGCCATCTAAATCTGACACAACTGGCTGCACGACAGCTGGGGCAACGTGGCGTACTCGCCCGTTGCTGTAGGTGTAGTATCCCTATACCTAACCTTAAAATGGACACCCGAGTTCCTCTCAGTCACTCCTATGGCAGGCCTTAACAATCCTGAAGGCAGAGTGCATGGAATCGTGTGAATTGGGCTCTGGCACGAGCCGAGCCCGGTTGCAGCTTGCGGAACCAAGACCCAATGGCTGTTCCATGATAACGCGTATCATATCGGTAACTTCGGTATCGCGTTATCAAGACATGTCGAGTAAGGTGTCATACGAATCGGGGTGCTGCCCTCTCACCATTCCTGGCGACAAGGTTAGCATTCCGCCCTTCTAGAGGGACACGACATGTACGTAACGGTGAACCCCGGTTAAAGTCAACTGAAGCCTCAGCTCCACAAAATGGATGCTGCCACCACAGACACGTCTGACCTCCTGCTGCTGGGAGTCCTTCCAGCGAGGGGAGCTTGGACAAAGGGTTTCCTGTCAAGGGCGGTGTTCGCACCGTCCCAGACAGGGTTTGTGTATTCTGGGTAGGTAGGGCTTTGCAAGAAGGTGACTGCGGAGTGGCACCCCGGTGCTCACTACGCATCTGCCGGCTAGAACCAGTTCCAGGGGCGCGCAGCCCCTGACCTGGGGAAAGTCCAGCAGGGGGAGAGGGGTGTAACTACCCCCCTTCCTGGTCCCACCCTTAGGGCAGGACCTAGTCATGTATCCGCCCCTTTCTTTAGGATAAAGGCCGGAGCGGGGACCCTTCCAAATTAGATCATCTTTGAATCAAGAATACTTTCTACGAAAGGACTTCGAGACTCTTCTCAAGATTTCTCCCTTGTGGCTATGGAGTAGTCACCCTGCACCAGCGGGCACCATCTAAGAACTCTGCGGTTTGCTGCAAGTCCTTCCTCAAGGATCCGACTGCCCAGCTCGACGAGAACCGGCTTCCCTGGCACCTCCGACCTCTACCCACGTCGTCAGCTCAGCTGAGATCTGTGGGTGCGACGAGACCTCGAGGGACCGGCCATCATCAAAACCTGCACGCTTTCTTAACCAGCACGACCATCGAAGCAATTCTCTGGTGAGTGCTCTGGGGTCCGAGAAGCCCCGACCCTGAGTAGCTCTAGCACCGAAGTGCAGTCTCCCAGCATCTCCACGATCTGCGTGGGGCCCTTCTGCTCGCTGCTCAGCACGTTGTCCGGTCACTAGCCGCTGGCTTGTGCCCTTCCTTGACGACATCCGACAACCAACACTGCTGGTCTGGTTGCTCCAGATCGGCCCTTGCTCCCTTTTTCGAGAGGAGCACCCCGGACCCTCCTGGTCCACTCAAGACGCCATCTTAGGCCCACCACGTGGCCCTGAGATCTGCCAAGGCTTGTTGCCCCAATCCTGGGCCCAGAGACGCCGACAGCATCAACCTTCGTGGGACAGCTCGCACCTCCATCCTGGTCGCCGACAACGCCTCCTGGTCCGTGAGACTGCAGAGCCTAGCGTCGCCCACTCACCTAGTCGAGGTGACGGCCATCCGGTGCCTTCCTGGTATCCTCTGACTACTGGCTAGTAGTACGAACTTGGTCCCCTCTGCTTTCAGGTATCATCGATCTCTGATCCAGGCTTGGATCTCTACGAACTATTCATCACTGGTCGCCGGCCAGCAACTCCTTTTCTTCCGGCTCCTGGCTCGTCAGCGAAGACCCCCGACGCCTGTAAGACTTGTGCAGCCGCAGCCCTCGTGGCTAGGTAACTTCGGCATTTCGGTGCCTGCATAGCCTCCTTACTCTAGGGTCCCGAGTCCCTCGCTTCCGACTTGCCTTATCGGGTCCGCCCGAGACCACTAAACTTTCCGTGCCCTCGGGCACTTGTTTTTAATTGTGCACTTGAAGTATTTTCTAAGAGCTTTGGTTCTGTGCTTAGTACCCTGTCCTCATAAAGAGTACAGGGCTGTTGTGATTCTTAATAAATATACTGTTTATTTTCATAACACTTGTGTGGTGTCCTTTCACTTGGTGTTCAAGGGGTATGTGATGGTATTACAGCTGGCTTAACACGCCCTCTAGAGTTTAGCCCGAAGACTGCTCGTATCCACGCTACTAGGATAGCTGGTCTAAGGTTGACTTACAACCAATCACCATAAGGGTCGTTTGGAACGAAACATAGTGGTCGCTAGAATAGCGAACGCTGCATATCGGGCCAACTTCTCACACAGATGATGCCCAAAGACGCGGTAGACATCTTTCACGAGTGTGTGATTGAAGATCTTAAAACATTGAACCGCAAAGTCAACAATCATAAACGCATCCTATCGTACAAAGAAATACAATATGTCAACTTAGTTAAAAACTCAGTAAAAACCACGAAATTGTGATCAATAAATCCGATAAGTGTGGAAATATTGTACTGTGGCAGAAGAAAGAATATATCGCTGAGGCCATGAGGCAGTTAGAAAATGGTGATTGCTATACGAGATCCAATGGAATGGAATACAAATGAGCAAAGGACAGTTTAAAAAATGCCTTTTAACATTTAAAAGGGAAGGTTTAGTATCACCAACAGAATTCAATTTCTTATATTCCGAAAATCCTGTGATCCCGAGTATGTACTTAATACCAAAAATACACAAGCTGCAAACACCAACTCCGGGCCGACCAATAATATCTGCAATAAACAGCACAAGTGAGAACATTTCCAAGTATATTGATTTTTACTTACAGGATCTTGTTAAAAATCTACCGAGTTATATTAAGGACACCGGAGATTTTTTGAATAAATTGCGCCTTATTAATTGGCGAGATGACTGGTGTATTTTTAACATTGGATATAGAATCACTATACACCAGCATCGACCACACTGAAGGGGTGGACGGCTAGACGCCATAAAACACTATTTGGGGCAGAGATCCTGTGATTACTATAGCCATAACAAAATGCTATTTGAACTGGTGACCTGGTGTTTCAATAATAACTATTTCATGTTTGGAAAAGACATTTGGCGACAAATAAGGGGTGTGGTGATGGGATCCTGCTTCTCCCCCAGCTACGCATGTTTACATGTTGGCTGGTGGGAGGAGCGGGATCTGATTATCACCCCAGGTTTTAATAATGTACGATATTGGATGCGTTTTATAGATGACGTTTTTTGTATTTGGGAAGTAGATGAATCTAGTGCTTTGAAATTTGTGGAAGAACTCAATATAAATATACATAACCTCTTTTTTACATCAAAGGTTAGTAAAACCAAATCTGAATTTTTAGATGTACAGATTGAGATAAAATATCAGACACTTGAAACATCTCTATTCCGTAAAGTTACAGCGGGCAACAGCATTTTACATGCCAGCAGTGGGCATCCCAGGCATTTGATTGAAAGTATTCCGTACGGCGAGCTCCTACGCCTGAAAAGAATTTGTAGCACCACTAAGAGTTTTGAGGAAGGGGCTAAAAAAATGATGGAACGTCTTAAGGCAACAGGGTATAGTGATCTAACTCCGTCTAAAGCACTGTCCAAAACACAGGAAAGGTCCAGAGATTCTTTATTAACACCTAAATATTCCAACAAGGTAGATGTTGATGATACTCCTTGTCTAATACTAACGTTTAGCAAACAAGAGCGTATCATTAAAGGCATTATTAAGAAAAACTGGCCCATCCTTAAAACCAATGGAGTTTTGGGCAGCAGACTACCCGATAGTCCAACCATCACTTACAGGAAAGCAAAAAGCATGTGTAACAGACTGGTGAGAGCAAGTCCAGAACTGGGTAGTGGCAGTACCTGGTTAAAGCCCAAAGAAGGGTTTTACAAATGTTCAGCCTGTAGGGCATGCTAATTCGGCACCACTACTACCCATTATGAAACTCCATTCTCCACAGCTAAAATTGCGATCAAAGGTAATTACACCTGCCGCACGGAGTGTGCGGTGTATGTCCTGGTGTGCTCCTGTGGTTTGCGATACGTGGGTAGCACGAAACTACAGGTGCATGCCAGGATTTTACAGCATTTGAGGGCAATTGTGAATAATGACAACAACTATCCGGTTGCACGTCATTTTAGAGCAATACATAACAACGACTTATCATGTTTGTCTTACTTTGTGATCGATGCCGTTGCACCCCTAAAGAGAGGTGGCAACAGGGACAACGTTTTGAGGAGAAAGGAAACAGGGTACATAGTTGAGCTGGACAGTAAACATCCAAATGGATTAAATACTACAGAGGACTTGCATAATTTCCTGTAATTAATTTGTCTTTACTTGGAGCGTAACCTGTGTAGGCTGTTTATGAATATTATTTTCAATCAAATAACTGTTAGTTTAAGAATTGTAGATATCAGATGAATACTAATATAATAACTGTACCTAATGATGTTAGTACCCCATGTTATATGTATTTTCCCCGCGAACCAGACTATTTTTAAAGTCACTTTATTATTAGAATTGTAAATGCACCTCTGGTGAGATTTAGTATTGGAAAATAAGATTTTAATAAGTGTTTTTTTTATTGTATAAGTATTAGTTATAGGATAAACCTATTGGGTTTCTGGTACTGCACGTTTTTTACAAACACGTATATTGAACAAATCACATGACCAATGGATAGATGGCAGTAACACAAATTGCACATATATATATATATATATAACACCCCTTTTTTTAAGAGATAGATCTAACGCAATCGAATCTTTTTATGAACTGGACATTTTTTCTGGTATGAATACATTGATGAGAATAGTTACTAAATACATTTGAGAGGGTATGTGTAGTATAAATTGGATTAAGTAGTAAGAACCATTGCATTTATGCAGGAATTTTCTATCCAAAAGGTATTTATTGTTGTGATAGATATTTATATATACATTTTTATACATATATATTGGTTCCTATTTCTACATGTACATAATCCATATTTATTTATTGCACTGTGCCACTTTGTATTGTCGTTTTTCTATTCCAGCATTTATGCTGTTGATAATCAAGTGATATATTTGTTCATTTATTTATATTTAAGAATTGTTGCCAGAAAGCATTCATGCTGATACTAATGAAATAGAATTTGAATTGCTTAACAAAACACTCGTAAAATGGTGTTTGTACTGAATATATCCTTTCTATGTCCTTGGACATGGTCATGTGATACACAGAGGGTGTTTGCTCACATTCCATTAACTATAAAATGATGGCTGACATGGTGCTTATTGTGTAAACAAGAGCACTTGATGCTCGAAACGCGTCAACAAAGAAGGTTGAAATAAACATTTCCTTGTCTCAAGTCGTGGGGTCTGCTTCTTCTTTTCGCCTTCGTGGAGGTGTTGAAGAAAATTGCACTGATATATATATATATATATATATATACATACACATGCACACACATACACACACACTTGAATCTCCAGTTGCTGTGACACCGGACACAGACACCGCAGCCTAGTAAAAATCACACTTTTTATTTTATTATACATAAATATATACACATACATATATACACACACACACACACACACACACACACACAAACAGTTCTTTTTTCATTTGTTTTCTTTGAATTTTGTTAAATTCTCTTGCTTTTCTGTTTTATCACTAGAAATCGGTCTTCTACTTTTGGGATTTGTAGCACATTACACTTTAACAAATCGTGTACATTTTAAGCAACAAGAGCTAAGGCAACTAATTACAGCATTGATCTGCAACAGTAGAAATGTGCCCCTTTTTGCATGGTTGTCTCCCACTTTGAGACTGATGTTGATGCTCTTTGACTAAGTGTGCCCTGGGTTCCTGCCAGCCAGGTACCCAGGGCCATATTCTTTCCATAAAACTGTACCTTTGCACCCCCAATTGGCACCACCTTGGACACATGCAAATCCTTTGTAAAAGGTACAATGGGCACTCTCACCGGGGAAGGCCTCTTAGGACTGCAGCACATACTGTGCCACCCTTAGAGGCCCTGTACCTTAACACACACACACTACCCTTGCAGGCTGCGTGTTCTGGTGTAGAGAACCGTGAAGAGTCAACATGGCACACATTCCTGCGGCCCATGCCTACAACCCACTGCCTATGGTATAGGTAAGCCACCCCTCTTGCAGGGTGCAATATACCACTGGTGAGAGTACAGGTGCACAAACCCTGTAACCCTACAGCATTCTTAGGCATTGTAAGTGCAGTAAAGCCATAAAGAGTATATGGTCTGGGAGTTTATCATTACGAATTCCACAGCACCATAATGGCTTTACTAAAACCTGGGAAGTTTAGTATCAAACTTATCAGCACAATAAACACACATTCTGTAGAACACAAAAATTAATGTACGCGTTCACTTGAAGTGTTGCAATATACAATAATATATTTGTGTAATGCATGTACAATGATGGAAACTGTTAATGTGCGGTTATATTCCACTGTCACTGTGGTAAGTGCAAGTCCAAGTTTCAATAAAACGTTTAAAAAATAATAATAATAATAATTTGAGTACGCAATTTTTATAAGAGAAAGCGGTGCCTCTTAATTGAGGCTTTTCAGCTTTGCTTTTAAACCAGTTCACTCTGCTCAGTCAGATTTATTCTGCGTTCTGTTTTACGTAAAGGGTTACAAAGAATGAATCACTCTTCCCACCTAGTGGGCATACATTTAAATAGGAAGAATGTTTAATGATGTTCACAAAAACATACAACTCGTTTTATCAGGAGTAAACAAAGTATACTAAGACCACTGAAGAAACGTCTCACCACGTTAATGCTGTTAATATTTGGAATGTGTCTGCAGCTGTACTGTGTTCGCTATAAAGCATTTTTTTCAAATCCTTGATTCTTTGGAGTAATACGTTTTTCTTTAAAGCGGCACCTTAGACTAATGGTAGTCTGAGATATCAAAGAACAGACCCACAGGCAATTTTCAGAAGACGCTAACTCACATAATTGTGACATTCCCAAAAAATTGAATGATAAAGCACATTAAGAGGAACACACCTAGTCCTGTATTTTAAAAAAAGAGATCGCCCCGCACAGGGTTTTAAAAATCTCAGCTGGCTCAATTCGAACGTTAGAATAATAATGTAAATCCTTTTTTCTACTACACAGCTAGGTTGTCCTCGGAGGAAAGATCAGACTTCTCTCACTGAAGTTTTCAAGTTAGCGGGGGCTAACATCACAACGGAATATAGTCATCAAAGTCTGGCATAATGTTTGACTACGGCACAACACTATTGCACGACTCAGACATGCAAACAGAAAAAAAGGCGAGACAAGAAATAGATTATGACGTTCAAGTACACTTTTAACTTCGGACAAGGGCCAGTCTTTTAGATGTCTTTAGTTTTAGCTCTAGACTTTGTGGAGCTTGGTAGGAAGCTCCGTCTGCTAAATTTCCAAACTTTTTCTTTTTGAATCTTCCAGCATTTAGACTCTGAAGTGTTGCTTCCAGAATATGGGGCTGTACCTTTCACCTGCCATCTAAACGCATTTCTGCATTTACTCTTTAAGTGTCTTCCACCCTGGTACTTTCCTCTAATGTTTCTTTTATGTGTCACTGTATTCTCTGCTTTATCTTATTTTTGCATTCGAAATTATTTGGATGTCCCATACTCCTTTCAGACTGATGCTTTCTTCAGCGCTCCCTATTTTCAGATCTCAAAAGGGAATGGTGAAATCCTATGAACCCATCTAAGGTTCAGACATTGAAATAGAGATCCTTTAAAGATTCACTTTATCACCTCTGTGTAGCGATCAAGTTCGAGATGAGACGGGGGGTTCTTCTGACTCTCGCTAATGAACAGGATAACTTACGCTTGACTTCAAGCACGTCTCAGGCTCAACGTTTCTTAGTGAGAGTGAAACAACCAATTTTCTGTTCAATAACATTTTCTGACAGCATCCACATCCTTTTGCTGAGAAATGATCTTTTAGTAGCACCATGTGTTATTCTGTATAATTAAACAAAGAATTCCACTTGAGTTTCTGTAATGAGAATGTCAGGACGCTAACAACGTCTCTCCCGTAAAGGAGAACCACTAAGCAAGGCAGAACTTTGGTGAACACAACTGTACAGAAGAGCAAATGTCAGAAAAAACTGGTGCACCACAATATGGATATTGCAAAACTTGAAGGGGTAATGGATCCAGTGATTGTGCCCTCCTGCCTACTAATGAGGATAGTTATTAGGCAACTGGTTTTTGGTAATGGGAAAACCCTTCCCATTCATTCAATAGCTGAGAAGTGTACCCCTTCAAATTTTGCAATTTCAGTATCCAATATCCATATTGTGGTGCATCAGTTTTTACTTGCACTTCGCACCACAATACGGCACTGAACGTCTTCCTAGTCAGTTAGCTTCTGAAATACCAAAGACAGAACATGGAAATAATTTACCATACAATCTCCGTCCTGAATCTCAATATTGTCACACATTTGAGATATATCATTTGGCTAAGGCCACCAGAAGGCTTTAGGTTTAGGAATCGAATGGAGAATCTATCCTCACCTCAGTACTTCCTTGGGACTGCGCTTATGACATCTTTTACTCAATATGGATTCCTGAGAACTGAAATTAGAATGAGCCCTGAGTCCAGAGGGAAGTGTGCAAGTACTACACTGTAGCCCAATCTCACATCCAGGGAATCAAGGATGTCAAGGATGGCTTGATGAAGTGATTAATGCGGCCCCCACGCAGGAATAGGAGTGCTGGGAACCCCATCACATCAGAAAGAAGGATTAGCATACCTGCCTTCAGGAAAAAGACTCTCGTGTTATTTCAATATCACCTGGAAAACTTAGCCTTTACAAAGGATTTACAAACTTTTCTGAAGCAGAAGGTGTTTCAGAAATTGTTTCAGGTGACCGTGCATCGGAGACATATGTGGTACTTGTGGACCTTGTGGTAGCAAAGCTATCCAGAGCACTGGGCAAGGAAGACCTGCATCACCTCTACTGTCGCATCAATTTTCTTTGCTCCTGCCCCTTCTGCTTCTCCTAGACGGGACAAGTTGTGATCCCTTGGACTGCAAGCTGGCTTTTTATTCAAACACAGTGTTTACCCCATGTGAACAAAGTAATAGGGAAAATGTATCTAGTATTTTACTAATCAAACACAATCAACAATTAGTGAGAACTCTTGGGTAGACTTTTTCTCCCAGGTTTACGGTAAAGAGGGTAAAAACGCTACAATTTCACAAGACCCATCAACATCGGATATTCTTATACCCTTTCTGCCGATTGATATGCACTTCACTCATGGTGAAGTTTTGATGGCCATAAATGAGAGCAAAGGTAGAAAGGCCCCGGGCCCTGATGGGACCTGTATAAATTTACGACTGAAGTTTGGTCTCCATTGTTAACCAGAGTGCTCGCAGCTTGTTGTGCCGAGGGCTTTATTAAAATGTGGTCGGAGTCCGTTATTATACCAATTTTTAAAAAAGGGGATAGGGAAAACCCTACTTGTTACAGGCCTATATTCCTCCTAGACTCATTTATGAAAGTTGCAGGAAGGGTCATTCTTAATAGACTCCAACAGTGGGCCGAGGACAATAATATCTTAAGTCCGGTCCAATATGGTTTTAGGGAGGGTAGGGGAACCGTTGAACAAGTTTAACATTTTTCTTCATTACAGGGGAAATATACTCATGCAAAAGAGGGAAAATTATTTGTGGTATTTGTTGATCCTACCACAGCTGTTGACTGTTGTTCATAGCAGGTAATGGCAAATTTTGGAGGGGCTGAAGGTTGAGTCCTCTCTGGTGTTATTTTTTAGGCAATTAGACATAGGAGCCACAGCCAGGGTGAGGTACGGCCTAAAGGGAGAATGTACCAAGTCGTTCCGCATGGAGAGGGGTGTCAGACAAGGTTGTGTCCTGGCCCCCGTTCCTCTTCTCATTATATACCAACGCTTTTGAAGAGGAACTGGTGGCTAGGGCGAGATATTCTCCACAAGTTAATAACAAACAGATTGTCTCCCTTCTCTACGCGGATGACGCAGTTTTGATGTCAAGAACCCAACTTGGCTTACAAAGGGCCATTACCACTTACATTGATTTAATGAATAACAGCGGTTTGAGGTTTAATGGTAAGAAGACCTTTGTAATATCTTGTGGTAAGGGAAGGAATAAACAGTGTAGCCTAATAGTAGAAAATGGTAAAATTGAATCTACTAAAAAAAATTCTTATCTAGGTATCCTGTTAGAGGATACGGGAACTTGGAGATCTGCGATTAAGTATCGGACCCTCCTTTTTAAGAGATTGACTGCGGCTGAGATGCTATTTGCGAAGAAAATGGGTAGAAGGCCCCGGGGATCCTATTAAAATGTATCAAGAAAATGTTTAAGCATAGCTATGTATGGGGCGGGAATCTGGGGGTTTTATGACGTTCCCTCTATTCAGGTAATAGAAAATGCTTATTTAAGATTTATATTAGCTGTCCCTCAAAGTTCGTCGGTTTTTAATTGTAACAGCGAACTGGGGATATCCCATATTGCTGATGTGATTAAAATGCAGCCCATGTTACTTTGGCACAGAGGCTGGACGTCGCCCCATTTAGGGTTAAATAGAGACATTATAAAAGACTCCTTGGTATTAGAACAATCTTGAAAAATTCCCTGGTTGAATTATATAAGAAAGCTGTCTAATGCTCTAGGGAGATCAGATTTTTATACTTACCCAGATTCAATGTGCACAATATCTAGAAAAGAGCTCAAAGCTTTTTGTTTAAATCACTTCAAGTCCCTAAGAATTGGGCTGGAAAGTAATAAAAGTACAGTGCTTCGGCATCAAATGACATTGGCCTGCAGCTCTATTCAACCATACTTAGTGTGGTGCCTAGGTGGTTACGATAGATATGTCCTGACCAGGTTCAGGTTCGACTGTTTTCATCGTCTAGTATCTTTTCCAGCCACAAACGATTGGTCTAGGCAGCTCTGCCCATGTCCGTGTGATAATCTATCTCCTCAAACCACAATGCATGCGATTCTTTTTTATGCTAACAAACGTGCAAGATGGATTATCCCTTTTTTAAAGCAAGGAGCATGGCGGCAATGTCTTCCGGCCTTTCTATTCTTACAAATACTGGAAAATGTGTACATTATTGGAAACATGACTGCTTTTTTAAAATGTATATTAAGAAAATGGAGAAGCATACATTTTTAACTGTTTTAATAATTGTAACAATCTGTGATTTATGGGGGTAACTGTTTTTGTAATGCACTTTTAAAAGATATAATGCTTATATGAATTGTTTTTGGTAACATCTGCTTTTATGATTTTATCTAGTACTTAAAATCAAATAAAGCATTTTCTGACTCTGCCTCTACTAATCAAACACAATCAATACTACTGCCTGTGTCGGGAAGTTGTTTTGCTCTTTCCATAACAGAGGGCTCCAACCCACTGACAACCACTTCTGAGACCGATCACATGCCCTTCTGGTGCTGCTTCCCTATCCATCTGAGAGCTGCGGAACCAATCAGTCTGTGCAGAGTATCATCTGAGAGAAAATGAAGCCACCATTTTAATGCAGTGAGGTGTGAAAAGGATGAAGGGGAAAACATATTTTGAAGACCTTAATGAGACAAAAGAGGGTGTGGGGTGTGCGTTTAAGTAAGATTGCTGGCTCGGTCATGTAATATTTTAATATTGAATTGGGTGAAGCTTTGTGTGATTGTGCGCTGTGTTATAAGTGGCAGACTTCCATAGATATTGTCCCCAATGCACAAGTTACTTACCTTACAGTAGTCAGTATTAGATTCCTTACCTTAGAATATCCCCAGGCGTCAGATTGGATCCAGAAACTTTTGCGTAGCAGTACCCTTGACCGCCGGTAGGCGTCGTCTGCGGCTCCCCGTCCGTCGTCGGCGCCGGAATGTCGTCGCCGGGGTACTTAGATGCCGCCCTCGCGAGCGGACGTCAGTTCTTATACACAGCTTTTCCGCGCCAGAAACGCAGAGCCATGATGAAAACCAACACTGGTGCCATGAAACTAGGGCCCTGAAAGGGGATGACCTTAACCCTAGATATCGGTTCGCAGAACGGGGAGGATGGGTGGAGCGGTAAGGAATCTAATACTAACTACTGTTTCTTACAGATATATCGTTACCGAAGGTAAGTAACTTGTGCATCTGAAAGAAACAGGTTAGTATTAGATTCCTTACCTTAGAATAGATACCCCAGCAATACCAACCCCGGTGGTGGGTCTGCAAACCAATAATCACACCAGAAAGTCCTAGAGGACGGAACGGCCAAAGAAGCCATCCCTCCGAACTTGGCTGTCCAGGCACTAGTGTCTTGCGAACATGTGCAGCGAGGACCACATAGCTGCCTGACAGATGTCCAGCAAGGGGACTCTCCGGCCCAGGGCAGTAGTAGCCGCCGTGGCCAGAGTGGAATGGGCCCTCAGCCCAACAGGCGGCTCCTTCTTAGCCAAAGAGTAGCATGCCTTGATGCACAACACAACCGACCGAGAGATGATTCGTTTGTGCACCGCCCGTCCCTTCTTAGCGCCCACGTAAGCAATAAAGAGTTAGTCATCCACCCGGAACTGGCGTGTGCGATCCAGATAGATGTTTTGGGTCCAGACGGTGGAGCCGCTCTTCCTCTTTAGAGGGATGCGGAGGCGGAAAGAAGGTGGGCAAAGTGATGGACTGCCCGATGTGGAAGGCTGTGACTACCTTGGGCAGGAAAGAGGGTCTTGTCCGCAACACAACCTTGTCCGGATGGACAGAAAGGAAAGGAGGCTTTGAGGAAAGAGCCTGAAGCTCACTCACTCTCCTGGCAGAGGTGATGGCAACCAGGAAAGCAGTCTTAAGAGTAAGAAGACGGAGAGGACAGTTATGAAGCGGCTCAAAAGGAGCACACATCAGGTAAGTCAGAACCAGGTAAGTCCCACATGGGCATCACGAAAGTAACAGGGGGGGAACATATGAGTGATGCCCTTCAAGAACCTATTTACAATCAGGGACTTGAACAAAGAAGGCTGATCAGGTAGCAGAGTAGGAAAGGGCAGAAAGGTAGCCCTTGATAGTGCCCAGAGCAGAGCACTGCTGGGCAAGAGAAAGAAGGAAGAGGAGAACCTCAAAAAGGGGGGCAGAGAGTGGATCCACAGCCTTTGCTGTGCACCATGCCACAAATCTGTTCCACCTGCAGGCATATAGGACTTTGTGGAGGGACGCCTGGCTGCCAGAATCACATTACAAACTTCAGGAGGCAAGTCAAATGGCCTCAACTGTCGCCGCTTAATCTCCAAGCATGGAGGTGGAGACTGGACAGGTTCTGTTGGAGGACCGTCCCCTGCTGCTGTGACAGAAGGTCCTCCTAAAGAGGCAGACGAATCGGGGGATCGACAGACATGCTGAGTAGCTCGGGATACCAGTATCATCGTGCCCAGTCCGGAGCCACAAGGATAACTTGGGCCCGGTTGCGCCGGATCTTCTTCAGCACTTTTGGCAGAAGTGGTATAGGCGGAAAGGCATACAATAGACCGCAGCTCCACTCGCGACGAAAAGCGTCTCCGAGCGAGTGCCGCCTTGGAAATTCCAACGCGCAGAACTGATGACATTGCGCGTTCTCTTCTGTGGCGAATAGATCTAACCAAGGGTCTCCCCACTGCTGAAAGAGGCCTTGCGCCACGTCCGAGTTCAGACGCCATTTGTGATCCATCATGCACCGACGGATGAGTTAGTCCGCCCTGGCGTTCAGGGAACCTGCCAGGTGTTGAACCACCAGGGTCATGCCCTGATGGTCTAGCCACTGACAGAGGCGCAGAGCCTCCTGGCATAGGATCCCCGACCCCGCCCTGTTTGTTGCAGTATCACATGGCGGTGGTGTTGTCCGTGAACACCTGCACTACACTCCCCCGGACAGAGGGGAGGAATGCCTTCAGTGCAAACCTGATCGCCCGCAGCTCCAGAAGGTTGATGTGGAGCCGGGACTCCGTCGGAGACCAGAGGCCTCTGATCTCCGCCTCTCCCATGTGGCCTCCCCAGCCCTGGAGGGATGCGTCCGTCACAACTACGTGCTCCGGTTGGGGTAGGGAGAGGGATCTGCCGCTGACCCAATCGCAGTCCTTGAGCCACCACTGCAACTGTCTTGCAGTGCCCTCTGAGATCAAGACATGGTCGGACAAGTTGCCCTGATGCTGGGCCCACTGAAACTTCAGGTCCCACTGCAGAGCCCGCATCCGCCACCTGGTGTGATGCACCAGAAGGATGCAGGAGGCCATCAGCCCCAAAAGCCACAGCGTCAACCTGACTGAGGCTGGGGATAACGGCTGAAAGATCTGAATCAGAGCCTAAATATCCCGAACCCGCTGTTCGGGAGGATAAACCAGAAACTGCGCAGAGTCTAGAACCGCTCCGATGGAGAGGAGCTTCTGAGAGGGACACAGGCAGTGTTTTCAGATTTATTAAGCTTTCTATAGCCCAAAGCCAACCAAAAAGTAGCCCAAAGTAGCCCAATGCTACTTTAGGGAAGAAGGGGCAGGGACAGCGTCAAGCAGGTGGTGAATGCATTGGAATTGCTGTTGCAGCAGGATGCCAAGTAAATATTTGTCTAATAAAGCACTTTAACATGCTACTTTGCTGGAGTGCTGCATATATATTTATAATCTGGCAACTAGCACAAACCAAAATGTTGCCGCAGAACCGGAAAAAATATAGCCCAATTGTGCGTGATCTAGCCCAATCTGGCAACCCTGGACACAGGTGTGACTTCGGCACATTGATGGAGAACCCCAGCAGGTGCAGGAGGTCGGTCGTAGTCTGGAGGTGGCTGACGACAGTCTGGGGCGAGCCCGCCTTCAACAACCAGTCGTCGAGGTAGGGGGAAGTCTGAAACCCCCAACCTGCGCAGATGAGCTGCGACCACCGCCATCACTTTCGTGAACACCCATGGGGCGCTGGTAAGGCCGAAGGGGAGCACTGTAAACTGAAAGTGCTCGTGGCCTACCATGAACCGCAGGTAATGCCGGTGGGCCGGCAGGACGGGGATATGAAAATAGGCGTCCTGCAAGTCCAACACTCCCATCCAGTCTCCTGGATCCAGGGCAGCTAAGACCTGAGCCAGTGTCAGCATCTTGAACTTCTCCTTCCGGAGGAAGCCGTTGACGTTCCGCAGGTCCAAGATAGGGCTTAGGCCCCCTTTGCCCTTCTTGGATACCAGAAAGTAGTGGGAGTAACAACCACACCCTACTTCTGGCCCAGGAACGCGTTCAATGGCCCCCTTGACAAAGAGGGCCATAACTTCCTCTTGTAGAAGTTTCAAGTGATCCCCGACACGCGGTGGTACTGCAGTGGCATGGCTCGAGGGGTCGCCATCGAAGGGGAGGGAGTAGCCCCTTCGGACGATTTGCAGCACCCACCTGTCCGACGTAACAGTGCGCCAGTGGAGGTGGTGATGGCGAACCCTGCTCCCCACTGGCGTCACATGGGCCTGAAATCACGGACTAGGAGGGTTTTGAGGCGGATGCTGCAGGGGCAGGTGTGGACTGGCCTCGCCGTTGTCCCCGACCGCTGCCACGGAGGTTTCCACATCCGCCACCACGCTGGATGATAGTCTGCAGCCCGTGGCTGGCAGGAAGTTTGGGGGCGCCCCTTCCTTGGCCACGAAAGGAGCGAAAGGCAGCCGTTTGCTGTCGCGGGCCGAGAGGCCCAAGGACTTGGCCGTAGCCCTGGAGTCCTTAAAGCGCTCAAGCGCATGGTCTGCCTTGTCGCTAAAGAGGCGACGCCCATCAAAACGGCATGTCCATAAGGGTATTTTGGACATCAGCCGAAAAGTTGGCGGACCTCAACCAGGCGTGGCGACGAATCGCCACCGTCGTTGCCATCGCCCTGCCCAGTGAGTCCGTGGTATCCAGCCCACGCCGGATGGAATACCGTGCCGCATCTCGACCCTCCGCAAGGGCTTGGGAGAGTTTAGTCCGGACCTCCTCCGGGCATTGTTGCAGCACGTCCTCGACTGTGTCCCACAGAGAGTGGGTGTAACGGCCCAAGAGGCACGCGGTGTTGACTGACCGCAACCCTTAACTCAGGGAGGAGAATACCTTTTTCCCGTGTTGCTCATACCTCTTGGATTCCCGATCGGGGGGGAGCCGTCGGGAATGCGGTCTGGGAGTTAGAGGCCTGGATGACCAGGCTCTCGGGAGTGGGGTGGGTGGACAGGAAGCAAGGGTCGCCCGGAGCTGGGCGGTGGCGTCCTGCCACGTTCCTATCTACAGGCGGACCTGTAGCGGGCTTGGACCAAGTGCCCAGAAGAACGTCTGATAAGGTCTCATTAAACGGCAGCAGAGGCTCAGCCGAGCTTGCCTGCGGTTTAAGGACCTCAGTGAGGAGGTTAGTCCTCACGGCCGCGACGGGGAGCTCAAGGACCAAGGCCTTGGCAGCCCGCGCCAGCACCATGCTATAGGCAGCCCCCTCCTCCATAGCCACGGTAGGAGGGGAGACAAAACCAGTGTCGGGCAAAGTGTCCAGACCACTGGCCTCCCCAAGCTCACCTGTCCAGTCCTGAGAAGACTGGCACTCACGTGCCAGAGGGTGCTCGGACCCCTACCAATCCTCCTCGCCACCCATCTCCTGATACTCAGGGTCAAAAGATGGGGCCGGGTCATAGAAATAGAAATCTCCCATCGGCGGCGAGAGCGGCGCCGCTCCGACGCCGGACCCGAATTGAGGGTAGGACCAGGGGCGACGTCGTTCTGGGACGGCCCCGGAGGCGACACCCTGGGGGTCAGCGCCGGTGAGGTCATGAGGTCCACCGGCGACAACCCGGATCCAGATCCGGCGGGGCACTGCGGCGTCGGAACCGACGGCGCCGGGGCCTAAGCAGCCGACGGCGCCGGGGCCTAAGCACCCGGCCCGCGTGGGGACCCAGTCTGGGCCGCTTGGCCCAAAGGCGCCGCGGAACCCGACGGAGGAGTGAGTGACCTCATGGCAGCGAGGAATGCCTCGATCTCCTCCGGCGTTGCGTTCTGCCCAGGGACCGGCGGGTATGAAGGACGCGGCTACGCCTGCGGCGGAGTCGCAGGGGCAGTGTCGCCCGAACCCCCGGCGTGTCGCGCGAGCGTCGGGGGGAGTCAGAAGAGCGATGACGCCTCTTCGACTTCTTGTGCCTCTTACCTGAGGACTTCGAGCCCGAAGACTGGTGACGACTCCCGGAGCTATGATGACTCCGACCCCGCGACCGGTCCCTCGACCTCCTCGCGGACCGGGACCTCGAGCGGCGTGGGGCCGACTGCCGGAGCTCAAGTCGCTTGCGGGACCGCTCCCTTCTAGCTTTGGACGTCAGGGCCCGGCAGTCGGAGCAGGACTTGTCGTCGTGGTCGGGGCCCAGACAGTGAAGGCACCAGCGATGGGGGTCGGTAACCGACATGGGTCGGTAACCAACATCAGTCGGTTGCAGTCGATGCAGGATTTGAACCGGGGCATCCCTACCGGCACCGTCGGAGTCGTTCGACTCGAAAAACAAACCAAAAAGATCCAAAAAGTTTAGTCAAAAACTGACTAAAGGGTACCACTTTCTCCAGACCTGCGCTTGCTGGCGCAGAAAAAAGAATAACTGACGTCAGCGCGCGAGGGCGGCGTCTAAGTACTCCGGGGACGTCATCCTGGCGCCAACGACGGACGCGGAGCTGCAGACGACACCTACCGACGCGCAAGGGTACTGCTACGCAAAAGTTTCCGGATCCAGTCTGGCGCCTGGGGATATTCTAAGGTAAGGAATCTAATACTAACCTGTTTTTCAGATGTATGTTTTATGTTTTAGACCACTCCAAGATGGTGCACATGTATTTTCAACTGAGTCTGTTGTAGATTGGTATATCTGAAGAGTAACAGCTGTGCTATTAATGGGATCAATTGTCTACAGATACACAATATCTTAACTTACCATTAAAGATGGGAAGTAAAGGTACTCCCAATGTACTTACCGCAATGTAAAATTATGTGATGTAACAATTGACATTCATAGATTTAAATTGAGATATTGTATAATTGAGTAAAGTCATTTTTGGATTAAAATGTTTTAATTTGGGGTAGGGTTTGTGGGGGGTTTATGTAAATATGTGGTGTTCATTTGACTGAAGAGTACAAGTGGGTTTTCCACGCAAGCATGAGCAAAGCCTATGTGCTGAAACGTGTTGCTGAGTTTATTTGGAATAAAAAATATGGTGCATCTCGCAGTCCTGAGTGTAAATATACATTTTAGGTAAATGTATTAATTACTTTTAAATGATATAACATTAACTAAATTGTAGTATCTTTAAATTACATTTGAACTATTAACTTTTTTCACAATTAAGATATCTATAATCTTTTATTTCTATATGTATATATTCACACACACATTTGTGTGTGTGTTTTTAGTAATGAATCCCATGGTAAAAACACAGAAGTGAAGGTATAATATACCTCAGTAAAAAACAATTCCCAATGCCATGTGTTGAAAAAATAATTCTACCCGAGTCTAACAAAAAACTCATAGCATTGTAGAACAATTTATACCCGTGTTTTATCTCAAACAGAATATGTTACCTATTGTAATAACTTCTATGCTCTTAGCAGCATGCAACCTGAATTCACAGAATGTGGAACATTGCCACCTAGTGGAAAGTACTAGACCGTGTGCACAAGCTCAGGGCTTGGACTGACAAAACGTGGACTGCCCATGTTTTGTTTCGCCCCAACTAAATGCATCCTGATGGCATGTTGGGCGGACAAGTTGTGTTGATTAGGCAGCTCAAATTCAGATTCCATTTATCTCCGTACAAGACACAAAGGAAGCTACACTGTGAAGTCTGCACTGTACAGTAAAATAAACATTTCGATAACAGGGCGTATTTACACTTCGTTAGGTATGCTGAAAGTTAATAAAGGTGTGGATTTGCCATTCAAAGTGAAGCTGAGCCTTACTTCGGAATATTCAAAAATAATGCTGGATTTTTACCAAAATATTGAATTGTTTTTTGACAATTAACTGCGCATACGACATACATCACTGCGATCTGCTGCACATGGCCTCATGAACAATTACAGACTCGACATAAAAAAAATCTTTAAATCAATAACACTCGAACAGAAACGAGAAGAAACTTAAGCAGAGCCATATCGATGCGAAGATGGTGCAGGGTTATTAGCTGCATCTTTTCAAAGCTTCTCCCCACCAATCAAAGAAAGGCACATGCTGGGGGGTGCATGCTCAGAGAGCATTTTGTTGTGCGACCATTGTTCATCAGGATGTGACACTACGGTGGTATAATAATGCTGGATACATGCAATGCACACAACGGTGAGATACACGAGAACTTCGGGAAGATAAAAGCAGTCCACTTTTTTTAATGCCATCACTAATTATACTGCAACACGCAAAAAATGTAATGGGCAAGCCCCTCTTTTTAACCGTTCAGTGTGTTCTACTCCCAAGAAAACAAGACAAACAAGCATCGGCATAGGCAATAGGTCTCGCTTTTGGGACCCTCTAAGTGTTTAGCCAGAGGATTGACTTTGCTAATGTTTTTAAGGTATATTGTATAGCAGAATGGGTGCTGTGCAGCATGTTGAAAAGTTATAATTATTTTCCTTCTGCTTTCTCTTTATTTTTTACTTAATAGAAGTGCAAAATGTAGTTAATCGCTGTGAAGTTCGCCAATAGCTGAAGTGGGCTGACTCGTTGGCCATGCTTTAATCTGCAGTGGCATACCGAAATGTGAACCTTGGCAGTTAATTCACCATGCCAAGGTTGAGTGGGAGTTGAGTGGGAGAATGAGAATTTGGAAAGCTTAACATCTGCACTGTCAATAAGAGACGCTCGGAAGTTTGGCTAATTGTGAGCACAGGGTCGGCTGACCCCGTTTCAGCAGTAGCACCAAACATCGCTCCGGAGGTGTGTGAAGAACACTTTCATACCTTGTATCAGGGGGACAACTCTACTGAGGACCAGGTTCAAGGGGGATCAGTTCCTAGTTTTACAGCTGATACGACCGAGCTTGATTTTACTGAAGGAGAAGTCATGGCTGCTATTTCCAAACTTCCTTCTGGTAAGGCCCCAGGGCTGGATAAAGTGCCTGGTGATCTTTTCAAACACGAACCCAGGGTCTGGGCCCCCTATTTAATGGTTATTTTTAATGCAATCTTGGGGGGCATGGCGGTCCCAAGTACTTGGCTGGGAGCAGAGATAGTCCCTATCTTTAAGAAGGGCTCACCTCTGCTCCCAGCCAACTACAGGCCAATCAGCCTCATTGACGTGTCGCAAAAGCTGTTCACGAGGTTGATTCTAGACTGCCTTTTAGATTGGATGGAGGAGTTTGACATCTTAAGGCCTTATCAAGCCGGGTTCAGAAAGAATGTATGTACCACAGACCAGATTTTTCGATTAACCATGCTTTTCTGGAAAACTGTTAAGATCGAGGGAGGCTCACTATACACTGTCTTTGTGGATCTTCGTGCGGCATTCGATCTAGTCCCTCGCCGGAAACTGTGGAGTGTCCTTTCGGAAATGGGTATTCCTCCCCCTCTTCTGAAAATGATAATTCGACTCCACACTGAGAATGTTGCACAGGTCAGGTGTGGGAAAGATGGTTCTTTGTCAGCTAGATTCCGCGTTGGCAGGTGGGTAAGACAGGGGTGCATCTTGGCGCCCACCCTGTTTTGCCTCTACATCAACGGGGTAATTGCCCATCTGAATGCGGTCCCCAATAGCGACGCGCCAAAGCTTGCTGGGTCTGGGATCTCTGCGATCATGTTCGCAGACGATACCCTATTACTCTCTAAGACCCCTATGGGGATCCAGCGAGTTCTGGACGGCTTTGAGTCTTTCTGTCGGGATCGGGGGTTGGAAATAAATACCCTGAAAACAAAATTCATGATTTTTAAGCCTCCGTTAACATGCCAGAGCCCCGCGATAGGTGGAGTCCGGCTTGAAAGAGTCCAGACGTTCGAGTATCTGGGTCTCACCCTTAATGAAAGTATGACCTGGGTACAACACCAAATAAAATCCCAACTAAAGCTCTCTCAAAAAGCGGGAGGCATTCTCAAGCTCCTAAATAAATCCTCTGTAAAACCAATTGGTCCATCCCTGGAAATGTATAAATTGCAGGCACGTGGGGCGGTAATCTATGGTGGCGAACTGTGGGGGCACAAGTGTGGACCCACGATTGCTGTCACGGAGAACAAATTTTTAAGACAGTTGGTATCACTGCCCCCTAGTACACCATTACTGCCGCTCAGGCTTGACTTGGGCCTTAGACCTATAAATGAGGAAGTAGGCCTCAAACCTTTAACTTTCTGGAGGCGACTTTGGGTAACCCCAGAGCTCAAGAACTATAGGCAAGAGCTTTCAGAGGTCCTAAGTCTACCGAAGGCGCGGAAACTTCCTTGGTTGAAATACGTAAGAGGAATTTGAGAGATTAGGCCTATCGCCCATGTGGTCCGACCCGGAGCATGCCTGTAGAAATTTATCGCGCAAGTACCTGGTCAATATATACCATTAAAGTAATCTAACTGCTTGCTTATCGAATGCCCAAACTGGAATACTCTGTCCTGCACGTTTTTTATGACGAAAGATTTTTATAAATTTGAGTCAGTTTTCGACGATGTCAGTCCAGCTGTTTTTAGGAAGCTGTATCTCCAATGGAGACACAGCTCTTTGCCAATCAGAGCTCTTACGAGCAACTGGAGCCTACCTACACCAAAAATTGTCCTGCTTGTACCTCGGAGCTGGAAAATGAATTGCATGTTGTGTTTTTTGCCCTGTTTACAAGAAACCTAGAAAGAAGTGGATTATTCCCATTTGTAAAAATTTGAGGATTAGGTAGTGTTCCCAAGTTTATAGAATACTTAAAACTGATCTTTCTCCGCTAATTGTTTTTGCTGTAACTAAATTCTTAGCAGCAATGTGGAACATTAGAAGGAAATATGTGACTATCGTTTGAAAATAGGATCTAGTAGATATATCTGTATAGTTGCTAGGGAGCTTGACCCTTAACTCTAGTTGGGCAGGGCTATTAGTTGATCATGCATTTATCTAGGTTTACAGTCATGCATTCTGCGGTGATGAATTAGCTCCTAGGATATGCGATGATAGTAGTTTTTACTGTGTCTAGACGCAATGTATCAATTTTTAATTGTTTAATGCAATGTGATTTCTTTTATAACAACATTGTTGAAATAAAGATGAAATGAATGAATGACACAATAACAGGTGACTGGTTGAAGAGAGCTAGCTGAATGCACCCCTAAGTATATTGAACTTGTGACAGCTGCTCAAAGCCAGACTTTAACAGGCACCATACATGCAAGCACTATCATTCTCTCCAAAGCAGCAGGGCGGGTTTGGTTGGTAGAGAAGAAAATGACAGTTTGCCAAATAAAGAGATGACCTCCAGACAGCACAATGGAGGAAGATAGGACCAATGTGTAACAAAAACATCAGAAACACTGTCCTGCCTTCTTTTGTTGCTCAAATTCTTTGTGGCAGACAGAAACACAGGCATCTTGTGCGCGCGATTGCTATTGCAAAGATATGTGGAATAAGTTCAAGTGTGAACGGCAGCGTCATCATGTCTGGGGGAACCCTTATCAAATCAGCTGTCAGAGGCGTGGCCTGGGAAGGTGACGCTCGGACAGGCAGGGTTTCTTTAAGGCAAGCAAAGAGTACAGAAATAGAAAGTGGTTTTAAAGAGTTGCAAATCAATTATTAATTATTAGCAGGCACCTTCCCCTGCTTAATATAAATAAGGAGAACGTAAACCTTTCGTTCCATTGAGTGAGTGAGATCACAAGGATATCTTTCACCAGAAGGAGTTGATAGGAATCGGATGGGAAGAGCTGGCTGATATTTATTTAGAGTACAAAAGATATGAAGTCACCGCTAATCCTTACCTTTAACAGGCAATGGTTGGAGCAGAGTGCAAGGATACCCTCCTGTGAGGCAGCGAGCCATCAGCTGTGCTTGAGCGGTCAGTGTTTGTATTAGCCGAGACCAAATGGGCAGAAACAATCTGTATGCCTCGTTTAGAAGATGAAGAATAGATTGTCAAATGCTGAAGTTGGCAAGGAAAAAATGAGAGGTAAGAAGGCGGGGAATTGCACCCAGGAGACAAGAGGGCATAGGGTGTAGTCACCACCCTAAAAAATGGTGTGTTTTTCCATAGATTTGGCTCGAAGAACTGTCAGAAGAGCATGAGGTCTGTTGTGTAGGACTTCAGAATGGGGAAGTGGTCTGGAATGTGAGGTGAGACTGTTGGCTGTCTTCACGTTGTGGTTATTATAGTGATGCACATGCACAGCACTGAAGAGGGTCGGAGGGGCCTAAGTTACATATAAACCCCTATTATTGAGCGGCACATGCATAGTGGCACGTTACTAAATTCTGTTCGGCCCGTGTCTATAGCTCCCAGTCTGAGAGTATTGCCAGTGTTGGTGTGATTCTTTATAAACCTGAGGAACACTCATAGTCATGTATGCGTTCAATAGTAGTACAAAGGGGGGTGGTGATGGACGGAGCATCTGAATCAATCAAACACTCACACCCAGTCAAAAGATTTGGATTTAATCCATCACCGTTATTAAGCCCACTCTGCCACCCGAGTTCAGACATGGCTATATGCAAATCAGTCTGACCCTGTGCCTCATGGGAACAGTTCAGCCCGAACTGCCAAGCCATGTCTTCCCTAGACCGGAAACAAGCTTCCGAGGACCGGTTTCTGGCATTCCAGCCGTCTTCAGCCCGCCTTGCTTGAAACCAGTGGCGAAGTGAGCAAGGGACTCACGTCTGAGCATACCCTGCCATACTTATGGCGGCCAAAAGCGGTACAAAAGGGGGTGGTGATGGACGGAGCATCTGAATCAATCAAACACTCACACCCAGTCAAAAGATCTGGGTTGAATCCATCACCATTCTTTAGCCCACCGTTCTTTATCAACACCAAAGCTGTATAATGCTGTAAGAACTCCCCCTTAGATCATAAAACAAGCATAAGAAACAGGAGAAAACAACAGCAAAACATGTTTTGAAACTGTTTTAATGCTCAACAGTCAGTAGAAAACTCTCACATAGGACTGAAGCATATACAGCTCCCAGGTTGCATTGCAAAAACAGTCTAAAAAGACTGAAAAGCTAACTCATAGCAACATAGAGATAAACTGGCACCGGGCCTTTAAGGCAGTCATGACCCCCAGCTTCCCATCATGCCTCAGGGGTGAGAGTTAGGTCAGTTGTTCTTTGCGGTGACTCAAAAAGCCATGGCACAGAGTTGAGAATAATTTTAAAATACCAGAATCCTTTGCCCGGGGAGGTGGGAGGGTTGTTTATGACTTTGATGAGGATACCCCTGGTAGAAGTCACTCAATAATCAAGGTCCCCACTTTCTCAAACAGAATCTTCTCCATCATGTCCCAACCCGATCTCTTCGTTCCTCTATTCAGAACTTCTTGGCTGTGCCTCGCACTAGAACAGTCACCTGGCGTTTCCTGGTTGCCGCCCCTAGACTCTGGAACACCCTTCCTGCACATATCCGAGCAAGTCCCTCCCTGTTCACATTCCGCAAACAGCTAAAGACGTGGTTATTTGACCAATAGCCATGTATATCTTCTTTACCCCAGTTTCTGATCCATCCCTTAATTAGCGCCGAGACGCCCACGGGTATTCGCCGCGCTCTACAAATGTCAATAAATAAATAAATAAATAAATAAATAGAGAACTAGGATTACAGGTAAGTAACTAATCCTTCTCTTCCAGGGGATCCTCATCAATAGTCATAAGCACTAGAATAGAATAGCGAGCCTCCCCTCATCCACCTGCGGGCAAAGGAACATAACAGTAAATTTACCAATCAGCTTAGATAACCAAGCCTGGACAGATAGATCACTATCCGAAAAGATGCCTCAAGGAGGCCGGACCCACTTGAGTATCAGCCCTGGAATCGGATTCTAGACAGTAATGCCTTGTGAAGGTGTGAACCGATCTCCAAGTTGCAGCCTTGCAAATCTCTGACATTGGAACATCATGCAAGAAAGCTACTGTGGCCGCTTTTCCCCTAGTGGAGTGTGCTTTAGGAGACAACAACAAGGGTTTATGAGTCAGCTGCTAAGCCAATTTTATACAGGACACTATACATCTTGAAATAGATCTTTTAGAGGCTGGGGAGCCTGTTCTCATGGCACCATAATTTAAAAACAATTGATCCGATTTTCTTATGCCCTTGGTACCCTCTAGATAGAATTTAAGCACTCTTTTGAGGTCAAAGGAATGTTGCGAGCTCTCCGCAGGAGTCGCAGGGTTGAGAAAAAAGGACGGTAGGGAGATTGACTGATTAATATGAAAATCAGATACAACTTTAAGCAAAAAGGAAGGGTGAGCCCTTAATACTACCCTGTTGTGGTGAAAAACTGTATACGGCTCTTTTGCACACATCGCTTGGATTTCACTTACTGTGCGCGCTGATGTTATCGCTACCAGAAAAGCGGCCTTCCAGGTCAGGTGCTGTAAAGAGGCTTCGTGAATGGGCTCAAAAGGAGGACCCATTTAATTTGGACAGCACCAGATTGAACTCCCATGGCGGAGAAGGGTTTCGAACAGGGGGATATACTTTCTTCAACCCCTGTAAGAAGTCCTTAACCACCTGGATTTGGAAAAAAGAAGGTTGGCTGGGTGACTTTCTGTACGCCATAATGGCTGACAAATGAACCCTAATTGAGGCATATTTCAAACCCGCTTTAGCTAGATATAGAAGGTAAGGAAGAATGACATCCTCCTGTCCCTTCGTAGGGTCAAAGTGATTTTCAACACACCATAGGAAGAAATTCTTCCACTTGAATGCATATGACTCTCTTGTGGAGGGGCCTTTTAGCCTCTCTCAAAATGTGCATGCAGTCCTGCGGCAGTTTCAAGTGTCCGTATTGCGGGACTTCAGGAGCCATGCTGCCAAGTTCAGTGAGGGAAAGCTGGGATGGAGAATCCTCCCGTCCATCTTGGTCAGTAGGTCCGCTCTGTAAGGCATGCTCCTGTTTGGGAGCACCACAGCTGAAGAAGGTCCGGGTACCACCACTGCCACAGCCAGTCTGGAGCTATCAGAATCATCTTCATGTTGGATCTGATGAGCTTGGACACCACCTTCGGGATCAGAGGCAGGGGATGAAAGGCGTAGGCAAAGGTCCCTGACCAATCCATCAAAAGCCCATTCCCCCTTGTCCCTGGACGGTGGAATCTGGATGCGAAGGCTTGGCATTTTTTGTTTTTGTCGTCTGCAAACAAATCTATTGATGAACGACCCCATTGATGGAAAAGATCTGCCACCACCTCGTCGTGTAGCACCCAGTCTGGCTGATCTTAGAAGTGTCGACTGAGTGCATCTGCTTTGACATTCTGCTCTCCCGGAAGGTGCACTGCTACTATGGAAAGGTTTCGAGCTAGTAGTCAGTGCCAGATCGTGTGAGCCTCCAGGGAGAGAGGGCGTGTACCACCCTGTTTGTTTAGATAAAACATGGTGGTCGTGCTGTCTGTTTGGATCAGGACCGAGTTGGACTAGATCTAAGGTAGAAAAGCTTTCAGATCAAGATGGACTGCTCCTAGCTCCAACATGTTTATGTGGTGGGACTGTTCCTTTGTGGACCACCGGCCGTGCATTTGAAGGCACCCCATATGTGCCCCCCATCCCTGAAGCGATGCATTAGTTACCAACGATTGCACCAGAACTGGTTGGTGAAAAGGGACTCCCACCAACATATTCTGAGGCAGAGTCCACCACTTGATGGATTATTTCACTGCTTGGGAGAGCACGATCCGATCTTCCCAGCGACACGTTGCTTGATCCCATTTGTCTTCTAGATCTTGCTGCAACGGTCGCATCCTCAGCCTGGCGTTTGGGATGAGAAATATGCAGGAGGCCATTGACCCCAGCAGAGATGCAACTTGTCGGACTGCTGGACGTTCTGTCCGAAGTAGAACCCTGCACGTCTGCTGCATTGAAGTCTCTCCTCCGAAGGAAACGCTCTTCCTTTGTTTGCATCCAGAGTCTATCCTAGATGGGTGGGCTGCTGCACGGACTTCTCCATGTTGATATGAAGGCCTAGATTGTGTAACTGCTGAAGACAAACTTGGAGGTCACTCCTTACTTGTCGAGGAGATGGCCCTTTGAGAAGACAATCCTCCAAGTAAGGGTAGACGACTAGACTTCTTCTGTGTAGGGTGGCTGCCACCACTGCCTTGCACTTGATAAAGACTCGTGAGGGCAGATTTGAGCCCGAAGGGTAAGACCTTGTACTGTTAGTGTTTGTGCCCGACCACAAACCGCAGATACTTGCGATGAAGTGGAGCAATCGGTATGTGGATGTACGCAACTTGGAGGTCCACAGAACACATCCAATCTCCTGCTTGCAGATGTGGACATATTTGAAGAAGGGCCAACATGCGAAACTTCTCCTTCACGATGACGCTGTTCAGTAGGCGAAGATCCAGGATAGGTCTGAACTTGTGCTCCTGATCTCTTTTGGGCACAAGAAAGTACCAGGAGTAGACTCCCTTCCCCCGCTGTGCGGAAGGAACCTCTTCTATGGCTTGCTTTTTAGAAGGGTTTTCACTTCCTGTCGAAGCAACTTTAGTTGGTAAGGACGAGATCTTTTTGGAGGAATGTCCTTTGGAAGCACACGGAAACGTAGTGTGTATCCATTGTGCAGTATATTGAGCACCCAACGATCTTTTGTGATGCTACACCACTCTGCCAGATGATGTGAAGCACTTCCTCCCACTGGAGTGGGCAACGGCGCCAGAGAAAGCCACTGCTCATAGTTTTGTTATGTTATGTTATCTGAATCTTTTATAGCGCTCGGCTACTCCAAGGAGTGTCCCGGCGCTTTATTGTAAACCTGTAGCAGAAAACACAACAAGGCGAATAAAAAGGACCAGAAATCAAAAGAAAAGAGCATATCTAAAGAGCAAAAAGCCAAGTTTTAAGGCCCTTACTAAAAGCCAACAGATTGGAGGTACTACGCAGTGCCACGGGCAGAGTGTTCCACAGCTGTGGCGCCAACAGCCTGAAAGACCGGCTCCCAATGCGTGCCCTTTTTACTCGAGGAACCATGGCAAGGAACAGAGAGTCGGATCTCAGGGATCGGGCAGGATGGTAGAAGGCTAGCCTCTTTTGGAGATATTTCGCTCCAGAAGCGTGAAGAGCCTTGTGAGCCAAGGTCAAGGCCTTAAAAACTATCCGCTTCCGGATGGGCAGCCAATGAAGTGACTGCAGGAGGCCGGAGGTTCTGGCTCGCCCGTAGAGGCCAAAGATGGCCCGTACTGTCGAGTTCTGGACAACCTGCAGTCGTTGCAAGAGATACTCCGGCAAGACGGGATAAAAGACATTGGAATAGTCCAATCTCGAGCCAATTAAGGCCTGAACCGTGATCTTCCTGTGATCTTACGAGAGCAGAGGGAGAAACTTGCGGAGCATCCTGAGGAGGCCAAAGCATGTGCCCGTTAGGCCCAGGATCTGTGATCTCAACGTCAGGCCATTATCGATCTTGATCCCCAGATTCTTGGCTAGCTGGGAAGAGCCTGCTGGAGGAAACATGTTGACAGACCACCATTCCTGCCGACCGGCAGCCGAAGAAGAGTACCTCAGATTTATCTGAGTTGCATTTGAGGCTGTTAAGCAGGAACCAGTTAAAAACAGAGCCAAGGCACCCGCGGATACTCTCTACGTCAAAATCTGCTCCTTTCCCACACGTAAAGAAGAGCTGGATATCATCGGCATAGGATACGATCTGGGCCCCAAAAGACTCCGCCAGTGTTGCCAGAGGGGTCATAAAGATGTTAAAAAGAGTCGGGCTCAACACTGAGCCCTGTGGGACTCCGACTCCCAATGGCGGCATCACGGTAGAGCAAGGGGAGGCGCAGACCGTTTGTCGGCGGCCAGCCAAAAAAGATCTAAACCAGCTGAGCACCGTCCCCCTCAGACCGATCAAGAAGTCTGGCGAGGAGACCCTCATGGGGGACGGTGTCAAAAGCCGCCGACAGGTCAAGCATCACAAGCATAGCTTTGCCTCCTGAATCCAGTACCTCCTTGATGGCCTCCGACACTTCCAAAAGCGCCGTTTCGGTGCTTAAGTTGATACGGAAGCCGGATTTGGTGGAATGCAGTAAATTGTGGGATTCTAAAAAGTTGGAGAGCACAATGTGCGCATGCTTCTCCAAGATCTTAGCAAAAGCAGGCAGGAGAGAGATGGGCCTGTAGTTGGCAAAAGCCTCCGGATCTAAACCAGGCTTCTTGAGTAGAGGAATGATCATCGCCTGCTTCCAGGCCTGCACTCAAGGAAAGATTCAGAATGGGATTCACCAAAGGATTAATGACTTCCGCCACTTTCGCCAGAAATTTGGCAGGGCTCGTGTCAAGAGGCGATCCGGATTTAACTTTGGCCATAAGTTCCAAAGATGAGGAAACAGAGTGGCGGAAAATCTGCCAAAACCGGATCCGAACAGGCTGTTGAATCTGACCCACCCTCAGTGCTGGGAGATAATCCAGCCACCCTCAGGGGGAAAGAGTCCTGGATCGATTTTATCTTGGTGGTGAAAAAGTTGGCAAGGGCACTTACCCACGGCTCCGAAGGAGCTGCCTGGGTCGAATTTGTGCGTGGAGCCGTAAATTCCCTCACAATGGTAAAAATCTTTGCACGAGTTAGAGGCAGTCTCAATCCTCTTTGCAAAATAACCCTTTTTTTCAAAGAGGATGTCACAATGGTAAGCTTTAACAGACGTCCTGTAGGCAAGCCTGGCCGCGGGATCATACTGTGAGCGCCAGGCCCTCTCTCCCACCTTGCACTGCCGTCGCAATGCCGCCAGTGCTTCAGTAAACCAAGGGGCAGAAACCCGTTTAGCTGTAATTCGGGGGGGTCATCACAGGGGCAAGGTCGTCCAACCTGTCCGTCAGCCACGCCTGCAGAGACTCTAAATCCCTTTCCAAGTCTCCTGTCACAAGACAGGGATGATCCAGACATGCCTGTGCCAGCATTTCCGGAGTCACCCGATGTGCTTGACACGGCTGCCGAAGAGCAGCAGTAGATGGTTTTTTTGTACCCAACACATGAAATTTGACCAGCCGGTGATCCGACCAGAGCACCGGCAAAGGTGCCGACGTCTCTATAAAAGTAGTGGAAAAGACCTGATCCAGGGTATGGCCTTTTTCATGCGTCGGTCCAAAGAGATAAGGAGAGAGGCCTAGAGGAGCCATAACATCAATCATTTTAATCGTGTCTGCGTCCAGTCCATCATCCATATGGAGATTAAAGTCCCCGGCCAATACACAGTGCTCAGATCTCAACACCAGTGCAGAGACTACCCACTGGAGCTCTTCAAAGAAAGAGACTACCGATCCAGGGGGCCTATAAACTAGAAGCCCTTTAAGAGATTGGTGAGGCGATATTGCTATGGAAAAGGCTAAAGATTCACATCCAGTGATTACATCCATAGGAATAGTGGAACATGTGGCGAGTTTATTCACCACAAGTGCCACACCGCCGCCCCTCCCCTTTAATCTATCTTGCCTGAAGATATTATAATCAGGGGGAATTGCTGAGGCAATATCAGGATTAGAAGACTCCCCTAACCACGTCTCTGTCAACATCAGACATAAAGGCTTTTTCGTGACCAGGAGATCGTAGATATCCAAAGCATGTCTGCTCAATGATCTAGTATTTAAGAGCAGACACAGATGCTTCACCCTGTCTACCTCCCTGTCAGATATAGTGGCCAGGGCATTGTCTGGCAACCACCCGCAGCCAGGACACCGCCTCTTACCCTTATATCGACCAGGGAAGACTTTGTGACAGGAGCTCGTAGCCTTTTGCAGGGCCTGAAGCTCCACCGACGTATATCGAAGCATGATGTCGGCTGGAGTAAATATCACAAATAGACCAGCCCAAGCCGTCGTACTGGTCGCCTTCGGGGCGCAGACGGTCTGGACTCTGGCGTGACTCTGGCAACACTACGGCGAGAACGCTGCGTGAGAACGCTGCACGTAAAAGGGTCGCTATATATGCAGGCCAGCGTGTTCTTGTGACAGCTGGTCTGCTAGCACAACTGGCGCCGCCAGGCGTCCAAGAAAACTACCCCCAATATGGCGGCCAAAGTCAGGAGGAACCGGGGAATCCAGGGACCCGCCAAAGCGCGGTGAAAGAAACAATTACTGTGCAAGTGAGAGGACGGCGATGCAGGCTAAAAACAAGGTACAATGCAACCAAGAGACAAAATCAGATACAAAACGGGATTAATTAAAAAAACGCTACTGCGTAAATCGCTGCTATGCGCTAAAATGCGCTGTTGGTATCACAGGTAGTTGTTAGATGTTGTTAGAAAGGGAGCCTGCCTAAAATGCCCTCCTTATATGCAGGCCAGCGTGTCCTTGTGACAGCTGGTCTGCTAGCACAACTGGTGCCGCCAGGCGTCCAAGAAAACTACCCCCAATATGGCGGCCAAAGTCAGGAGGAACCGGGGAATCCAGGGACCCGCCAAAGCGCGGTGAAAGAAACAATTACAGTGCAAGTGAGAGGACGGCGATGCAGGCTAAAAACAAGTTACAATGCAACCAAGAGACAAAATCAGATACAAAACGGGATTAATTAAAAAACGCTCCTGCGTAAATCGCTGCTATGCGCTAAAATGCGCTGTTGGTATCACAGGTAGTTGTTAGATGTTGTTAGATGTTGTTTTCCTTCCGATCTAGCACTGGTAGAGGACTGTTGCTGGTGACGGCCTCTACCTCTGTTCGATTTACGGCCCAGATATTGTGACTTGCCTTGGTTATTCCCTTGGGACCATTGAGGGGTTTGCACCCTCTGTTGGTATCCCTTGCGCTGGTTAGGCCTGTATCGGCGTTTGTACTCCTTTTTCTCCAAGCCCACGGCTTTGAGGGTATCAAGTTCCGCCTTCATCCTGCCAATTTCCTCATCTGTATGGGTGCCAAACAGAGATGAGCTGGAAAATGGGAGATTTAGGATTCTCTGCTGTGCATCAGGTTTGAGTGCTTTTAGCTAGTTAGGAGGATCTACTGGCGCAAACCCCAAGGGCTTAAGAATGCACCGATAGTGTTGTGCCGTCCGCTGCCGTGCTGATCATTTGGTTGGCAACAAGCGAACCTTCTGTGATGATCTCCTAAAGTCCTTCTGATCCTCTTTAGGAAACTTCTCTTTGAAACGGTCCAAGGAGTCCCACAAGGCCCTGACATAGCGACCTAATAAGGCTGCTGCACTGGAGACTTTTAGTGATGAAGCAGCCGAGCTGCAAACCTTACGTCCCCAAGAGTCCTGGGATCTGCTTTCCTTGTCCAGGGGAACCGATGAGGACCCCACTACAACATGAGTCTTCCTCGCTGCCGCAATGATCACTGAAACCGCAGGAGGTTCTGTCTTCAAGAAGACTGGGTCTGTGGAAGTCGGCTTGTATTTTTTCTGGATTAGAGCTGGTGCAGACTTGATCGCAGCTGCCGTCAGGAAGATATCCATAACGGATTCCAGAAGCCCAGGGACCAAGGGAAGCAATGGACGAGACGCTGTCCTCTGATGCAGAGTCTCAAAGATTACCATTGTTGCCACCTGAGGGGCAGACATCTCAATGTTCAGCTTCTGAGCTCCTCTCTGAATCACATCATGGTAGGGGTTGATGTCATCTATCGGAGAAACTCTTGATACAGGGCTGTCCGATAGGTTAGGGGAATAATCCCTCTTTGATGATCGGGTGGAAGAAGATGACCACGTCGGTGTCCTTCTGCGATAGGAACTGTGTCTTCGTTCCCGCGACCTGCCCGTGCGCTCCTCCCGTCTAGGGGAAAGCGATCTGTCCTATCGTCGTTCCCGCGATCTGTCCCTGCGTTCCTCATGTCTGGGGGAGCGCGATCTGTCCACTTCCTGCACCAACCTTTGCAGGGGTGACCTATGGATGGGACTGGCATATTCTTGCTTCTGCTGAGTCGCTCCAGAATCTTTCCAGTGATGCAAGGGGAGGAGCTATCTCGGGGACAAGTGCCCAGCAGGAGAAGTCTCCCTGTGTTGTGATGGAGACTGATGAGCAGGTCTGCTGGTTTCTGGAGAGGCTATTCTCACAGAAGGATGTCTGGAGGAACGAGAGGAAGAATGGCGCAATGCTGATTCCGTTACTAGAACCACAGATTCTTCTCTAGACCTCACTGAGGCGGGTCTTAACGTTGGGCGTGTGCCCCTCGACGTCGAACCGGACTTCCTCCTCGACATCGATCTCCAGTCTGATGTTGAAACCGGTCTCGAACCGGTCTCGAAGCTTCTCTGCTTCTCGACGTCAGGTCCCTTGCAGCAGACGCCTGGACATCCCTTCGTCTCGACGTTGAATGTCGACTCGACGGCGAACGCCGTCGTTCAGATCCAGATGAAGGGGCTCTGCTCCTCGACGCCGAACGTTGCCTGGATGACGACGGCGGAGGGCTCTTCTTCCTCGACGTCAATCGTCGCCGTCACGACGGCGGAGGGGTGTCAATCCTCGACGCAGATTGCCGTCGAGACGACGGCAGAGGAGACCCTTTCCTCGACGCGATCATCGCCGGGTTGACGACGGCGAGGACTCCTGCCTCGACGTAGATCGCCAATGAAGTGACGACGACTGAGGGGAACCTACTCTCGACGCCGAACGTCGTGCTGACGACGGCGGAGGACTTCTACTCCTCGACGCCGATCGTTGCCGGGTTGACGACGGCGGAGAGCTGATACTCCTCGACGCCAATCGTCGCTGAGTTGACGATGGCGGAGGGCTTCTGTTCCTAGACGCCGATCATCGGTGGGTTGACGATGGCAGAGGGTCACGATTCTTCAACGTCGATGACGTACCTGAATGTCGATGTCTTCTCTATGGCAAGCCCGCCGCCGATGGCCTTTTCTTAGACAAATGACCTACCGGTGGTGGATTTTTCAGCGCCGAGCCCGACGCTGATGTAGAAGGGTGAGGGATCTTTCTTCTTGATGGAGATCTAGCCCTCTTGGAACCCTTCTACAGTGGTGATCTTCCTCTTGAAGACTTATCTGCCAGCCCATATAGACGAATTCTTTCTCTGTCCTTTAGAGTCCTTTTGGAAAGGGTTTGGCAATGAGGGCAGTTCTTAGGATCATGGTCTTTAGGCAAACAAAGGATAAAGACCTCATGAGAGTCTGACCTGGCCTTCTTTTTACCACAAGAAGGGCAGGGGTCAACAAGAGATTGCATTTTGAGTGGAAAGAAATGCTCAAAACTGTTAAAAAAAAGACAGAACCTTACTTCAGAAGGTGGAAGACGTCTAAGTAAGTCAAAAATCTTTTGAAAAGTGTAGATTATTTCTGACTAAAATCAGAAAGAAGTGGAGCTGTGTAAACAGGATCTGTCCTGAAGAAGCCGGAAAGAACAACTGACCTAACTGTCACCCCTGAGGCATGATGGGAAGCTGGGGGTCATGACTGCCTTAAAGGCACGGAGCCAGTTTATCTCTGTTGATATTAGTTAGCTTTTCAGTCTTTTTAGACTGAGTTTTTGCAATACAGCCTAGGAGCAGTATATGCTTCAGTCCTATGTGAGAATTGTATACTGACTGTTGAGCATTAAAACAATTTCAAAACATGTTTTGCTGTTGTTTTCTCCTGTTTCTTATGCTTGTTTTATGATATAAGGGGGAGTTCCTTCAGCATTATACAGCTCTGGTGTTGATAAGGCTGCAATTGCTATATATATATATATATATATAGCAGTTCCCAGTTGTGGCCTTTGATCTCTTGAAATTTAAGCGGTCTATTGGAAACAATTTTGTGCACTTGTCGGAGGCGCAAGAGGCCCCGCTCTCCAAGTATGTGCGGCTTTTGCTGGCACGAGTGGCAACGCTCTCTACAAAATCCCCGAGGTATCAGATGAGCGCAGGACAGCCTCTTACAACAGCGTGGGCTAGTGGCTACTACCAGGAGCAGCTCGTCATTGAGGGAAGGTGGGATCACTAAAATCCACGCTTTCAGCCCTACCCGACATCGGTGTATTGAGGCAGAGTGTTGGGGACCTGAGGAGGTACTGGACAATCATTACAGCGCAACCAAGAACTACATCATCCCCCCGCTTTTGCCAGGTATTTCAGTGTGCATCAAGCAACAACCACGCCACTGCACTTGCCATTCTGGTGCATGATGGGAGTTGTGGTCTACAGTACTCCGACTACAGCTGCCGGTGAATTGGCGTTGTCAGCTGACTTTCCTTTGTTTGGGGGAGGACCATAGGAGGAAAAAAGGAGGGGTTTGGCAGCGTTTTCAGTTTGCTACAGCGTCTGAAGAAGGCAGCCGAAATGCATTACGCTTTGCAACATGTTATTAAAGTATCCTCCAGCAGTTCCCCGTTGTGGCCTTTGATCTCTTGAAATTTAAGCGGTCTATTGGAAACAATATATATATATATATATATATATATATATATATATATATAGATATAGATAGATATAGATAGATATAGATATATAGAGATATACATATATATGAGGCGCACATATAGGATTGTGTTTCTGGGGTCCCGCGCATGGGCGGGAATATTCTAGTGCTTATGACTTTGATGAGGATACCCCTGGAAGAGAACTAGGATTACAGGTCAGTAACTAATCCTTTCACATCCTTGCTCTTGGAGCTTCAGACACCTTGAGACCAGATACATTTTAGAACTAATTACAAAGTATCCATCAGTTCTCAACATTACAGGATTTATTTACTTGCCTTTAAAACGCCAATAAGTAAAACAGCAATAAACTCCCTGCACTCGTATATGAATTACACATTGATTGGGTACATAAAAACCATGAGGATAATATTGATATAGATATTTTTTTAATGGGTTTTAGATACAAATTATATGTACATATTTATATGTTTATATGGAAGGACATTTTATGCGTTAATATAAATTGTTTACCATGATAATGAATTTTAGACTATATTTAACCATTTTAAAGGTTTTATTAAATGGCTTATTTATTTATTTTGTATTATTCATTGTGTAAATATGCAATATAATGGTATGAGCATAGAGTAGTACCTTTTGTATCGGTATCTCGAATTGATAAAACAGTTTTAGAAATTTACCCAGTTAGAATCATATACATATCTATATTTCCTTTTTCCATTTGGTATTTAAACCGTTATATGAACTGTAATTTCATCTATTTAATGCACTTGCACTTTATACTAAATAGTGTGGCGACTCTGTTAATTGACAAGCATTGGGGGGATCTCCACAATCATGCAGCACACAGTCACCCAAACGGATACGAGCGCAAAACAGGTACAGACCAAAGCGATGGGTAGTGGATAATAAGGTGCCTTTATTCCAAGATGGGTAGCAGCATTACGCGTTTCGTCCGGGAAAGCCGGACTTGATCACATCCAATATACATATATCCATACCGCTGCTTCAAAGCTGCCTCCAAATCGCCTTACAGCAAGCAGAGACTGACCCGATGTTAGTGCTTAACTTCCAATTTTATTTGTCGGCCATTACGCGTTTCACCACCAAAAGTGGCTTGATCACATAACAACGCTAGATCGTAACCAGACCAATTATGAAGCCACACTTTTGCACGTGATTCAGTGTAAACAGTGAACATAGAAGAAACATTCAGTTTGAATGGCCATTGTGATTTAAGGAGCAAAAAAGGTATTAATTAATACGATGTAATTGCATAGTGCACATATACACAGAATATTTAAAATTCAAATAAGATATATTGTATAAACATGATAAAATACTGTATGAAAATACAAATATATATATATATATATATATATAAATTCTTTAAAAAACCTTTAAATCTGTTAATACAAAAAGGTATTTAGATAAATAAATGCAATACATTTTTAATTACATAAAACCTCATAAATATGTGCAAATCGTGTTGTCGAATCATGTAATCACATCTCTTCCTCGATAAATCAGATCCACCGATTGCTCCCGCTTGAAATTATTGCATATATATATATATATATATATATACACACACACACACATATGGTACACAGTCAAAATATCGAGTTGTAAATATCGACCTACACAAATATCGAGTTAGAAATATCGAAGGTAAAGAATATCAATGTCAAGAATATCGTGGGACAGAATATCGACCCTAAGGTAAGTAATATCGATTTTTTTATATGGATGTAAGTAATATCGAAGTCAGTAATATCGATATCAAATATATCGATGTTAGTAATTTCGATGTTACTAATATAGATATTTGTACTATTGTTATGTATTTTAGTATGTATTTAATATGTATGTGTTATATGTTTTTTGTTAAGTATTTTACTTGTTTTAAGTTATATGTGAACTATTTTCATATATTTATAATGTTATTTTTAAGTCAATTTTATGTTTTAGTACCGGAGCAGGTTGTGGGTTTATAAGGGAATAGGGTGGGAAGTAATTTAATTATATTAAATTAATTATTACTTTTTAGGAATTATAATTTAATTTTAGTTAATTTTTGCGTTTAACTTCTGTAGCGGGTAGTGGGTTTATAGGGGAATTGGGTGGGAAGTATTTTAATTGTAATTAAGTAATGAATTATTTTTATGTATTGGTATTGATAATTTATGTTTTTTAAATTAATTAATTGGTAATTAATAATTTTAATTGGTAATTCATTGTTTTAATTGGTAATTAATATAAGTAATTGGTAATTAATGTATTTAATTGGTAGTTAATGTTTGTAATTGGTAGTTAATGTTTGTAATTGGTAGTTAATGTTTGTAATTGGTAGTTAATGTTTGTAATTGGTAATTAATGTATTTGCTGTGTAATTAATTTTTGTAATTGGTAATTAATTTATTTAATTGGTAATTAAATTATTTTTATTGGAAATTATTTGTAAATAATTTGTAATTAATGTGTTATAAAAAGTATTTTGGGGCATACAAATAATATTGTTTAATGTTTTTTAATTGGTACTTAATTATTAATAATATTTGCTTTGTTTTTACATTATTTTATTGCTTAATATTTATTATTTTGTAACTATTATTTATTAATTGATATTTATTGTTAATTATTTATTCAAATCGACTTTTTTTCTTTAATATTAATGGGTATTTTTAAATTATGTTTAGTTATTTAAAATATTAAAACATTATTAAATTTAAATATAAAAATTAATTCTAAGTATGTTTTATTTAATTTGTATGGTATCCAACGCTTTCCCTACTGTTGCACTCTCTGGAGTTGGAATAGTAATTTTTAACCCTACGCTATCCAACGCTTTCCCTACTGTTGCACTCTCTGGAGTGGGGGATAGTAATTTTTACCCCTACGCTAGCCAACGATTTCCCTACTGTTGCACTATCTGGAGTGGGAACAGTAATTTTTACCCCTACGCTATCCAATGCTTTCTCTACAGTTGCACTCTCTGGAGTTGTAATAGTAATTTTTAACCCAACGCTATCCAGCGCTTTCCCTACTGTTTCACTCTCTGGAGTTTGAATAGTAATTTTTACCCCTACGCTATCCAACATTTTCCCTACTGTTTCACTCTCTGGAGTTGGAATAGTAATTTTTACACCCTACGCTATCCAGCGCTTTCCCTACTGATTCACTCTCTAGAGTGGGAATAGTAATTTTTACTCCTACGCGATCCAGCGCTTTCCCTACTGTTTCACTCTCTGGAGTTTGAATAGTAATTTTTATCCCTACGCTATCCAGCGCTTTCCCTACTGTTTCACTCTCTGGAGTTGGAATAGTAATTTTTACTCCTACGCTATCCAATGTTTTGTTTACTGTTTCACTCTTTGGAGTGGTAATAGTAATTTTTATCTCTATGCTATACAATGTTTTCCCTAATTTTGCATTTTCTGGAGTGGGAATAGTAATTTTACATTTTACGCTATCCAATGTTTTTAATACTGTAGATTTTTTTGGACTTTACATAGTAGTTTTATTTATTATTTAGAATGAATTTAGATAATGTATTGTTATTAATTTTAAAAATATTGAAAGTATATTTAATTGTTTTTAATTTATTAAAAATAATCATTTACTTTTTTATGTAATTATTTTATTTGTGGAGATCTTTTTGTAATTTATAGTATTTTTAAATAATTTATAAGTAATTATAGTAATTATTAAAATGTATTATTAAGTAAATACATAATATATATTTTACATATGTGTTTAATTAATATTATATTATTTTATATCTATTATTTATTAATTTTAAACATTACTTAATAATTTTAACAATGTTTATTTTATTTATAAGTATTTATAAGTATTATTTACTTTTTTTTACACATTATATTTTACCAGATATAAAACGATATTTTTGATTACGATATTTTTCACATCGATATTTTTGTTTCGATATTTTTGTACTTACCATGTTAGGATGTCGATATACTTGCCTTCGATATTCCAGCCGCGAAATTTCTGTAGGTCGATATTTTGCTGTCGATATTCTGTCATAGATCCATACATATATGTGGGGCACATATATGATTGTGTTTCCGGGGTCCCGCGTGTGGGCGGGAATATTCTAGTGCTAATGTCTATTGATGATGATCCCCTGGAAGAGAACATTTCTTTACCTTGCACCCACGAGATAAAGTTCAAAGGACTGGCTTCCAGGAACAACCTTTAAACCCCAACATAACAGGGAAAGAGCAGGTTATAATTAGGAAATACCTTTTTTTAAATATATATATATATATATATATATATATATATATATATATATATATATATATATATATATATATATATATTTTTTTTTTTAATTATGGATAGTTAGGCATGTAGTACAGTCTTATAGGTTTACAGAGTATCCTTGAGAGTCAATACAACGGTTATTCCATTCTTACAGCTTTTGTTTTTTCCAGCATTTGTAATTGTATTATCCTACAACATTAATCATACAACTGCTGTGACTCGTTACCACCTCCCACCTGTGAAGCGTGTTCGGATTGTAGTTACTGTACAAACGGGCTCCAGAAGTCTCTTGGGCGCGAGGCCATTGGAAGCTCTTCAGCATATATTTAGAGCTGTTCCTTACAATATGGCGTATCTGTTATTCCAGTCTTTTATATTTAGTGTGCGTCTGCTGCCCCACTTCCTGGCCACACACCGTTTAGCTAGTAAGAGGGCTATGGCTAGTAATTTGCGTCTAATTGGTTTTTGCATTTTAACGAGGCCCAATAGACAGACTTGTGGGGTGTTTGCAATTGATGCCATGAGTATTGTACCCAGTATATTGGCCACTTTTCCCTCAGTATTCCTTCACCGGGGGGGGCAGGCCCATGCAACATGTACAAAATTTGCCTCTAGGGTGCCACAGCACACGCACCTATCATCTTCCCTAAGGCCATAGCTGTGTAATTGCGTTGGTATAGAATACGTTTGTTGCAGGAACTTAAATGAATAATGCGTAAATTGCAATTATGAGTAAGTATTTGTCTGAGTCTGCAACAAAACCTCACTTGTATTTGAGAGATACTTTCATTAATTTAGCACCTCCTCAGGGGGGGACTGGAAAATGTAAGATTCACCCACACAGTTATGGGGATTTACTTATACAGGTCAGATACATTTTTAAGTGTAATTTTTGTGATCTTGCTTAATAATTATTTATTTATAGTTTCATATAAGTTGTTAAGAGCCATTTAGACAATCATTTTAAACGTACACAAATTCACTAAAGTAAAGACAACAATGTAGACTAGCTAGCCAGCACCTCGTTGCATGCTGGAGTTTTACAACCCATACTTACAATAGCAGTATCACTGCTTTCCTTACAAAGAAGTCATTCAAAAAGCCCTCACTGGCAAAACAGAAGAGATAAACAGCATGACTAATATTAAAGCAACACACACGCCCACACACACACACACACACACAAACCCCCCCACCTCCCATAAGCTACAAGCCATGGCCACCAACATACAAAGAGCGGGGACAGCTTTAACACCAAGACATTCATGCTTCCCTTACACATATACATACCTTGAACAGCAGCATTGCAAGCTCCTCTCACACGCACAGGCAGTGGAAATACATGGTCTCTCTTACACATGCACAACTGGTACATCATGGACCGTAGCAGTGCTACCATGTGTGTACACACACACACACACACACACCCACACACACACACACACACACACACACTCCGAGCTTCTCCTTCCCACCTAGGGGATGTGCTACAATAGTACAAGATTGTCTCACACTCAGCACGGAGATCTGAGGTCACATATAGATTAATATTTGTAAATCTTCGTTAATTTCCTGTTGCCATAGTACTGCCTCAGCATCCTACCTGGTTTTGGGTCATGCTTAAAAAAGGCTAAATCCATTGAATGTGGCACACATTTTGAGGGAGAGGCTGAGAATGCAGAAAGAGGAATACATTTGAAGATAATTACATCCTCTCAGGTTGGGGGGTGGAGGGAAGCTGTTTTAATGACCAGAAAGATGTCCGCCCGAACCAAGAATTACATCAGAGGACAACATTATCAAATGTAATCCCCATTCATGAGTCGCCTTAAGTGAGAAAAGGATTTCATGTGAATGAGTGATTTTACAGTTTTTACCCGTAGGCCACGTGCAGAGCACTTATCAGTCCGCCACCTCATCCCCCAGGGCAAGACACTTGTTACTGTCGTAACATTACGTATCCAAAGGTAAGAAAAGAGTCAGCAGCCAAGAAAACCCCTTTTTTCCCTTCTTAGCTGCATCCTTGCCCTCCGCAATCGCCTGGGAAAGGACGGCCTGGACCTCTTCAGAACACTGAGGCAGGACCTCTGCCACTGTATCCCACACAGCATGGGAGTAACGGCTTATTAACCGACTGCATCCCCAAGCTGGCCGAGGAGAAGAACCTCTTGCCATATTGCTTCTTAGAGTCCTTATCCGGCGTAGCCGTAGGAAAGGCACTCTGCGACGTCGAGGCCTGAATGACCAGGCTCTCAGGCGTTGGGTGAGTGGTCAAGAAGGCAGGGTCACCAGGCGCCGGGCGATGACGCCTAGCGACGTTCTTATTCACCGGTGCACCGGAGACCGGCCACAACCAAGTGCCTCATTTAAAGGGAGCACCGGTTCAGACAACGTAGACGCCGTCTGGCGCACCTCCGTAAGGAGGTTGGTCTTAAGGGTCACCGTAGGGAGGTCGAGATGGAGAGCCTCCGCAGCTCAACGCAGCACCATAGTGTAGGAAGCGCCCTCCTCCATAATAGGCGGAGGCGGGGCAAACCCCGGGTCTGAAGACACATCAAGTTTACCCGCATCTTGAAGGTCATCCACCCAATCCTGCTCGGAATCACACTGCCACGCAAGGGGGTCCTCGGAGCAGTCCCAGTCCTCATCTGGCTCCGGAGTAGGAGCCGGCCGCAGCAGCAGAGCCGGAGAGGGGGCCAGTGGCGCCGGGAGCGGCGCCGGAAGCGGCACCGGGAACGGCGCTTGCCGGGGCCGGACTGGAGCCGCATCCAAATGTGGATCCCTGTTCGGAACAAAATGGTGCGAGAACTGGGACAGGGGCGGGAAAAACAGCACCCAGTGCAGCGCCTGTGGCAGAGCCAGGGCCGGCGCTGTGGCCGGAACCAAGGGCAGGACCGGAGCCAGCGGTGCTGCACCTTGTGGCGCCCGGGCCGGAGCAGAGGGCGCTGGATCTAGTGGCTCCAGGGCCGGCGCCAGAGGCGGTGCTGCCGGGCCAACAGGATCTGGACACGGTACCCGCAGGTGCACCAGCGGGAGCTCGAGCTAGAGGCCTAACCAGGCGGTCCATGGCAGCAAGAATCTCTTGCATCTGTTCGGGAGTCGCCAACGGACCAGAGTATAGCGGGTAGGCCGCGAGACTCCCTGGCTTCGGAGGTCTGCCTCCGGGGAGCGACGGGGGGAGGTCGGAGAGCGAAAACGCTTCTTCGACTTCTTTTGGCGTCGTTTACCGGAATCTGAAGGTGAAGACCTAGAGTCCGAGGAGCGACGGCTCCGGTACCGCGAGCGGTCAATCGAACGGCCCCTAGACCCGGAGCGGTGGTGAGAGGAGTGCCAGACCTCCAGCAACTTCTGGCACCGCTCTCGCAAGGCCTTTGGAGCCATGGCACGGCAGTCCCGACAGTCCCATGAGTCATGGTCGGTCTCCAGGCAGTAGAGGCAGACATCATGGGGGTCCGCCACCGACATTTTCTGCAGCACGACCCACAAGACTACGTGCACCAGGAGACAAGAGGAGACAAAAGTCTCAAAACAGTGGTCAAAAAATGACCGAGGTACGTGCTCAATCCGGATCTGCGCTTTCGGCGCGGAAAAAGAAAGAACAGACGTCAGAGCACATGGGTGGCGCCTAAGTCGTCTTTGTGACGTCATCTCGGCGCTTACGATGCCAGTGACAGATGCGGAGCTGCACACTGCCACCTACCAGCGCGCAGGGGTACTGCTAAGCAGAAAGCTTTCCGGATCCAGTCTGATGCCTGGGGAATATTCAAAGGTAAGGAATCTATCACTATCGTGCCTCTTTCAGATTCACACAACAATAATCTTTACCTTCCTGGACAAAAGACTTTTCCGTCAACATTTCGAGTAACAGAATATTTCTAAAATGTATTCTTGTATGATGTTACAAAAGATATATATTTTTAAGGATACAGTGCCACATATGGTCTATAACAGTTTGATAAAAATCAATAAAAACTTTTTAAATAAAAAATTCCTCTTGTGTTTTATTAACTATTATCCTATATAACTATCCCCTGGCCCAATCGGGTGCTAATAGGATGACTTGAGCCCACTCATTCCTGGTCTTCAGAACTTGAGTAGAAGAGGCAACTGTGGTAAGGCACACGAGTCAGTTGCAGTTACACTTTTCGCCCTAAGTGGGATGAGTAAGCCCAGACATGGGTCCCTTGCTCACTGTGCTACTGGATTCAATTAGCCTGGCTGATGAAGGATGACATACCTTGAAACCGGTCCCAGGATGCTGGTTTCCAGTCAAGGGAGGACCTGGCTTGGCAGTTTGTTCTGGACTGTTCCCATGAGGCAACGAGTCAAGAAAGATTTGCATATGGCTGGGTCCAAACAGGGGTGGCGTAGTGGGCAGAAGAACAATGGATGTAACCCAGATCTCTTGACTGGGGAGAATGTTTAAAGCATTCAGCATTCCGTCCATCATTTGTTGCAGTTGCACTTTTTGCCCTAAATGGATATGCCCAGACGTGGATCCCTTGCTCACTGTGCCACTGGATTCAAGCTAGCCTGGCTGATGAAGGGTGACATATCCTGAAACCGGTCCCAGGATGCTTGTTTCCAGTCCAGGGAGGACCTGGCTTGGCAGTTCGGTCTGGACTGTTCCCATGAGGCACAGGGTCGAGACTGATTTGCATATGGCTGGGTCCCAACTGGGGTGGTGTAGTGGGCAAAAGAAAGATGGATTTAATCCAGATCTCGACTGGGGGGGAATGTTTAAATCATTCAGCATTCCGTCAATCATTTGTTGAAGTTACATGAGTCTGGAGGTCTCCTGTAAGCAGAATGCATATCCAAATGAAAGAGACTTCCTAGAAACTCCAACGCGCAGAGGTGGTGACATTGCACATTCTTATCAGAGGCTAAAAGAACAAACCAGGCTTCAACCCATTCATGTAGGACACCCTTTCCCACCTCTGGGTGTAACTGTCATTTCTAGCTCGCTAAACATCTGCAGTGAAGTCAGTCTGCCCAGGCGTTTAGGTGTTCAGCACCAGAGAAATTCCCTGGCGATCCAGCCACTTCTAGAGGCGTACAGCCTCCTGGGACAGGACACAAGACACCAGTCCATCCTGCTTGTTGCAGTACCAATTGGTCATGCTGTTGTCCGTGAGCAACTGCACCAGCATTCCTCTGATGGTGGGCAGAAAGGCCTTTAATGCCAAGCGAGTCTCCCAGAAATCTAACAAGTAGATGTGGAGTTGAGCTTCTGCCAGAAACGAGGCCTCTGATCACCTTTGCTCCCAGATGGCATCTGCCATTGAGTTGAGTTGAGCTTCCGCCATCTGTCACCATAGCGCCAGGATGATCCTATGGGAGTGGCAGTGTGCTTTACAAGTACCCAATTCATTCATTCATTCATTCATAGTAAAGCCTGGGTGGGGTAAGGGTAGGGGTCTGCCACTGATCCAATCATGGTCAGCAGTAACCACTGCAGATATTTAGCAGTTTCCTCCAAAATCTGGATACAATCTGACAGGTTCTCCTGGTGCTGGACCCAAGCGGATTTTAGGTCCAAATGAAGAGACTGCATATGCCATCAGACATGTTTCACCAGCAGTATACAGAAGGCTAGCAATTTCAGGATCCTCAGTCATCTGCATTGAGATTCAGGATAGAAGCTGAAACAGTGGGATCATATCCAGCATGTCCTGGACTCTCTGCTTTGGGGAAAGGTCCAAAACTGTACTGGATCCATAGTGGCTCAGAAGAATGGAAGCATCTGTGAAGGAGTGAGGCATCACTTTAGCACGTTGATAGCGAACCCCAATGATGTTAAGAAGTTCGCTGTCATCTGGAGGTGGTTTTCTACTGCCAGGTCTGAGCCAGCCTTCAACAGCCAGTCGTCAAAGTAGAGGAAGACTGGTACCCCCTCAACCTCAGAAGGTGTGCTGCAATCACCATGATTACTGTTATCAACACCAGAGGGGCACTGGTGAGGTCAAAAAGGAGCAAGGCGAACTGAAAATGCTCCTGGCCAACTATAAATCGCAAGATGGGGATATGAAAATAAGAGTCCTGCATGTCCAACACCACCATCCAATCTCCAGGGTCCAGTGCAGACAGGGGTTCAGTGCAGACAGGACCTGGTGTGGAATTTTAGTTTGCGATCTGAACATCATCTGCGCCAGCTTGTCACCTATGCACTATGCGCACGGCAGCCATTCTGGGTCACCTATGTATTACGTGCACGGCAGCCATCTTAGATATCATGGTCTCCCTGCCCACGATCGATCACCAGCGCGCCCCTGTGACCCAGCAAGCATCCTCCGCGCACCCTGGCTCCCCCTCCCTCCTCTTTATGAGCATGACCCTTCTGCATGACCCTGTCCTTGGGAGTCACGCCAGCGCCTGACCAACACCTCCTCTCCTCCCATGAATGCCCCTCTGTTGATAAACCTCCCCTCTGCGCTGGATTGTTCGTGCGGCATGAATACCACTCCATTGATGACCCCTCACCCCGTGTCCGACTGTCCACACAGGTCCGAGGCCACTGCCTAAGCCGGGAGATATCATTTACTGCCCCTTATTGCACGAGGCCGCTCTCCTTCAAAGGACCCTCTATTGATCCAGGGCTCCCCACCCCCCTGTGACATAATCAGGCGCACACATCCTAAGACTCGACGAAACACTCAGCTGTGTGATGACTCTCTCTCTTATCAGCAGGTTGAGGACCTCCATTGTGAATGTATATGGGGGTGGGATTAACACGAGGATTACGGGGATGTCTTTTCCTATGCCTTACAAAGTTGTGATTGTATTAAAGGAAGGTCACATGCCATAAACCAGTGTATAAGAGGCCAGGCCTCTGAGTGGCTGTTAGAGCACCTCGAGACGATACCTTGTTGTCTGATCTGATGTGTTCTGCTCCGTCGGAATAAACTTCTGTTTCCTGCCTTCTGGTCTCCGGCGCCTGCCTCATTGCTTGGTAAACTTGAATGGTACAAGGGCGGTTAGCGCCGGGCAAATCTTGAGAAAGGTCCTAGCCCTACCTTTTTCTACAAATTGGCGTCCCAAAGCGTGGGGCCCATCAGCGACACGTGGATCCAGTGGGAGAGGTCCCGATGACAGAGTGAACGACTGCAACGATCGGGAAGAGCTCATGTCCGATAGACCCTCGTCTGACAGCCGATCATCCGACCTTCACTAGTTCTGAACAGACCTCTCTCGAGTGATCTACGGTCCTGACTGGGAACCATCAGGAGTGCCGCGAACATCACGAAGGAGAGAGGACGATCGGGCGCTGGATCCAGAGGACAGGAAACCGTCCATGCGGTCCGGGTAAGGTCGTGTAAACACGACGAATTGAGGAAAATTGTTTTTGTTTGGATAATACTAGTATTACGCTTTGTTGAAACCTCTGGAGATTCGCTGTCTGCAAACGGGGAAAAACAAACAGGCTCTCTCTTTGCAAACAGTGAAGGATAGGTAACGCAGACTTTTGTCCCCATTGTAATCCGTCGTGCCTATCTTCCTCCCCCACTGTTTCCCGAACTGTCGTTCGTGGATTATTGTCTGGAGATTCTTTGTCTGCAAACAGGGAAGAACAAGGTCTCTCTTTGCAGGTAGAGAAAGAGTGGGTAGCGATAACTTTTCGTGCCCACTTATTCTCCCCACTGAATTGTTTGATTGGCCGATTATTCGGTATTGGTTCGTTTGAGGTATTCACCGCCGCCAAACAACGGAGAATAGAAATATTCTGCCTAGTCTTTGCCCGCTGTGATAAGATAGGTAGTGCAGACTTTTGTCCCCGGTGTAAACCGTCATGCCTATCTTCTCCCCACTGGTTGGTAGCCTGTTTAGCCCGGACCGCTTATTAGAGATGAACCATCCAGCTCCACTGGAGGGCACCCCTAATAAGGACATGTTCACTAAGTATGGACTAGTCGCTATAGCTTACACTAGACTATGGCATAAATACACGAAAAAGAACCCTGAAAGTCAGTGGCCACTGATAGGTTCCTTTAGTGAAAATAAAATAAAAACATTAGAAATGGCGCTCCAGAAAAATAAGACCACGCCCACCATGCTCGACAGTATCGGCATGTGGCGCAAAGAAACGGAACAACGAAAGAAAAGAGAAGAAGCAAAAGTAGGGAAAGAATTACGAAAGGCAGCCCACCTAGCCGCAAAGCAACTAGAAGAGGAAATAAAAGAAAGAAACGAAGCTACACAAAACCAAGAATCGGGGTCAACAGGCCAATGTCCTGTTAGGACCCCCTCTGCGCTCTACCCTGAACTACCCTCCAAACAACGGGCAAACGATGAGTTATTGCTAGGTCCCCCAATCATCTACATGCCCCCTCCATATGCTCCCAGCCAACAAAACCTGCAAGCCCCGAGTGTGAGTGAAAGTGACCCTAGGGCTAGTGCACCGGCCCTCACGGCCTCCGCACCAGCCGCATTAACAACTTCGTTAGGCGACCCCGAGGCTAGCAAACAATCATCAGCCAGGTTAAATAGGTTAAGCAAAGATGAGCGGGATGGGATCGACAAAATAGCAAAGACATTGGTAGAACGAAGGGAGAGCGAAGAATACACAATGAGCGTGTATAATTCACATGCCGACAGCCACAGACGGCATTTCATTTTGCGATTCAGCTTCCACACCCTGAACGCGTATGAAGATAGGTATCAGAGTAAGGGTCCCGCTAAACTAACAACACTGTATAGGAAGATTGATGTCGGAGATGGGACTGAACGTGAGGCGACGGAGCTCTTCATGCAAATGCTTGAGGTCTTCCGCCACCTCGCAGAACAGAAACCAGAAACCAAGGTTACGACCCCTGAAACAACCTCGGCAGAGGTAGCCAATACTATGATGCCTATCAGAGAAGCGGCTCCTTACTGGATCCCGCCACGGGGCCAGGGAACGAGCGATGATATTAATAATGAACATGCAAAGGGAAGGGTTGTGTACAATTGGGTTTACCAACCATGGGACCGACAAGACATCCTAACCTTCAAGCAAACCTTGCCCGACTTAAGAAAGAACCCAACGGCATTTTATACTGAATTAGGCACAGCCTTGGGTTCGACAATAATGACTCTAGCAGATATTGACTTGTTCTTTGGGTTATGCCTGCCAGCTGATGTGTGGAAGCAAATCCGGAAAGTCGACCACACGGATCTGTTTGGACATACCTGGGACCAACTCGGTAAACTCGATAGACAGCGAGAGCCAGGGAGTAAACCAGTGAAGGACATACTGGAACTCCCAGACAAACTGGTCCAGAAGTTAAAAACCCTGGTCCCGGAAAGAAAAGTAGACTGGTCGATAGTCACGGCCTGTCGACAGAAACCCCAGGAGGATGTGTCAGAATACTTCTCCCGATTCGAGACAGTGTTCTCCGACTACAGTGGCCAAGACCTGACCACCGCAACCGGACAACACCTGTTTGTGCAAAATTATGTAAAGGGACTAACACAAGAAGTCTCCCAAAAACTGCAGACGAGTGAGAGTAGTTGGGGAGCCTCCAAACCCGCAGCCATCCTTCAGATGGCTCAGTATTACGAGCACCAAAAGAATGAGAATGATAGGGCGTCCGAGAAAAAGAAGAAAGATTTGAAGGAAAGGGTAATGATAGCCCAGATACAGGGTATAGCGCTAGGACGGGAACACCAAAGGGGGAACTACCAATCAACCACCCCCAGAGATCTACCTCCTAAAGATCACACCCCAACATCCCACACTGGACGGAGAGACATTAGCAATGACCAATGCGCCTTCTGCAAAGGGCTCGGCCATTGGAAATCCCAGTGTCCGGTTCTGCTAGAGATGAATAGAAATAGGGATTCCAGGGATGTGACGGGTGGTCCGAGGAATAGAATACAGGGACGAGGGAGCCCCAACGACACCAATAATGACAGATCAGGAAGACTGAACACATTTGACCGTCCCCGACAGAACCAATATCAGCTATCCGAAAGTGAACATGCCCCCGACTTTGCATAGGACTGCCAGGGGCAAGGGAGGGATCCAGTCGAGCTCTGTGTTGACCAGCAAGGTCCTTATGTCACCGCTAAGGTCTTGGGTACAGAGTCTCCATTCTTGGTAGACACTGGGGCGACACGTAGTGTGTTATCAAAACGACTGATTCCAAGGGCACCCTTGTCTGGCTCACACATAACGTCGATAGGTTTCGATGGGACGCCCTCCACTAACCCCCTGTCCGTACCTATTACCTTTGACCTAGAAAACAACACTACTGACGCGACATTTCTCCTCTCCTCCAACTCCCCTGACGCCATTATGGGCATTGACTTACTGAAGCATTTTCGAGCTACCATTAGGTGTTCCCCAGATGGAATACGAGTCATCCTGTACGACAACCCAGACATGCCCAGATCCCGTCCCCCACGACACATGTGCTCTATAACTGACGCTGACCTATCCCTGCTTGACACCCTACCTTCGTACCTGTGGGCCAAAAATGACTCTGATGTGGGGCGAATGATGATTGACCCTATTCACATAACTGTACGACAGGACGCTATGCTCCCGAAACTCCCGCAGTATCGGATATCGCCAGAGGGTGAGAAGGCACTGGTAGCGATCATTCAGTCTCTGGTGGACGCAGGAGTGGTTGAAGAAGTGGTTAGCAACGTCTGCAACAGCCCAATCCTACCTATTGTTAAGAAGCAAGGTGAAGGAGATGAGAAAGCGTACCGCTTCATCATCGACTTGCGAGAGATTAACAAAGTGGTTGTACCCCAATATCCTGTGGTCTCTGATATCACCACCATTCTGACCCTCATCCCGTCCACTGCCACCACCTTCACTGTTATCGACCTTAAGAACGCGTTTTTCTCTATCCCCATCCATCCAGACAGCCGTTATCTCTTCGGCTTCACTTTAAAATCCCGTTCGTACCGATTCTGTAGAGCTCCCCAGGGGTACACTGAAAGTCCCAGCATTTACAGCCAGGCCCTCAAAAGACAGCTGGATGCCTTCCAGCTACCAGAGGGAGTGGTGTTGATCCAATATGTCGATGATATCCTTTTGGCGGCTGACACCACCCCGCTTGCAACGACAGCCACCGTTCAACTCCTACACTTTCTTGCAGAAAATGGCCATAAAGTCTCCAAAAAGAAGTTACAGTTCTGCCAACCACAGGTGACTTACCTAGGCCATCTTCTGTCCAAAGAAGGGAGAAAACTTACACCCGACCGAATCCAAACCATCCTAGATACCCCCATCCCGAAAACACAAAAGCAGGTCCGCTCTTTGGTTGGCCTGACATCTTTTTGCAGACAGTGGTTGCCTAATTACAGCCTCATTGTGAAACCATTACTTGCCCTACTGACCAAGGATGCCCCCTCCCCGTTTCCTTGGACCGCTGAGTGTCAAGCCTCCTTTAAGGAATTACGGGATGCACTCTGCTCAGCGCCCGTCCTCGGAACGCCGGATTACTCCAAACCCTTCTCCCTCTTCACCCACGAAAGGGAGGGATGCGCATTGTCTGTCCTAACTCAATCAATTGGTCCTAAGCAGCGCCCTTGTGCCTACTTCTCCGCCACTCTTGATCCTGTAGCCAGAGCTTTGCCTGCCTGCCTTCGAGCAGTAGCCGCCGCTGCTGTCTCTATCCGTCAGAGCGAGGGAATTGTACTTTCCAACTCCCTCACAGTGCTAGTACCCCATGCAGTCGACACCCTCTTGAATCAGACAAAGACCCAGCACCTGACTAGCGCACGACTGACAGGGTATGAACTGACGCTACTTGCACCCCACATCACCCTAAAAAGATGCACGACTTTGAATCCTGCCACATTGTTACCCCTGCCTGAAAATGACCCTGACATTCCTCCCATCCACGACTGTGTGACCCTCACGGACGAACAAACTAGGAGTAGGATTGACCTCCGAGACACTGCTTTCCCTGACCCCGATGGAGAGCTATGGGTAGACGGCTCTTGCATCAAACTCCCAGATGGCACCACTTCAGCTGCCTATGCAGTAACGACAGCCCGAACAGTAGTTGAGACAGCCTGCATCACACAACGATCTGCCCAAGCAGCAGAGCTGATAGCCCTCACTCGAGCATGCATCATAGCCGCAGGGACCACCACGAACGTATATACGGACAGCCAGTATGCCTTCGGAGTGGTCCACCATTTTGGGCTCCTGTGGAGGGAGAGGGGATTCCTGACGTCCCACGGCACCCCGATCCTCCACGGAGATTTAGTCTCCGCCCTGATTGAAGCAGTTCTCCTCCCCAAACGATTAGCGGTGATAAAATGTCAGGCACACAAGAGGGTGACAGACTTAGTTGGACAAGGGAATGCATTGGCCGACATTACTGCACGAACCACAGCCGAGAATAGGACGGTGACACGCATGTACATGACCAGGTCACAAGCAGAAACATGGAGTGACACAAGGACAATGATCAGAGACATACAATCGGCCAGCACCCCTCACGAGCTGACTAAATGGGCAGGGGTGGGTTTGAAGGATGAGGAAGGTTGTTGGCGAACGAAGGATGCAAGCAAATGGATGCTGCCCGACTCATATCTGATTCCCATACTGACCATGGCCCACTCCCCCGCACACATAGGATCTGCACCCATGATCGAACTCATTTCCAAAGTCTGGCATAACGACAAAATCCCTGACTCAGCCAGACGCCTAGTTCAGCAGTGCCTTATCTGCCTGCAACACAACCCCGGGAAAGGGACTGTAGTGCCCCGGGGAGGGTTTGGGACCCCCAATCACCCCTTTGAGGTCCTTCAGATGGATTACATCCAACTAGAGAGATGCCAAAACCTGAAGTATGTACTAGTCATCGTATGTGCCTTCAGCAAATGGGTAGAAGCCTATCCAACCCGTGACAACACTGCCATGACTACTGCCAAAGTACTACTGAAGGAATTCTTCCCTCGCTATGGCCTTTGCCGAATTTTATGGAGCGACAACGGCCCCCACTTCATAGCTGAGGTTATCCAACTAATCCTGAAGGGGTTGGGGGTGAAGCAACGATTCCATGCGGTCTTCCACCCCCAATCCGCCGGTCTAGTGGAACGCCATAATGCCACACTGAAGCTGAAATTGTCAAAAATCGTGGCCACCACTGGACTTAACTGGCCGGATGCCCTCCCATTGGCTTTGTTATCAATGCGCTCCACTCCCACCAAGCACCATTTGACCCCCTACGAGGTCGTGTTCGGGCGGCCAATGAACCTCTGGACTGCTCCCAAACCGACCTCCATTCATGACGTCCCAGACGTCCTACTATCTGATTATTTGTGCAAGTTGACTAAAACGTTGTCTGTCATTCATCAACAGGTGCAGCAGGCCATCCCCGATGCTTCCAGGGGCCCCGGTCACGACATCCAACCGGGAAATTTCGTATTGATACGAAATTTCCAGCGAACCAAGAGTCTGGAACCTCGGTGGACGGGCCCCTGGCAAGTGCTGATCACCACCCGAACGGCACTCCGAGTGGAGGGGAAGAAGCACTGGCTGCACGCGCATCATTGTCGGAAGGTCCCTGAAAACCTGGCCACGACAGAAAACGTCAGCACCCAAGAAGAGCTCCTGAACAAAGACCGACCGATATTGGACTGTTATCCAGATACTGGGGCACTCGAACTTGCAAAATTCTCTGATCCTACTGTGCCATCCAGAGAAGGGTATTTCCTGCGTCGAAAGGAGGGAGTCTCGGCTAAGTAGGCCACGGACTAAGTTAAAATCTCAGAACGGTGACCTACACACAATCAAGGGTTGCCGGGAGAGAGGCTAAACAAGGTCTGTGGTTCTGCCCACTACCGAGCCCCTTGAAGGTGATGGAAGCGCCAAATAAGAAGATGATGGAAGCGCCAGATAAGAAGATGATGGAAGCAACGGGAAATACCCAGTATAGAAATCCAAAGACAGACAACCTGCACAAATCGAAGACAATTGCACTCTTCATTGTCTTCCTCTTCTGCCTCCTTCTCATGACCTCCTTCTGGATTCTGGAAGAGAGCACACCGGCTCATGAGACATTGCTACCTACTGCACAGCCAACACCTCTGAAAGAGCATCACCTAATCTCTCTGTCGCCTCAGCTCCGAGAAAGGCGCAGGGAATTCTGGAACAATTCCTTCGTGCAACTGTTGCACCAACATAACCTTGCTGCAAATGCTACGAACTGTTGGATCTGTGGGTTGCTCCCGCATGCCACTGGACACTCCATCCCCTTCATCCCTTCACCCTTCTCAGTTCACGGCTCTTGCCTCGCCTGGTTGATCCTCATGCAAGAGAGCCACAGGGACAACGCCACCTCCAGCTGGACAGTGTCACACTTCTACTCTGGGTTTTGGCTGAACAAAACAGGAAAGACACCAGCTGCCCTGTGTCCTGCGCTCGCAGGCGCCACCTTCATCAAAGACATTCCAGCCAAAGAACGAGTCGAAGTACAGGTGCTCCACAATCCAGCCAGAACCACCTTCACTCATCTGCAAAAACAAACTACTGCCACTCTAACTGTGGCCCTGTCCGTTATCAATGTCACAGGTCTCGTGTGTCTCGAAGGCCATGGAACGCAGCTGGTGGGTCACAGCGCCTGCCGAATCACCAGAACATTGGACTCAGCTGACCCACCTTCCTTTGTTGCTTCTCCGAACATGTACTTTGTGTGTGGCACCAAGGCTTACACCTGGCTCCCGAAAGGCTGGAAGGGCACCTGTTATATTGCCTTCGTTCTTCCACCCACATATGTAGCCCCTGCCAACCACCACCGGCAGAGGCGTGCAGACGACCTTGGGCAAGCCGACTCCACTGGAGCACAGTTCCTGGATGCAGCAAAGGGACTTGTTCCTCTGTGGGGCCCAATGGCAAACAGCCGTGCTATCCGACACCTGACCCAGGCAGTAGAGACAACGATCAACATCACGGCTGGCATCCTCGCCAACAACACTGCGGAGCTTCAGGCGGTCCGCCTCGTGACCCTCCAAAATCGTCTTGTCTTAGACGTGGTCCTGGCCGACCGAGGAGGAGCATGCCGCATCATCGGATCCAGCTGCTGCACCTACGTGCCTGACAACTCGCCTTCAGTCTACAAAGCCATTGAACACCTCCACAGACTGTCCTCAGAGGTTCACCAAGAGCAGGAAGGATGGTCGCTTGGGAGCTGGTTTTGGGACACTTTGAAAAGTTGGGGTTGGAAGTTGTTTTCCTTCGTGCTGATACCTATTGTAATATTATGTGGGTGTTGTTTAGGTACCCAATGTCTGCCACCATTGTTCGGCCTTCTTTCTAGCTACATGTGCCCAAAGACTTTGGACTTCCGAAAAGAGCACATGAGCCCCCTCTATGAAGTAGAACTACGTGGCCTTATGGGGATAAATCCGAACTGACAAGTTGGCGAGACATGTTAAAAGGGAGGACTGTGGAATTTTAGTTTGCGATCTGAACATCATCTGCGCCAGCTTGTCACCTATGCACTATGCGCACGGCAGCCATTCTGGGTCACCTATGTATTACGTGCACGGCAGCCATCTTAGATATCATGGTCTCCCTGCCCACGATCGATCACCAGCGCGCCCCTGTGACCCAGCAAGCATCCTCCGCGCACCCTGGCTCCCCCTCCCTCCTCTTTATGAGCATGACCCTTCTGCATGACCCTGTCCTTGGGAGTCACGCCAGCGCCTGACCAACACCTCCTCTCCTCCCATGAATGCCCCTCTGTTGATAAACCTCCCCTCTGCGCTGGATTGTTCGTGCGGCATGAATACCACTCCATTGATGACCCCTCACCCCGTGTCCGACTGTCCACACAGGTTCCAGGCCACTGCCTAAGCCGGGAGATATCATTTACTGCCCCTTATTGCACGAGGCCGCTCTCCTTCAAAGGACCCTCTATTGATCCAGGGCTCCCCACCCCCCTGTGACATAATCAGGCGCACACATCCTAAGACTCGACGAAACACTCAGCTGTGTGATGACTCTCTCTCTTATCAGCAGGTTGAGGACCTCCATTGTGAATGTATATGGGGGTGGGATTAACACGAGGATTACGGGGATGTCTTTTCCTATGCCTTACAAAGTTGTGATTGTATTAAAGGAAGGTCACATGCCATAAACCAGTGTATAAGAGGCCAGGCCTCTGAGTGGCTGTTAGAGCACCTCGAGACGATACCTTGTTGTCTGATCTGATGTGTTCTGCTCCGTCGGAATAAACTTCTGTTTCCTGCCTTCTGGTCTCCGGCGCCTGCCTCATTGCTTGGTAAACTTGAATGGTACAAGGGCGGTTAGCGCCGGGCAAATCTTGAGAAAGGTCCTAGCCCTACCTTTTTCTACACTGGGCTAGCATGAGCATCTTGAATCTGTCCTTCCACAGAAATGTCTTGAGGGCCTAAAAAGGGACAAATGCCTCTCTCCTTCTTTGGCACCAGAAAGTAGCAAGAGTAATGCCCAGCTCCTCTACTTCCGATGCCAGAATCCTCTCTGCGGTCCCTTTGGCTAAAAAGGCATGCACTTTCTGCTGCAAGAAAGGCAGGTTGTCCTCTGTCAACCATCCTAATGGTGGTTAAAGGTGCAGTGGAGTGGAAAGAAAAGGAGGATGTAGCCCCAATGCACAATTTGGAGGACCCATTTGTCTGCGGTGTTGGCTTGCCACCCCTGGAGGAAGTATTAGATCTTGGCTCCGACAAGGTGGGTGTGTGCCAGAAAAAAAAATACAAAAAGTGGCTTTTCAGATGCCATTACTGGAAGGGCAGAGGACTCAGTTGGACATTGTACCTTTTGCCCTGAGAATTGTCTTTGTGAGCCAAGACCTCAGCTATGAAAAGTATGGAAGGGTCCAACTTTGGCCTATTGAAAATCCTTGCCATAGCCACGAAAGGGAGTGAAATTGCTGTTGAAATTGTCTGATAGGGGCAGAAAGACCGAAGAAACATGCTGTGGTCCTGTTTTCCTTAAACGATTCCAAGACTGAATCTGTATGTTCACCAAAAATGTGAGCTACCGAAAGGCATTTACAATAAAGATACCTGGACATCATGAGGAAGCCAGTGGACCTCATCCTGTTGGTGCCATGCTTGTTTCCATTGCCCAACCAAAACAGTTGGCAGTGTCCAAGTAACAGCACATGACAAGCCTATCCCGAAAAGACTTGGTGACGGATACTCGCAGGTCGTCTGGGACAGCTGACAAAATCTGGGTCACCTCCGCCTAGAGGGCATGCGCATAGCGACTTAAAATGCATCTGATGTTGAAAGACCTGGGAGCAAGGTTTCAGACGATAACATACACTTCCCAATCATTTTGATTCACAATACTGCAGATTGTCTGGTTAGGCATTAGGATTCACCTTACTTGTGGATGCCTGTACTACCAAGCTCTGAGTCCTAGAGTGATGGCATCATTGAAAGGTAAGCGAGATTCTGTAGGTGCCTTGACCAGTTGCTGAACCTTTGTTCGGAAATCTTTATCTCCATGGTGGGCAGTTTCAAATCAAGTAATTCTGCAGCACTTTCTTCCATGGCAGGGGAGGAGCCATGCCAGTGTATGTTAAGGTGTCTAGGCCAACAGCATCCTGTAACTCCTCACACCAACTGTTTTAAGTATATTGGGTGATAGTCATCCTGTCATCAAAATTGTCATTAAATGAGTATGTGCCAAAGATATTGTTTAACATCTGAGCTGTGCTACGAGGTATCTGAATCAGAGGGGTTGTCGGATGGCTGCACCTCAGGAGGATCCAGACATGTCCTCGGTTGAGGTCAGGATGAGTTAATTTTGGAGTCAGCCAGCAGATTGATTGAACCTCCCCCTCCAACGCCAGTAACATTAGAATCAGTGTTGAAGCCAAAGGAACTGGCACAGGGAATGCAGTCAGTACCAAAATTGGCATCAGAGCTCTGCAGAACCTGAAGAGGGTTCAGAGAGCACAGATGGTGCAGAGGGCAGACCTGCCAACCCAAGTTTAACTGGAGGCCCTCACGATCCTTGAGGCTCAAAGGAGCGCCAAAGGGAACCAGTAAAGTGTAGTCAGTAAGGCCTCGACAAAGGCCTTAAATTGCTGTGACTTTGCCGATTTGCCGACGTACCCGAAAACACAGGGTGCATCAGGCCCAAGTTCAGAATCTGCTCAGATGGGAATTGAGCACGAGACCGAGAGTCACGTTGAGGTCCTCGCACTTTCTTTGGAGTTCAAAAGAGACAGGAAGAGGAAGAGTACCACTTAGACTTTTTTTGTTTATTAGATAGCAATGAAAATCTACTGCAGAAACAACTTTGGGAACGAGCCCTTCCTTTCAACCGTGACCGATTAAGACATGGAGTCTTTTGGTGTATGGAGACCTAAGATTTCATCTCACTATCCTAGATGGTCTTCAAACTGTGAAAAATGTGGGAAAGACTAGTCAAAAGAAAGATCCACGTCTGAAGGCAAGGAAGGAATGGAAGGTCAGCGTGAATACGTGGCGCTTATATGCAGCTCTGCTGGTCACTTGTGGAGTGGAATGCTGTTGGCAAGGAGATGCACAACGCCACCTACCAGCACTCAGGAGTGCTACTTTGAAGTTTCTGGCTAAAGTCTCATGTCTGGGAAATATTCATAAGGTGAGGAATTTGCGGTTAGAAGTATCCATCAAGCTGACAGATTATACATTTGCATTTATGTTTTTTTGCCATGGCCTTTTTCATAAGCATTTATTTTAACAAAAGCTATTTAAACAAAAGTAGTGTACAAGGGTTTACATTTGTGCAGTAAGGTGAAACCACACTATAGAGCCTTTGTGACTATAAGGAGAGTTTGTTTCCTGTGTCATGTTATTTTTACATGCAATCTGAGATGAAGTAATCACTTTTTCTCACTTCAGTTTCTTTGTACTGTGGTAATATACGGGAATTTGTCCTTTGTTCTGTAGAATTACACTTGTGTAAACACGCTTACATTAGTACCATTTCTCAAAATTACACTAGTTATTGGGCCACATTTATTTTTATACACTGCCATGGCATACATATTGTCATTTGATTTGCTGGGTTCGTATTTTGTAATTTCTATATTTGAAACTTACATTTGAAATCGATGATTGGTAGCTATTAACTTTTTTCGAGATGAGTTGTGTTTTTTATAGTAATAGCTACGCTTACAGTAACCACACTTGATTGGTTAAACACAAGTCAAACATTCACACACACATTAAAGCACAGGACAGCTGCAACAGGACAGCAAAGGCAGCAGCAGGGCACAATTCACATACATACCAAGAAAGGTAGCTCCAATCAAAGCTTTCTTCAAATACACCAGCTACAGGACAGATACAGTAGCAGCACAAACTTCCTTTCTTACAGGTATAAGATTTCATCTGTCTCATACTGAACAGAAACATAATTCCTCTACTAAATGGCTTTCCCACATGACAGGAAGAAATGATTGTGCTTGCAGCAGGATTGGAGGTAGGGCGCGGGGGACCAAGTTGTTGCCAAAGGTAGCTCTACTTTCGGCCGGAGTGAGCTTAGCTCAAAGACCTAATCGGGGAGGCGTCAGGACCCCATGCAGCCCAAATAGATGCTCATGCGTAATGCTGCTAGGTGGAGTTCTAGATTGAGGCATGAAACCCCAGACTTCATGCCTGGCATAAGCAAATGGTGGGGGTACTTGTGGAGCCACGGATGTGCTGTTGCCAGGCACTTTAAGAGTTACTTAAAAATATTCCTAGCATAATAATGACATCCTAACCTAACTCCTCCTCCTCCAGATCGCTACACTCCTATCTCACTGGTGCATTCTACTGCTCAAGCTCATTCGAGACTTTCTTTGTCTCCTGTGCCTGACCAGGGATCCCCCTTCCTCATGTCAGTGGTTTAGGAAGCCTTTCGATACCACTGAGGCTTCCTCTCAAGAATGATGTTTGAAGCTCTGCTGGTGGAGAGGTGGATGCCAGTGACATGGGCATAGTAGCATACGTGGAGAGTATGCACTTCATAATTGACCCGAGGTACATCAAGAGTATGCAGGGGGACCACATCAGCAAATAAGGGACAACTGACAACGTGCTTTCTGACATTGCGGCAACTGGAGACAAATCCCAGATGCTGTCTCATGACGAAAGAAACCACTTGTGGATGGTGCTGCTTCTGAAGCAAGGTTATCATGCTACAAACTTCTTCCAATAGGATGCATAACTTGAAAGGTCTCCATTTCATACTTCACGTTAACCATTATGTATGTTTTTTATTACACATATTTTTAGGTTAACAACATGAAAACCATGTTTTTTTCAAACAAGGAACGTTTAACTGAAAACGAACTGAAGGGTTTGGTTAACTGTTAAAAACAATAGAAAAGTATTTAATTACTTAGTTAAGGATACAATACATCCGATAAAACAGGCTTCGTTTTCTCCAACATTTTCTGGCTATTCATATCAAAGTTCTGTTAGCACGGCAGACCTAACAACTGGCACTTTCTGTGGTTAAAATGTTCATGTTTCATGAATAGACTAGTAATTGAACAAGAGGCAGAGTGTGTTGATCATCAGTGATGATTCAAACTGTAGAACATTATACCTGCAGTCCTGAGATATAGTGAAAGATGTTGTTTTCAGGTGGCATTGCCATTGATATTCAGCCCATCTGGTGCAATCATTTCAGACAGTAAATCCAGAAGTTTTCTATAACATCCGGTAGTCTTGCCCTGAAAACATATTCCACAGACTAAAACTTCCTGTTTAACAGCACATCGTCAGTGTGGTTACAGATTGGTTACAGACTGGTCTGGTTCCTTTTTAAGAGTAGCTGATTTCTGACTCCTGGAGCATGTACAGATCTCATTTAGAGTTTGGCCAACCATTGCTTCTTATAGGCTTGTCGTTGGTAGGGTATCACATAAATGACACTCGTTGAACAGCATGTAAAACAACGTCTTATGCCACAAGTTCTTCCTATACAGATTTTGTAAGGGATGAAATTTGTAAAGGTAATCAGTCACAGGATTAGTGGGGTGCGAACTCTGAGTACTTTGCTTTTGCATAGTTGACACGAGGACACACGTCGTGCTACGAAAATAGCACGAGAAAAAACACAAATGCCGCAAACAACAGCCAATAGTTCTCTGGTTAGTTCTGTTTTCCCGTGCTCCTGCAGTATAATTTTGCCACAAACGGGCACATTATTAACTAATTGCAACATTTGGGGATTTTCATGCCAGAAGTAAAACTCAAAATCGACAAAATTACATAAATTATGATAATTTAAATTTTGCCCAGGCCTCCACATGATGCACCTTTAACAATCACACCAGAGAACTAATGCATTTTTTTGATTTATGCTGTCACAAAATGTGCTTGGAAAGCTTGAGCTCTGCGACGAGTAATAACTGGGGGCTTTGTCATCTCATTCTGTAGTTTTTCATAGTTGGCGAATACAAGAAATGTTTGTAAATTTAGGCTTATGTACTGAGTTGTTGATGGATGATAACATACCACAAATGGTCTCATCTTACTTTGTTTCTGCAGTTGAAATTATCTTGGAGTGCTTCCCTGGGTAACTGTAAAGATTTGTAATTTTTGGAGTAGGGCACACAAAGGACAGCCACACATTTGGACCAGTTTCTGTAGATATTCTTTACCAGTTTCCTCATTGAAACATATCAGATGTGTTTTTTTAAGGCCGTTGCTGCAACTACTGCACCTTCTGTCATCATCTCAGGTAGCAGTACAGTTCATTAAGGAAATATCTTTATTCGTTGAAACGAACCTCCAGCCCATTACCAAAGAACTTCCACCATTTGTTTAAGATACCAACCACTTCCTTTAGATCATTGAAAAATTAAGCCAAACCTCAATATTTGGCGATGATGCCCTCCCCAAAACAAACACAAACATAATTATTTATATACAGTAAAGATATCAATATATACAAATAGAAAAAACAAAGAGCATTTGGGGAATAAGATAAAGACAGACTTCTAAGGCATCTAAATAACACACTGGCAGTTCATTGTACATGGTCCCATCACCCAACCAAAGATGGACAATATTTGATACATATAATTGTAACAAGACAGACTTTACTCTGTGATGGAAACTCTGCAATCCTGTGTTATCATCTCAGACAGTCGGCTGTGCCTTACTAATTGCAGACCGCGTGCAATGCACGCCAACAGCACAATGTTGTTATTCATATTGTGGCCTGATGTACATTTAAATTATTCTGAGAAGCGCAAGATACCCAGCTCCAGGTGGCATATATCAGACAAGAATTAATCATGCCACATTCTATACTTGCCATAAAGGAGAGAAAGACTCAAAGGGTTATTTTATTAAGACAAGACTTAGTTGTAATCTACATTGTCTCTATCCAGATATTTCACCTGTTTTCTGGGAAATTAATCAAATACACATAACTCCAGCAACACCATTTGTATGGACACAAATAATAATACATAGCTTTCTAGATAGCCAATTGTGCCTGATAATCATAATACTAGACACGCACTGGCAAAGCCAATATCTCTGCAGGTGGCTGACAGCCTTTTGACTTTATCAACGCTTGATTTGTCAGGGTTTTCGCAACACTTTTTTGACTGGGATGCTGCCAAGCTCCTGTCAATTTCATTTAAAAAATACTGGGGTAAAGCAAAAGTCGTCTTTCGTCTCAAAAAGCACACCTCGCCATAATAATCCCTGGAATTGAAGAGAACTATTTTGTTTGTGGATGTGTTCCTTGTGAAAGGGCATCACGCACAGTGAAGGTAGCCAATAGCTAACTTTGCTGTATGCTTTAGTGGACAGAAGAAAAGTGTGAATGACTGAATAACAGACGAATGGATGAAAAGCGAAATCTGAAAGCTCCTATAAGTAAGTATATTCTAGATAAAATGTAAGAAAAATCAAAAGGTCTTAGCTAACGCTAGGCCTAAAGAGGTCCAAGTAAATAAATGGCAAAACAAAGAAAGTAGTATATATGGTGAAGTAGTGTGGCTCACTGGTTAGAGGCATTTACAACAAGGGGTGGTGAGGGACAGAGTCTCTGAATTAAACAGAATACTCTCACCCAGTCAAGAGATCAGGGCTAGATCCAACACCGTTTTTTAGCTCACTGCACCATCCCAGTTTCAGAACCTGGCTGTATGCAAATTAGTCTGTTCCTGTCCCAGTGCATGATGGGAACAGGGCAAACCAAACTACAAAAGCCAATTCTTACACTGGGAAGGAAACAAGCTACCGGGGACCGGTTTCTGGCATTTCAGCCTCTTCGGCCCGGCTTGCTTGAGTCCTGATGGTGCAATGAGCAAGGGACTCACATCTGAGTATACCCTTCCACGCTTAGGGTGGACAAAAATATTTACAACAAGGGGTGGTGAGGGACAGAGTCTCTGAATTAAACAGAATACTCTCACCCAGTCAAGAGATCAGGGCTAGATCCAACACCGTTTTTTAGCTCACTGCACCATCCCAGTTTCAGAACCTGGCTGTATGCAAATTAGTCTGTTCCTGTCCCAGTGCATGATGGGAACAGGGCAAACCAAACTACAAAAGCCAATTCTTACACTGGGAAGGAAACAAGCTACCGGGGACCGGTTTCTGGCATTTCAGCCTCTTCGGCCCGGCTTGCTTGAGTCCTGATGGTGCAATGAGCAAGGGACTCACATCTGAGTATACCCTTCCACGCTTAGGGTGGACAAAAATATTTACAACAAGGGGTGGTGAGGGACAGAGTCTCTGAATTAAACAGAATACTCTCACCCAGTCAAGAGATCAGGGCTAGATCCAACACCGTTTTTTAGCTCACTGCACCATCCCAGTTTCAGAACCTGGCTGTATGCAAATTAGTCTGTTCCTGTCCCAGTGCATGATGGGAACAGGGCAAACCAAACTACAAAAGCCAATTCTTACACTGGGAAGGAAACAAGCTACCGGGGACCGGTTTCTGGCATTTCAGCCTCTTCGGCCCGGCTTGCTTGAGTCCTGATGGTGCAATGAGCAAGGGACTCACATCTGAGTATACCCTTCCACGCTTAGGGTGGACAAAAATATTTACAACAAGGGGTGGTGAGGGACAGAGTCTCTGAATTAAACAGAATACTCTCACCCAGTCAAGAGATCAGGGCTAGATCCAACACCGTTTTTTAGCTCACTGCACCATCCCAGTTTCAGAACCTGGCTGTATGCAAATTAGTCTGTTCCTGTCCCAGTGCATGATGGGAACAGGGCAAACCAAACTACAAAAGCCAATTCTTACACTGGGAAGGAAACAAGCTACCGGGGACCGGTTTCTGGCATTTCAGCCTCTTCGGCCCGGCTTGCTTGAGTCCTGATGGTGCAATGAGCAAGGGACTCACATCTGAGTATACCCTTCCACGCTTAGGGTGGACAAAAATATTTACAACAAGGGGTGGTGAGGGACAGAGTCTCTGAATTAAACAGAATACTCTCACCCAGTCAAGAGATCAGGGCTAGATCCAACACCGTTTTTTAGCTCACTGCACCATCCCAGTTTCAGAACCTGGCTGTATGCAAATTAGTCTGTTCCTGTCCCAGTGCATGATGGGAACAGGGCAAACCAAACTACAAAAGCCAATTCTTACACTGGGAAGGAAACAAGCTACCGGGGACCGGTTTCTGGCATTTCAGCCTCTTCGGCCCGGCTTGCTTGAGTCCTGATGGTGCAATGAGCAAGGGACTCACATCTGAGTATACCCTTCCACGCTTAGGGTGGACAAAAATATTTACAACAAGGGGTGGTGAGGGACAGAGTCTCTGAATTAAACAGAATACTCTCACCCAGTCAAGAGATCAGGGCTAGATCCAACACCGTTTTTTAGCTCACTGCACCATCCCAGTTTCAGAACCTGGCTGTATGCAAATTAGTCTGTTCCTGTCCCAGTGCATGATGGGAACAGGGCAAACCAAACTACAAAAGCCAATTCTTACACTGGGAAGGAAACAAGCTACCGGGGACCGGTTTCTGGCATTTCAGCCTCTTCGGCCCGGCTTGCTTGAGTCCTGATGGTGCAATGAGCAAGGGACTCACATCTGAGTATACCCTTCCACGCTTAGGGTGGACAAAAATATTTACAACAAGGGGTGGTGAGGGACAGAGTCTCTGAATTAAACAGAATACTCTCACCCAGTCAAGAGATCAGGGCTAGATCCAACACCGTTTTTTAGCTCACTGCACCATCCCAGTTTCAGAACCTGGCTGTATGCAAATTAGTCTGTTCCTGTCCCAGTGCATGATGGGAACAGGGCAAACCAAACTACAAAAGCCAATTCTTACACTGGGAAGGAAACAAGCTACCGGGGACCGGTTTCTGGCATTTCAGCCTCTTCGGCCCGGCTTGCTTGAGTCCTGATGGTGCAATGAGCAAGGGACTCACATCTGAGTATACCCTTCCACGCTTAGGGTGGACAAAAATATTTACAACAAGGGGTGGTGAGGGACAGAGTCTCTGAATTAAACAGAATACTCTCACCCAGTCAAGAGATCAGGGCTAGATCCAACACCGTTTTTTAGCTCACTGCACCATCCCAGTTTCAGAACCTGGCTGTATGCAAATTAGTCTGTTCCTGTCCCAGTGCATGATGGGAACAGGGCAAACCAAACTACAAAAGCCAATTCTTACACTGGGAAGGAAACAAGCTACCGGGGACCGGTTTCTGGCATTTCAGCCTCTTCGGCCCGGCTTGCTTGAGTCCTGATGGTGCAATGAGCAAGGGACTCACATCTGAGTATACCCTTCCACGCTTAGGGTGGACAAAAATATTTACAACAAGGGGTGGTGAGGGACAGAGTCTCTGAATTAAACAGAATACTCTCACCCAGTCAAGAGATCAGGGCTAGATCCAACACCGTTTTTTAGCTCACTGCACCATCCCAGTTTCAGAACCTGGCTGTATGCAAATTAGTCTGTTCCTGTCCCAGTGCATGATGGGAACAGGGCAAACCAAACTACAAAAGCCAATTCTTACACTGGGAAGGAAACAAGCTACCGGGGACCGGTTTCTGGCATTTCAGCCTCTTCGGCCCGGCTTGCTTGAGTCCTGATGGTGCAATGAGCAAGGGACTCACATCTGAGTATACCCTTCCACGCTTAGGGTGGACAAAAATATTTACAACAAGGGGTGGTGAGGGACAGAGTCTCTGAATTAAACAGAATACTCTCACCCAGTCAAGAGATCAGGGCTAGATCCAACACCGTTTTTTAGCTCACTGCACCATCCCAGTTTCAGAACCTGGCTGTATGCAAATTAGTCTGTTCCTGTCCCAGTGCATGATGGGAACAGGGCAAACCAAACTACAAAAGCCAATTCTTACACTGGGAAGGAAACAAGCTACCGGGGACCGGTTTCTGGCATTTCAGCCTCTTCGGCCCGGCTTGCTTGAGTCCTGATGGTGCAATAAGTCATAAGTCATAAGATTTGTATAGCGCGCTACATACCCAGAGGGTTTCAAGGCGCTAAGGAAAGGGGAGGAGGATTATTTGTCAAATATCCACGTTTTAAGCTGCTTTCTGAACGCTAGGTGATTCTGGGTGAGGCGAAGGTAAGCGGGGAGTGAGTTCCATGTTTTGGCAGCCAGGTATGAAAAGGATCTGCCTCCCATGGTGGTCTTGTTGATGCGAGGTACAGTGGCGAAGGCTTGGCTGGAGGAGCGAAGTTGGCGGGAGGGGGTGTAGAAGGACAGTCGAGAGTTGAGGCAATCTGGTCCGATGTCGTAGAGTGACTTGTGTGCGTGGGTAAGCAGTCGGAAAGTGATCCTCTTATTGACGGGTAGCCAGTGGAGGTCTCTAAGGTGACCAGAGATGTGTTCGTTGCGTGGGATGTCCAATATGAGCCTGGCTGAGGCGTTTTGGATTCGTTGGAGTTTCTTCTGGAGTTTAGTGGTGGTGCCTGCGTAGAGGGTGTTTCCGTAGTCCAGTCGGCTCGTGACCAGAGCATGGGTGACTGTTTTCCTTGTTTCGGAGGGGATCCAGCGGAATGTTTTTCTGAGCATGCGAAGAATGTTAAAGCAGGAAGAGGATACGGCGCTGACTTGTCTGTTCATTGAGAGTGAAGAATCCAGGATGACGCCTAGGTTCCGTGCGTGGTCTGTCGGGATGGGTGCTTTTCCGAGGGCTTCCGGCCACCAGGAGTCGTCCCAAGCAGAGGGGGATGTACCTAAGATGAGGACTTCTGTTTTGTCTGAGTTCAGTTTCAGACGGCTTTGTTTCATCCATTCTGCGACTTCTTTCATTCCTTCGTGTAGGTTAGTTTTGGCGATGCTGGGGTCCCTGGTGAGAGAAAGGATCAGTTGAGTGTCATCCGCGTAGGAGATGATGTTGAGATTGTGTTGGCGAGCGATGGCCGCAAGGGGGCTCATGTATACGTTAAAGAGGGTGGGGCTGAGTGAGGATCCTTGTGGTACGCCGCAGATGATTTCAGAGGCCTCGGACTTGAATGGTGGGAGGCGGACTCTCTGGGTTCTTCCGGTGAGGAACGAGGTGATCCATTCTAGTGCTTTTCCTTGGATTCCAATGTTACTGAGGCGTTGTAAAAGGGTGCTGTGGCAGACTGTGTCGAAGGCTGCAGAGAGGTCGAGGAGGATGAGGGCGACTGTGTCTCCGTTGTCCAGTAGAGTTCGAATGTCGTCTGTTGCTGCGATGAGGGCGGTCTCAGTGCTGTGTTTTGCTCGGAAGCCAGATTGTGAGGGGTCGAGTGATTTGTTGGCTTCGAGGAAGGCGGCGAGCTGGTTGTTGACAGCTTTCTCGATGACTTTGGCCGGGAATGGAAGAAGCGAGATGGGGCGGTAGTTTTTGAGTTCGGTGGGGTCTGCTGTTGGTTTTTTCAGAAGGGCGGTGAGTTCAGCGTGTTTCCAGACTTCCGGGAAGGTGGCGGAGTTGAAGGAGCAGTTGATGACGTCTCGGAGGTGCGGAGCTATGACGGAGTCTGCTTTGTTGAAGATGTGGTGAGGGCATGGGTCTGTGGGGGATCCAGAGTGGATGGAGTTCATCAGGCGGATAGTGTCCTCCGTGGAGATTGGGTTCCAGGCGTTAAGGGTGTTAACGGGGGGAAGATGGTCAGCAGATGGTAGGGTGGGTTGGCTTCCGGGTTGGTTGTCGAAGCTGTTGTGGATGTCAGCAATCTTGTTGTGGAAGAAAGAGGCTAGGGAGTCGCAGAGGGTTTGAGAGGGGGTGATGTCGTTGGAGTTGGCCGAGGGGTTGGAAAATTCCTTGACGATGTTGAAAAGTTCCTTGCTGTTGTGGGCGTTGTTGTCAAGTCGGTCCTTGAATGCTGTTTTCTTGGCTTTTCGGATCAGTTGGTGGTGAGTACGAATGGCGCTTTTGAAGGCATCCTTGTTGCTGGTGGATGGGTCTTTTTTCCAGGTTTTTTCAAGGGAGCGGCACAGTTTCTTGGATTTCTTGAGGTCATCGTTGAACCATGAGGCCTTCTTGTTGCCAAGTTTGTGATGACGTTTTTTCAGTGGTGCTAAGGTGTTGGCGGTGTTGGATAACCAAAGGGTGAGGTTGGAGGCGGCTTCGTTGGCGTTAGAAGAGAGGTCTGGGGGGTTTAGAAGAAGCGATGAGGAGATCTGGTCGAAGGTGATTTTGTTCCAGTTTCTTTGCAGAGTTGGTTGGGGGTGGATGGTGGGTTTCGGCTTGTTGTAGGTGAAGTGAACGCAGCTGTGGTCAGTCCAGAGGAGATTCGTAGTGTGGCTGAAGGAGACATGGTTGCTAGAGGTGAAGATGGGGTCGAGTGTGTGACCTGCGATGTGGGTGGGTGAAGTGACCAGTTGTTTAAGTCCGAGGTTGGCGAGGTTGTCCAAGAGGGTGGCGGTGTTGCGGTCGTTGATCTTTTCAAGGTGAAAGTTGAGGTCTCCCAGAAGGATGTAGTCTTTGGAGGGGAGCGCGTGTGGAGTGATGAAGTCCGTGATGTCTTCACTGAATTTTGCGCGGGGTCCTGGTGGTCTGTAGAGGAGGGTGCCTCTAAGAGTTGTCTTGGGGTCGATGTGGATCTGGAAGTGAAGGTGTTCGGAGTTGGCGAGGTTGACGTCAGAGCTGGTTGAGATGCGGATGGATTTCTTATGGACGATAGCTATTCCACCTCCTGTATGGTCGGTGCGGTCCTTGCGTGTGATCTTATAGTCATCAGGGATAGCGATGGCGATGTCAGGGGCGGAGGAAGCGTTCATCCATGTTTCCGTTAGGAAGGCGACGTCAGGAGAGATGGTGTCTAGTAGGTTCCAAAGGTCAATGGCGTGCCTGTGGACCGAGCGGGTGTTGAGAAGGATGCATTCTAGGTGGTTGGGGTCGGGAATCTGTGTTGTGGTCGTAGCGGAGATGTTGTCTGTGCCGCTGAATTTGCAGGAGAAGCAGGAGAACGGTCCATGGGTGCGTCCGGGAGCGGCTTGGACGCAGTTGGGGGCGCGACCAGGGTTAAGGGCTAGGAGGGTGGCGGCATCGTAGGGAATGCGGGGGGGCTGGGAGGGACGAGGGACAAGGGGTCTGGCGCTGGGCGCGGTCCAGGCGCGGACGGGCGTAGACGGGCTTACCTTTGGCGCACCTTCGGCGTGTCCGAAGCGCGTGGACGCTGCGCGTTGGGTCATTAACCTTAAATGGATAGTGGGGGGGCGGAGCGTGGGAGGGTTAGCTGGGAGGGTAGGCGGGTCAAGGGAACACGCAACAAACCAGACACCAAATGGAGAATGGAAAGTGAAAACAGAGTTCGGCTAAATTACAATTTCCTAGTAATGTACCCAGTAAGGCAGCGTTAGAAATTCACAGAGCAGATGGCAGCAGCAGCCACAATTACGTCAACTTTCTATTTAATGCAGTCAAGCGTTACCAATGTAAGATGTTACCAGTGAAAGCAGTCAGGCGCTAGGTATGAAACTTGCTTTTGACACACGCGTTAAACTTTCAATCAATGCAGTCTGGCGCCAAATAGTCACAACAAGGCAATTAAGCGCTAGGTTTCCTTGCGCTACGTGAATGAATAAGATGTAAATGAAATACAATTAATCGCTCTTCAAAAAAGCTACACGCGCGCTATGCTGTGATAAAAATACAATTAGGCGCTATGTCAACAGATGAATTAACAGCAAAGATTCTATGGGTAACGATACCAAGCAGTTCGGAGGACGCTTTAACAGCTGGGAAAGCGGGCTGAATTCGTGGTCAGAGAGCGTGAGGGGAGCGGCCATCTGAGTATACCCTTCCACGCTTAGGGTGGACAAAAATATTTACAACAAGGGGTGGTGAGGGACAGAGTCTCTGAATTAAACAGAATACTCTCACCCAGTCAAGAGATCAGGGCTAGATCCAACACCGTTTTTTAGCTCACTGCACCATCCCAGTTTCAGAACCTGGCTGTATGCAAATTAGTCTGTTCCTGTCCCAGTGCATGATGGGAACAGGGCAAACCAAACTACAAAAGCCAATTCTTACACTGGGAAGGAAACAAGCTACCGGGGACCGGTTTCTGGCATTTCAGCCTCTTCGGCCCGGCTTGCTTGAGTCCTGATGGTGCAATGAGCAAGGGACTCACATCTGAGTATACCCTTCCACGCTTAGGGTGGACAAAAATATTTACAACAAGGGGTGGTGAGGGACAGAGTCTCTGAATTAAACAGAATACTCTCACCCAGTCAAGAGATCAGGGCTAGATCCAACACCGTTTTTTAGCTCACTGCACCATCCCAGTTTCAGAACCTGGCTGTATGCAAATTAGTCTGTTCCTGTCCCAGTGCATGATGGGAACAGGGCAAACCAAACTACAAAAGCCAATTCTTACACTGGGAAGGAAACAAGCTACCGGGGACCGGTTTCTGGCATTTCAGCCTCTTCGGCCCGGCTTGCTTGAGTCCTGATGGTGCAATGAGCAAGGGACTCACATCTGAGTATACCCTTCCACGCTTAGGGTGGACAAAAATATTTACAACAAGGGGTGGTGAGGGACAGAGTCTCTGAATTAAACAGAATACTCTCACCCAGTCAAGAGATCAGGGCTAGATCCAACACCGTTTTTTAGCTCACTGCACCATCCCAGTTTCAGAACCTGGCTGTATGCAAATTAGTCTGTTCCTGTCCCAGTGCATGATGGGAACAGGGCAAACCAAACTACAAAAGCCAATTCTTACACTGGGAAGGAAACAAGCTACCGGGGACCGGTTTCTGGCATTTCAGCCTCTTCGGCCCGGCTTGCTTGAGTCCTGATGGTGCAATGAGCAAGGGACTCACATCTGAGTATACCCTTCCACGCTTAGGGTGGACAAAAATATTTACAACAAGGGGTGGTGAGGGACAGAGTCTCTGAATTAAACAGAATACTCTCACCCAGTCAAGAGATCAGGGCTAGATCCAACACCGTTTTTTAGCTCACTGCACCATCCCAGTTTCAGAACCTGGCTGTATGCAAATTAGTCTGTTCCTGTCCCAGTGCATGATGGGAACAGGGCAAACCAAACTACAAAAGCCAATTCTTACACTGGGAAGGAAACAAGCTACCGGGGACCGGTTTCTGGCATTTCAGCCTCTTCGGCCCGGCTTGCTTGAGTCCTGATGGTGCAATGAGCAAGGGACTCACATCTGAGTATACCCTTCCACGCTTAGGGTGGACAAAAATATTTACAACAAGGGGTGGTGAGGGACAGAGTCTCTGAATTAAACAGAATACTCTCACCCAGTCAAGAGATCAGGGCTAGATCCAACACCGTTTTTTAGCTCACTGCACCATCCCAGTTTCAGAACCTGGCTGTATGCAAATTAGTCTGTTCCTGTCCCAGTGCATGATGGGAACAGGGCAAACCAAACTACAAAAGCCAATTCTTACACTGGGAAGGAAACAAGCTACCGGGGACCGGTTTCTGGCATTTCAGCCTCTTCGGCCCGGCTTGCTTGAGTCCTGATGGTGCAATGAGCAAGGGACTCACATCTGAGTATACCCTTCCACGCTTAGGGTGGACAAAAATATTTACAACAAGGGGTGGTGAGGGACAGAGTCTCTGAATTAAACAGAATACTCTCACCCAGTCAAGAGATCAGGGCTAGATCCAACACCGTTTTTTAGCTCACTGCACCATCCCAGTTTCAGAACCTGGCTGTATGCAAATTAGTCTGTTCCTGTCCCAGTGCATGATGGGAACAGGGCAAACCAAACTACAAAAGCCAATTCTTACACTGGGAAGGAAACAAGCTACCGGGGACCGGTTTCTGGCATTTCAGCCTCTTCGGCCCGGCTTGCTTGAGTCCTGATGGTGCAATGAGCAAGGGACTCACATCTGAGTATACCCTTCCACGCTTAGGGTGGACAAAAATATTTACAACAAGGGGTGGTGAGGGACAGAGTCTCTGAATTAAACAGAATACTCTCACCCAGTCAAGAGATCAGGGCTAGATCCAACACCGTTTTTTAGCTCACTGCACCATCCCAGTTTCAGAACCTGGCTGTATGCAAATTAGTCTGTTCCTGTCCCAGTGCATGATGGGAACAGGGCAAACCAAACTACAAAAGCCAATTCTTACACTGGGAAGGAAACAAGCTACCGGGGACCGGTTTCTGGCATTTCAGCCTCTTCGGCCCGGCTTGCTTGAGTCCTGATGGTGCAATGAGCAAGGGACTCACATCTGAGTATACCCTTCCACGCTTAGGGTGGACAAAAATATTTACAACAAGGGGTGGTGAGGGACAGAGTCTCTGAATTAAACAGAATACTCTCACCCAGTCAAGAGATCAGGGCTAGATCCAACACCGTTTTTTAGCTCACTGCACCATCCCAGTTTCAGAACCTGGCTGTATGCAAATTAGTCTGTTCCTGTCCCAGTGCATGATGGGAACAGGGCAAACCAAACTACAAAAGCCAATTCTTACACTGGGAAGGAAACAAGCTACCGGGGACCGGTTTCTGGCATTTCAGCCTCTTCGGCCCGGCTTGCTTGAGTCCTGATGGTGCAATGAGCAAGGGACTCACATCTGAGTATACCCTTCCACGCTTAGGGTGGACAAAAATATTTACAACAAGGGGTGGTGAGGGACAGAGTCTCTGAATTAAACAGAATACTCTCACCCAGTCAATGAGATAAATAACGGTGATGGATCAAGCCCTGATCTTTGGACTGGGTAAGAGTGGTCTGCTCAATTCAGACACTCTGTTCATCACCACCCCCTTTTGTAAATCGATTTTGGCCACTATAGGTGTGGCAGGGTATACTCAGACATGAGTCCCTTTCTCACTGCTCCATCAGGATTCAAGCAAGCCGGGCCGAAGAGGCTGAAATGCCAGAAACCGGTCCCCGGTAGCTTGTCTCCTTTCTGGTAAAGAATTGGCTTGGTAGTTTAGTCTGCCCTGTTCCCATGATGCACTGGGCCAGGGACAGACTGATTTGCATATAGCCATGTTCTGAGCTGGGATGGGGCAGTGAGATAAATAACGGTGATGGATCAAGCCCTGATCTTTGGACTGGGTAAGAGTGGTCTGCTCAATTCAGACACTCTGTTCATCACCACCCCCTTTTGTAAATCACTGGTTAGAGGCGGCAGACCCGAGAGCAGAGGACGGCCCGGGACCAGGGTTCGATTCCCGGCGCGGCAGGGTTGTGGACCAGGGTCAGCGGGCTCGATAATTCTCTCGCCTCGGTGCCCACTCTGATCAGCGATCACACTCGGCAACTCTGGGCATTAGCTTGCCTCATCTTCACTAATGGCCCCACCAGACCGCCGGGGATGCCTGGTCTCACCCTGGAGATACCCATTAAGGGACCATCTCTCAGGGAAGCCAGGAAGGGTTTCGCAGCGGTCGAAGCGCCTTGGGACCCTACGGGTAAGTAGTGCGCTATATAAATGCCAATACATTTACATTTACATTTATATTGATCTGAAACACTTTACAACACATTGAGCATTGTATTTAATAACGGATCGATAGCTTAGATTCAGGTAAAACAAAAAGTAAAAATACACATTAACAATTAATGAGGTTGAAGAGAAGTTGTGGGTTCTGTACCTGGATTTCTAGTTCCGCAATGTGCTGCTGGAGTTCAGCCACAGCTGCAATGCTGTCAGCCTCACGTAGTCTTACTGCCATCACTTCTTCTTTATTCTGTAGAGCAAAAGCACAATGCATGTTTTTCATAACGTTTTATGATTTAGAGATAGTACTAGTATTCAATAATTTGAATCATTATATGTTCCCGGTGAATGATATCATTCATTAGAAACTTCCTCAAAAGGTTTCCGGTATCACGGGGAACACAAAAATTAATGAGTTTTTTTTACAGTTGAGGCAACAAGGAATTTAAAGCATTCAGATTTTTAAAGCGGTAAACCTTTTCAAAGGAATTCAGATATGCCTCCTATCACATTAACCACTATAAAATGCAAAATTCAGAAAAGCACTTCAAAGTAAGGTCCAATAAGAACAAATCATTCGAGTCGTGCCTACAAGTCCAAGACCTTCTCTGCCTCACTATCAGTATTCCAACATCCTGTATCAGTCAGTCATTGCACATCTTCTGTGTTTGGAGTTACTTACGTCATCCATCCATCAGGCTGCATCCTTAAGTAGTATACTAACACCTTATGTCACACTTCCGAAGAAGGAAAGGAGCACACTGGTGATGGAGAAGTAACAATAAGCAATATAATCAACTACTTTATTTAGCCACGTCACTCACAAAATTAATTTGCATTAATAAACAAATTAAGTTAACAAGCATTTGCAATGCAATAGGTCTCGCATTAGTAAGGTTTGAGCTATTGGTATTGTATTTATGTGTTGGTTTTGAAAATAGCGAAATTAATAGCTTTGTCATTTACAATGCAAATGTGACACCTATAGCATTTGTAATGCAATATGTGTTGTATTTACGTGACTTACATGTATTGCTATTACAAATAACAATGGGTTTTAATTTTTTTAAATAATTAATACTTAGGTAAAAAGTTATTGTAATTTATAATGGCAATAGCTTAAACTTTTGTAAATAACTTTTGTGAAGATTATGTTCAGTGTATTTTATTGTGACGAAAATCCAAGAACAGAAGTGCTGTGATGGCGCTGAGTGATGCTGTAATGGCGCTGAGTGATGCTGTGGTGGCGCTGAGTGATGCTGTGGTGGCGCTGAGTGATGCTGTGGTGGCGCTGAGTGATGCTGTGGTGGTGCTGAGTGATGCATTCTTGGCCCTGAGTGATGCTGTGGTGGTGCCGAGTGATGCATTCTTGGCCGAGTGATGCTGTGGTGGTGCCGAGTGATGCTGTGGTGGTGCAGAGTGATGCTGTGGTGGTGCAGAGTGATGCTGTGGTGGTGCAGAGTGATGCTGTGGTGGTGCTGTGGTGGTCTTGAGTGATGCATACTTTGGATTTACTCTGGAATGTTCTTGAGGACAGGTTACTGACAGAACACATGCCCCGTAGAGCAACATCTTTCACGTATGGAAAGCTGGTCAACAATCTCCCGGACAGGTTAGTTCAGTTGCGGTTGAGTTGGTCTAGGGACGTGGGCGACTTTGATGACTCAGAGTGGCAGGAGGGAATCTCCTCGCCGCGGGAAACAGCGATCCCCTCTAGGCTTAAACTGGTGCAGCTGAAAATATTCACCGCACGTATTACACCAGAAGAGTCCTACATACGATAGGGAGGGCCTCTCATGAGTACTGCATCCGTGGGTGCGGAGAGAGGGGAACATTCTATCACACCATTTGGGATTGTTATGTTATGTTATAAATGATTTTATAACGTGCTCTGTTACTAAGCTAGTATCTTGGCGCGCGAGGGGGAAGTGGCAAGCAGAGTAGGGCCTCAGGAGAGAAAGGAAAGGGGGCAGTTAAATGGGCTTATTGAACAGATAGGTTTTCAGACCCTTTTTAAAAACAGAAATGGACTGGGCAGCCCTGAGACACAGAGGAAGCACATTCCAGGCCATGGCGGCCCTGACAGAAATGGACTGGCCACCCAGTCTAGAGTACCTGAATCTAGGCACCACCATCAGAGATTGATTGGTCGATCGGAAGCATCGATTCGGAACATAGAAGGTAAACCGTTTCCTCAGATACATCGGACCGAGTTGATGGGTAGCTCGGAAGGAGAGGACTAGTGATTTAAACAGAATCCGGTGAGCCACCTGGAGCCAGTGGAGACTGCGAAGATGGGAGCGGACGCTAACCCTCCCAGGCAGAGTGAACAGAAGGCGGACAGCCGCATTTTGGATCACCTGCAGCCGTTGAATCAGGTAATCAGGTAGACCACTAAACAGGGCATTCGCATAGTCAAGCCTGGAGAGGATTAAGGCGCGTGACACAGTCTCTTTGGCCTTTCGCGGAAGGAGTGGAAAAAACCTACGTAGGGTTTTGAGGGTGCCAAAGCATGTGCCGGTGAGTTTCCCAATGTGGTCCTCAAATTTCAGATTGCTTCCAAACCAAACCCCCAAGTTCTTAGCTGGGCCCCCCATAGAATTGGGGCGAGGAAGGTCAGGTGGCCATAAGAGAACAAATCAAAACCTTTGCAGCAGAACTCTGGTGCAGAACCAGTCGCACAGCTTCTAGAGAGCACATCACATCCTTGTTTTGATTAAAGTTTGTTTTATTCAGTCGTTTTTCTCCACATGTAATCACACTTGTCTTGCTTAAACACGATGAAACAGTCCAAATATTCTTTAGCTTCACATAAAATAGTTGTGCCAATCCAGGCTTCGTACTACTTCACGTTAAGAACATGTAATTTATGACAACAGCTATAGTCATATTCCCAATGCATTTCGAGCCCCTTTTTTAGCCCTTCATCAGGGGAAGCTGTTCAGATTTAAAAAAATAAAGAAAAGCCCATGTTAGTCCTCCATACTACAACGCTACCTTGTATATTCCCCACAAATCATTTTAACATTGTAAAATTGTCAGTTTTCCTGATCTCACCCAATAAATAATAAACTAACCCCTGACCCTCAGTGTTAGTTCTATAAGCATGCATGGTTTACCAAACGCGATAACCTCCCCTGCTCCTTCCTCGATGTAAAACCTGCCCATATATTTGCGCTACTGAGTAAACACTAAACACCCCATCTATTTTAAAAAAACGTGTACCTCACACCCTTTGTCTCTAAAAATAAATGCTTTCCTCAAATCCTTTCACCTCACACCCCTCCTGTCCCGTAATGTAACTGTTGGATGAAGGGACAGGAGGGGCGTGAGGTGAAAGGATTTGAGGAAAGCATTTATTTTTAGAGACAAAGGGTGTGAGGTACACGTTTTTTTAAAACAGATGGGGTGTTTAGTGTTTACGCAGTAGCGCGAATATATGGGCAGGTTTTACATCGAGGAAGGAGCAGGGGAGGTTATCGCGTTCGGTAAACCATGCATGCTTATAGAACTAACACTGAGGGTCAGGGGTTAGTTTATTATTTATTGGGTGAGATCAGGAAAACTGACAATTTTACAATGTTAAAATGATTTGTGGGGAATATACAAGGTAGCGTTGTAGTATGGAGGACTAACATGGGCTTTTCTTTATTTTTTTTAATCTGAACAGCTTCCCCTGATGAAGGGCTAAAAAAGGGGCTCGAAATGCATTGGGAATATGACTATAGCTGTTGTCATAAATTACATGTTCTTAACGTGAAGTAGTACGAAGCCTGGATTGGCACAACTATTTTATGTGAAGCTAAAGAATATTTGGACTGTTTCATCGTGTTTAAGCAAGACAAGTGTGATTACATGTGGAGAAAAACGACTGAATAAAACAAACTTTAATCAAAACAAGGATGTGATGTGCTCTCTAGAAGCTGTGCGACTGGTTTTGCACCAGAGTTCTGCTGCAAAGGTTTTGATTTGATCTCATTTACATGCACTGAGGCGAGGCATGTAAACCAGTCTGCACGCATAAAAGGATTCTCTCTCCCCTAAACTGGAAAAAATGTTGAGTAAACAGGTGTGCCATTGCTCCTTCCTGTACATTGTCAATGATTTGCTTGCCGCACAAGCAGTGTGCACCCGCAGGAAATCAGGTTAACAACAATGAAAAGTAAACATTTGCACGATGGAAACCGTCACTATTTATGGACGATTACAAGAGACTGATGATTTCGCCCACACAAAGTTGTTTCACCAAACTATAACGTATTAACTACATGAACAGCAACTGTTCTAACTTGGAACCACAATGAATATGCATTCACCATCAATTCAGCAAGCTCGTTTTGTCTTAATTTCAGTCATGTATATTTTTTAACATTTAATGATCACTGGAGTTCAGCATTTTAATTGTTTGCTAGGGTTTATTTGCTTCCGAATGTTTATATATTTTTTTCACAGTTTACATGGTGTTGCAAAGGGACAGAGAATTATGGGAGGTGTAGTTTTGGAGAGGATACAGGAAGGAAAGCCAGGACATTGGATAAAGGCACGGGTGCATGAGACTCATTTAGATGCAATCCGGTTGAGGTGATTAACTTAATTGAAGATAGTGGCGCGAATCGAAATGTTTAAATAGCGCAGCTAGCGGCCCCAGAGTTGTTTAAGAGCGTGATGAACGCTGCAGCACTGACGGCGTGTCGATAATGTTTAGAATCAGGTAGACTGGAGTTCTTTGAGAGTCCTGGGTAATGTAACTGTTGGATGAAGGGACAGGAGGGGTGTGAGGGGAAAGGATTTGAGGAAAGCATTTATTTTTAGAGACAAAGGGTGTGAGGTACACGTTTTTTTAAAACAGATGGGGTGTTTAGTGTTTACTCAGTAGCGCGAATATATGGGCAGGTTTTACATCGAGGAAGGAGCAGGGGAGGTTATCGCGTTCGGTAAACCATACATGCTTATAGAACTAACACTGAGGGTCATGGGTTAGTTTATTACTTATTGGGTGAGATCAGGAAAACTGACAATTTTACAATGTTAAAATGATTTGTGGGGAATATTCAAGGTAGCGTTGTAGTATGGAGGACTAACATGGGCTTTTCTTTATCTTTTTTAATCTGAACAGCTTCCCCTGACGAAGGGCCAAAAAAAAGGGCTCGAAATGCATTGGGAATATGACTATAGCTGTTGTCATAAATTACATGTTCTTAACGTGAAGTAGTACGAAGCCTGGATTGGCACAACTATTTTATGTGAAGCTAAAGAATATTTGGACTGTTTAATCGTGTTTAAGCAAGACAAGTGTGATTACATGTGGAGAAAAACGACTGAATAAAACAAACTTTAATCAAAACAAGGATGTGATGTGCTCTCTAGAAGCTGTGCGACTGGTTCTGCACCAGAGTTCTGCTGCAAAGGTTTTGATTTGATCTCATTTACATGCACTGAGGCGAGGCATGTAAACCAGTCTGCACGCATAAAAGGATTCTCTCTCCCCTAAACTGGAAAAAATGTTGAGTAAACAGGTGTGCCATTGCTCCTTCCTGTACATTGGCCATAAGAGAACACCAACATTATAAGGAAAGGATCCGAAGAGAAGAACCACGGACTTGTCTTCATTGCACTTGAGCTGGGCAAGTGCTAGCCAGCGAAAGACAGATGAGAGGCACAATCTGACTGCTGATGTATCCAAATTGTCCTTAGGCCAAGTGAACAAAAGTTGGGTATCATCGGCGTAGGACATTATTTTTGCCCCCAACTGTTCTGCCAGGTAAATCAAAGGCGTCAGATACACATTAAAAAGCAGGGGGCTAAGAGTAGACCCCTGTGGAACACCGGTAGTGAGGTTCTTGGGCATAGAAGCGTAGGGAGGCATCCAGACTTGTTGAGTCCTATTGTCCAAAAAGGATGTTACCCAATCAAGTGCATATCCAGAGATGCCAACTGCCGCCAGTCTGGTGAGAAGTAGGCTGTGGGGCACCGTGTCGAAGGCGGCAGAGAGGTCTAGTAGAATCAGAACCTCTCTGCCACCTCCATCCAGGCACTCTCGAATCGCCTCAGACATCTCAACCAGGACAGTTTCGGTGCTATAGGCGGCCCTGAACCCTGACTGGGCCGGATGCAGCGCCTGAGATGACTCAATGAAATGGTCTAACTGACGGAAAGCAATTTTCTCACATACTTTAGCCAGAGTAGGCAGTAGCGGTCGAGTGGCTATGTTCTGGGCTACTGTGATGCGTACCATCTCCCAAACCATGAATGTTTCCCTGCTGCCTGATCCCCGGCGTTGCCTGTTAAATGTGTGGGACGCAACGGATTTGACTCTTCGACAGCAGGACTGGGTCATGCTGGGGATGATGGTTGCATAGCGAAACATTGCTAGACTATGGGGCGCTGAGGCATCGCCTACGCTGAGGGAGTGGTGTAGAGACATGGATGTAGCGATGGTTGCCGAGAAGGCGGTGTTTGTTCACCGGGGTGCCCCAGGAAAAGGGGGCAGATATGGGGGCGTGGAATAGGTTCAGAGGGGATATCTGTGAACCACCCCAGATTGACTCGGACGAGGACCTCTCAGACTAAGAGTCCCAGTCCTATGATGGAGTACTACATGGTGGGTTTTTAGTCCATTCCGAAATTTAGCCACTACTCTATAAATGATATACCGATGGGGACTCAACTGTACTTGCACTACGAATATTCAGAATACTGCATATATTGTTGTTTATGTCGTCTTCTGTGTCTGATGCAATGTTAACAAGTTCAATTTAAAAAAAAAAAAAAAAGACCCATGCAGAGTTATAATCCTATTGTGAATTGTGTACCTGCATTGATATAAACCCCCGCCGTGCCCCCGGGATGTCGGCTCCTGGGCTGTGTTATCCACGGAGTACAGATGAATAAGTTGCGGCCGGCCCAAGGGGTTTTAGGCCAGACGCTGTCTATAAGGTTAAAGGTACAATAAAGGTCTTTTGAAAAAAAAACACAAAAAAAAACCTGGAATGTGGGGTCTCAACATTTCAGATATATATGAACACTTTAGATATAGACACATGGATCACACATCGTATTGCACTCAGGTGGAAGGTTTATTTTAAATTCCAAAATGAGAGATTATATGAGAAAATAAAAATTAGAACTCAAATAACAAAAAGTGACATAACATAGGACAATATCAATTCCGGGTCAATAGACAAGCTTAACTTAACCCTGAGCAGGGGGGAGCATACTATTACAAGGTGGGTATGAGGTAGAGCTATAGGGGAAATCAGAGAGGCGCATGCTGATTTAAGAGTTTCTTGAAAGACTATAGTAAGGTGTCCCTTCTGATATAAGAAAGTACAGCACAGCAACCCTTGGAACTACTGATTGAGAAGGAGTGTTTCATTGTGGATGACCTGTTAAATTTGGGTTTGTCAAGCTTCAGGGTTTGGCTTGGTAGGGTTCGGGTTGTATTAGAGACCCAAAGTTTATGAGATAGATATTCAGGGATGTTGAAGTGGGTTACATTATCAACAACACAAGAATGGCAGACCTCTCATTAGCAGTTGGTCAGAGAAGCCTAGCCTGTGCAATAAGGCTTTTTTTGTTAGGCACCGGACACTCATCCACCAGTGGAGGCATGCTTTATCATAGGGCCCGCTCCGCATTAAGAACAGGCTAAATAGTCGCCAGGTGGAAGAAGCTCTTATGAAGATGTTTTCTTTTCAAAGATGTGGCTATTTCTAGAGTCCAGGATCCAAAGTTTATGTACAGCTAAAATTAGCTGGTGATGACAATTATCAATAATTATTTTATAGTTACCACCAATAAGATTGAAAGGCAAGCCTTAGATGCTAGGGCAATTCAGTTGTTCCCCACATCACACTGTCAACATGTTTCAGCCAGCAATCAAGCTGAAAAAATAGCAGTGGCCTTCATTAGTACCTTGGGGTCCCCAACACTGTCCCCAGCCTTTGTGTTGTAGAGTGTGAATAAAGGGTGTGAAAACAAAGAAAATAAAGATAGTTCGGGTTTTAATTTGACTGAATGATTGCTGGACTCTGTGGGCACATGGAGAACTACAAGGCCCACAATCACACTGCGACAGCTCTAGAGTTGGAGCCATACTGCTCTTCAAAAGCACTTTGCCTGTCCCTCTGAGTGGGGTGGGTGCCTGGGTAAAGACCGAGTCAAGAGTGGGCCTGTCTGCACCCATCAGAGGCTAGGCCACCCCTCTTGGACTGTATATTTGGTCAACTAGGAGATGGGTACGCACAAAATTCCCCCTCCAAACTCTGCATTAATGGAGCAAAATGATCATGTAAAAAATCCTTTATTTTAACCTTTCATACCTCGTCAGTGGGAGCAATCAATAACAGCATTTCAACTGTGGTAGTGGAATTGGGATTAAATACCCAGGGTGCTCTACATATTGAGGGTGCTGAGAAGTCTTCTAATTCTGCCTTATCTGCAGGAATTCCCACTTGTGGTATTGACTCTTGCCCAGACGATGGAAGGAATTTATTGACTGTTACTGCGGATGTTCATCATTCTTAATTTCAGAGGAAGTTTTGTAGTTGATATCAGCTAAGGCTAAATCAACAAAAAGAACAATTGATGGACAGCATGCAGAACAATGTCATACATTCACCCCAGTACAGAGATCTGGGCCTAAATCCATCGTTTTTTTGCTCACCATGCCATTCCAGTTGGAACCCAGCCATATGCAAATCAGTCTTGACCCTCTTCACAATGGCAACAATCCAGCCCGAACTGCCAGGCCAGGTCCTCCCTGGACTGGAAACAAGCATCCTAGGACCGGTTTCAGGGGTTCACCCCTCATCAGCCAGAATAGTTTGACTCCAGTAGCATGGAGAGCACAGGACCCACTTCTGGGCATACCCGTCCCACTCGGGTTGACAAATGCAAAAAGAACAATTGATGGACAGAATGCAGAACGATGTCATACATTCAGTGCAGAGATTTGGGCCTAAATCCATCGGTTTTTTGCTCACCAGGACAGGTTCAGCAATAGAATTGCGATCAGTGTGCTGGGAGGGAGCTAGAATCTATTTCCCATCTGGTGTTCAATTAGCTCTATTCTAGGTTGGATCCATTCTTTAGCAACATTGAAAATAAGGTGTTTTAACTACCTGAATAGCTGTTCCCAAAGGTTGGTTAAGATTGAAGGGGCTGTTTTGGAGGTGCAAGAGTAAATTAACTTAATAAGCAGGCTAGTTCTTGTAAAGTTGCAACAGGTACATATTCATTAACATTTCCTCCCCCCATGAGGAACTGGGGCAGGAAATATATCTAGGCCCCAGGACAAGTTAGTAGTTTATCCAATGGGGTTTTCTCTTTCCATCTGTGCTAAAGGACCAACATCAAAAATGTTTATTAAACAGTTTTTATTGACAGATCGCACACAAGACGCAGCACTCCGCACTCCGGAGAAACTGCAAACAAGTAGCCATCAGCAAATGAGAAGCAATCCATACATTATTTTAAACAGAACATGTATCCCACCCCCCCACTGCCGACTCCCCCCGCCCGGATCCCACCCTAACCCCCTGCACAATTTTGTCTCGTTCTTGAAAGAAATCACATGAATAGAACAATGTACACAATGCCGCACCTGTGGCCCCTTCACACCAGCCCCGCGCATTCCTCCTGTTGCACTGGTGGCTCTAACCATAGACCCCTGTAATCTACCCATCTCTTCTATATTTTATAGTGTTTCTTAAGGCAGACCCTGGCCTAAAAAATAGGACGCTCCAGCCCCATACAAAAATCTAGCCCTTTCTTCCATACCACAACCGGAGGAGCCCGGGAGTTTTTCCAGGCCGGGACCACGTCTCTCTTGGCAACGGTAAGGCCCAGTAATAACAGATGCCTTTTATTTAAATTACCGCCCACCCCTTCCAAGACATGTAGGAGGCCTAATTGTGGAGTACGAAGCAGGGCCCAACCCAACACTTTAGACAAACAGTCCCATACCCCTGTCCAGAACCCAGCCAACGCTCCGTAGTTCCATACAGTGTAAAGGAAAGTGCCCACCTCTTGGCCACATCTCAAACATTCGGGGGACTCAATCAGGCCAGCCCGCCAGTCTTTCTCTAGTGTAATAGGCTCTATGAAGGTATTTGAATTGGATAAGTCGTAGGTGCATTGCAATAGCCGCACCTCTTGGGGCTTCAAGGGCTTCCCGCCAATCTTCATCTTCCAGCTCTCCCACATCCCTTTCCCAGGATTCCCGCAGTTTGTGAAGAGAGGAGGAGCAATAGGTAACCAGGGTCTGGTAGATGCAGGATATTTTCTTTTCTTGCAGGTCTCCCATAAATACCTTTGCTTCTAGTGGGCTAAATTCGGGCAATGAGTCCAGTCCCTCCAAGCTAGGCGCAATGGCGTGGCGCAACTGCAAATATTTAAAGAACTGGGATCGAGGCATGCTAAACTCCTCGCTAAGCTCTTGGAACGATTTAAGGGTCGTGCCATTAAGAACATGTCCCACCGCTGAAACTCCTATAGAATCCCAGCCTTGGAAGCCCTGCAAGGACGCCAATGCCGGCAGCCGACCATTTTGCCATAGAGGGGTCTGCTCAGTTAGCTTACCCCACCATCCCATGCAACGTAGCGCCTGCCTCCATATCTGGAAGACTACCTGGGTGGCCTTGGGCAACCTCTTTCTTAACCATGCCGAGTATAAAATTGTGTGTAGCGTATCGGGTTCCATTAGGTATCTCTCAAGGGCATATGCCAGGTCTCCCCTATCTCCAAACCACCATTCGTTCAATATGAGGAGATGAGATGCCTGATAGTAAGACAGAATATCTGACGTTGCCAACCCTCCGCAATATGTTGATTAAAAAACAGGTGTGCAGCGCTACTCCCACAGCACCCCCCGCCCAAAGGAATTGTCCCAGCACTGAATTAACTTGCCGAAACCACTGCAGTGAAATCGGGTACGGGTGATTCTGCATTTGGTATAGCAGGCGTGTGAGGGCAACCATCTTGAATATAGCCGACCGGCCGTAGATATTAAGGGACCACGTTTTCATCTCCGCCCGAACCCGGCCCAGACTGGCACTATGTTGCGCTCCCAGGAGACCGCGGGTGAGTCCGTTAAAAACACTCCCAAATACTTAAGGCCCCCCGTCGCTACCTGCAGTGCAGACGCCCATGATCCCAGTCCTGCGCGGTCTCCCAGTACCCACAGAGTAGACTTACGCGGGTTCAGGTATAGCCCCGATGTTTCGCCAAATATTCATATTATCTCCAAGACCCTTGGCCCGACCTATTCAGATTAGTAAGGAAAAACAGGACATCATCCGCGTAGAGCGCAATTCTATCAGACGGTCCTGCCTCCCACTCAAAACCTCGCAATTGTGCATCTATGTGTATCCACGCCGCCAGCGGCTCCATAGCAAGGGCAAACAAATACGGCGAGGGGGGCACCCCTGTCGAGTACCTCGCCCGAAGGGAAATGCAGTAGACGTGACCCCTGCCACCCTCACCGAGGCCGTCAGGTCTGTGTATAACAGCCTCAGGTACGACATAAAGCGGGGCCCAAAGTTTAGACGCGAGAGGAGTGCAAACAGGTAGACCCAACTCAAGGAGTCAAAAGCCCTGTCTATATCACCAGGAGCGCCGACTGGTCCCCAACACCCTTCATCGCCTCCACCGCAACATGCGCGCGTCTAATAATGTGTCTCGTCACCCTACGGGGCATAAACCCAGCCTGGTCCGGGTGGATCAGCTCCGCTATATGGGGAAAGAGGCGGTTTGCGAGCGCCTTGGCCAGTATCTTAGCTTCAACGTTTAGAAGAGAAATGGGTCGATAGGACTCATGTCTGTCTGGGGGCCTTCCTGGTTTGCAGAACACCACTATTTCGGCATGTCTCCAGTCCGCCGGTAGACGACCCTGCTCCCTAGCCGCCTCTAGTGCCCCCCTTGTAGTGCGTACCTAATTGAAGGTGGTATTTCTTAAAGAATTAACTCGGAAACCCATTAGGCCCAGGGGCCTTTCCGGTATTAAGCTCTCCGAGGGCCATGAACAGCTCTTCAGCCGACAAGGGAAGTTCGAGGCGCTCACGTACCTCCTCCGATATTGCACGAGGGAAGGTCTGCGATGAATTTATCAACTACTGTCGCAGGGAGGCACTCCCGCTGGGCATACTGAGCAGCATAATATTGTGCGAAGCTGTCTGCTAGTTCCTTTGGAGCTGAGATCGAAACCCCTGCCTCATCCGTGAGTCCCGGTAATGTCTGCGCCTGAAATGTGTTTTGGCAGAGCCTATGAAGCATTGTACCAGACTTGTCCCCCCCCATTGATATATTCTGCTCCGCGTCGCCAGCCACACCTGCCTAGCCTCATCTAGTAGCAAGGACGCATATGACTGCTGTGCTAATAGTAGCTGCCCCACTTCTCTATCTTCCCTAGCCACACTGCATCGTTCCTCTAGTGTCTCTACATGCGCCGCTGCCTTCACTAAGTCCTCCCTACGCTTCCTACGGGCCGCCGCACACCCGGCTATGTCCACCCCACGAAGTGTGGGCTTCAGAGCCTCCCAGAGTGTCACGACATCTGCCACCAATCCTACATTGTCTTCCCAGTAGTGGGCTATGGCCTCCCCCATGTGCTTTTGGTAGTTTTCCTGCTGCTGGCGCCATCTGAAAGGCTGCCGCCCCTTGTCTAGCAAAAGGTCTACTGCAACTGGAGAGTGGTAATATAGACACTGAGTCCACTCTTCCTACAGCTTCGCAGGGGACGGATATATAGTCGAGTCTAGAAAATGATTTATGGACCGCCGAAACATATGTATATTCCCGGCTATATGTGTGGAGGTATCGCCACGTGTCTACCCAGCCCATCCCCGCATTATATCTCCAAGTTTAGTGGGCGTGTCCGCAGCCTGTACTCCCCCGGGTCTACAACGTTCCATTCGGCAATTCATGCCATCATTCCAGTCGCCCCCAACCACTGCCATCACCTCAGGAATTTCCGCCTACACCGCAAACAACTTCTCCACCAGCGATCACTGTAATGGGGGTGGGGCATACACACTCCCAAACACCAGTGATTCCTCTCTAATCATCCCCTTGATAAACACATAACGGCCTTGTGGATCAACCCACTGTGTCGAGTGGACATAGGACAACCTGCGGTGCACCAATATGGCCACCCCCCGAGACCCCCTCACAAACCCAGCATGATATACCTGTTGATACCCATATAGCTGCAGACTAAGTGTCTTGTTGCCTAGCAGATGCGTTTACTGCAGTAGTAGGACATCCGCTCTTTCCCTTTTCCCCAACCGCAGGACTGCACCCCTCTTTATCTTGTCGAGCATCCCCCTTACATTCCAGCTCAGAATCCGTATTGACGCCCTACGAGTCATTGATCTGGGACCTTCAACCGCCATCCAAGAGCAGGCAAATCAAGGGCCCAAGTGACAAGCATAACGGACGTGTACACACCCACTGTTGAGACCTCAATAACATTGTGCAGTGCAAACCAAACACCCCCCCCAACTTCCACTCCACCCCCCACTCCCCACCAAACACCCACCCCTAGACCTCACCTCCAACACCCACCCCCATACCTCAGCAACATTGAACTACCTGTTGCGGCATAGAATGTCACCAACCCCCAACGGGAGGCCGGAAACCATCCACCCCAATGGATCCACATTAACTACCCGCCCAATCACCCAACTCCCCCCTCCCAAGAAATGAACTCTTCTGAACTCGGGGTATGCGTCCGCCCTTAATACCGTACCCCCCACCAACATTCGCCCCCTGTCAATAAAATCACTATAGCAAAAATGTCTCTGGGAGTCGTTCCTTGTAGGCTCAAGAACACTCAGTAGGGAATCCCCCATCCTCCCAGTTACAACAGATGTATTCATGAGCCAAAGTTCTGCCTCATGCAGGTCTAGTGTTCAAGGATCCACCGTCGGAGGTTTGGGGTAGCCGCCTTCCCATCCCCCGCCTTTCCGGAGGTAGAGCGTCTCCTAGATCTGGATCTCCAGTTGCTTTTGCTCCGTGATCATCGGGGGGGGGGGGTCAGCGTCGGTCCACTATTGAATGAGGAGTCCGAGTCTCGGCCCGGCGGAGTATGCACCCTCACTTTTACCGTCTCGTCAGTCCAGTTGAACACCTCCTCCGGGGTCTTAAAGAAAAGAGTACCGGACTGATATACCACTCGCAGGCGGGCCGGGTATAGTAAGGCATATGGGAGCTTAAGATCACGCAGGCGTGCCTTGGCTGCTGTAAATGATTGCCTCTGTTGCTGCACAAGCCTGGTGTAGTCTGGGAAGATCAGGATTTTCTGATTGTCGCACATGAGAGGCTCCTTTATCCGCGCCTGTTGCAGGATAGTGTCCTGATCGTGATAATTCAGCAGCTTGGCTATCACTGGCCGGGGGGATCCGACTGGTGGCTTTTGTATAAGAGCCCTATGTGCCCGCTCTATTACAAAGCATCGTGAGAGGGAATCTGGCGGGAGCCAGCTCTCCAGCCACTGGGTCAAGAAATACTCCATGTTGCCCTTCTAGCAGCCCTCCGGGAACCCCACGAATCTCAGGTTGTTCCGCCGAGCCCGCCCTTCCGCATCTTCTGCCCGGATTGCTAGGCCTTTCTGGATCCCTTCCATACTGGCCACCTTCCGCTTCAAGATCGCCACGTCGTCCTCCACCCCGGATATTCTGGTCTCGGCCTCCGTGATGCAGGCCACGGCATTTCGCAGGTCCTGGCGTAGTAGTGTGACTTCCGCCCCCATCTTCGCATCCAACATAACCCTGGATTGGGTTATCGCCGCCATAAGTGCTGCATTGTCCGGTCCTAGTGCCTGATGACCCCCTGAGGCCCCAGCGCCTCCACTCGGCCCCATGAATTTGTCTATGGGCACCTGCTTTGAGGTCCTTCCGCCACTTCCGCCTCTGGTCATAGTGGGCTGCGTCTGGGGGCACTCGCCCTGGGACCTGCTGTTTGTGCCATGGGACGTCTGCTCCAGTGCCGCCTGGAGGGGGAAGGACACGCAAGGAGTCTCACTAGGCCTCTAAGTCCGCAGCCGCACCTGCTCTGTCCAAATGCGGCCCGGGGGGCCGTCTAGGGACCAGCCAGCGGTCGTTGCTATACTCCGCTCGGTGTTGCTTCGCTGCTTCTCTCAGCTCTTGGCCCCCTGCTGTATCCACGGACGACCCCACCCAGTTCTCTTCAATCCTCCACGCAGGCTACGGCTCCTCCTCAGACCCAGCTCTGTGCACCCCCCTTGGCCACGCGTGTCCAGGACCGATAGTGGTCAGGGGCCAATCGCTACCCCACTGCAGGCTTTACGCCACCAACGCCCGTGCCAACCTAATGAATCGGGCCTCCACCCGGACGGACCCTGAGTCTATTGTAATGCCCTTGGTCGCCTCCGCCAATTCAACTGCCAGGGGGGCCAGCTATGTCTCCCACAGAGTGCAGTCTCCACACCCCCAGGCCTATGGCGTGGCCCAGTCTAACCGCAAAATGGGGATGTTACAGGCCTTATCGTCCCATATAGCTATGATAGCCCCATGTAGGATCCCTGGGGAAGGGCCGTGTCTCCGCCGCCACCACTTGTTTGTCCCGCTGTTAAGTGGCCTGCAGTTCGATGCGGGTAGCCCCTTCGGACCTCCTGGATCAGGTAGGGAGGGCCGGAGGCGGCTGGGCCAGCTCTCGCCAACCACCTCTGCCCTGCTGAGTATGGGGCCTACTGTTTTCCCCGAGGGGGGCTCCCTGCCTGCCCCTCGTGGCCGCGGCGGCCCGATCTGACCGCCGGTAGAGCCGCCTCCCCCCCCACTGGTCTTGCTGCTTCACTGGGCCCCCACTTTGCGCCCCTGGGGGAGCACACCTCCTTACTTTCGCCCCTTCGGGCCAGGTGCAGCCGGGGAAGGTCGCCTCAAACGCCGGTGCCCAGGTCGCCAAAATCTAGTCCCCGGCTCCACGTTTTAGTCCAGGCCGCACCGCAGCTTTACTCCCCAGAGCCGGTCACTTGGTCGTCGTTCTTTGCAGCTCCTTGTCGCCTGATGACAGTGGAGGGCCGATCAGTGCCGTCGGAGCGCCTTTTGCGCTAATTCGGGACCGGTGCTACTCGCCCCTCACCATCCGGTCCGTCGCTGCATCCGCCGCTGGGACCCACGAAACTCAAGGTCCCCGGCGTCACTTCACAGCGTAGGCTCCACTGCCTCAGATCTCGATCTCCGGTCCCTGGCTCACCCTGTTCGCCGAAACTTCGCACAGGGCCTGCCACTGATTCCCACTACTGGAACACCCCTCCGGGACGCCACAGGGTGGGGGAGAACAAGGATAAAGTAGCGGATATTTGGCTGGTGGGACGGAGCTCTTCTAGGTTGCGTCTGCCATGCTGGCTTCCTTGGCCACGCCCACTCTGAATCGCCTTTAATATCTGCTAAATCTAACTGGGTGGGACTAGGGCGTTGTGAAGGGTCTCAGCCTTCAGCCATAAGTACTCTCCTATGGGGGCATTGGATTTACCTTCTGAAGCCACGCAGTTTCTCCTGGTTTTGGCCAGTGTGCCTCAGTTTAGAACTTGATGTAGAGAAAACTATTCCCAGTTGAAAAACAGTGGTACATTGGCTTGATTGTAGAAACAAAGGGGTTTCCCTTTTTTGCAACCATATAAATAGTCTTAGAATGTTCCCTGGGTAGGGAGATGGCCCAAAACACTAGTGGGAGATTGTATAGTAATGAATTTAATCATTCTTCTATTGCAGGTAACATCATGTCTTTTTTTTACCCCTTCTTGTGGTACTGTTACCTCAACTCAGGTTCTCCCCTTGGGTTTCTTTTATAAGCCGATTTTGTTGCTTAACCTCATGCGCGCTAGCGGAATTCCGCTCCTGCGCTGAGATTTTTTAAAACGCATGTTACGTGACGAGCTGGGCTCGTCATCAGCGTGCGAGGAGGCTACTCCATGACGAGCCCAGCTCGTCATCAGCGTGGAAGGGGTTAATGTCCACGATTTAGACACTCACTCTTGAGTCAGTGGTTCTAGAACACAGAATGCATTTGCCATACCAACATCTAATCAGTGTGACCAAATGGGTAATTGGAGAATGTGGGTCGACTGATTCATGTTGATCATTTGGTGGTTTATTCAGATGTCATCAATGATTGTGCCCAGATATACCCTGAGACTCATAAGACCTCCCCGAGAAAATATCTTTAGATGATCCAGATATTCTTAGTTGAAATAACACGGACATCCTCTCTAAAAAAGGTGATTTAGTCTGGTGTTCTACAAGAATATTTGTCTTAAAAAAACGGATATTTTAAACTCTTTATCTTGACAGCTATAGTTCATTACTCCCGCCATCCCAGAAGTCTCTAGGTGAGCCTGGGGTGCTAACTTATTTTGATTGTTCTTTGTTCGAATTGTAACTTTGAGAAAATCTGTACAAATTCTTCTAATCTGTCTGCTCTATTGTTCATCTTTATAAATTCCAACAGCTTGTGGTTTAAAAAATGTATTCCTTTTTTGGGAAATTGTTAATAATTTTTTCTTCTCATCTACCCAGGAAAACACTGTGCTCACTCCTATATCAGCCATTTTGAGGGGATATACGATTTACATTCTTTTTTGTCACCTAATCCTGCCTCTCCTAAAGTGTCTAAGGACTCATCTGCAGGGGTCACTAAAGGAGGGGATTGAGGCCATTAACTGATCTTCCAACAATAAAGCTCCCAAGCCCAGATGGTGTTTCTGCTAGCCTATTTCAGTCAGACGTTTCTCTTTGTGCTCCTCCACTTACAATCACTATTAACACCGCAGTGATTTACGACCTCCCCATGTCATGGTCCCAGTCTGTCATAGTATCTGTTTCTAAAAAGGGAAACTAGGATGATCCTTGATGATACAGACTGATCTCCCTAATAGATTCAGCGGTTAAAATCATAGGGTGCATAGTTCTTAACAGGTTGACAACATGGGCCTCAGAAACTCGTCTGTTCAGATTATTTATAGGTTCAGTGACATCTGATGGATGTATGACGATACATTGCGCACCTTTTCATCGGGGGCGTTTATGACGCGTCTTTTACCCCGCATAGTACGTTACCTCGCCAACTGTTACATCGAGAGCTGTAGCAACGCCAATGCGTTGCTTTCATTTGGGCATAACATCACATTGCAGACACTGATATCGCTCGCCGTAAGAACGTGTTCGTACAAATGGAGCTGGCGACTCCCATTACCAGGAGTGTGCTGGAATACTAGGACACTTGCAACTGGCCATTACGATCCGATCACTCTAAAAAGTGTGTATGATCGACTCACCTGCGGTATTTATTTTCAATGTTTACTCAGCGAGTCGGACAGGATGCTCCATAGGGAGACGAAATATTTATGGCTATTAAAGCAAAGTTTATGTGACGGTATGCTAAGCACTCTGAAAACTAAACATCACCTTAACAGTAAGTAGCATACATAGGTAGTTACTAAAAACTGGAGAAACTGACGATTTCCTGTACTCCCTATTGAAAAAAATATTGGAGCAATTTATGGTGAGAAAGTTCGTAATAGGATATGTTGTTACAGTCACTCAATATGTAATGTCTGGATAGCAAACAATAGGCCTGGGTGATGTCAGGAGTATTTATTTAATAATCAAACTGGCAACGGTGGGATTCGAACCCACGCCTCCAGAGAGACTGAAGCCTAAATCCAGCGCCTTAGACCGCTCGACCGCACATTGAAATATTTGTCACAGACGAGGAAACTGCTACAGTAAATATATGACGTAGAGGAAGGAAGATCTGTTGCTGTTTGAAAATAAAAGCAAAACGATTAAACCACTGTAAGCATCACATAAAAAAGTTGAAGTGGAGGAATGGAAATGCCTCACTGGAGAGAAGAGGGCGTGTGCCTGATGAGCAATAGTTACGGAGGATTATATCTGTATTACTCACACACCGCAAAGCATTCTCCGGTCAATCCAGTCTCCAGCAATTATCGTACACTACTCTAGGACAGAGGTTTTTCAAACCATTTCATTTTAGAAACATCTGCTCTAAATAGGTCAACGTCCATCCACCCTGTACAGACTTACATGAAGCAATTTTTGTTAAGTATTTGCAAACCATCCACCGACCCATTCATCCACCCACCCTTTCAAACATCCATTCATCCAGTCAGCCATCCACCCTTTCAAACATCCATTCACCCATGCACCATTTCATCTATCCATCCACCCACCAATCCTTCACACACCCACCCTTTCATCTGCCCATGCATCCAGCCACCCTTCCATCCATCCAGCCAGCCAGCCTTTCACCAGTTCTACCAAACAACCTTCATCCATCCACCCTCTCCCCATCCATCCACCCATCATTCCTCCACAACCCCATCATTAATCCATCATCTATCCATCCAACCATCATCCATCTACCCATCATTCCTCCACCACCCCATCATAAATCTATCATCCATCCTTTCATCCATCCATTAATCCCCCCAGCCTTTTACCCATCCAACCATACACCCTTCATTCATCCGCCCTCTCAGCCATCCACCCATCATTGATCCCTGCCTTCCATCATTCATCCATCATTAACCCATCCAATACACGTGTGCGAGAATGACTAAATTAATAATTATACAGTTTACAATAATGACTGTATTAATGAACTTTTAATCTGCACATGTGCCGAATAGCAAGGAATGATGACATTGCGCGGTATTAATAAAACATAATTTGGAGACTTCCAGCAAACAATGCAGAACATCGTATTAACAAAGGAATTATGACATTGAGCACGATTTACGTTTTTTGTAGCTTTATTGAGCGTTTACAGTATTAATGAATGCATTACAACAATAGTCAACCTGCATTAAGTATATGACCGTTGTGAAGTATATGAGCGTTATTAATACAACGTAAACGCGCGTCATGTTGTCTTTTACAAACAATGCATAACATCCATAACCTCGCATTAACAAAGGAATGATGACATTGCGCACGATTTACGTTATATGTAGTTTTATTGTGAGATTGCAAACAATTCAGGCATTACCTATATGAGTGTTATTAATACGTTATTAATACAACGTAAATGCGCGTGGTGGTATTATTACAATGCCAACACTTTATGGACGTTATTAATACATGTTGCCTTTTGTTTGGATACTTTATGGGCGTTCAGAAGATGGCATTATAACAAAGGAATGCGTTCAGAACATCGCATGCACGAGATTCACGTTATTTGTAGCTGTATTCAGTCATAAATCACATTAACGAAGTTACATCGTCATGTTACCTTTTATTTGGATTTCGGTATTAATACAACGCATCCAGCCATCCATCCATCCACCCATTACACACTTTACTCTCTATCATCAGGCATCCACCACCCAACCAGCAATCCATGCATCCATCCACCATGCACCCATCCACCCATTCATCATGCATCCACCACCCAGGCACCCACCCATCCATCCACCCATGCATCCATCATGCATCCATCCATCAGGCATCCACCATCCACCCATCCATCCATCCTTCCTTCCACACGTTTTGTTTGTGATTTATTGAGCAATAATTCGCTGTCTCTGTTAAGTGCGTGCTAATTCTCATTCTGTCACAGTTACTAATTCATTGGATCACGTTTTGTTTGTGATTTATTGAGCACGTTTTCTTTCACATTATGTCACAGTAACTATTTGGGGATGCTAAATGTCATTAAAAAGTGTCCGTGCTTCCTTAAAGTCCAATTGTTCCAGGGAAGGTAAAGTCATCCCAAAGTTATAGTGGCATTCTCCCACCCTGGAAAATTGAAACTTTTTAGCCCAACTAATTAATTACACACGTTTTGTTTGTGACTATTTCGGGACGCGCCACCCTATCCCAGCGATGCAAGTAATTATTGACGCATGCTACCCCATCCCAGCGATGCAATCGCCAGCGATGTAAAAGTAGCCGCGTTGTTGTAGCATGGGTCCCGAAAGCATGCTTTGTAACGCCGCCCGCGATCTAAAAGTCGCGTTGCGATAGCAGCGCGAACTAATACATTCGTTGTAACGGGTGTTTCCATTCCGGATAAATGCTGTGTTCTGTTATCTGTGCCTGGAAACTGATCCAATTGCTTCATTGTTGTTTTCTGTCCCTTGAGTCTGGCTGCTTTCCCCTTCCAGACAGTATCTGCTCACTTGTTTCTATCAATATTTCTGTTGCCCACTTTCATTCTTCCTACAGGGTCTCAAAGACGTGTATATTGAGTGAGTGATAACCTTGGTTTCGCCTGGTACAAGAGCATGTATTGTATTAAATTGCCTGCAGCTTCTTTTGAACTTCAAACAATTTGCGCTATTCCAGGACTTGTTGCGTATCATCTGGAAAGTACATTACTTGTGTTGGGTCGTAGGTCATTCCTTTTTCTCATGCCATCTTTAAAATCGTGTAACAGTCTCTACTCTTGAGTATTTTAGGTGGGATCGGTCATGGTGGGCACCAGTGGGGGTCACTGTAGCAAAGCTCTGTGCGCTCTACCTTCTCTATGTACTCGTGATTTATATGTTAGATCTTCTGGCCATAACTTCTGTATCCTTTCCTCTCTCTTTGAGACATTTTATGATGGCCATTAACTGTCACCTTGTTTTGCAGCTCTCCAACCCCATCCTCCAGGTCAAATACTCGCTTCTCTGCTAAGATTACTCTTTCCGCTGCCTGCCTCTGGACTTGGTGGATTAGGACGGCACTACGCCCACCTCCTCTGTTATAGTTTGCAGTGCTTGATGAGTGTCTCATATTGCTTGTATTATTGTGTTTGTTGAAGAGGCTGCGTCCGTGTTTTTTCCATTGGCTCTCATTTTCTTTCTCCTGATGTCTTGTCTCGAGGGCGGTCTCCTTCAATGCCTCACAATAAACTGCGAGACCCCTTGTGGGTGCTTCAGTGGGAGGGACAGCCCGTATCATCCAGCTGTCTCCTGGACAGTACCGTGGGCCTAGTTGTCTTTCCTATCACCCAAGAGTGGAGAGATCAAAGGCAAAATCTCCACACCACCTACCAGAGCCTCTCTCTCCCCAGCAGTTCATTCATTTGAGGGTCTGAATGCCCACACCCTCTTTCGGAGCCGCTTCCACCATCGACATGCGGCCCCAGGTGCGAGCCTGGCCTCCCTCCTCCACTCCCAACCAACGCCATGGCTACGGCTGGTACAGCTCTCCTCCCTTTGTCAGAAAAGGGCTTCTTCCTGCCCCATTTTTCTTTCTCAGGATCGCTGCCTCACTCCCAGAATGCAGATTTTTCACTTTGAGGTGGTGGGGGGCTCAAAATCACCTCAGACTTACCCTCTATTTCCTTGATTCTACTCACTCAGGCCCACTTTCCCAGAGGGTTTTCAAAGGCTGCCCCCTTCCAATTGCTGCTTGAGGGGCCCCTCTTCTCTTCTGCCCACCCAGTTTTCGCCCTGTCTTCTCCCCCTTCAGCTCTTGCCACAAGCTCTGCTGCAGAGGATGGCAGGCCTCATTGATCTGTTCAGGCCTGAGAGACTGCACTCTTCTTCCACTTCACTTTGTGGCCTCCCCTCTTGTATTTCCTTGCACTGCTACAATCTTTTCAGGTGCTGCCATGCTCAGCTAATATATCTGCGGCCCTCAGCCCATTCAGGAGCCTAGATTCTATGAGGCTTAATGGGAGTAATCAGGGGATAAAGTGCCGTATGCTTTCTTGTCTGGCTCTCTCCGCCCTTGTACAAAAAACGATAGCCAACAGCAGGATTTGGAAGCATGCAGATAAATATGTGAAAGTGGGCAAATATACTAGAGAATTAATTATTCTTAAGATAAGCGACATCTTCCAGATTTTCTCCCCTAGAAAATCTCATTGTCATGTACTTTTAATTTAACAGCGCTGTACAAATATTAATAGCGAGGCTTTATTAATTCACAGGGACAAATTCTGCAAGAGTGAATGGCAAATCCTGGACTCCTATCAACCCTTATTGTCATCAGATCAGTGCTTTACAAAGGTGTATAGAGAAGATGCACTGCTACCCAGCATATACTTTGCAGTAACGCTCTTGAAATTGAGATGTAGTCGCAATACAATCTCCACTGAGATGATCTTTCAGGATTACAGGTGGTGCACTTAGGGCCAGTATACAAAAAAGGCATGCAATACAAACTACATTGTAGTATGGGTAGTTCAGTTATGGTCTCTAACATGGAAAACCCCTAACAACCCACAAAGACTCATCCATATTGACTTTTTCTTTATGAATAATCTAGTTACACATGTTAGTGCAGTTGAAAGAAAACAAGCTAAACATCCTACCAATTGGTATAATCTTTATATTTTTCTGGTAGTGATAAATCGGAGGAACAGTTTAATCATTTTTATTTCATACAAGAAAGACAAACCGCTCTCCTGGTTACCAAATATCACATTCACAATAATTTTTAGTAATAGTTATAAATGAAAGTTGATACCCATCAATGTCTCATGCAAATCAACCAAAATACTGGCTGGTGCTGTAAGGGTTTCAGAGAGCATATACTTGTACAGTAAAAAATACATATATATTAGTAAATGCTTCTCCTTTCACTCAAAGGGTAGCATGACATTCTCTTTAGTATTTTGGATCAATAGTTCCTATCTGCCTGATGTTACCAACATACAGAAGGACTTTTTTTTTGTATATATCACTTACTATGCTTTGTTGTTTCTAAGCACTTTACGTAACAGGTGTTACTGCTATGCAATTTACCAATACTATTTCACCAAACTCAGGAAGAATGAAACATCGAGTTGGCCTTACCAGGATTTGTACTTGTGATCAGCAGATCACACTAGCTAATCCTACCGGATATTCACAAACCACCTTCCAAACTTCCCAGAAGTGTGGGTGAGGAACTCAGCGCATTAAGAATATGATATGGGGTTGTATAATATAGCCTTATAGCCCGCCGTAGAGGGCTATACCGGCTATTAAAGGCCCTCTCCAGCGTTAAAGGCCCCTGAGCCGAAGGCGAGGGCCTTTAACAAGGGAGAGGGACTTTAATAGCGGTATAGCCCATCTACGAAGGGCTATACGGCTATTAGAACATTCTGTCACTAGAGGACAGAATGTTCTAACAAAAAAAAAGCCTTTTGTGAGTGTGAGGGGATTGGAGTCCCCTAAGGTTCCCTGAAGCCTTTGTTCACAGCCAGCGCTGTGAACAAAGAAACATTGGAATTTTGGAGCTCCAGGCTTATACCAGCCATTATAAGCCCAGAGCACTCCATTGTTTTCAATGGAGCTCCCAACATTCCAATGTTCTAATAAAGATTATTCAGTATAGAACCATTTGGCTCCTTTTTTTCATAATTGAGCCATCAAAGTATGAAGATGTACAAAGCAGACAGCCACTGCTATGACCATAAACATTGGCAAAAAACATTTAAGTCTCAGATCAAACAGCAAATACAACTGTGGGCAGGCAAGACAGTTCTACGTGTTAAGTACTAACTGCTGATGCTTGTATGAGATCTTCAAGTCACAGGTTCAAATGGAGTGAGCACACAAATCTAAAGGACGTGAGTTAGCCAAAAAGGAACAACTATGCCATGATCACAAAACAACATGATCTATATTAATAAGGTCAAAAGGAAAGAATGTTAAAAAAAACAGGGTTTTTTTTAAAATGAGGATGCTGTTAGCAATGGAGGAGCAACGACATTCCCAGACCTAGATTTGAAATTGTGTTTAAATCTAGTGTACTATATAAGTGCAGCAAATACCGAGACATAAAATGTTATCACCCTTTCAAAAATGTGTTCTTGTCAAACTTAATTGCTCGTCTTCCTTCAATATATATTCACAGTGTTAAATAACAAGTGAATGTTAACTCTGACTGTGCATCAAGATGAAAATGGTGTGTTCCAGAATCTCTTAGATTTCAAGATAGCTAACACCCATTTAATAAGAGTAAGCTCTATTCAACTTGTAATGATACTGGAAACACTCCACTAAAGGTGAAGGATCCTAATGAACAGGTCATGCTTACAAGATATCCCCTCAACATATCTTAACAGGCCTCTCTACAGCAGCCCTTCCACTCATTGCCCTAATATGGACCACAAGAAACTCTTATTTTAAATCAGTGCTGCTTATCAGTTCCACTGCAATGAATATCCCAGACTCATACAAACTAGATCCCCACCGGATGCACCAATCACTTACAAAACATGTCGTTTTAGAATGTTCGGTTGCAATCGTTCAAGACCATGTCTGTCAGGCATTGTCACCCTAAAAAGGCCGATACCGGACTGGGGAAAGATGATGACCTGAAATGCGGCCCCAGGCGACTGCCAGTGTCTTAGATGAATTCAAGCTTGTTGTTTGCTGACACATGTTTAGTATGTCATATTTTGGGCACCTTTATTCCTCCTGTTTGTAAAATGAGCTTAAATGCGTCTGGGTAAAACAAGAGATGAGGTACCCTTGCCAGCGTCTCCCCACATGCACACAACTAAATGTGCATCTACGGTGTCCCTTACTTTCCCCTCTTTCTCTGGAACTTATGGTGAAGTCAAATGAATAGAAATTCAACCAGTGTCACCTGGCTAGATAGCAACATACAAACTACTACTGTAGCTCAAAATCGTGGCCTGGAGCACACTCCTCATTTAAAAAAAAAAAAGGGCTGATCCTTCTGTGCATGCTCTACATTTTTGCTGAACTGTCTACCTGGAATTGACAAAAGCAAAGTGGCAGTTTCAACTTTTGATAGTTGTACGATCTAAGGCTAAACACACAAATATGCACTTCCCTGTGATGTTTTCTTCCAAAGGTTTCAGGCAAACTTTGAACTTGACTGATCAACTAAACGCACAAGTTACTTACCTTTGGTAACAATATATCTGTAAGAAACATTTGTAGTGATAGATTCCTTACCTTATAATTACCCCCAGGCGTCAGACTGGATCCAGAAAGTTTTTCGTCAGCAGTACCCCTGCGCGTCGGTAGGCGTAGTCGTGTGACTCCGGGCGCATCGTTGGCGCCGTGATTATGTCGTCGGAGCTACTTAGACACACCCACGCGCGCTGACGTCAGTTCTGTACATGACTTTCCGCACCATGAACGCAGAGCAATGCAAGATACTGACCACTGGTGCCATGATACTAGGGCCCTGAAAGGGATGACCTTAACCGTAGAAATTAGTTCGCAGATCGGGGAGGATGGGTGGGGCGGTAAGGAATCTATCACTACAAATGTTTCTTACAGATATATTGTTACCAAAGGTAAGTAACTTGTGCATCTGAAAGAAACATGTAGTGATAAATTCCTTACCTTAGAATAGATACCCCAGCAATACCCACCCCGGTGGTGGGTATGGGAACCAAGATCACACCAGAAAGTCCTGGAGAACAGATTGGCCAAAGAATTTATCTCACCGGACTTGGTTGTCCAGGCAGTAGTGCTTGGTAAACGTGTGCAGCAATGCCCATGTAGCTGCCTGACAAATGTCCTGCAAGCTGTCCCTGTGTTGTAGTGGCTGCCGTCGCCCTGGTAGAAAGGGCACGCTACCCCACCGGAGGCTCTTTTTTTAGACAAGGAATAACAAGCCTTTATGCACAGAACCACCCATCGAGAAATAGTCCTTTGTGCACCACCTGACCTTTCTTAGCGCCCATGTAGCCAACAAAGAGTTGGTCATCCACCCGGAACTGATGTGTGCGGCTCAGGTAGAAAGAGAGCGCAAGTTTTGGGTCCAGACGATGGAGCCTCTCTTCCTCTTTAGAAGGATGCGGAGGCGGAAAGAAGGTGGGAAAAGTGATGGCCTGCCCGATGTGAAAGGCAGCGACAACCTTTGGCAAAAAGGAAGTACGAGTTCTCAGAACAACTTTGTCCGAATGGACAGAAAGAAAAGGAGGTTTTGAAGAAAAGAGCCTGGAGCTCCCTCAATCTTCTGGCAGGGGTGATGGCAAGCAGGAAAGCAGTCTTTAGAGTTAGAAGACTAAGAGGGCAATTATGAAGTGGCTCAAAGGGAGAAAGTAAGAACTAGATTCAAGTTCCACTGAGGCATCACAAACAGACTAGGAGGAAACCTGCGTGATGCCTTTCAAGAATCGGTTTACCACAAGGGACTTGAAAAGGGAAGGCTGATCTGGGAGCCTCAGGAAGGCGGAAATGGCCGAGAGATAGCCCTTGATAGTGCCCAGAGCAGAGCCCTGCTGGGCAAAAGAAAGAAGAAAAAGAAGAACCTCTGAAAGAGGGGCAGAAAGCGGATCCACAGCCTTTGCTGTGCACCATGCCACAAACGTATTCCACCTACAAGCGTATACCGTTTTTGTGGAGGAACGCCTGGATGCCAAGATAACATTGCAGACTTCAGGAGGCAGGTCGAAAGACGTCAACTGCCGCCACTAAATCTCCACGCAAGGAGGTGGAGGCTGGACAGGTTCGGGTGGAGGACCGTCCCCTGCTGATGCGATGAAGATCCTCCCGAAGAGGCAGACGAATCGGAGGATCGATGCTCCTATTGAGTAGCTCGGGATACCATACTCTTCGAGCCCAGTCCGGCGTCACAAGAATAACTTGAGCCCGGTCGCGCCTGATCTTCTTCAGCACTCTGGGCAGAAGTGGTATAGGCAGAAATGTGTACAACAGACCGCAACTCTACACGCGTAGAAAAGCGTCGCCGAGCGAGTGCCGCTTTGGAAATTCCAAAGTGCAGAACTGATGACATTGCGCGTTCTATTTGGTGGCAAACAGATCTAACCAAGGCTCTCGCCACTGCTGAAAGAGACCTTGCGCCACGTCAGAGTTCAGATGCTATTTGTGATCCAATATGCACCGACGGCTGAGTTCGTCCGCATTGGCGTTCAGAGAACCTGCCAGGTGTTGAACCACCAGGGATATGTCCTGATGTTCCAGCGAAGCCCAGAGACGCAGAGCCTCTTAGCATAGGGTCAACGACCCCACCCCGCCCTGTTTGTTGCAGTACCACATGGCAGTGGTGTTGTCAGTGAACACCTGCACTACACTTCCCTGGACAGAGGGAAGGAATGCCTTCAGTGCCAGTTGGAACGCCCGAAGCTCCAACAGGTTGATGTGGAGCTGGGACTCCGCCGGAGACCAGAAGCCTCTGATCTTCGCCTCCCCCATTTGGCCCCCCCATCCCAGAAGGGACGCATCTTCACAACTGTCTGCTCCGGTTGGGGAAGAGAGAGGGATCTGCCATTGACCCAATCGCTATTCATGAGCCACCACTGCCCTCCGAGATCTGGACGTGATCGGACAGGTTGGCCTGATGTTGTGCCCACTGGAACTTCAGGTCCCACTGCAGAGCCTGCTTATGCCATCTGGCATGATACACAAGCAGGATGCAGGAGGCCATCAAACCCGGCTGCCGAAGGGTCATCCTGACCGAAACCCGGGACAGAGGCTGAAAGATCGGAATCATAGCCTAAATGTACTGGACTCTGTGTTCGGGAGGATAAACCCGAAACCGCGCGGAGTCCAAAACAGCTCCGATGAAAAGGAGCTTCTGCAAGGGAATCAGATGCAACTTGGTCTGCCCTGTTCCCATGATGCACTGGGCAGGGACAGACTAATTTGCATGTAGCCAAGTTCTGAGCTGGGATGGTGCAGTGAGCTAAAAAACGGTGATGGATCAAGCCCTGATCTGTTGGCTGGGTACGAGTGTTCTGTTTAATTCAGATACTCTGTCCATCACCACCCCCTTTTCTGAATCGTTTTGTCCACCATAAGCGTGGAAGGGTATACTCAGATGTGAGTCCCTTGCTCACTGCACCATCAGGATTCAAGCAAGCCGGGCCGAAGACGGCTGTAATGCCAGAAACCGGTCCCCGGAAGCTTGTTTCCTTTCCAGTATAAGAATTGGCTTGGTAGTTTGGTCTGCCCTGTTCCCATGATGCACTGGGCCAGGGACAGATTAATTTGCATGTAGCCAGGTTCTAAGCTGGGATGGTGCAGTGAGCTAAAAAACAGTGATGGATCAAGCCCTGATCTGTTGACTGGGTACGAGTGTTCTGTTTAATTCAGATACTCTGTCCATCACCACCCCCTTTTCTGAATCGTTTTGTCCACCATAAGCGTGGAAGGGTATACTCAGATGTGAGTCCCTTGCTCACTGCACCATCAGGATTCAAGCAAGCCGGGCCAAAGACGGCTGTAATGCCAGAAACCAGTCCCCGGAAGCTGGTTTCCTTTCCAGTATAAGAATTGGCTTGGTAGTTTGGTCTGCCCTGTTCCCATGATGCACTGGGCCAGGGACAGACTAATTTGCATGTAGCCAGGTTCTGAGCTGGGATGGTGCAGTGAGCTAAAAACGGTGATGGATCAAGCCCTGATCTGTTGACTGGGTACGAGTGTTCTGTTTAATTCAGATACTCTGTCCATCACCACCCCCTTTTCTGAACCATCCCAGAAGGGACGCATCTGTCACAACTGTCTGCTCCGGTTGGGGAAGAGAGAGGGATCTGCCATTGACCCAATCGCGATTCGTGAGCACCACTGCCCTCCGAGATCTGGATGTGATCGGACAGGTTGCCCTGATGTTGTGCCCACTGGAACTTCAGGTCCCACTGCAGAGCCCGCTTATGTCATCTGGCATGATACACAAGCAGGACGCAGGAGGCCATCAAACCCGGCAGCTGAAGGGTCATCCTGACCGAAAACCGGGACAGAGGCTGAAAGATCGTAATCATCGCCTGAATGTACCGGACTCGCTGTTCGGGAGGATAAACCCGAAACCGCGCTGAGTCCAGAACCGCTCCGATGAAAAGGAGCTTCTGCAAGGGAATCAGATGCGACTTCGGCACATTGATGGATATCCCCAGCAAATGCAGGAGGTCGGCCGTCGTCTGGAGGTGGGAGACAACTGACTGGGGCGAGCCCGCCTTCAATAACCAGTCGTCGAGATAGGGGAAGACTGAAACCCCTGATCTGCGCAGATGAGCTGCGACTACCACCATCACTTTCGTGAACACTCGTCCTTCTTTGGAACCAGAAAGTAGTGGGAATAGCAACCACGACCTACTTCTGGCATCGGAACGCGCTCGATGGCCCCCTTGGCCAAGAGGGCCGCAACTTTCTGCTGGAGAAGCGCCAAGTGATCCCCGACATACGGTGGTACTGAGGTGGCATGGCTGGAGGGGTTGCCTCGAAGGGGAGGGAGTAGCCAAGTGATGGTGCGTATTTGGAGATGATGGCGTATTCGTCCTCCCACTGGCGTCTGATGGGCCTGAAAGGTCAGACTAGGAAGGCTGTGAAGTGGATGCTGCGGGGTGGAAGTGGAATGGCCCACCAGCTGGCCCCCTGAAACGCCTCGGCGGTTCCCACGTCCGCGGCCACGCTGAGGTTGTTGCTGCTGTGGCCTGTGGCGAATTTGCGAATGCTGGTGGGTGCCCCTTCCGTGGCCACGATAGGAGTGAAAAGCAAAAGGCGGAGGAGGCCTAGCGGCCGACAGGCCCAGGACTTGGACATAGGACAGGAGTTCTTGAAGCGCTCAAATGCACTGTCTGCCATGTTGCCAAAAAGGCGAATGCCATCAAAGGGCATGTCCATCAAGGTGTTCTGGACATCCCCTGAGAAGCCATTTGTCCTCAACCAGGCATGGCGCTGAAGCCCCACCGCCGTGGATATCGACCTGCCCAGTGAGTTGGTGGTATCAAGTCCACAACGTATGGTGAACTTTGCTGCATCTCTCCCTGCCGCAATCGCTTGGGAGAGAACTGCCTGGGTCTCATCCGGGCATTTGGGCAGCACCTGCGCAACAGTCTCCCACAGAAAGTGGGTATGAAGGCCCAAGAGGCATGCGGTGTTCAGCGACCGCAGCCTTAAGCTGGCAGATAAAACAGTTTCTTGCCAAATTGATCCAGCTTCTTGGATTCCCTATCCAGAGGTGCGGTAGGGAATGCGCTTTGGGAAGCTGAGGCTTGAACCACCAAGCTCTCGTGGGTGGGATTTTGGGTGAGGAAGAAGGGGTCTCCGGAGCCGGGCGATGGCGTCGGGCCTCCTTCCTATCCACAGGAGCCCGTGTTGGGCCTGGACCAGGAGCCCAAAAGAACGTCTGCCGGTGCTTCATTTAATGGCAGCAGGGGCTCAGAGGAGGTAGCCGCCGGTTGGAGCACTTCTATCAGGAGGTGACGATCACCGTAGGGATTCGAGGTGGAGAGCCTCGGCTGCCATACGCTGCCATACGCAACACCACTGCGTAACTGGCTCCCTCCTCCGTAGCCACGGTAGGAGGGGACAGCATGCCAGGGTGAGGTGAGGTGTCAAGACCACAGGCCTCCCCAAATCCTCTGTCCAGTCCGCATCATAAGCACAGTCCTGTGCCAGAGGGTCCTCAGACCCCTCCCAGTCCTCCCCTTCCTTCGAAGTCTGTGGAACAGGCTCAAAATAAAGAGAACAGACATAGGGCAAAAGGATCAAGCGGCACGGTGTCCGGGTCAGGGTCACAAGCCTCATTTGAGGATTTTTAACGATGTGCCTAAGTTAAGAGTGGTTCTCTGGTGGAGTGTGTGTGGGCTCATGGGGGTCCCAGGCTTGGCTTGGGGTACGTGAGTGTGTGGCTTAGTTCATTACCATATCGCTTAGCGAATACTTTGATTCAAGACCAAGTGATCAAAGTTATTGACTTGGAATGTTTGGAAAGAAAATCCAGGCTATAATATCATACTATTGAGTTCGATTGTGGAACATTGGTGAAGCACAGTTCATTCATTAAGTTGGAGAAATACCCTAGTTAGAAAAACAGAAATTTTAGGGAGGAATGGAGTAAAACATGGGGAGCTAGCACTTGCACCCCTCTCATTATTCTTTACTCCTTTCCAGTGAATGTTCTCCCCTTAATTTTGGGGACTTTATCTCCACTGAACGATCGGAAGACCCGGAAGAGTACGGATCTACGAGACCTACTCCATTCGGGAGACCCCGTGACCGAATTACGGCATGGGTAATAAGTGGATTTGACTGCAACAGTCCTGAGGAAGACCGAAGTGACCTCTCGAGGCACAATTGAAGCGGTCGAAACATGTTGACTTCAGCAGTGGTAGGAGGGAAGTCTTGAGGAACCTAATTTTCTCAATAAGACATTTTCCCATCCTCTTTCATTATTTTTAATCCTGATAAGGGTATCAAATTGGGTCTAATAAAGTAATTCTTTCTACTGGCACCCTTAATCAGTTTTAAAACACATCCTTACTGCCCTTTTTTGTCACACTAACAGCAGATCCACGAGGTGTTCACTGCACGTTCTATCACTCATGTATGTTAAACGCTGTACGTATTGACTGATTGTGTTGTACGTCTTGTAGCGTAGAATTTATTATTTTTTTCCCCCTCCCTAATGCCCCCGCCCTGGATGTGGCTACACCAGGGCGTTTGTAGCAGGTCCTATGATGAAGCATGTCACATACCTCGGTATGTGAGTGAGGGCAGTTTTTCCAAATCTTGACACAATAGCAGCAGAGCTGTTTACAGAGTATATGTTGGGATACAAATAACGGACTGTTTGTGATTTCATAGAAAAACGATTTCATGCAATACCATTATTGAGAAACCAATTAACTTAAATTGCTTAATGGAAATTTTCAGAATGAATGGCATTTACCATTTCGCAGAAACCAATTAATTAAATGTCTTTGTTCGAAACTGACTTTTGCATGCTTATTTTTAAGGTGTAAATACAATGGCTGAAGAACTTACTTTCAGAAATAGGTTTGTCTGAGGTATTTTTTTTAGTTTCGTACTTCAGAGAACGGTATTTCAGATATATATATTTTAAATTGTTAAGCAATTACTTTAGATGCTTTTAATTCGCAGACCCTATATCACCCCTTAACACCATCCATCCCAGAACCCTCACAACCCCAAAACCCCATCAATCCCTGCCCCCTAAAAATCCTCACCACACCTAAACGGCACCCATCCCTGAAACCTAACCCCTACACCTAAACTACACCTATCCCAATCTTTAAAAGTCTTTTCTTCCCCCTTACTCCACCCATTCCTGAACCTAAAAAAACTCACTACCCATAAATTCCACCCACTTCTAAACCTTTAAATACCCTTTCTTTGCCTAATATCTTTGATCTCTTAAAACCTCTCGCCACACCAAAACTCCACCCATCTCTGAACCCTAAAAAAACCCTCACAGCCCTTAAACACCACCCAATCCCGACTCCTACAAACCCTTCCCTAACTCAAACTCTAACCATTTCTGAACCCTAAAAACCGTTATCTATCCGTGAACTCCACATATTCCTGACTCATAAAAACCCCTCATCACCCGAAAATATTACCCATCCCTGAACCCAAAAGCCCCTCACTAGTCCTAAACTCCCACCAAGTTTAATGTAATTTTGGATTTTTCCTTAAAACTACATTTAGAAGGTATCCTTTAATTTTTGATGTACTTTTCTTTCCTTAAAATTGTTTTTCCATGATTTAGTTTCCTCCAAAGTGGTTTCTCTGTTTTTGTTTTTCCTTTAATTCACATACATTAAAAAATAACATGAGGTTAAAATGGGTAATGGAAGTGGATGGGAATATCGGATTAAAACGAAGCATACAAAGTGGAGGGCAGCAGATCTAACATGGCAGATTAGACCGGAAAATGCCTGAGGAGATGACTCTTGAGGTCTTATCCACATGACAGGAAGCTTGAGTTCATTCTGAGTGGATCAAGTATGAGGTTCCAAAGCATGGGGGCCAGTCAGGAGGACTCGATTGGCAAATTAACTTTTTCTTTATTTAGAAATTGCAAGAGAGAGGCTGGATTTTCCTCTTGTGGAGCTTTCACCTTCAGGAGTTTTTCTCTGAGCTAAGACGGAAGGCTGGCATGGACGACTATGTGGGCAGTGCTGGCGATTTTGAAGCTGATTCAGGGTTCGAGAGGCAGCAGGTGTAGTTGCTGAACCATAGAGGTGACATGGTATTCAGGACCGAACAGCCAAAATGTCCTTCCTCTGAATCCTAGCTGTCAAAGCAGCAGTGCTTCGTGAACTGATGCCCACATTGCGGCCTAATATGTCAAGAACAGGTGACACCATGCATTTCTTTGCCCCAGAGAACTGCACAAAGAGCTGATCATCCACTTGATGGTCTTAGGAGTGATCTATGCAAGAGCTTAAAGCTCTTTTGGGGTCCAACCCATGGAACCTCACCTCTGTGAATGAGTGAGGCAGGGAGAAGGTTGGGAGAGGGACAGATTGCCCAATGTGAAAAGCAGTCACTACTTTTGATAAAAAGGCCACCCTGATACTCAACACCAATTTAGCTGGGAAAAAGGTGGTGTAAGATAAACAAACAGAAGGACATCCAACAGTTTGGCCTGCAAAGGATTGGTATTGCAGGTGCCACACCAGGCTACAAACATATCCCAGCGCCGGGTTGTAGACTGACTGAGTAGAAGGGCGCCTAATAACATCCACCACTATGGGAGGAAGATTGAATGCCGTTTACTGCCATCACTAAAACTCCAAGCATAGAGGTGCAGATTGTGCAAATTCGGATGCAAGGCCTTGCCCAGCTGCTGCCACAGGAGGTCCTCCAGAAGCAGTAGCCTCAAAGGATAGATGCTCATGTCTAGTAGACCTGGGTACCACACATTCCTTGCAAAATTCGGAGCAATTGGTATGACTTGGGCCTGGTCGTTCATGATCTTCTTTAGAACTCCAAGCAAGAGATGCAGTGCCGCAGAGGTGTACAAGAGTCCAGTGCTCCACCCTATCTGGAATGCGTCTCCAAGAGAAAGAGTTTTCGGAAACTCCGGTGTGGAAATATTTTAAAATTACTTATTCTCAAAAGTGGCTAAAAGATCTAGCTGGGGGTCTCCCCATTGCGGGAAGTTGCCAGTTCGATGGTCCTAAACTTTAAAAGACTGATGTGGAAACAGGCCTCAGCTGGAGACCAGAGGCCTCTGATCTCAACCTCTCTCACATGACCTCTACACTCCAACAGTGACTCAACTGTGACCATAAATAGAGAAGCACCCAGTCATTCTTCTCAGTGACAGTAGTTGCCCCTCAGCCTCAATATCACTGGCATGTGGAAGATTTGCTCTATTCTGCCATACTACAAAGATCCTTTAATTATCTATGCATTAACTGTTATGCAAAGCAAAAATAAGAACTTAGCAATAGAATCTAAAAAGAGTACAAATGGCTGGTTGAATGTAATGTCAACAACCAAAATCACTATGAATGTTGACAATTTTACGGGGACACAAGTAATTTCTGCAAAACACTTCTGTGAAAGAAGACTTAATGAGTTCACTTAGTCTTTTTCACCCACCTCAGATTCTATGTAAAATGACTAAACCGTTACCAGAAAACAGGCCACATGATCACAAGTTCTTAAGGTCAAACAGACTGCTTTTATGGTCTACCAAACGTGATTCATTACCTTCTTCCACATTTGAGTTTTGCTTTCACATCATTCCTTTAAGAAAAGCCTACCACAAAACAATAATCACACCACTTCTTCTTTCATTCAGAATTTCAGGCATTTGAAGTTAACAAGGGTAATCACTTCAAAAAATATTTTTCAAATCTCTAGTTGCCTATTTTAATGTAAAAAACTAATTTCATAGCTTCTTTCTTCAATATATTTTGCAGAATTCAGCTTGATGTTTTCTTCAGACAATTGTATATGGTTTAGAGGTTTCCAAATGTAGGCAAGAGAGTCTCTCTACTCTGCGTTTTATGATGCCCAGAGATGTATTAAGGTGCCCACAAAAGAAAAGAACACTGGGTAGCTCCAGAAGGCTTTCGTTTTAACCAACAGGCACTGCTAGAGTCTGTGTGAATGTATACTGATAACGATTACATTCCTATGTTTTTTTTTTAGTCTGTGCCTTTTGTATTAAAATGTTGATTTGTGGATCTCTTTTTCTACTGCTAATGCAAACCTTTATGTTCTTTTGTTCCCATCATTACAAGTAAGTACACTCCTATATAAGTCTCTAGCTCAAGTTACAGTACCTGATCCATTCAAGAGCACAATGGTGTTTGCCCTATTAAAGCACGGGCAGCATCTTTCTGTGCTCAAAAATTACAAGCCTATATCTCTGCTCCTTTACACGGCCAAATGTTTAGGAGCCTACATAGCCCAAGGAATTCACAAAGATTTACAGTACTGAATCTATAATCCTGTCTGTAGTTGAGGACTTGAGATGGGATGCTGACCAAGGATTAATATCAGGCTTGGTGATACTCGGTTTGTCGGCTGCCTTTTACATGGCCTGCCTTAAGATCCTGTTCAACTGTGTGGAGGACGCTGGCCTTCAAGGACCTTACTTGAATTATATTTGCTTGGCAGTCTATCAGGCACATTTCTCTGTAAAAGCTCTTTATAGGGTGTGGGGTCCCTCAAGGCTCCTCATTATCCCCCTATATATTCAACTCAAATGTCAAGCCACTGACTCAAGAACTTGCATCAAGAAGTTGTAGACTATATATTTACTACAAACACAATAAGATGATGGACGGAGCAGTGAAACTTTTCATACACCCACCCCCAATCACAGATCTGGGTTGAATCCATCATCATTCTTTAGCTCACTTCGCCACCACAGTTCAGACCCAGCCATATGCAAATCAGGCTTGAACATGTTCCTCATGGGAACGGTCTAGCTCGAACGGCCAAGCTAAGGTCTTCCATGGACCGGAAACAAGCATCCTGGGACCGATTTCAGGGTAACATCCATCATCAGCCAGGCTAGCTTGAATCCAGTGGCAAGGGAGAACACATCAAAAAGGTGAAGACTAAGTTCAAGTCCCACTGTGACATCACAAAAGGCTTTAGCTGAAACTAATGTAAACCTTTTAAGAACTACATCACAACAGGAGATTTAAATAAAGGCGGCTGGTCCAGCAATCAGAAAAAAACTGAAAGAGCTGACAAATAACCTCTGTTGTGCACAGCGAGTCCTTGCTAGGCATGGGATAACACAAAGCAATACTTCAAACAGCTTTGCTTGTAGTGGATCAACCTGACTGGTACCACAACAAGCCACACATTTGTACAAACGACTGGTGCAAACTAATTTTGTAAAGGGATACATCCCTGCCAAGATGACCAAGAACTTCAGGAAGAAGGTTGAACGCAGTCAACTGCTGTCACTCCATCGCCTACCATGGAGATGTAGAGTGTAAAGGCCAGGGTGCAGGTCCCTGCCCTGCTGCTGTGCCAGAGATCCTCCCAAAGCAGCAGCTTGATCAGAGGACAGATGCTCATGCTTAGGAGTTCCTGGTACAACACTCTACTCACCAAATCTGGTGCCACTAGAATGTCTTGGGCCTGGTCATTCCTGATCTTCAGAACTCATGACAGGAGAAGTAATGACAGGAGACATGAGCTTCACTCTATGTGAAAGGCAAACATTAGCATGCAAAAGTACTGCATTGCGAGTTCTCATCGGTGGAAAAATGATCAAGCCAGGGCTCCCCTGATTCTTGAAAGACACCATGCACCACTTCCTGGTGTAGTTGACACTGGTAACCTGCTAGGCATCGGCAGCTGAGTTTGTCCACCCTGGGATTGATCTCACCAGATGGTTCATGATCAGGCCAATGCCCTAATGTCCCAGCCAACTCCAGAGGCAAAGAGGCTCCAAGCCCAGAACCCAGGACCTCACCCCACCCTGGTTGTTGCAGTATCAAATTGATGTGTGTTGACCGTGAGGACCTGTACCTGCGTCTCTTTAACAGATGGTATGAATGCCTTCAGCGGCAAGCGAATGGCCCGCAACTCCAAGAGGTTAATGGGGAGTCAGATTTTCACCAGACTAGAGTCCTCTGATCTCCACCTCTACCAAAAGCCCTCCCCAACTCAGCAGTAACACATCCATCACTACCATTAACTCAGTGTGTCTAAGAGAAATGGGTATACTCAGCCACCTTCACTGAGACCCAGGATCAAGGCAGAAGCATTTGGATAATAACCCAAATGTCCTGGACTCATTGATGGAAGAAAGGTTCGGAACTGCACCATATCTGAAAGGATAACGGAAAGGAACCTGTACAGAGAAGTCAGAAGTGACTGACTGCTTGACTGTGAACCCAAGAGATATCAGGTGGTTTGCTATGGTATGGTACAATTAAAGTGCCCCCACAGAGCATACTACATAAGGCGTTGTTTGTGGTGTGTTCAAATGATTGACTCCCTGACATGGCTCTAATGCGGGACGGGAGAGGGTACTTTCCTTCACAAGTTGTTGAGTTGCACAGCACTGAACGGATTCTGGCGAGGTGTAACATCCTGTCTGTGGGAGGTCCTCTGTTGGACCATTCCCCTAGATCCCAAACTGATTCTTCACACCACAGAGGGCATGGTGGGAATCAGATACAACTAAGCAACTGCTCTTGGGATGGACCCTGGCAAAAATGGATATAGCCAGAGAGTGGAATGCAGAATCCCCACCATCCCTTCCGGTGCAGGCGAAAGGGATGGACCATTTCATGGGGCTGAAGGTTGCAGTATATCAGGCCAGGGGCTGCCCTCAAAAGCACCCCAAGGTCTGGCAGAAATGGGCCTATTACAGGGGGATTGTTTTGACGCCTGCTATCACAGCACACCCGACACTTGAGGCACAGATCCGGGGATATGGAGCTACTGTATAGGGAATTGATTCAATGCTATATATTAAATAAAATGAAATTAATTCATACCTGTATAGCACACTTTTCCCTGAGGTGTCTTGGCGCTCTACGAATACCGCTGTGGAACCCTTCCTGGCTTTTCCCTGGAAAATGTCCACTCCTGGGCATCCCCAAGGTGAAGCCAGGCATCCCAGCGCTGTTGGGGCCGTTGTGGAGATTAAGCAAGCTATTGCCCAGAGTTGCAGAGTGGGACCCATGATTAGAATAGGCACTGAGGCGAGAATATCAGGTCAGAGGAATTTAAGCCCAATAACCGCTGAGGCGGGAATCGAACCCTGGTCCCAGGCCAGAGCTCTGCATCAAGGTCTGCCGCTCTAACCATTGAGCCACACTTCTCCACAGGATCGCTGATCTACCAGTCAGTGACAGCGATAAGAGCTACAAAACTCATACGTCCTCTCTAACCAGTGCCAATGTGGTCCCCATGTTCTGAGACCATGCCAATGTTGCTTGGAAATATATACCCCCTCCAAGTATTTAAAACCTCAGCTCGCCAGAGTCAGTTCCGGTGCCCACTCTGCAGGCCTTTCGTAGCCATTAACAGGGAATATTATGGATTTCAAGACATTCATCTAGAGGCCAGAGATCTCAGGAAAATGTGCATAATGTGTATGATTCAGGGTCCTCAGATTGCAGAGCTAGTAAGAAAAAACAGGACATCATAGTATAGGGCATTCATGTCACACAGCCCCTCACCCCCCCTAAAACCCTTCACCTGTGCATCCATTCTGACCAAAGCAGCCAGCGGCTCGATGGAGGTGTGAATAATAGCAGTGATGGGGGCAGCCCCGCCTCGTCCCTCTACGGACTATAAACTGGTCAGAAGAAACCCCTGCAACCTCACCGTCAGAGATCCTTCTAAAGTAAAGCCAAACATAAGCCAGAAAGCGGGGCCCAGATTCAATTTTGGGAGTAGAGGGAACAGGTAGTCCCAGCTGACAGAATCAATCGCTTTGTTAATATCTGCCAAAAGCTCCGCTGACAGACTCCCAAGCTGGCTAGCAAGAGCTAAGGCATTATATACCTGCCACATATTGTGGTGCATGGCCAGATTGGGCATAACGCCCACCTGGTTAGGGTGGACTAGGTATGACATTTACTGCCCTAGTCTGTTGGCCAGGGCTTTGGCCAAGAGAGTCTGGTCGACTCTAATCCGAGCCAAAAAGTTGGTGGAGAACCTGAGGGTAGCTATGTGGCAGAGGCAGTGTTCTATCTGAATCTGAACTGAATGGGGAACAAGGGCATCAAAGTGGATTGGGGAAGCAACTTTAGTCAAGGCAGAGACAAGGTCAGATCAGAGTTGGCCAACAGTACTGGTATAGGGTCCATCTCTGGCGCTAGCGGCATCTGCTCCAGAGTATCGGGGACCGGTGAAGATTTTGCCATCAAAGTGTTTTTTTTCTTTTTTTTTTTTGCAGAGTTTTATATAGAGCGAACTAGACCCGAACCGAATCAGGTATCAGAGCGCTTTACATATCACCAGTTACGTTAAATGAGGACACACATTCATTTTAGGCACGGGGAGATTAAGTGATTTGCCCAGAATCACAGGAGGTTTTGGCGTCGTTACCGAGACTCGAACCCATATCCCCAGGTCCGAGGTCGAGCGCCCTAGCCGATAGGCCAACTCCGCAGGGAAGCCTGTTTGGATTCCAAAGAAGGCTTTAGAGTCACACAGGGCGCCGAGGATGGTTCAGCCTGCGGTAACCCAACTGGAAGCCCCTGCGAATCGTTCAGGCCCAAAGGAACACCAAAGGGACTAGGAACAGGGCAAAAGATGTGCCACATGGTCTCTCTAAAGGTCTTGATTTGTTGTGATGCCACCAAAAATCCGGAACCAACTGTGGAGTAAGTGAATCGGGAGCGAAACAGAGTGGCACGCTGAAACCCTTGCAACTTCTCTAGAGATAGAGCGTGGTGGGATCTGGATTAGTCCTGCTTGGCTTTCTTCTGTTTCCTCTTTGGAATTTGATTTGGATCTACCTGAAAACTTTGACTGCAACAAGGATGTGTCATAGGAATGGGTCTGCATACTTGACTTATAGAAGGATTATGCAAGATTTTTTCCAGTGGTTGGCGATGTTCAGCTTCGGTTCATTTACCTGGAACACTTTCCGTTTCATGTGGGTGCACTTCTCACACAAGCCCAAACACTAAAGACATAAATCATGAGGGTCTGTCACAGACATTAGTTTGCAACAGTCCCAGCATAGGTGTAGATCCCTTGCACACTGGTTATAAATTTGGTAGGAAACAAATTACGTCAAACAGATGCGGAAAAAGGGAGGAGAGCTTTGGATCTGCGTTCCAAGGTGCAGAAGTAAAGAAACCAACATCAGTGCACAGGGTGATGTTTATATGTGACTTTGCTAATCAGTTCCAGAAGGAACAAAATCAACATGAAGCCGCTTGGCGTGCTGAAGCACTAGAGTGTAAAAGTTTCTGAATCAAGTATGGCACCTGGGGATATTCTAAAGATGAGGAATCTGCTGGAAGAAGTACCCACCAGAATATCTGCATACGTCAATGATAGTACTATCGGTTTGAGAGAGGTTGGGTTATAGACCTGTTGTACAGCGCTTTCCATTGTAGCACCAATGAAACATGGTTCCCTGACCACTCTGTCCCAGTCTCATTCTCTAGCTGATCACACTTGTTTTCATTCATCAACTGTGCCACAATGTAATCTGATCAGTGGCCACAGCTTAATCTTAAAGATCATCACTGGCGGTTCTACCTCTTGCGCAACGTTTACCTCCTTCAGTTATTGTACTTCAAATTTTCCTGAACACGGCAACCAATTTCTAAAAGCTCCTCTCATAACATTGTATCCGTCTTGCTGCAATCATATATTCCTCTCCTCACCTTATTTTCTATTTTTAAGCCAGACCGGTCCAGTGGGAGGGCGGGGGTCTTGCTGGTGGGAAACACTGCTGCTGCACCTTGGTTACAGGGGGCCAATAGTATCAAAAATGGTCCTCAGCCTTCAGGCCCACTGAGAAAACGCCTGGTGCATTCTACGGCCAGTCTGGACCTGTTCTCTCCTTTTGCCTGTAGCAGCACTTACTTCCCAGACCAGCGCCATCTTACGTTGAGCAAATTCAACTGGTTTCCTGCGCTAATGATCCCTGCGCTAATGATCCGTGTTGTCTGCTTTCAGGCCTCTCATCACCTCACCTGCCTCAACATGAATTCCCCCACATTCTTCAGGATAAATTTACTCGGATTCCAGCAGCTCTGTCTCTGTTACTAACAGTCCGGGAGCCCAGAAGAGGTGTGTGCTGAGGCTCGCTGGCCACTCCCAAAAGTTGAATATTTTCATTTTTACAGATTCTCTTGGACAATGAAGCAAATGTAATCCACTTCTAAGCAGTTTTTTACAAAAAGAAAAAGCATACCATCTTGCAGAGACAATATTTTTACCAGGCTGACTCCTATTGTAGCTTTCAAGATCACACAAATCTGCTCATTGTACAGCTCCTTGGAGACTCAACCAGCATCAAGTAGGAATTAGCTTAATAACAGTATTACCTATGTTAGACTGCATGGTTTGTTAGCTCTTTTAGAAAAGCAAACGTTACTTTATATCTCACGTGGTATTGACTGCACCTTTTATACATGTAAATCTATTTAAATATTAAATTCATCTTTTAATATCGGGTAGAAATAAAGTAATGGGATGTGGCATTTTGTCCGACTTTCTAAAATACACTTGACTCCAGATATCTTAGCTTTCTGTGCTTCATTCTATTTTCTATGTAAAATGTACACCAAAAGGACTAATTAATGCACTTATTACGATTACGGCCACGCTATCAAAGGTGGTTGTTATCCGATTGTGGAACAGTGAAAGGTGCATAGAGATTAAGCAGGATACTTTTTGGCCTCTGCTTCTTTAGCTACACATTGCTCATTTTATTTTTAGGTCTCATATGAATGAATTGATATTTCGCCTTGAAAGCATATCCAAAAATCAATAAAAACTACAGCAAAGGGGCTTAACACCTTCCGAGCATCGAACGTTCAGTGCCCAGTGCTGAACGTTCGAATAACGAATGCTGACCCGTCGGCCAACGGTCGTGCGCAGCACTGGCAAGGTAGTGCTCGTGACGACCGTTGGCCGACAGCAGCACTTAAAGGGTTAAGGGCTACCTAGGGCCAAGACCGCTGCACTCTCTTGGAGCTTCTGCTGATGTCTCAGTTTCTTTGCACCCAAGTGGTCCAGGAGGCCCAGGGCCCTCAAGACTAGCATGAGGAGGGGGATCAGTTCACTTCATGCCAAGGAGGGTCTCCGTGATCTCTGTGGTTCCTCCTCACTGCAGGTGTTCCTATTCCATGACCATCTGTCAGGTGAAACAAGAAGGGCAGCACATCCCCAGATCAAGCGAGGGGGCATGGAATGCGGCATCATTAGACTAAGGCCTGGGGTGCACTGCTTCTTTCACAATGCACTGGAGAATACAACCTCACTGGGGCCACCTCGGCATAGAGACATCACATGGCGCAGGCGGGTGAGGACTTCAGAGGCTTCACCTGCTTGTAAAGGTAGATATCGAAGATCGAGCAAATCCTGAAATTAAAACACTGCTTTGACAGTCCAGAACATTCTAAACTCCCATTCATTCATTCAACTTCATGGAAACTACTTGGCTCCTAACCAGATACTGAAAAATCAGTCCTGTTTTATAATTTTACAATAACCAATAAAAAGAAAAGCTAACATTTCACTCATTCACAAAAACATGACTAGCAAGTATTTAAGGAGGCGATTCCCTGTCCTCACCGTGTGGCCAATTGCCCGTTACCATGACTATGACGAGTACGTAAATTAGGAAAATGCTCCAAACAAGTTTATATATGGCCAGTAGCCCTAGATTGGCACTCATTGGTCACACTGTGCATTCCGCAGGTCAGACATAGCAGGTTCAAGTGGGGGAGGGGAGGAACGAGCATAGAGGAGAGAGGCAGGCATGCGGGATGGCAACTCATTAAAAAAGACAAGCACTGGCACACCCAATAGTTCTGACGTTGGTTGAATCCTTTTGGCTTTATCAAAGTTGTTTGGCTTTGTTTTTTCAAAACTCTATTGTTGGGGAAGCTACCGGGCTCTTCCCGTTAATATAAACAAAAACATAGGCAAATGTGTTTTTGGTCTCAAAAAGCACATATTGCCGTATTAGCCCCCTAGCACTACCAGGGGCGGCCTTAGGCATGTGCAAGCTGTGCACCTGCACAGGGCCACAAACCCCAGGGGCCACCACGCCAATATATATCCTTAATATAATAATCCTCTGAGGATGGATACATATTTGCGTGGCGGCCCCTGGCAGGGATTTGGTGGCCACCGGCTCTGTCCCCCTTCAAAACACCCTGATCCCCCCCTCTTCACTGGCCTCCCGCTCTGCCCGGACCCCCTCGTCTGGGGCCCCCTACCTACGCTCCCTGCCCAGGGTCGCCATGAGCCTAGAGCTGCCCCTGGCACTACTTTGTGTGTGGGTGTACTTCTTGTGAAAGAGCAGAATGCCGTCACTCAGAGAACTCCGCCAATACCTAAAGGAAGTTGACCCACTGCCCCATGATGTAAGCTGTAGTACACAGAGGAAAAATGTGAATGACAAAGCATTGGAGGAAGAAGGCTGGCAAAAACACCCCTATACGTAAGCATATTATACATAAAATTTTTTTTTTTTTTTAATCAAAACAACTTTGCTAACGCCAGGACCTCCTACCCCCATTCCCGCCAAAAAAAGAAACAAGCATTTACAATGCAATAGGTCTCGCATTATTAAAGTTTGAGCTATTAGCATTGTAAATGGCAATGCCTTTTATTCCTTTGTTTTTAAAACCTGCAATCGGTGCATAAACACGCACTTTGAACGTATAGTCCTTGCTCACGATGAGCAAGGCTGGCAGTAAAAGAGACTGCCAGCCTTGCTTCTCATAAGCATGGACTATAAGTACAAAGCACTTGTTTACGCACCGATGCAAATGAATAAAAGGCATTGTCATTTACAATGCCAATAGCTCAAACTTTAATAGTTCACCATGTACTTTTTACAATTATTCTACAGTCACAACCCATTCGACCACTGCCAGGTTGGCGTTCAGCCTTTCTGAGAAACAATAAATATGTAGATTTATGTCTGGGACTACTTCAAATGCAAGCAGGTACAGATGGTGCATTGTAAACCCCTGCAACTTAGTAAACTTCTTTCACTGTCTGGAAATTTAAAAACATTATTTACTGAATTTCCTCTTTACTCTCAAAGAGATGATGAATAGGGAAAACATCCATTACAACGCAGTCATTACAACGACCTACCTTTACAACGCAACTGTTACAACGCAACTGTCTTTACATCGCATGCCATTATAATGCATGCCATTCACTGTCGGGGAATAATAACACTCAGTGAATGATTGTCCAATCAGTACTTGTTCTTTAGAAAAAGGAGAAGTACATTTATTACACACACACACTACTAAATACTACCCAATAATTTACAAATATACACATTGGTAGATGTAAAAAAATACAGATGGTATTGCATGATCAACTATGCCCCCCCCCCCAAATGTTCATACAAACATTTAAAGTAAGCCTATACGCTAGATCGAAGGTTCAAAGATCAGCAAACTGCATGTTAAAAACACATCATTTTGTACTTGAATGCAATCACAAATAATAAAAGTCATGAGTGAATTCATTTATTAATGTTAATAAAAAGCACTTGCACTATGATTATCACGGTCAACATTTTAATAATAAATTTAAAATGAACAAAACATGTGTCTGTGTCCTTTCTGTAGACTTTTGAACCATGAAAGTGCAATCATAAAAACAACACTTAGAGAACATTAACATGCAACCATAGACTTGGCCCCTAGAAAGCACTTTAGTACATGAATTTCCTTTAGACACTTCCAGGTCACAACATCTGTATCCATAAAATCATCCCCTAAAACACAGCACTCCGAGCTATAGAAAAAAAGCTCTAGCCGATGGAGTGCTTCAAAATATTAATGAAGGGGGGCGTGGCCAAGATGTCAACCTGAGCAGACGCAGGATCGCGTGGCTCCCCGGCCCTGATCCCCATTGTGGCCCATAATTCGCTCCTAAACTCCTGAATGCACGAAGACTCACCCCTCTGAGTTGTAGAGGCAGCTGCCCAGCCTTCGACATCGAAGCGACCACGGCGCGGACAGCCGAGGCACCTCCTGCCGCACTGCAGAGATCCGGCCGAGTTCTTACAACATGGCGGCCTGAACCGGGGATCTTAGAGCCGGGCAGCGACGGCGAGAGAACCACAGAGACTGGCAGCCCAGTCATAGTGACGGCGGCGGGGACTGAGCTCTGGCGACGGGAGGCCCAGCATTGGCAGCGGTGAGGGCGGAGGACGCCGGGGAACTTGACACCCGCCTGTGCGGTGCCCAGGCGGCAGACACCGAATTCGAGGCCCCGATCCTGGGGCCTACACAGAGTGGCCACGTCTCGACTCATTGGGGCTCCTGAGCAGCAGACCGGCCGCCGCGGAAACCCCATCCGGCGCTCCAGGCCACAGGGTTCTACAGCCTACTGCGAGACCGCACCAGCTAGGTACCAGGGAGAGCGGGCCCCGGAGGGAGAGAGGCGCGGGGCCCGGACGGCCGCCGCAGCGAGGACGCGGACGTCGAGCCCCGAGATCGGGGGGCCCCTGGACAGCCTAGCACACCTAGGGGGCGTGGGACACAATAGGTCTCCTGGTGCCGGTGGGGTGCGATTTTGACGGACCCGGCCCTCCCCCACAACAACACCAGAAGTGGCCTGCAGCGAGGTCTGGGGGGTCCTGAACCCCGGACGCAGCTTCCTCCTTTAGCACGCGGCCCAAGACATAACTGGGCCTACTAACCGATCTCACGCTAGCGCCAGAGCTGGGATTCCTGACGGGCCACCACACAGCGCCCTCGGCGACGAGTGCCCACCACATGGAGCAGCCCGCACGACTGGAAGCAACTGGAGCACTGAACCGTAACTAGAGGCCCACACGTTTGGAACCGACGCGGTGCAGACACAGGGTCTGCCCGACTCGCCGATGGCGGAGACGGCCCAGCGCTGCATTGGGCCACGGCAGTACAGGGCGATTGGGGTGAGAGGCAACAAGTCGGGCAAGCGGTGGGGGTGTCAGCGCTGAGGCAGCACGAGAGGCGAGCCCCCGGCGTGGGGCCTAGAGCGGCGACCCTGGTGTGGGACCAAGCGCTGGCCAGGAATCCAGCGCCACTGACTATCCCCAACCCCAAAACAAGGAGCGCAGAGGGAGTCGCATGAATCTGGGCTGAGACGACAATGCACCGCAAGCAGCGAACCAGTGCCGGCACCACCTTGGGCCCTGAGGGGACGAGGGACACTAGGCCAGACTCGTGCTGCCGGCCGGGGTGATAGTGCAGCGACTGGCTTAAGGTAACACACACTCCCTCCACTAGCAGTCACAGGGTGGCCCGGGCCCGACCGGTGGGGACAGGACAACAAGTGGCAGTTCTCTGGACCGGGGATCCTTTGCCCGGGTGAGCCCCAAATCTGGCCAGTGGGCATGACATGGCTAACTCGAACAGAAGAGGCGACCGCACCATCACCAAAATGCTAGCCAAGGGCCCCCAAAGGAGAGAGGAGCCCATCCCCAGCAACACAGGACCACCCCAAGACAGGATGATGGAGGGGCCCCTATTACTAAAGCCTTCTTAGAGTCCCTTTTCAATTCCCTGAGAGACGACTTTCAGACACTTAAACGAGACATGGCCGGGGAACACAGAGAATTAAGGCGCGGCGTGGATGGCCTAGGGGAACGAGTAGCGGCAATAGAGGAAGCGGACCACGCCAGAAGCGAAGAAGTGGAGCAACTACAGCAGAAAAGGGCCGAAATTATGCAACGGGTGTCGGAACTGGAGCAAATGCATCAGCGCACAGGAGCGGCACGGGCCTGGCGTCAACTGTGCGCCGAGAGGAAAATGTTAGCCGCACTAGACCAAGATGCAGCGGAATATGCGGCCTCCGGCGGGCGTACTACACGGGGGAGACCGCTGTGGACGACTACTGGCGAACAAGCTGCGTGAACAGCGCCAGAGGCAGGGGGTGCAGGCCATACAGGCGGATGGGGGCGACCTTGTCTCGGAAGATGCGGCAATAGCGGAGACTTTCGGGACGTTTTATCGGTCCCTCTACCTCATTGAAGCAGGTTCGCTTACGACACCAGACTGCATGCTCCTCACTATCGACGCCGAAAAGTCATTCGATAGGGTGCACTGGCCCTACCTAGAACAGATCCCACATCAATTTGGCCTAGGGGACGTTCTCTGTACCCGTATTTTAAATTGCTACAGACAACCCAACGCCACGGTACGAGTCAACGGGCACACCTCCTCTCGCTTCCGGATCGGCAGGGGGACCAAGCATGGATGCCCCCTTGCCCCCATCCTGTTTGCCCTTTACATGGAACCGTTGGCGCAGAGCAACACGCTCTCATCAAAGGTATTCGGTTTGGAGGAGATACCCACAAAATTAGCCTCTACACGGACAACATATTGCTCTCCCTTACCGACCCTGTTCAATCGCTACGTGCGCTTTTTATTGAACTCAACGGATTTGCGCTAGCTTCCGGGTTCAAAATCAACACAGAGAAGTCGATTGCCCTTAACATTTCTCTGTCACCCGAGACTTTAGCCGAAGTGCGAGAGGAGCATGATATGCAATGGTCAGGTACCACAGTTCCCTATTTAGGAGTCCTCCTAGGCCCCACCATCCCAGCTACGGTGGAAGCGAATTATGCCAGACTCCGCGCGCACATCCGCGAGGAACTCCGGAGATGGAAACGCCATTCCCTCTCCTGGCTGGGGAGGATAGCCGCCACCAAAATGACTCTCCTGCCGCAGATCCTTTATCTGTTTCAGACCACCGCAAGGCTGGATCCATCAGATGCAGTCCGAACTGGCACGCTACATCTGACAGGGTCGTCGACCGCGCTTCAAACAGGCCATTGCAGTCCTCCCGCCGGGCCATGCCGGTGTAGGGCTACCGGATCTCCAGCTCTATTTTTACGCGGCGCAACTCCGCAGCCTGGTGGAATGGCACCAGCTGGAATCGGGCAAGAATTGGCTCTTCCAGGACCAGGAGGTGGCAGGCATTCCCCTATGAGGAATTCCCTTTCTCCCCAGGCGCCACCAGCCGCCGAACCTCTACGCATCCCAAATCACAGGCACGATAATGGAAGTGTGGTACCGTGTCGCCACCAAACACGAACTGACATCCTTCCCCTCTCCCCCGACACTGATATTCGCCAACCCTGACTTTACCCCGGGCCTCGACCCGAAAGCATTCGCAAATTGGCGACGCTCTCCCTGAAAGGCGCTGGGGCATCTTTTTAATCTGGAAGGTATTCTTTCCTCTCAACAGATGAAGGAAGATTATGGCATTTCAGAGGAGGACAGGCTAGTATATCTGCAGGTGCGACACTGGGCTCTTCACCTTGAAATTAAACCGGGAGCACAACAACATCTTACCCCCTACGAAAGGTGGCTGGTCACTCTCACTTCCGAGAAGAAATTGATCTCTGACCTGTACCAACATCTCCTCCTCACGAACGTCCACATATATAACGCGGGCAGATGTCGATGGGAACGGGAACTTGGAAGGGCCCTCACGCACAAAGAATGGAGTGGTATCTATCATAGAGCACGGCATTCCGCATATCACGCCGGACTGACTGAAACCCTGACCAAAGTGGCCACCTATTGGTACCACACACCTGAACGCTTCATCAAGCAGACCCCCATGTTAGCGACCGCTGTTGGATAGGGTGCGGGGAACTAGGCACACTGGAACATCTACTCTGGAGTTGCGATCGCATACAAGGGTACTGGAACACGATATTAGATGACATTGATTCCCACTTAGATACACAGCTCCCCAGGTTCCCTGCCTACATTCTGCTGGGGCTGCCCAACGCCCTAATGTATCCCCTGAAGTCACGGAGGGGCCGACTCATCGCCATACCATTAGGGGCAGCCACACAAAACATTTTAGCACACTGGAGAACATCACAGGCCCCCCCCCCACACACAGGTTGGTTGCACAGGTTGTGGATGGTGCTTGGCATGGAGAAGATGTCCCTGGTACAAGCCGGGCGTGGTGACGAATTCGCAGAGTTGTGGCGGCCCTTTTTGACGCTGCTCACAGGGGAGTTCCGTGAATTGAGCAGTCCCATATACTTACGGCTTCTCCGATTGGCAGACACCCCGATCCCGGTACAAAAAGCATCTAAGTGCAAACAGAAAGACAGGCGCTGATGATTCTCTCCTTATTTCTTCTTCCTTGCGGTAGTGGTTATTCTTTTAGTTAGTGGTGAGGGAGGGGGGAGGGACAAGTTGTATTGCTTAAAGGTGACATATATGGCCTACGTTGCTGACCAGCTTCGGCTGACACTGAGCGTGCTTACTTTTCTCACATTGGAGCTTGACTTGGCATATTTGTCTGTCAAATTGTGGTCATTTTGTCTTGTTCTTTGTGAAAATTCAACAAAAGATTCAAACCATAAAATATTAATGAAAATCCCCGTGGGCCATGGATTTCTTGACCCCAAAAACATGGGATCAGTACTTTGAAAAACATTCTTTAGGGGGCAGCTGCTGCACTCCAGCAGCACCCCCACACCTCCATCACTACATTGGTGGTACCCCTGTCTGTTTTGGGGGCCATCACAAACATAAAAAGAATGCCAATACAAAAACCCCACAGGGCATTATGGGGTGCTCCTCCAGAAGCAGTGAATATTTCAAGTCCATCCATCTCCGGGAGGGCCCTACCAAGGTTTGATACCCACTTAGCTTTCAGGCAAGGAAGGGGCACCGAGGTATGCTCGCGAAGGCCTTTAACTAGCCAGCAGATGAGATGTCTACTTAGTGTATCAGGCCTGGACTAACTTATAAACTCTGCTCTGGATTTCCAGTCTTCCTATTTAACATACAACTTCAAAATTCCGCAGCCACACTGTTACCAAACATGGGAAGGAATGACTAAAAGCCTGTGTGCTCCCTGCCTCACGTTAAGATTCCAAGCATGTGCCCCCATTGGTTTCAACAAAACACACAAGATGATGGACGGAATGTTGCACAATGGCAAAACATTCACCCCCAGTCACATATCAGTTCAGATATGGCCATATGCAAATTAGCCTTGACCCTGTGCCTCATGGGAACAGTCCAGCCCTAACTGCCAAGCCATGTCTTCTCTGGATCTGAATCAAGCATCCTAGGACCGGTTTCTGGCTATCAGCCGTCTTCAGCCAGGATAGCTGGACTCCAGTGGCTTAGTGAGCACGGGACCCACGTCTGGGCATACCCTTCCCACATAGGGTGAACAGCAAAACACACAAGATGATGGACGGAATGTTGCACAATGGCAAAACATTCACCCCCAGTCACAGATCTGGGTTAAATCCATCGTTATTTTGCTCACCAAGCCACCCCAGTTCAGACATGGCCATATGCAAATCAATCTTGACAGTCTGCCTCATGGGAACAGTCCAGCCCGAACTACAGAGCCATGGCCTAAGAACAGTGATGGATTAAACCCAGATCGGTTGACTGGGTTGGAGAGTTTGATTGGTTCAGATGCTCCGTCCATCACCATCCCCTTTTGTACGCCATTGGTTTCAAGGCACGCTACAGTAAACAAAGAGCAGCAGATGGACTTGGGAATGAGTAATTTCAAACTACATTTGTCCCAGTCCTTCTCAACTTTACCATTTGATCAGCATCATCGCACCACATGGCCATACCACACTACGTTTTGGAACACTATCTCATGACACCTCCACACCATACACAGTAACCTGCCCAAAAAGGAAGACCTAGAATCCTGCCTTTTGCCAACTGCACCATTTCCCCCCACTCCACACTACCGACCTGCTCACATAATGATGAGCTCACTTATACTCCCACTGGCTGGCACCTATTGGTCTGAACTTCCTGCTTAGTGTACTGTCGTAGATCCTATAAAACAACGTGTCTGTCTTTACGTAAAATTGTATTTGCTCAGTCCTTTTATTCTGAACCATGCTACCCCCACTTCTGCAGGCTCTGTCAAGGACACAGCTTTTATAGCGCCGAAGGCCGAAGGCCAAGCACCTGGTAAGGTGCTGCTTCTCTCAATACAACATTCAGACCCAACAACTAACACAATTACTTTGAAGATGTTTAATGGATTCCCTACAGGTGTGTCATTACAAACTATTCCTCTTCACTTACCTCTGGACCATGTCCCTCCCAGCCTATGCCACACCTCAAGCCCGCACCTTCTACATTGTTAAAAAAAACTGCAGCAATGCACATCCCGACAACCCACTCGCACCAAGAACAGTGGGGCATTGCTATACAAGTGCCAGCAATCTATGACACAACATAAGATAACACACACAATATAACATACACAATATACCGAAACATACTCCTAACATACCATGGGCACCACCCTCCAAAGGAGGAAGGGATCTGGCAGGCGGATGACTAGGCCTTGACGCTTGACAGGGTGCAGGGCTAGAGCGTCAGGCCTGCCCCCCTCCGTGTTCAGCCGCCATGCATAGGTCTGCAAGGCCTCGGTCTTAGCTGTCCAAATATTCAAGAGTGCACGGCTCTGCCAGGCATCGGTTTCAACAGTTTGCAAGAGCAAGACACTAAAAAACATGCATCAATGAGCTCGTGGAACCACCACTGCCACACTACGAACAAGGGAAGTACACTCTGCGCACACCCTGCCTTCCGGGCATGCTAGGTCGGGGTCAGCCGCTCATGGGCACGGATTTGCCTTTCGCGTTTATTAGGTATTTGGTCAGTAGCCTAATAGTCAGTTAAACAGAAGTGCACTTTGTTGAAAGGCTCACATCGGACAAATGAATGAGGTCAATGAACAGGTATCTAATTTTTCGTCATAGATCTTTGCACACCCGCCTGCCAAGACAAAGACGTAAACCGCACTAGGCGCCGGTAAACCACCCCCATCGCCCCACATTCAGAATAACAGCGAAATGGCGCGGAGGGACATTTATTTTAATTGAGATGGGTCCTCAGGCTAATGAAAGAGAGATATTCCCTGACACCCCAACAAGGCTACTCCCCACTCTTCAGGTAGGAGAGCCTCTCCCTTTTTAAGAGAACATTTAAATTGAAAGCCACAGAACAAGAGATGGTTGTAATTACACCACAACCCCTTTAACTTGTCAACTTGTAAATCTAAAAAAGTCGTCAATCACCGTAGGAAAGAAATCTGAAATACCCGTGATTGACAGAGAGCACTTTTTATTTCGTACACAGTCCTAATTTACCCCTCCCTTGTTACAAAGTCAGCAGTGAATGTAGTTCCTGTTGCTTTCCCGGTTCCATAAAGCGCGTGGTATTTTGGGTATGCATTCTAATCCGTAATTAAGCAAAGCACTTTCCCCATTCCAGTAAAGCGATCGCGAAAGTGAAAGAGATCGCTTTTGGCAGGGGAAAGAGGCCGGGTTTCAGGCGTGGCCCTGGCAGCGTGAGGAGAGACTCCCACAGCATAAACGCCTGACGCTGGTGCTGGAAACCAGGGTTCGAGCCTCAAGGTCGCGTCCACATCCTGTGATTCTGGGCAAAGCACTTAATCTCCCCGTGCCTGAATGTATAATGTAAATACGGTGCTCATGTAAAGCGCTCCAATACTTTCGGGTCAAGTTTGCGCTATATAAAATATGCCACAAAAAAAATGGAGAGCTACAGCCGGCCACAAAAAAGAAACCAGGCTCGTTCTTATACAGCCTGATGCACTCTTGTACAGCTGTGCTGCTCTTCAACTCTTACTCTGGCAGCTGTTCTCTTGTGCAGCCTGTATCAGTCTTGTGCAGCCCGTGCTACTCTTACTCTGCCAGATGTTCTCTTGTTCAGCTTGCACCACTCTTGTGCAGCCAGATGTTCGCTTGTGCAAGCTATGCAACTCTTACTCTGTCAGCTGTTCTCTTCTGCAGCCTGTATCAGTCTTGTGCAGCCAGATGTTCACTTGTGCAGCCCGTGCTACTCTTTTTTTTTTTTTAAACCTTTATTTTGATAAAAGCAATACAGTTGCAGGCCTACAACCACAGGGGCCGGCCGTTGCTAAAATGAAACGGAAACACAAAATTGCATCGTTACACAGCTCTTCAGCCGACAGCCCGGGGGCCCGGCAGCGATTCCGCCTATTATTCTGAAAAGACCTGTGGTGGTAAGGAGGATAAATTCAAGGTTTCACATTTTTCATATATATAAATAAACAATAAAAGGAAACTGAAAAAACTAGCGAGGCAAAAAGAGACTATACGGTTAATGTCCGTCCTAGAGGGGGGAATAGTCGTATCGGAAAATGATATGGACAATGTAGATAGATGAGATCCCGGGAAGGGCAGGGGCGGGAGCGAGTGATCACAGCATCAGTACGAATATGTACCAAAACAGGGAATGTGCGGTAACGGGGACAGAGGTATGTCAGGGACATCCACAAGAGGAGGGGTACAAATCTCCCCGCGGTATAGGTTCCATTGGTGACATATTCTCACCCACTTCTTAGGTCTACCACATGCAACATATATGGTTTTTTCCCTAAACATTCACCAATCCATGTTTTCTTTTCAAGCTGAAATCGTAGGTGCTCTTTGGGATCCCCATAGCTGTGCTATGTCCCTCTTAGCTACCATATTTCCAAGGGTAGCCCATTGCATCTGTGCCACATTATAGTCGTTTGGTTCCCACACATTCAGTAAACAGCGTCGGGCCTCCGGTAACAACGAAACTCCCGTAACCTCTTCCATGACAGCATGCACACGATTCCAAAACAGCACAACATCCGGGCACTCCCATATGATATGAAGGAAGGTAGCAATCAAACCACACCCACGCTTGCACAACCCATCCACAGAATAACCCATACGCAACAGCCGGGGACCTGTGATATAGATACGATGTAGGACTTTTAATTGCACCAGCCGGAGACAGGCCGGAATCGCAACCTCTTTAGGAGAAGATATCGCAGCCTGCCAATCTTCATCGTCCAACTCCAGTCCATCGTCGGTCCAAGCACCCCGAAGCTGCAAAAGCAAATCCGATCGATCGTTAATACGTTTTTTGTAGATTAGGGAAATGGTGCTATCCGGAACATGCCCGTCAAGCACTCTGTCTTCGAGGGGAGAAGATTCCTGGATAACGGTCCCGGCCGGGAAAACCGAACCAAGCGCGTGACGGATCTGCATATAACGGAAATGCTCCTTATCACTAAGCGCATATTCAGATTTAAGCTCATCAAAACTCTTGACCCGGTTCTTGACCCAGAGATCCCGACCCTACTAATACCAATGAGGTCCCACTTCTCGAAGCCCTTCGTAGTCCAAAGACTACCCAATCTCTCCGCAGCGTAAAGCGGGGTCGCTCTAGTCAATCTGTCCGACCACCCCATAGCTGCGTTTGCACTACGCCACACCCGCACTGCGACCCCGGTGGGCCCAGTCAGTTTATTTCCAGTCGATCTGGAGTATAGCGCCCTGTTATAGTTCCCTCCCGGCAGCTGCCATTTGTCCATTTCGAATGCAGGATTTGAAACGGGGCCGTACATTGCATGATTAATTGCACTAAATTGGGATGCCCAGTAGTAACGTTTAAACTCTGGCAGCTCAATGCCCCCATCGTACCAGGGCAGAGTCAACTTCGCTAGGGCGATACGGGGACGCCCGCCCCATATCAACCTCCTCTGTAGGCTTTCAATCTCGCGAAAGTAACTGGCTGGTACAAAATCAAGCGTATTTTGGAGGGCATACAGGAATCGGGGTAGGGACATCATCTTGAAAAGAGCTGCCCTCCCGACTGGGGACAGCGGCAGGCCGCACCAAGTCGCCACGTCGGATTTAACCCGGAGAAGCGGGGGAAGCAGGTTCCGTTCATATCGAACCGCGGGGTCTAGTGATATAAAGATCCCCATATATTTGAAACTGGCATGTGAGATAGGTATTGGGCAGACACGTGGCAAGGGGGGTACTTCCCAGGAGAGTGAATAAATACTAGATTTAGCCCAGTTCATAACTAGACCAGAGTTCTTCCCAAACGAACTAAGTACGTCAAACAGTACCCCCAGTGACTTCCGAGGGGAAGTTAGATATAGCAGAATGGTGTCTGCGTATAGCGATATGCGGTCTTCGAAGTTGGGGGACCACCTAATGCCTTTAAGCGACGGTTCCCACCGCAGCCAAGCTGCAAGGGGTTCTAAGGCGAGCGCGAAGAGCAATGGAGACAGAGGGCACCCCTGTCGCGTACCCCTCCCAAGAGCAAAGGATTCCGAGACTCTGACGTTGACCACCACCTGGGCCAGCGGCTCCTCATACAGGAGTTTAACCCAGCCGATAAAACCGGGGCCAAATCCGAATTACGCGAGGGCCGCCCACAAATACGACCATTCCACAGTATCGAAGGCCATCGTGGCATCCAAGGAGACCAAAATGGCCGGCTCACGCAGCGACTCCGCTCTCACCAGGACGCCATGGAGACGACGCAGGTTAAGCGCGGTGTTACGGTGGGGGATAAACCCGGACTGATCTGGGTGTATCAAATCGCCGATTACCTTTATCAGCCGGTTTGCCAGAAGTTTTGCTAAGATCTTAGGTTCGGCGTTCAAGAGCGATATCGGTCTGTACGACGCACATAGGTCCCGGGGTTTCCCTTCTTTATAAATAACAACGATGGACGCTAGTCTCTGATCTCGGGGAAGGGACCCGACATCTCACGATTCTAGAAACATCTGACGGAGGTGCAAAGCCATTTTGTCGGGGCACAACTTATACAGCTCGATGGGGATGCCATTCGGGCCTGTAGCTTTCCCCGAGCAGATGGAGCGGATAGCGAGCGCTATTTCATCGTTGTAAAATTCCGCCTCCATGAGCTCTTTGTCCGAATCAGACAAGCTAGGCAATTCGATATCTCTGAGCAACAAGTGCGAGTCCTCCTCCGGTCTGTCTGAGACCGGTGCGTACACCTTTTGAAAATGGTGAGCGAAACCCTCCACTATCTCAACAGGATCCACGACACGTACTCCATCCGCTCTCTCGATAACAGGCACAACATGATTCAGTCTTTCCTTTTTATCCAGCCAGGCAATCAGTTTCCCCGCTTTATCCCCAACATCATACAGTCGCCCCTGTTGCTCACGACTCATAGCCTTGGCCGCATCAGTCACCAGAGCTCTATAATCAAACTGTTTGAGGGATAAAGCGTGTAATTTATCCTGTGTGGCTCCGGATTGCAGCCCCTCTTCCAAGTCCGTGATTTCAGTTTCCAGTCGCACAACCTCCTCATTCTTACTTTTCTTTGCACACGCAATCAACGACAAAGTTCGGCCACGGATTACCGTCTTGAAAGCCTCCCATAGTGAAATGGAGGAAGACACCGACCCTACATTTTCAGCGAAATAATGATCCATGGATTTAACCACACCAGCCCTGGTTCTGGGATTGCGAAGGTGCCAGGGATTAATCGGAGCCCCTCGACCCTCCGCCCAAAGTGGGGAGTGGTCCGAGATACCCCTGGCTAGGTGTCTAACTTCTCTCACCGAGACTGCCTGCGCCGCAGGAACAAGGACATAGTTGAGCCTAGCAAGGCTCCCATGTGCACCCGAGTGAAAGGTATATTGTGCCTGTCCGGGGTGCAGCAGCCTCCAACAATCAACCAGGCCCAGTGTTTCCAGGAAGTTACCCAGCCAAGACTGATCTCGCAAGGTCCCTAGGGGGGTTGCGGTCCTCCCTACCACAGACAACAGAATTAAAATCACCACCCACAACCAAAATACCTTCGGGGAGCCCCAACACCCCTTTTCCCCAAATCGGAAAACGTCGTAGTTAGTAAACCTGGCGGGACATACACAGAGAGTATGGAGATCGTCTTCCCCTCCCACCTGCCCATGATAGCAGCATATCGTCCCTTATCGTCAAGTATGGTATCGTCTATTTCCAGGGGGAGGGAGTTCCTGACAAGAACGCCAGCCCCCCTCGACCCAGTAGTGAATCCCGAGTGCGCTACCAGACGATAACCTCGCCTATTCATTGCATGGCATGTGTTACCTATCAAATGTGTTTCCTGTAACAACACTACATCAGGGGAAAGACTTTTCAAGTACTGCAATACTATCCCCCGCTTTATCCTGTCTCCCAGACCGTTAACATTCCAACTTAGTACCCTCAGCCCCCTACCCCCCATCCCAGAGATGAAGACAGATTCCCTCCCATAACGAAACGGACACCAAAGTCAAAATATGCATGAATACGTAGCCTCGAAACAAACAAATGTAAAACAAAGTCCCCCCACAACACCCAAAGAAATCCTCTGAACACCCCCCCCACCCTGCACCCCTGCGTTAGACCAAAAAGCCACCCCAACTTGCAGTGTGCCTGTCGCCCCAATATGAAACTAATCTACAAAAAGAGAAAAGACCCCTTGAAGGAGGAAGAGTCCCGGTTCCCCTACCGCCTCTGGGTATTTACAAATATACATACGAACTCAAAAAGTCATCGAACCACTGCTGCAAAGACCATACAGCACGCATGCCGGTAGGCACTCACTCCTCCTGCACCAATGGGCCACCGTCAGCGCCCCCCCGATTGCTCCGAGCGGTCACGATGTGTTGCTAGAGTATCAAGCCAGTCACCGACGACCTCGGGCCGGTCAAAGAAGAGCGCCCGTTCATTGTATTCAATGCGTAGTCGGGCAGGGAAGGGCATAGCGTATTCAAGCCCATGTCTCTGAGTCTCCGTTTCACCCCCATAAATCCCATCCGTTGCTTTTGTACAGATTGTGTGAAATCCGGGTAGAAACCAATAGACACATTCTCAAATTTCGTGGGGCCAGTGGCCCGCGACGCCTGCAGGATAGCGTCCCTAAAGTTAAAAATCCTGGCTATTATGGGCCGTGGAGGGACGCCCGGTTTGTGTTTCCCACCTGGAACTCTGTGAGCACGCTCCACTGCAAAAAAGTTACTGAGGCCCTTAGGGGCCAGATGGTTCAATATCAGGTCCTCTACAAGGAGATCCGTCGTTAATTCAGTGGACTTCTCCGGAACCCCGATGATACGCACATTGTTGCGCCTAGCTCGACTTTCGAAGTCATCCAGCCGACGGGCAAACAAATCATTAGAGGACCGCAGATTACGGACTTCTGTTTGAAGATCGGACATGTCGGTTGTGAGACTTGCGGTCTTGATATCCAAAGACTTGACCCGCTCGTTGGTCTTCGCCAGATCAGTCGTAATCAAGTTGACATCGATAGCCACCGTGCCAAGCTTTGAAGCCAATGTTTCTTATTGCTGGCCCATAGATGTCTTCATGCTTGCAATGGCGCCCATGACGTCTCGCAGGGTCAATTCTTCCGTCGCTGAGGAGCCATCTCCGGTCTCGTCCAGAGCTTTGCCAACACCACTGGGGGATCCTTTTGGACGAGTGTAGCGGTCCATAATATTGGACTGGATGGCACCCCCTCGGAGCGTGACTTTGGTGGTCCGCTTCTCGCTGTCTGGCTTGCTCGCCATATTAAGCGACGCGTCCCGAAGGGGCCTTTGGGACCTGGTTTGAATGGCTCCTCACAAATCTGACTTGTAAAGTCTAGAGACCATGGACAGAAGGCAAGCGCTCAACCGATGTTAGACCATGGGCCAACATAGTCAGATGGTGGCTGGTGACGACCGACAAAGACCAAAAACGAAACCGAAAGTAGTTATGGGGCACCAGTCGACTTCCACCGGCCGTTGTTGTTCAATTTCTACCTGGGTATCTCGGGGACTCAAATCCCGGGCTGCTCATCGATGTAGGCCGCAAAAGTTGGAAGTGGAGTAAGTCCGGTTCCCGGCAGCCAAATCGATTTCTGAAAAGAGCTTCTGTGTCAGCAGGGTAATATCTATAAGAACCCGTCTATATCAGGATCCGTGACAGGATATACGCGGGAGGCAGCAAGGGTCTCGGGAGCCCTGTGCTCACGCGACCATCTTGGATGCGCGCTAAGCTCCTCCCTCGCCCGTGCTACTCTTACTCTTATTCTGCCAGATGTTCTCTTGTCCAGCTTGTACCACTGTTGTGCAGCCAAATGCTCGCTTCTGCAGCCCGTGCTACTCTTACTCTGCCAGCTGTTATCTTGTTCAGCTTGTACCACTCTTGTGCAGCCAGATATTCTCTTGTGCCGCCTGTATCACTATTGTGCAGCCAGCTGTTCCCTTATACTGCATGTGCTACTCTTAAGGAGTCAGTCCCGCTCTTCTGCAGCCTGACCCGCTCTTGTGCAGGACGTGGCAGCAGTGTGCAGCTCCCTCCCTCCCCCAATCGGCTGACACACACGTGCTTCACTCGCGGTCCCAGAGTGTGGCCGCGAGTAGAGTGGACACATACTGTGCCACACAAATTCCAAGTAGCAATAACTCTAGTTTGATCTTGTACATGAAAGCTGGCAGCGCCCAAAGACTGGCCGGTACCACCGCAGGGTGCTCTGGTGTGGCTCACAGCGGCCTCGGCCCGTCGAGACAGCGCTTAGTGCACCCATACAGCGCATGTGTGCTCTGGTCTGGTAAAGCACGACTTGTTAGAGGGAGGTGAGGAGTGTGGAGTGCACATGCCTCTTCGGTGGGGAAGGCCTGCACCAGGGCACATGAAGAGTCTCTAACGCGCCTGAAGTTCCAGGAGCGAGGGCCCAACTGATTCCTGAGTGAGTGAGAGATGGTCCGGACGAGAAGAGACATGGGACCCAGCACCTAGAAGTCGGGTGCATGGTGCTACGGGTGTGACAAAGGGAGAGTAAGAGGTTGAAAGCTATCAAGTACTATTAATGTTTACATAGGATAGTTGTCCTGGGACTTCTAAGTGCTATAAATAACTGTCTTCACTACAACCTTATCCGCACAGGAAGGTGAAAGGCTGAGCCAACGCCACTGCAGCTTGAACTGGTGACCTGCGGTTTGCACGGAGACAGCCTCAGCAGGTGCATGAACCGCGTTGCTGACTTCTTTGGGCATAGCTGCTAACAGAAAATAACCAAACGCATGTATGTCAGGGACACCTTCACCCGCCCCACTCCCCCCCACAGGAGTGATGAAGACAACACTCAGTAAATACACTTCAATGGTCTATACGCATGCATAGTGCACCCAAGGGAAGGCTGCAGACCAAGTAGTCCATGTCCGTGGTCTCGACCCAGAAAGATCCTTTTCAAATGATGACGTATTTACGGAAATGCAGGGGTAAGTTGCACCTAGCGGAGCCAGCATTCCCATTCAGCGAGTAAGGATGCAGGGGTTTTTTTATGCATATTTATATAGTGCAAACTCGACCCAAAGGTATTGGAGCGCTTTTAAATGAGCACCGTATTTACATTACAGATTCAGGCACGGGGAGATTAAGTGATTTGCCCAGAATCACAGGATGTGGACGCGACCCCCAGGCTCGAACCCTGGTTTCCAGCACCAAAGGGCTCCAACAGCAGAATGAATTTAACCGAACTTTGTAAACATGGCCCTTTACGTCAACAGCGGTGGCTCGTGGCTGCTGAGGTAGCTGAGCAGCGCCGCTGACAAGGCCTCAAAGCCCCAAGATCACACAACGCAGAAAACATGTTCAGATGGGAGCTGAGAAGCGCTTAAGTTTGAAAATCACAGGACGCGCCGCAGGGCACTGATGGGGGCTGGGATCAGCTTCTGGGGATGATGTGCTACCCCCTCCCACCCTCAGTTCTCAGGACCCGTCTGGCTTGGCTCCTCAGTCTGCAGCCTAATTTGTGTCACTCGTTGAAAAGGATTAGATACATATTCCCTCCCGCCCTTAGCTGCACAAACACTCGGCAGCCCCTGTGGACCGAACGCTGCCACTCTCTTGGAAGCTAATGCGGACGCAGGCTCATCTAAATGGGCGCCTCTTATCTCTGGAAGAGCACTCGAGAAGGGAGTGGAGGGGGGACGGCTGGAAGGGAGGAGAATAGGGGGGCGGACAGGAGAGGAGGAACAGGAGAGAGTCCAGGAATTTAGGCATATGTCTTTAATTATTGCCGCCGTGTCTGGCCGCGGTAATTGAAGCCATATGGGCTTTGGTGCGTGTAACAGACACCAATAGACCATAGGCAGAGCTACGCGACCGCCTATGGCCTATTGCGTGTTCTGTTAAAAAACAGCACGCACGCAAAGCCCAATCAAAATGAACCTAGGAAATAACACGCACGAGCTGTGTGGAATTTCCAGGTCCAGTTTTGAAACCCTACCAAAAGGGCTTTTTCGCTTGCGAGCCCTAAAAAGTGGGGCCTGCAAAAAGATGCCCAGCCACTGGAGCAAATCAAGCATGGCTTTGTTTATTGGTTGTGATTCACCCTTGGTCTGCAACTTCACAATTTTTTCAAAAACATAGAAGAGATCCAGGGATGGGTGACACAAGTAAATAAGTGCTCAGGACCACGAGAGGGTAGAATCCACTTTGTATATGGTGAAAACAAAGTTAGTAGGCGATTTCACAGCATGGAAAAATCTAGTGTGTTGTCTGCTGTGAAAGGCCTTTATGCTGCGAAGCCCACCCTCAAATTCCATTACCTACAGGGATAAGAAACTCTGGATAACATAACAAAAATCACCCAAACAATCGTGTGCTCTATTACAGGAACGTCGGTCAAACTTTGATTTTTTTTTGTTTAATTACGTTTTGTTTTCATAAAGAATGAATTGCACCCTCAGGGTGGCCTGCACACTTTCCGTGTAGTGGCCCAATTCTTCTTCACAATATGGTGAATTCAAAAGTTCAAGAGGATTGTAAGATATGCTGTGATGAGTGTAACATGTTGATATGGAAATGAAAAAGGAACCGCAATTTTTCAGAAAGGGTGAATTAAAATACATCATTGAAAGAAAACTGTAAGTACCGATGAAAAAGTATTCACGTCTGTGTGAGGTAAGTAGGCAGTATAGCGTGTAAGAGTGGAAATGTAGCAGCAGTAACATACTAGATTCACTTGGACTGGTTTAGTCTGAAACAGTGCTTAATTTGTGCCGGTGTTTGCCCGTAATCGGCACCGACAATTATTTCCAAACCCCTGCACATGATTATGGGACAACAACCACATCATGGCGCTGTGTCTCATAATTCTCAGCAGAATGTATGTAAAATGAATAACTCTACCATATAGGGAATGCTGGCACTGCCATGCGGCAACAGTGACAGGAGCTATTGGTAGTGCCAGCTACAGTGGAGTCCTGTGAAGGGCTCGAGCCAAGGCACTTGTTTATGTATTTATTTAAATAAATGAAGCACTGGTTTTGGTTGTAACTTTAGAAAACGAGAGGTGGCTTCCAGGAAACATGGCAGCGGCTCCAATGAGAGCTGTCAAAGGTGCACGAGCCGGGGGGGTTACCTTGCACTCCGTCTCCGCCTGCTTGCGCTTGGACTCCGTCAGCTGGGCCTGCAGGCCTTTGTTCTGCGCGCTCAGGTGCTGCACCTTGGCCTGCAAACTGCTGACCTCCTGCTCCGCCCTCCGGAGATGGTTGCTGTTGATCTGGTTCTGCAATGTTTAGAAAAAAGAAGTTACAAAGAGGAAGAGATAACGGGAGGTGTCAAGAGGTCTCGGCGATGCTTATCGCACCTACAGTATTCGGGCAGCGTGACTAATAGGCCTCTTCACGGAAATGTGCCCATCTCAGTTTGTGGGCAACATTTAAACTATAACACAAAATATTAAAAATGCACTGGAAAGTTTAACATCAAAAAACCGGGCCCGAGACTATCTGAGGCAGGTCACGAAAGGCAGATGTATGCAGTTGATTTGCTACACTTATAACAACTGAAGTAACTCACAGAATGTGTATACAACATCGTTTACACCCTTTTCTACATCACTGCAGCTGCTATGTCGAGTGACACGGCTATCCTGTAACCAATTGAAAACGTGCTCATCTTTAAATAATTCAAAATCTCAATAAATACCTTCTATATTTCAGCGAGACCTAAAAAGTAAGATGTAATCTCAAAGTACGAAAGGAAGCACGCACACAGCCAAGCTGGCTGTGTATGTCCCAATACCCAAATAAGGTATAGTGTGCACCGAGTCCGAGTCACCAGAGGTATAGTGCGGGAGAGCAGTTAGGCTTATCTAGAGGACGTGTTAAGCATTTATTGTACTCACTTAATCAAGATTAATGGCACACACTCAGAGACAGAATCCAGACCAATTAAGTACGTATAAAAATTGTTATTTTTAGAACTAAGCAGGACTGGGCACATGTAAGTAACATATACCCTCAAATGCACGACTTTCCAAAGAAATGCAGTTGTGGTTGAAATTGCAATAGTTACAGATAATATCTAGGTATATTGATAACAAATTGCAGCAGATAGTTCATTCTGAACAGAGTCCCACTGCTGAGAGCTGTACAAGCCCTAAAACGTTATTTTTAATTTATTATTATAATTGGCAACACAATTGGTGAAGCACTTCCCACATTAATATTTACAGTGTATGCAAGAGTTCCTTGAGGTGCATTATTATTCTGAGGCCAAATGAGAAGCCAACTGCTAAGTGTATTCCCAAATTACAGAAATTGCATTACTCCAATCTCCAGAATAGAATTGGTTTAGAATTGGGTATGATGCTTTATCAGCCTCTGCATAAAGCTTTCTGGCTAATGTTATGGCTTCCGCTAGACACGAACCCTGTACTTTGAACTGGGCTCTTTATTTCCTATTTTGAATGGAGGTCTAGCCTAGTGGAAGTACCTCTAAAGCACCATTAGAGATTGGTTGTTCTGAGCCCACGTACAGATATGTGAAGGAAACCAACATGTTTGAAATATCATTAATGGGCAGACCATTGCTAGGCAACAATGTTTAACTTTCAATCGTCAGACATTTTTGCAATCTGATTTTTTTTTTGTATTATCACTTTAAATTTTACAATATGAGGCACACTATTTAAAAAAAACACAATGTGCTGTCAATTCAGTCAATTTAATAAATCAACTGAACATACAATTGGCATCTGTCCAGTTTCTTTAGAAAACATAACAATGAGATCAGTAGCCGTTGCACAAGTTACTTACCTTCGGTAACGATATATCTGTAAGAAACTGTAGTTAGTGTTAGATTCCTTACCTTAGAATATCCCCAGGCGTCAGACTGGAACCGGAAAGTTTTCGTCAGCACTACCCTTGCGCGTCGGTTGGCGTCCTCTGCAGCTCCGCGTCCGTCGTCGGAGTCGTGATCGTCGGGATGACGTCGTTGGAGTACTTAGACGCCGCCCTCGCGCGCCTACGTCAGTTCTGTACATAGATTTTCACGCCAGGAACGCAGAGCCATGATAGAAACCGACACTGGTGCCATGAAACTAGGGCCCTGAAAGGGATGTCCTTAACCCTAGATATCGGTTCACAGAACGGGGAGGATGGGCGGGGTGGTAAGGAATCTAACACGAACTACTGTTTCTTATAGATATATCGTTACTGAAGGTAAGTAACTTGTGCATCTGAAAGAAACAGGTTAGTGTTAGATTCCTTACCTTAGAATAGATACCCCAGCAATACCAACCCAGGTGGTGGGTCTGCGAACCAAGCTCACACCAGAAAGTCCTGGAGAACGGAAAGGCCGAAAAAGCCATCCCTCTGGACTTTACTGTCCAGGCAGTAGTGCCTAGCAAATGTGTGCAGTGAGGCCCACATAGCTGCCTGACAGATCTCCTGCAATGGAACTCCTCGACCCAGGGCAGTAGTTGCTGCGGTGGCCCGAGTGGAATGGGAGGCTCCTTTTTCGCCAAGGAGTAGCAAACCTTGATGCACAAGACGACCCACCGAGAGATGGTTCGCTTGTGCACCGCCCTTCCCTTCTTAGCACCCACGTAACCAACAAAGAGCTGGTCGTCCACCCGGAACTGGCATGTGCGGTCTAGATAGAAGGAGAGGGCACGTTTTGAGTCCAGACGGTGGATCCTCTCTTCCTCTTTCGAGGGATGCGTAGGCGGAAAGAAGGTGGGCAAGGTGATGGACTGCCCGATATGAAAGGCTGTGACCACCTTGGGCAGGAAAGAAGACGAGTCCTCAGAACAACCTTGGCCGGATGGACCGAGAGGAAAAGAGGTTTATAAGATAAATTCTGGAGCAAACTCACTCTCCTGGCAGAGGTGATGGCCACCTGGAATGCAGTTTTAAGAATTAGAAGACGAAGAGGACAGTTATGAAGTGGCTCAAAGGGAGCACACATCAGATACATCAGTACAAGATTCAAGTCCCACTGAGGCATCACGAAGGGAACAGGAGGAAACATGTGCGTGATGCCTTTCAAGAATCTATTTACAACAGGGGACTTGAAAAGAGAAGGTAGCCCTTGATAGTGCCCAGAGCAGAGCCCTGCTGGGTAAGAGAAAGAAGGAAGAGGAGAACCTCTGAAAGGGGGGCAGAGAGAGGATCCACAGCCTTTGCTGTGCACCATGCCACAAATTTATTCCACCTGCAGGCGTATACCATATTTGTAGAGGGATGCCTGGCTGCCAGAATCACGTCATAGACCCCAAGACCACACTCGGAGGCATCCTCCTCTACAGGCCACCAGGACCCCGCGCACAATTTAGTGAAGACATCACGGACTTCATCACTCCACACGCGCTCCCCTCCGAGGATTACATCCTTTTGGGAGACCTCAACTTCCACCTTGAAATGAACAACGACCGCAACACCACCACCCTTTTGGACAACCTCGCCAACCTCGGACTTAAACAACTTGTCACCACCCCCACCCACATCGCAGGTCACACACTCGACCTTATCTTCACCTCCAGCAAACATATCTCCTTCAGCCACACCACAGCTCTCCTTTGGACTGACCACAGCTGCGTTCACATCCAACAACCACCCCCAGCCCACTCTGCGAAGAAACTGGAACAAAATCACCATCGACCAGATCTCCTCATCGCTTCTTCAAAACCCCCCCGCCCACTCCTCAAACCCCGACCAAGCAGCCACTAACCTCACCCAATGGTTATCCAACAGCGCCGACATCCTAGCACCACTGAAAAAACGACAAATCAAACTAGGCAGCAAGAAGGCCTCCTGGTTCAACGATGATCTTAAGAAATCCAAGAAACTCTGTCGCTCCCTTGAGAAGGCCTGGAAAAAAGACCCAAACACCAGCACCAAGGACGCCTTCAACAACGCCACCCGCATACACCACCAACTGATCCGGAATGCCAAGAAAGCCGCTTTCAAGGACCGACTAGATAGCAACGCCCACAACAGCAAGGAATTATTCAACATCGTCAAGGAATTTACCAACCCCTCGGCCAACTCCAACGACATCACCCCCTCTCAAGCCCTCTGCGACTCCCTATCCTCATTCTTCCACAACAAAATTGCAGACATCCACAACAGCTTCGACAACCGACCCGATGACCAACCCACCCAACCCTCTGCAGGACCCCCACCCCCCTTGAACATCCTCAATGACTGGAACCCAATCTCCACTGAGGACACCATCCGTCTGATGAACTCTATCCACTCAGGATCCCCCACAGACCCATGCCCTCACCACATCTTTTACAAAGCAGACTCCATTATAGCACCGCACCTTCGAGACGTCATCAACTGCTCCCTCAACTCCGCAACCTTCCCGGAAAGTTGGAAGCATGCCGAACTCAGCGCCCTCCTGAAGAAACCCACAGCTGACCCCACCGAACTCAAAAACTACCGCCCTATCTCGCTCCTTCCATTCCCGGCCAAAGTCATCGAGAAAGCGGTCAACAACCAGCTCGCCGCCTTCCTCGAAACCAACAAATCCCTCGACTCCTCACAGTCCGGCTTCCGAGCCAAACACAGCACTGAAACCGCCCTCATCGCAGCAACAGACGACATTCGAACTCTTCTGGACAATGGAGACACAGTCGCCCTCATCCTCCTCGACCTCTCCGTAGCCTTCGACAAAGTCTGCCATAGCACCCTTTTACAGCGCCTCAGAAACGTCGGAATCCAAGGAAAAGCACTGGAATGGATCACCTCGTTCCTCACCGGAAGAACTCAGAGAGTCCGCCTCCCACCATTCAAGTCAGAGGCCACTGAAGTCATCTGCGGCGTACCACAAGGATCTTCACTCAGCCCCACCCTCTTCAACGTATACATGAGCCCCCTTGCGGTCATCGCACGCCAACACAACCTCAACATCGTCTCCTACGCCGATGACACTCAACTGATCCTATCACTCACCAGAGACCCTAACACTGCCAAAACCAACCTACATGAAGGAATGAAAGAAGTAGCCGACTGGATGAAACACAGCCGTCTGAAACTGAACTCAGACAAAACAGAAGTCCTCATCCTAGGCACCTCCCCCTCCGCCTGGGATGACTCTTGGTGGCCAGAGGCTCTTGGAAAAGCACCCATCCCGACGGACCACGCACGGAACCTGGGCGTCATCCTAGATTCCTCACTCTCGATGAACAGACAAGTCAACGCCGTTTCTTCATCTTGCTTCAACATTCTTCGCATGCTCAAAAAAACATTTCGCTGGATCCCCACCGAAACTAGAAAAACGGTCACCCACGCACTGGTCACGAGCCGCCTGGACTACGGAAACACCCTATACGCCGGTACCACCGCAAAACTCCAAAAAAAACTCCAACGCATCCAGAACGCTTCAGCCAGGCTCATATTAGACATCCCGCGTAAAGAACACATCTCTGGTCACCTGAAAAACCTCCACTGGCTCCCCGTCAATAAGAGGATTACTTTCCGCCTCCTAACCCACGCACACAAAGCACTTTACGAAATTGGACCCGAATGCCTCAACACACGACTGTCCTTCTACACCCCCTCCCGCCAGCTACGATCCTCCAACCAAGCCCTTGCCACTGTACCTCGCATCAACAAAACCACCATGGGAGGCAGATCCTTCTCCTACCTGGCAGCTAAAACCTGGAACTCACTTCCCACTCACCTTCGCCTTACTCACAACCACCTAGCATTCAGAAAGCAACTTAAAACGTGGATATTCGACAAGTAATTCCCCACCCTTCTTCAAGCACCTTGAGACCCTCTGGGTATGTAGCGCGCTATATAAATTTCTTGACTTGACTTGACTTCTGGAGGCAAGTCAAATGGGCTCAACTTCCGCCACTCAATCTCCACGCATGTAGGTGGAGACTGGACAGGTTCAGGTGGAGGACCGTCCCTTGCTGCTGCGACAGAAGGTCCTCCTGAAGAGGCAGACGAATCGGGGAATCGACTGACATGCTGAGTAGCTCGGGATACCAGTATCTTCGTGCCCAGTCCGGAACCACAAGGATGACTTGGGCCCAGTCTCGCCTGATCTTCTTCAGCACTCTGGGCAGAAGTGGTATAGGCGGAAAGGTGTATAACAGACCGCAGCTCCGCTCGTGACGAAAAGCGTCACCGAGCGAGTGCCGCCTTGGAAATTCCAACACCAGAGCTGATGACATTGCGCGTTCTCTTCGGTGGCGAATAGATCTAACCAAGGCTCTCTCCACTGCTGAAAGAGAATGTGCCCCACGTCCGAGTTCAAACGCCATTCGTGATCCATCATGCACCGGCGGCTGAGTTCGTCCGTCCTGGCGTTCAGGGAACCTGCCAGGTGTTGAACCACCAGGGTGACGCCCTGGTGTTCCAGCCATGTCCAGAGGCACAGAGCCTCCTGAGAAAGGGTCCACGACCCCACTCAGCTCTGTTTGATGCAGTAACACATGGCGGTGGTGTTGTTCGTGAACACCTGCACTACACTTCCCTGGACAGAAGGAAGGAATGCCTTCAGTGCAAGTCGGATCGCCCGCAACTCCAGAAGGTTGATATGGAGCCGGGACTCCGCCGGAGACCAGAGGCCTCTGATTTCCACCTCTCCCATGTGGCCCTCCCATACCAGGAGGGACGCATCCGTCACTAATACGTGCTCCGGTTGGGGTAGGGAGAGGGATCTGCCACTGACCCAATCGCGGTTCGTGAGCCGCCACTGTAACTGACTCGCAGTGCCCTCTGAGATCAGGATGTGGTAGGACAGGTTGCCCTGATGCTGTGCCCACTGAAACTTTAGGTCCCACTGCAGAGCCCGCATCCGCCACCTGGCGTGATGCACTATAAGGATGCAGGAGGCCATCAGCCCCAGGAGCCGCAGCGACAATCTGACCGAAACTCAGGATAAAGGCTGAAAGATTGGAATCAGAGCCTGAATATCCCGAAACCGTTGTTCGGTGGGATAAACCCAAAACTGCACCGAGTACAGAACCGCCCGATGAAAAGGAGCTTCTGAGAGGGGCACAGGTGTGACTTCGGCACGTTGATGGAGAACCCAAGCGAGTGCAGGAGGTAGGCAGTAGTCTGGAGGTGGGAGACGACTGTTTGGGGCGAGCTCGCCTTCAACAACCAATCGTCAAGCTAGGGGGAGACTGAAACCCCTGATCTGCGCAGATGAGCTGCGACCACCGCCATCACTTTTGTGAACACCCGGGGGGCTCTGGTAAGGCCGAAGGGGAGCACGGTAAACTGAAAGTGCTTGTGGCCTACCGTGAACCGCAGGTAGAGCCGGTTGGTCGGCAGGACGGGGATGTGGAAATATGCGTCCTGCAAGTCAAACACGACCATCCAGTCTCCAGGGTCTAGGGCAGCTAAGACCTGAGCCAATGTCAGCATCTTGAACTTCTTGAGCCGGGTGGTGGCGTCGGGCCACGTTCCGATCCACAGGGAGGCCTGTAGAGGGCTTGGACCAGGTGCCCATCAGAAACGTCAGTGAGGGCTTCGTTAAACGGCAGTACATGCTCAGAGGAGCTTGCCTGCGGTTTGAGCACCTCAGTGAGGAGGTTAGTCCTCGAGGCTGCGACAGGGAGGTCAAGAGCAAAGGCCTTGGCCACCCTTTTTAACACCACGCTATAAGTAGCCCCCTCCTCCGAAGCCACGGAGGGAGGAGTGACGAATCCAGTGTCAGGGGGAGTGTCCAGACCACAGGCCTCCTCAGGCGAAGTGTCCAGACCACTGGCCTACCTCATCGACACATCACCAGACGTCGCCTTCCTCACAGAAACTTGGATGAACGCCTCCTCAGCCCCCGACATCGCCATAGCCATCCCGGATGGCTACAAGATCACCTGGAAGGACTGAGCCAACCAAACCGGAGGAGGCATCGCCATCGTCCACAGAAACACCATCCGCATCACGACCAACTCCGACGACACCCTCACCGCCGCCGAGCACCTTCACTTCCAGATACACACTGACCCCAAGACCACCCTCAGAGGCACCCTCATCTACAGACCCCCAGGACCACGCACACAATTCAGCGAAGCCATCGCAGACTTCATCAGCCCACACACCCTAACCTCCTCAGACTACATCCTCCTAGGAGACCTCAACTTCCACCTGGACAACACCAATGACAGCAACACCGCTGCCCTGCTGGACAACCTCGCCAACCTCGGACTCAAGCAACTGGTGGCCACCCCCACCCACTACGCCGGCCACACGCTTGACCCCATCTTCTCCTCCAGCAAGCACATTTCCTTCAGCCACTCCACCGGACTACACTGGACAGATCAAAGCTGTGTCCACTTCAACTTCAGGAGAACCGCGACCCACCACATCCCACAGCGGGTTCCCCGCAGAAGCTGGAGCAAGATCACCACCGACCAGCTCATCACCTCCTTCGGCCAAAACCCTCCCACCAACACGACAGACCCCAACGAAGCAGCCTGCAACCTCATGCAGTGGCTCACCAACTGCACCGATGACCTCGCACCACTGAAGAACCCTCCCAGCAAACCCGGCAGCAAGAAAGCCTCCTGGTTCACCAAAGACCTTAAGAACTCTAAGAAAACCTGCTGCACCCTCGAGAAAGCCTGGCGCCACGACCAGACAACAGAGAACATGACAGCCCTCAAGAACGCCACTCGCAAACACCACCAGCTGATCCGCACCACCAAAAGGACCACATTCAAAGAACGACTGGACTACAACTCCCACAACAGCAAGGAACTCTTCAGCATCGTTAAAGAGCTCTCCAACCCCAGCGCCGGCACCAATGACATCATACCCTTGCAAGACCTCTGCGACTTACTCGCCTCGTTCTTTCACCGCAAGATCGCCGACATACACAACAGCTTCGGCGCACAGACCACGCACCCAACCACAGAACCAGCAACCCCCACCACCACCCTCTGCACCTGGACCTCGGTTAGCACCGAAGACACCACCAGCACGAAGAACACCATCCACTCTGGCTCCCCAACCGACCCGTGCCCACACCACATCTTCAGCAAAGCCGACTCCATCATCGCACCCCAACTCCGGGACATCATTAACAGCTCCTTCACATCCGCCACCTTCCCGGAGAGCTGGAAACACGCCGAGCTCAGCGCCCTCCTGAAGAAACCCACTGCGGACCCCACGGACCTCAAGAACTTCCGCCCCATCTCGCTCCTCCCTTTTCCGGCCAAAGTCATCGAGAAGACCGTCAACAAACAACTCGCCGCCTTCCTCTAGACAAACGGATCCCTCGACCCCTCGCAGTCCGGCTTCCAAGCAAACCACAGCACCAAGACCGCCCTCATCGCAGCTACCGATGACATCAGGTCCCTGCTCGACAACGGGGAAACAGCTGCCCTCATCCTCCTGGACCTCTCAGCAGCCTTCGACACCGTATGCCACCGCACCCTGATACAGCGCCTCAGCAACACCGAAATCCAAGGAAAGGCCTTGGAGTGGATCACCTCGTTCCTCGCCGGTAGAGCCCAGAGAGTCCGCCTCCCCCTGTTCCGGTCCGCTGCCACGGATGTCATCTGCGACGTCCCGCAAGGATCCTCTCTCAGCCCCACCCTCTTCAACGTGTACATGAGCCCCCTTGCAGCGATCGCATGCCAACACAACCTAAACATCATCTCCTACGCAGAATACACCCAGCTGATCCTTTCCGTCACCAACGACCCCGCCACCGCGAGAGCCAGCCTCCAGGTAGGAATGAAAGACGTCACGGAATGGATGAAGCTCAGCCGTCTGAAACTGAACTCAGACAAGACGGAAGTCCTCATCCTGGGAACATCTGCCTCTGTCTGGGACGACTCCTGGTGGCCCCCTGCCCTGGGAACCGCCCCCAAACCAACGGATAATTCACGCAACCTGGGCTTCATCCTGGACTCCTCCCTCTCGATGACCAAGCAAGTCAACGCAGTCTCGTCATCCTGTTTCAACACCCTGCGCATGCTCCGTAAGATCTTCTGATGGATCCCCACTAACACCAGGAAGACGGTCACCCAGGCCCTCGTCACCAGCCGACTAGACTACGGGAACACCCTCTACGCTGGAACCACAGCCAAACTCCAGAAAAGACTCCAGCGCATACAGAACGCTTCTGCACGACTCATTCTGGACATCCCCCGCCACAGCCACATCTCTCCCCTGCTGAGAGACCTGCACTGGCTCCCCGTAAGCAAGAGGATCACGTTCAGACTCCTCACCCACACACACAAGGCTCTCCACGACATGGGCCCCAAATACCTCAACAACCGCCTCACTTTCTACACACCCACCCGCCAACTCCGGTCCGCCAGCCTCGCCCTCGCCACCGTCCCACGCATTCGCAGAGCCACCGCCAGAGAAAGATCCTTCTCCTACCTGGCGGCCAAGACATGGAACTCCCTCCCCGCCCACCTACGTCTGACCCAGGACCACCTCTCCTTCAGGAAACAGCTCAAGACCTGGCTCTTCGAGCAGTAGTGGCTCACCCCCCCTGTGCCAGCGCCTTGAGACCCTAACGGGTGAGTAGTGCGCTATACAAACCCAGTCCTGGCTTAACTGGCACTGCTGTGCCAGAGTGTCCTCAGACCCCTCCCTGTCCTCCTCGTCATCCATGTCCTGGAAACCAAGCAAAAATGATGGAGCTAGGTTGTAGGTGAATTGTTCACTCCAGCGTCGCACCGGGACCGGTGCTGAAACCGGGGATGGTGTCGTCCGAAGACTGCACCAGGAGCGACACCCTCAGGGTTGGCGCCAGCGGAGGAGTTGTGAGGTCGACTGGCGACGACCCGGATCCAGGTCTGGTTCCTGTGGGGCCCTGCGGCGTCGGGATCGGAGTCGACGACGGTGCCTAAGCACCCGACGGCGACGGGGCCGCCGCCGGCCCGCTAGGGCCCCCAGTCAGACCCGCGGGGCTCGAAGGCGCCTCGACAGGTTCCGATGGAGGGAAGAGAGTCCTCATGGCCATGAGGAAAGCACTCATCTCCTCTGGCATCACGTGCAGCTCAGGGACCGGCGGGTGTGGAACTGAACGCGTCGGGGGGGAGTCAGAAGAGCAATGACGCCTCTTCCGACTTCTTTTTCGAGTGCCTCGACTTACTGGAGGACTTGGAGCCCAACGAGAGTGGTGACTCGACGAGCGGCGATGACTGCAGCTCCGCAACCGGTCCCTTGACTTCCTCCTTGACCGGGACCTCGAGCGGTGCGGAGCCGACTGCCGGAGCTCGAGCAGCTTATGGGACCGCTCCCGTCTAGCCTTCGAGTTCAAGGCAGGGCAATCGCGGCACGAATTGTCATCGTGGTCGGCCCCTAGGCAGTAAAGGCACCAATGGTGGTGGTCGGTCACCGACATCAGGCGGTGACAAGCGTTGCAAGGTTTAAAACCAGGCATCCCTAACGCACCGCGAGTGGAAATCGACTCGAAAAGTGATCAAAAGAGATAAAAAAAGTTAGTCAAAAAATGACTTGAGTACTGCTCTTCCAGGATCTGGGCTTGCTGGCGCGCAAAAAAGAACGGACGTCAGCGCACGAGGGCGGCGTCTAAGTACTCCGACGACGTCATCCCGGCGATCACGACGGATGCGGAGCCGCAGACGCCTACCGATGCACTAGGGTACTGCTGACGAAAACTTTCCGGATCCAGTCTGACGCCTGGGGATATTCTAAGGTAAGGAATCTAACACCAACCTGTTTCTTTCAGATATCTTTTTTTTTTTTTTAAGGAGTCGCCTGTCCTGAAATTCGAGGTGAAGCCCCATCAAGAAGGGAACACTATCAAACCTAGACTGATTTCAATCATGTTAGAGCTCTTTCAGTGAAGTATAGTTTGGATCTTGTGGCACACTGAGCAAGGGAGTAAGACATACCCTCGGCCACTTAGGATGTTGCATCAGACACACAAATGGTGATGGGAGGAATGCTTGCAAATACACTGGCAGTCGCTCTGAGAAGCATTGCAACCCATGACTTTTCACCCACTGTCCCTCTGTGGACAGAGGCCCACCTTTTACAAATCAGTTTATTTATTCTCTCTAAACAGGTCCAGCCTTGTTCTTGTCAGGCATTAGCATTAATGTGGAGTGGAACTGGGAGTCTCCTGTCAATAGAGAAACAAGTCAAGGGTACAACAAGATGGAAGTGACCCCACTTAACTACCTGTTAACCTGTGGAGGGTAGCCCTTCCAGTGAACAATGGGGCTGGAAAGGACATTGGGAACTCTCTAAGCTTCAAAGGGACAGACGTCTCCTTTCCTCGAGGCTCCAAAGCCTGACTCACTATAAGAAGCCCCTGGACGAACTCTGCAATTTACAAGCGCTACCTGGGGCTCTCTCCGCTATCCATCTTGGGGATCCCTGATATGTTGAAAAAGAAAATGGAATACAGTGTGAACACACATCTATCACACATAGAAGTAAGATATACACAAGCATCATCCATGTCCCACATGTATGAGCAAAGCACTCGGTTGCAGGGAATTAGCAGGCCAGTAAGGCTGGCATAAGCCAGAAAGTGACTCAACCTGACAGAGGCAGTTAAAAAGGCATCTCTTTGCCACTGCAATCTTCCAGCTGTGTCAGGTGTCCACAGCCCAGTAAGCTGACAATAGTCACATTCAGTAATGGATGCATGCTTGATGTCCGCTTCCAGGCCCTATAGCCCTCCTATGGATCTCTAATAGTATTTTTTATTGTATACCAGTGGTGCTCATCCTTTTCACTTCTGTGGACGTCAACTTACTCATTACTGGAACCCAGAGACTCCCACTGAATGATTATTGGAATCAGGGGAGCCTCAATGTGTCATTACTGGAAGCCGGGGAACCCGGTCTAAGTACTTTTGATGATTTGAACCACAAAACAATACACTGAAAATACAGAAACACAAATTCATCAAACAAATATACAAATGATGACATTTTCACAAAAATAGGAAGGTTGGAACTTTTCTAAATTCAATTAAGGCCACACATTGTCTATACTATATTCTATTTGATGCACTTACACTGCTTCCACGAATCAATCTGAGGATACCAGCTTCATTTTTAACCTCCAATTTCAAATTCCTTCACATTTACGGAATGTTTAAAAAATAAAATTTTACTTCTTTATTTATATACACTTTATTATTCTGTTAAAATTATTTCATTTTCTAAGAAGTCGCTGGCCCCTTGAGTACGCTTTGCGCACCACCCTAAGGGTCACCGAACCACTGGTTAAGAACCACTTTTGTATACAATAAATGTTCATCACTGCTACTGTTTTATTTTAATTTCGTGACTGTGTATTTTATTATTTTACAACTGTTCCACCTGTGGACTGTATTTTCCCAGAACTCAGATTATGCAAGTTTGGTGCACAATTTCTAGTACAGCCAGGGACCCTGCTGAAGTCTGAGAACATGAGCCGAGGCAACTGATGTTCACAAACTCAGTTCCACTGCACCCAGTGATGTCACTATGTAACCAATGTGTGGATCGTCAGTGCTTCTCCCTTCCACTTTTTACATCTTTTAGGAAACCACCCCACTTCTTGAGTCTGCAGGCTTCATAAATCCAAGTAGTTTACTTTTGCATTCACTACAATGGCAAGTGAGGGAGAGTTTGCACTGATGGAAAATGGTATCTTCAAGAACTGAATCTGTAGATGAGGTTCCTACATTCAATAAGTGGAGCAACACCATGGTGGTGTTTAACTGAGCTCAGAATGCAATGCTGCATCCTCCTGTGGCAAGATGGGTATACATTTCAGTATACTGATAATTTGGGCAAGATGAGATCCTTGGCCATAGAAAAACTACAGAGGGATTGAGCAACAACATTTCAGACAAGCATAGTATGTGGTGGATCTATCCAACATAATGGCAGAATCAAGCTCCATTATCTGATGGTTCAAAGTAACTGGGGCTGCAAATCGAAGAGTTAAAATCACAAATAATTCACTGGCTCTCTTTTCATCCCCAGACTGCACAGCCACATTTCCGGGATCTACAGGGGAAGACAAAAACCAGAGTAGGCATGGACTTATGTTTTTCTGTGGGAAAGAGTCTTCTATAGTCAGTTTTGTTAAGAAAGGCAAGGATCCAAGGGAGGTTGGCTCCTATAGGCCAATCAGCCTTTTAAATACAGATTATAAATTAGTGACGAAAATATGGGCCACCCGATTCACCCCCGCGGCACAGTATGCAATTCACACAGATCAATCTGGCTTTATAGCAGGCCGGTCAATGTCATCTAATACCGCCTATTTAACTCAAGCAATTGATTATTTTAAAATCCACCAAACCTCTGCAATAATAATTATGGTTGATGCCGAGAAGGCATTCGACCTTGTGAATTGGGATGCATTATTTTATGAAAGGTATTGTTCCTGTTGCAAATAATTTACATGCTCCAGAATTCATATCAAGGAGCCCAAGCTCAGATTAGGATAAATTCTAAATCCGCAGGGATGATAGATATTAGACGTGGGACTCGGCGGCAAGGGTGCCCCCTGTCGCCAGTGTTATTTACTTTCTTTATAGTACCTCTGACAGAAATAATTAGAGATAATTTAGATATAAAAACTCCAATAGAGGGGATGTCGAATTTATTTTTATTTGCGGACGACGTTATACTCTATCTTAAACCCGAAAAACAAAACACTGATAGGATTTTGAAGGAGTTTGCTGAGTTCGAGGCAATTGGAGGAAATAAGATAAATCATAAAAAACTGAAGTATTGGCGTTTAATGCCTGCTGTAATTTTCTCCCGGACAACTTAAGACTACAAGCATATTCTACTGAGCCGATTCGGTATTTGGGAATATAGGTCTCCAACCAATATGCAGATTTATTCAGGTTAAACTTTCAAGTAACATTGAGGAAAATTAAAGATCTGTTGGGAAAATGGATACTTCTCCATCTTACTTTGGTAGGGTGTGCTGCTTTAATAAAGATGTCAATACTACCCTTATTAATTTTTTTGTTCTCAAATATTCTGATTAAAATAAACACAGATTTTTTCAGTGAATTGGAAAAATTATTTTATAAAAAAGCGTCAAGGTTAACATTATCAATACTTCAACTGGATACTAGTTGGGGTGGGTTGGCCCATATCCGTACCTATTACGAAGCAGCATTCATGGATATGCTTGACAATAGGGGATCTTTCAGTAGTCTTTTTCCTAATAAAATGGTTCATGAAGCCGGAACTCAGCTGCCGGTCTTTTTAAAAACATCAAAATCTCCCAAAAAAGTACGATATAAGATGCTTCAAGCATTCTCTAACAGACTCCAGAAATTTTATTCTCAAACGGCCCAGTCTTCGGATTTTGGATATCTGGGTTTAACTGAGGCCAGAAGTTTGGGCCTCTGCATTCGGAATAGTCATTACTGGGAGGAGGTCCAGGCCGGATGTGGCATGCAGAGCAGATTGCTCTTTTTTAGCTTCCTCCAGGTTAGATTATTGATAAACAAATATATACCACTAGGAAATACTAGTACCTCATCGGTCCTTGCTGCAGTGTTTAAAACAAAATTGCGAGGTATAGGGAATTGGTACTGAGTTTTTCGAAATCAAGGGGATTACCCTCTCGTTAACAATAGTCTCGAGAAAATAAAGCATGAATTGTCTTCCAATTTTTCAGTTTGCGAGTGGAAAATTATTTGTTTGCACAGGGCTTAAGAGCAGCTAACTTTAAAAGGATGGTGTTTTTATCCCGATGGGCAGCTTATTATACCCCACACGCTCTGAATAAAAAACCTGAGCAAGACGTTGCTCTCTTTGGTTTATTAAAACAGAGCTTAAACCAGGCTCTATCAAGAGGTATGGGGGTGGGGAGGTGTGGGGGGGCAGGGGGACTGTTTTTATCAATCTCTTTCTTGGTGGCACGCTCACTGATCCTCCCGAATTGGAAAACAAATAAGGCCATGACCTTTCTCGAATGGTATAATAAAAATGAAAAGTAAGATCCTTTGAAGAAGCATACGCGAAAAGGGTGGGAGCTATCAGGAAATGTAGCTTAGTCTGGAAATATTTAGATCAGATAGAAAGCAATTTTCAGGGTTAAAATGTGGTTTTTTTTTTAGGTCTAGGAGTTATATATAGGTTGGTTTTAATGTATTTTAGCACCTGCACATTAGCTGATCTGGAATAGTTTTCTCCCTCATTGATTACGGGTTTTTCAGGGACATTATGAATACCCAAATAATGACTGTTCTAGCATACGTATTTTAGCTATCATGAAACTCTTTTTTAACTTTTTTTTTCTTCATTGTGTCCTTAGAGCTATTGTATAGTATGAATTAGGTCTATTGCACTTTAGCTATTCTTCAGAGAACATCTTTGGCACTTTAGCACTCGCACTTTACTTGAAATGCTATGATCTGGTTTTCAGTACATTAATATCTAGGATGATTATACTTAATGTAAAGGACGCTACAGGATAAGGAATATGCTACTTACCAGTATGCATCTGTTCTTGGCATAGAGGGCTGCAGAGTGGTACATTATGAATAGATCGCCATCTGGTGTTGGGCTCGGATGATTGCACTTTGTTTTTCTCTTGGAGAGTCTTTTGTATCTTGGTGACTCCTCCCTTGGTTGGTAGTGCGCATGGGCATCGGCTCCATCCTTAGATTGTTTTGCCATAGTAGGGTTAGATGGAGTAGTATAGTAGAATACAGATAAGAATACCCATGTAAGTGTATCTAAATAAGATAATGTTGGAACAGACACAGGTTTCCGGGGAGGCTGGGAGGGCATGTACCACTCTGCAGCTCTCTATGCCAAGAACAGATGCATACTGGTAAGTAGCATATTCCGTTCGAGGCATATGGGCTGCAGATGGTACATTATGAATAGACTATACAGCAGTTCTCTCCCTAGCGGTGGTCGCCCGTGTCTGTTGCAACTGTTTGAAACAAGGTTTTTAATACTGCTTGTCCCACTCTAGCTTGTTGTGTTGTGTGCACATCTACACAATAGTGTTTTGTGAAGGTGTGCGGTGTAACCCAGGTAGCTGCTTTGCATATGTCATCTAGTGGAATGTTTCCCAAAAATGCCATAGATGCTCCTAGTTTACGTGTAGAGTGAGCTCTAGGAGGAACAGTTAATGTTCTCTTTGCCTTTAAGTAGCATATTTGAATGCATTTTACAATCCACCTGGCAATGCCCGCTTTGGAGATGGGATTGCCTTTATGTGTAGGAGAAAACGCAACAAATAGCTGTTTTGTCTTTCTGAAAGTTTGTGTCCTTTCTATGTAGTACAATATGGCCCTTCTAACATCCAATGTATGTAGGGCTCTTTCTGCTACCGTTTGTGGTTTTGGAAAGAAAACCGGTAATTCCACTGACTGATTGATGTGGAATGCTGAAATTACCTTTGGTAAGAATTTTGGGTTTGTTCTAAGAACCACTTTGTTTTGGTGTAACTGCATAAATGGTTCTTGAATCGTAAAAGCCTGCAGTTCACTTACTCTTCTAAGTGACGTGATAGCTATGAGGAATGCCACCTTCCATGTGAGGAATTGTATTTCACACCTATGCATAGGTTCAAATGGTGGCCCCATTAGTCTGGTAAGTACTATGTTGAGATTCCAGACTGGGGAAGGTGGTCTTCTTGGTGGAATGACTCTTTTGAGTCCTTCCATGAAAGCTTTAATTGCTGGTACTTTAAACAGTGAAAGATGTTGCCTGTTTTGTAGGTACGCCGCTATGGCTGCGAGATGAACTCTGATAGAGGTATATGCTAAGTTACATTGCTGCAAGTGTAGTAAATAGCAAATGATTTGTTTAGTGGATGCGTCCAGAGGGTTGATGTGCTTACTGTTACAGTGTATAGCAAACCTCTTCCATTTTGCTGCATAGCATGCTCTGGTGGTAGGACGTCTTGCTTGTTTAATGATTTCCATGCATTCTGGAGGTAAATCTAAATATCCAAACTCTATGACCTCAGGAGCCAGATCGCTAGTGGAACTACAGTGGCAGCATGTCATCTTTAGTGAAGTCTATGAGATTTCATAACACATCCTCCCAATCCATAGTAACTGGATGTTTCTTCAGGCCTCTGGCTTCCTCTCTATGTAGTGCTTTACAACACCCCCAGCCCATGTTATGGTGGCTTGGCGCAATGTCTCATGTGAGAGCAGTCACTCCCTTCCATTGCAGTGGCTGCCTGTATGGCCACCAATAGGGCAGGATCCAGAAAGCGGGCTGCCACTGATATATTTAGGTCTCATATAATTCCCAAGGCACAAGCTTCCAAAGATTCTAGGTTTACTAGCCCAGTAACATTTGTCAGTCTACTCAGGACTTCAGACCAGTAAGTCGCTAATGATGGGTAATCCCAGAGCATGTGGTGGACATCTGTTCAGACAGTAGTGCACTGTTAACAGGAGACATTGGTATTGGGCAAGGCTTTGCTGATTTTAGAAGAGGGTAGATAAGCCCCATATATGGTGCCAAAAGGGCAATCTGTGTTCATAACAGAATGATTCCAAAGAAATCAGCGATTGTTGTACCAAGTGTCTTTAAATGGGCATCTTCTTTTTCACTCGCCTTTCTCTAACCCACAGTAGAGGTAAGTATAAAGCACTTTACGGCAGTTCGCAGATGAGGTGGGGATGCACATAGTAATGCTCCTACGGTTGTTGAGACAAAATTTACAGCTGGTGCTGCTGACAAGGACACCTCTGCTCTCTAGAGCTGGTAGGAGGTGCAACATTCTGGTCCACATATTTCTTCCTTCCCGTTTTTGGAACTTTTTTAGGTTCCCTGTTGCAGATCTCCTCAATCTAACAGCGTGCAAGTCCAGAATCCAGTACAACCAGACAAGAATGTTAGCAGAGTCACAGACTCATGCAGCAGTCAATACATTTGAGAATGTCAGCCAATGACTTTGACATTCACTATTTATTTGGGAAGAGAATGTGGTCTAAAGACTAGAGAGTTTGACCTCTAAGCTGGGGAACTGGGTTCGAGTCCCGGCAGGGACGCTCAACATCCTGTGATTCTGGGCAAATCACTTTATCTCTCAAATCTCTTAAACGTCTCCGTTCTTATTCTGAAGGAGGAGGAGGAGCAAAGAAGGTAGGCAGGGTGATGATCTGGCCTGCATGGAAAGGAGCAACAACCTTTGGCATAAAGAACGCACAAGTCTGGATTACCAGTTTATCAGGGGAAAATGTGGTACAAGGAAGGTCCACCAAGAGCGCTTATAGCTCGCTGACCATCCTGGTTGATGTTATGGTCACAAAAATTTTTTTTTGATGTTCAGCAGCCCAAGATAGCAATTGTGTAGAGGCTCGAATGGTGCACACGAGAAAGGTCAGGATCAAGTTGAGGTCCCACTGAGGCATGATAAAAGACTTAGGTGGGAACATATGTTGCAGGCCTTTTAGGAACCTAGCTGCAACAGGTGACGTAAAAAGTGATGGCTGATATGGCAACTCAATATCGCCGAAATGGCAGACAGAAAACCTTTAACTTTGCCCAAAGCAGAGTCCTGCTGGACCAAATATAGTGCAAATAATATAAGTTGTGAGAGAGGTGCAAACAGGGGGTCGACATTGTGTATACCGTGTTGGTGGAGGGACGCCTGGCTGCAAGAATAAGCTCACAGACTTCCGGAGGAAGATTGAAAGCTGTCAACTGTTGCCATTCAATCTTCACCCATGAAGGTGGGGGATGCGTAGGTTCGGTGCAGAACCTTTCCCTGTTGTTGCAACAAAAGATCCTCCCGAAGAGGCAACCTGACCGACGGGCCAATGGTCATTCTCAACAGCTGTGGATACAAGACTCTCTGTGCCCAATCCGAACCCAGAAGAATGACTTGGGCCCGTCAAGGTGGCTGATTAGATGTGTCCTGACATAGCTCCTGCTCAGGACACTAAAATCCTGCGATCCTGTACATGCAGTGCTGTCCATTTCGGCCACATTGGCCCCTGCACTGACCCGAGCGAAGACTTAGCCCACTGACTGACCACGTTGGTGGCTAAACAGAGAACATGTGGGGGGTGCGGGGGGTCAACTTCAAACTTCGGTGGCCACACTGCCAGCACCAGCGGGGGCACCAGGGTCTCTGGGCAGCCCAGGGCACATCAGCAGTCATGAAAAATCAGCAACTCAGGAGCAGTAGCTGCAGAGCTACATCTTGGGTCTATATTTGGATGCCTGCCACTGGGCATGTGGAAGTTACGACTGGTGGCAGCATCAGCCTGCTGCAGATGGGGGCGGGGGGTGGGGGGTGGGGCATGCACCTGTAGCCGTTCGTTGTGGAGCCCTGGTCCCTAATTAGGCAACTGGGAAAAAGCATTACTACCCTGACCCCTGATTGTGCTGAACATCATTGACTGACAAGTTGAGGAACGGTGCGGGTAAGGGAGCTGGGGCCTTCTGATGAGGAGGAGGATGAGGAGAAGGAGGATGTGGAGAAGGAGGAGGAAGCCCGCGTGGCGTCTCTAGAGGCCACTTAGGAAAATCTCTCCTCTAGGAACAATGAGCAGTGTTTATTTATAGACCACTAATACCATTGGGTACTGGAAAGCTGGAGCAGTGGCTTGGTTCTGGCCGGCTGCACCCCTGAGGTGAGACGCGGCCTGGCTAGGCCCTCAGCTGCTGTGGATAATGGTGTCTATGCGCCTGGGACTTCAGCTGCCCTGATGTTGCCCTGCACTGTGCTGTTACCAGGACGGACCCTGCCAGATGCTTTCTACAGTAAACGTTTGTGAACGGGTCACCGGGACTCGCAGGGAGACACCCAGCAGCGGTGCAGAAACACTGCACCCCTGCCTACAGAGTGAATCCAGCCCATATATTTCCCTGTTATACACACTGCAGCCAGTACAACAATGCAGAGGCAAACTGACTCTGGCAGTAATTAAAGAAACTGTCCTACGGGCCCTGGGCTGCCATTGAGAGCCTCTGAAGCCATTGGTGCCCTCTCCTGCTCAGTTCCCACTAGAACTTTAACTGAGAAAAACCCTTTACTACCAGCACTAATTGATGAAGTTGTGAGGGCAGAGGCAGGATAGTGTGGATTGCATGACCCTTAATCTTCAGAAAGAACAACTACCAGGGTCACTGTAGATAACATACCCCAGAACACATCATGTCAGAGTAAATAACTGGAGCTGTGGAAGTTATCTGCGGGCTCATAGTGACTGCACAGGAGTGCGGCAGAGGCGCTGCCCTGTTAAGGCGACTAGAGGAAAGAGCCAGGCGGCCTGGCTGGTGTAGTCTGGTGTCCTCACTGGTGTGGCTGGGTGTGCTTATTGACACTGATAGAGGACTTGAATCCATGATGAGAAAAAACAAGAGTTCTAAACCTGCCCAGTCTAACAAAATCGATCAATACACTATCCCAGGTCAAGGACCCAAAGCTCTCCTTTTTAATTACAGGGACCATGATGTAATACTTCAGCATGTGCAGGGCAATAGCCCACGTGATTTGAGGCAAACACCATACTTATTTGACCTGCCTACACTCAGTGTCCAAGACTTACATAAAAATTGTGTGCCAGTCAAAAAGCTCCTAAGGGAACATATCAAATACAGCCTCAAGTTTTGAGCCAAACTGAGTTTTTTAATATCCTGGACCCGCCGTTTGGGAGCATAGGCCTGAAACTGCACTGGGTCCCGAACAGCTCCGATGAAAGGGAGCATCTCAGAGGGAGTCAGGTGTGACTTTCACATGTTGATAATGAATCCCAGCGAAGGCAAAAGGTCCACAGTAGTCTGGAGGTGGGAGACGACAGCCTGGGGCGAGCCCGCATTCAACAGCCTGTCGTCGAGATAGGGGAAGACTGGCACCCCTGATCTCCACAGATAAGCTGCAACCATTGCCATTACCTTAGTGAACACCCGAGTGGAGCTGGCAAGGCCAAAAAGTAGCACGGCAAACTGAAAGTGCTCATAACCCACTGTGAAAGTGCTCATGGCATGTAACGTCTGTGGACAGTCTGGACGGGATTTTGAAAGTATGCGTCCTGCAAGTCCAACGCTACCATCCAGTCTACCGGGTCCAGGGCAGACAGTTCATGAGTGAGCATGAGCACTTTGAACTTCATATCTTGAGGAAGAAATTGAGAGGGCGCAGATCTAGGACAGGACGAAGGCCTCCGTCCTTCTTGGGCACCAGAATATAGTGGAAAATAGCAACCAGGGCCTACTTCTGGCTGCTGCAGCCTCTACGGCTCCCATGGCCAAGGCAGCCTTTACTTCCTGCCGGAGCAAGGCAAGATGGTCCTCAGTCAGCTTGTCCAAACAGGTGGCATCGGTGGAGGGGTAGTCCTGAAAGGGAGGGAGCAGCCCCTTTGTACAATTTGGAAGAACCGATCGGTCTGATGTTATAGACCTCGAGTGGGGCAGGAGATGGTGTATTCTGCTCCCCCACTAGGCACTCATGATGGTAAGAGGGCAGACTAAGCGTTTGGAGGCTGCGGCTGCCAGTGGGGTGGTGGACTGACCCGACCTCTGGCACCCTGACCTATGAGGTCTGTAGGTAATGCATCCTCAGCCATGAAGATCTGGAGCGCAGCAGTGGCTGGGTCAGTATAGACTTGTCTGAAAGCCCCTCTGTGGCCAAGTAAGGCGCAAAAGTCGGATGGGGGATGGCGAGGGGCCATGGAAATTCCAAAGGACCTGTCCGTACCCTGTTGTCTTTGAAGAGCTCCAGCGCTGAGTCCGCCTTGTCTCCGAAGAGACGGGAGCCATCAAAGGGCATATCCATGAGCAACGCCTGTACATTCCTTGAAAAGCCAGTGCCTAAGGGCCACTGAAGATGAAACCGCTCTGCCCACCAAGTCAGTTGTATCCAGTCCACATGTGATTGTGAACTTAGCTGCATCTCTCCTGTCTGCAACAGCCTGGGAAAGTATCAACCAGGCTTTCTCTGGAACCATGGGCAACACCTGCACAACCGAATCCCATTTAGCATGGGAGTAACAGCCCAAAACGCACAGAGTGTTCACGGACCGCAGTGCCTGGCTGGTGGAAGAAAACATCTTCTTCCCTAAGATGCCCAGCCTCTTGAATTCCCTATCCAGTGGGTCAGAAGGGAATGTACCTAGATTTACATGGGAGGTGGAGGCTTGAACCACCATGAGAAAATCATGGTCCCTTGGGGCAGGGCGATGGTGGTGGTAGAGAATAATCGTCCTGTTCACAGGTACCCCTGTGCTTGCACCCGGTCCTAAACAGGACATTTGTGAGGACCTCATTAAATGGGAAAAGCAGTTCTGAGGGGGACACTCACGGCTAAAGCACCTCCTACTGCCACTGAGAGCAGGCTAAGGTCAAGGACCTGGGCCGCCCTCCTCACCACCATTGCAACGGCAGGGGTAGAAAGCATTTGACTATCTGGAGAAGTGTCCAGTCCACTGGCCTCCGTCAAGTCCTCACACCAGTCCATTTGTGGATCTAAAGGTTGGTATTCCTCAGGGCCCAGTGACCCCTCCTAGTCCTCCCCGAGTCCTGGCCCACAGGACTAGGGCTAAGGCTTAGTGCTGGAAGGCATGGTTCTAATCTGAGTCGGGCAAACCCCCTTCAGCTTTGTGTCAGAGTCACGGATGAGAATGGGGTAGCGGCACTGGTGGTGGCGGTGCCGGGAGTGTCGACATCGGGACCAGCACCGGATAAGTTCATGGTAGTATGACCTGCGCCAGTCTGGATCTATCAGTGGATCCAAGGAGTCCAGCTGGTACTAATGCAGGAGCTACCAGCATGGAACCAGCAGGGGCCCCTCCAGAACATGTGGCGTCCAAAGAATAGCTGCCGGGAATGCTCAAATATGAGTCACATGGCCTCATAAAACTTGAGGAGCTGCCCGGGGATTGCTCCAGTTACAGGAAACTCAGGGAATCGCGCAGCCGGCCCATGTGCTGGATGAACTGCAGAGTTTAGGCATCGAATGGGGATGCTCCTATATCTCATTGGCAGATGGATGAGGTGAAGTTGAAGACTTCTTTGACAACAACTTCTTCTTGCAGTAGGACTTACTTGAGTGACCTGATGACTTAAGAGTGTGATGAAGATTCTGGGCTCCGTGACCAATCCAAGACATTCCTCTCGACCAGGATTGAGACCGCCGCAGCATCAAGCTGTCAGGAGCTTGAGGGACCACTCTCACATGGCCTTCCAATTCATTGCACAACAGTCGAAACAAGTCTTCACCTTGTGGTCACACTTGAGGCCCCAGAGGCAAACAAGGTGCAGGCCATTATCAAGCGGTGACAGGCGCAGCAGAGCTTGAAGCGGGCCTTATGGAGGATATTGCTGTCACACCAGGAGGAAATAAGTCTCAATAAGACTTCGAAAATCGAAAAAAAAATATATTAAAAAATAAGGCTAGTCAAACAGTGACTATGGATAACTCTCTAGTCTCTCTGTGCTGACTACTGCTGAAAGAAAAGAACTGACGTCTGTGCACCATTAAATCCACCATGGTCAACCACACCTTCCTTTTCTTAAGGGATTAACTTTAACATCTTTGAATTAGAAATGGGGGGAGGAACTTTAAGGTTTATTTGGAGTTCTTCCCAGCTTTACAAAAGGGGGTGGTGATGGACGGAGCATCTGAATCAATCAAACACTCACACCCAGTCAAAAGATCTGGGTTTAATCCATCACCGTTCTTTAGCCCACTCTGCCACCCCAGTTCAAACAGTTTTGGCTATATGCAAATCAGTCTGACCCTGTGCCTCATGGTAACAGTCCAGCCCGAACTGCCCAGCCAGGTCTTCCCTGGACCGGAAACAAGCTTCCGAGGACCGGTTTCTGGCATTCCAGCCGTCTTCAGCCCGGCTTGCTTGAATCCAGTGGCAAAGTGAGCAAGGGACTCACGTCTGAGCATACCCTACCACACTTATGGCGGCCAAAAGCGGTACAAAAGGGGGTGGTGATGGACGGAGCATCCGAATCAATCAAACACTCACACCCAGTCAAAAGATCTTCCCAGGTTGACACCTATTCTAAGCTGGTATCTGAGTAACAAAACGTGTTATTGATGGCCCATTTCAGAGTACCTCACTGATCTTTTTTCACTAAAATCAAAGCACTGTTTTCAGCCTGAAGCTCCTTATGGAAAGTGCCTGGCACCACCCGGTACCGTTTATGCAGGTTAATTGAGGCCCCCGGGCAAGGAGGCCTTGTCCTGCAGTTTTAAGACCTCTATCCTAATGCACACGGTATAAGCACATTAAAACGAGCCACATGGTAATGGGCCAGCAGGAGCGGAAAGAGAGGTTTCTAGTTGTAAAGGTGTCCCTCAATCAGTTCAATGAAAGCATCTAAGTTGAGGCGGAAGGATTCACCCATACAGCCTTGTGCATTAAGTTAGAAATTAATACTTCACTGGACTGAGCCACGTCATGAATGACCGTCTCAAACCAATGGCAGAAAGATGCCGGTCAAAGAAAATCAATGGTTGGACGGGTCAGACTCAAAGCCCACTCATATATACATTGTAAGCAGTAGGTCTGCTTGATAGCTACACTGTCAAAACCCAGACAGAGAAAGGGAACTGTGCCAAAGTAGATGGTCAATATTACTCCTCGAATAAACATGTGGTAAGTTTAAGCCATTTTGTCACTTCTTGATTTAATTGCGCTACAACCAAGCATATTCACTGAAATACACAGCTGGCATTGCAGATCTAAAACTAATTGTGAAGCCCCTAATGATACTGCATTAGCCTTAGCATGACTGTTCCAAGGGCTTCATTTTAAGTGTTCTTAAGCTTTGGGTCTGCCTTCATAAAATATTGAGGACATGTTTACAAAACAAGTCTGGTCCATAAGGTAGCAAAATTATGTCTCACCTGTGTTTCCATTTCCATCATTCTCTGCTTCATCTCTTTAAGTCCAGCCTGCGTTTCTGCTTCCCTCAAACGGATTGTCATTAATTCATCTTGCAATTCGTTGATCGTATTTTTTCTGGGAGGATCTTTCCATCTTCCTGTAGTGCGGGCCAGATGTCGCTGAAACACATTTCATAATTCATATTTGCTCACTAGGTACTATCTGAGGCACTAAGTGCAGCAATAGAAACCTGACCAAATATTGTGATTACAAAAATATTATGGTAAATTATTTAAATTCCAGTTTCATTTTCTTTGAATTCGGGCATACTTTGTCATTTACATTTCAAATTCAACAAGTTTTTAAGAGGGACCTGCTTGATAAACGTTTCAGTAACAAAATCATCATATTCTAACTCCGTCCTTCAAAAAATTAAAACGCTACAAAAATTTGTGTGGGTGCCACTTTGGTCTTATTATTTCTTCCTAGAGGAGCCATTTCACCGAAAACAAGAGAGCAAATACTGGGCAGCATTTCCAGCACCCCACATTAACTTGTTGCACTCTACTGATGAAGGAATGAATTCAGAAACACTTGTACAGAGTTATGCAGCACAGATTGCACCAACGAAAGTAAAGACTACCACTAGAGAAAGTGTTATCATGCACTGCATGTACCATGCTGCACTGAGGTAAGTTGATTACTGGGATGTGAGGCAGTTTGCTTGCACCTTCCTTTTGTTTGAAAAGGCTCCCTCGATATGGAGCCAATGAGCTTGTGTTGATGCAACTGCGCCCAATGAGTGGTACTAAGACCTGGGAAGACTTTGGGCAGCATTTCCAGCACCCCCAAAACAACTTGTTGCTCTATACTAATGAAGAAATGAATCCGGAAACACGTGTCTAGAGTTACACGGCACAGACTGCAACAACAAGGGTGAAAAATGAAACACTACTACTGAAGTAAGTGTAATCATGCACTGTATTTATGGAGGTACATAGAGGACTGGGATGTGAGGGAGTGTGCTCCCACCCTCCTTCCAAGTATCTTAAAATAGCTCATTTTCTTACAACACCAACTGTTGCCAACTAGTGTAAAGGGGTTCTAGAAGATCGCACGCATTCCACAGGGTTCCATCCTTTGTCCCATAGTCTTTAACCTGTGTCTAGAACCCCTCAGATCCATTCTTGCAGACCGCAGCATCATGATCCAGCAATACCCAACTCTACCTCAAAATATCCTCAGACTCTTGATGGAACTCATCCAATCTTGATGTTAATTAATAAGCTAAAGCTAGATCCCACAAATACTGAATTCCTCTTCTTTGCCACGAGCAACAAACAAACGCAGATTTAAACTTTGTGTCCAAACTAAACCTACAAGGCTTCATCCTTCAGCTGACAGACCATGGAATACAAAGTGGCAAGGCTCTTCATGGACTTTTAGGAATTCAACATCACCCCCACATTAAAAGGCCTGGTTTCCCCCTCCAGCCTGGATCCTCTACAAGATCTGCTGTATCACTAAGCCCTCAAGAACAAGATCCCAGTTTACCTAGCAGACAAACTAACCATACCTGGCAGACAAGGCCAGACCAAGCGCCTGGATAATGCCAAACTGGAGAAAAAATATTAAAAGATGGAAACAAGCATGGACAAAGCCAATAGATCTCACTTTGGGAGCTATCAGCTTTCCCAAAGACTATTGCTGTTGCTATCCAACACTGCAACAAGGGGAAGAGAAGTGAGAGCATGCAACACCAGAGAGACAGTAGCACAGAGTGTGTAGGTGGCTATCTGGCAGGGGAGAAGCACAGGAGGGAGAGTGCCAAAACAACACATGCACTCTCTTAGAGTGCTTAAGCAAAAAAAAAAAAAAAATTCCCTAAAAGAGAGGTGTGAAGGATACACAATTCAGCGAAGACAAAGGACAGTAAAGAGGCTATGCTCTGGAGGAGAAACGAACACAAGAAGGAACAACATGCCCAAGAAAGTCTTTGAATAAAAAGCAAGCAAATGATTGAAAATAAAGCCAATCTATGATACGCAATGAGTGGGCTGTAAGCCCACTGTACGTTCTTTGTAAGCTCACAGTAGGTCTTTTTCAGCCATACTGCTTACACTCCATGGTAGGAGAGACCTACAAATTAGAAGGCATGCCTTCTCCGTTCATGATCCCAGGATCTGGAACAGCATTCCTATCAATGTCAGGTCAGCAAAGACTATTCTACAATTAAATAAAAGCATAAGGCACACCTCTTCAAGGTGCAGTACCCTTAAACAGACAGGCCACCCATGACGTTCCCCCAGGGATTTTATCTCTGTTGTGGACAAGCCGCCTTTATTGTGCTCGGGCTAGGCATCTGTTAAGTCACTAATCCTTATCTACCGTCTGCATTTTTGAATATTTTTGCCAGTGCTGCTCGAAAATGAAGGAACATTGTTGATTCCTATCATTGGCTTTGTCCAAAAGAAAGAAAATACACCTCCTTGCTTATATAATCTATGGAAAAAATAAATCTATGCAAATGTATTAACGGAGTTGCTTTTATTTGGTTTGAACCTTCAGATAAATGCTCTACCCAAATAATAAACTTAAAATATGTAAACAATATTATCCTGATAGGTATTTTGCGACCTTATTCAAAAATACGTATTTTCAGAACATTTGCAATACAAGGGCATGCTATAACCAAGCAACCCTCTTAATTCGAACCACAGTGCCCAGCCGGACCTGCAAACCCCATCCACCCTTACCCCAGCGCCTTGAGCCCCCCACGGGTCAGTAGCAGCGCTCTACAAGCACTGATTGATTGGTTGGTTAAAAGAAATGAGAATTAAAGTGCAGCCCATTAAGAGTTCTTACCTGCCAGTGTTCCTCCAAGTCCTTAATTTGTTGTCGCAGTTCCTTCAGTGACATAAGGGCTTCTGCTTCCCTTAGCTTTACTGCAATTAACTCCTCTTGAAGTCTAGCTACATTATTCTCATCAGGAAAAGAGCTGTTCCTCTGAAATAAGAAGCATTCCATAGTATTTTCTAATTACTGGTTGATGTAGATGTAGAAAGGTTTCAAATCAGTACATTGCAAGGAAAAGATGAAAAAACGTTATTTCTAATAGAAAGTGCTTACTGGATATACTACACAGCATTGTTCAGAAGCTAGAATAGAAATACATTTCATGAGACAGTTCACTTACAATATATGCAAATGTTGATTGTACATCTAAAAAAGATGAAAATTATATGACACAAAGTTCTAGGTTTCATGATACACAAAAAGGCTTTCGCTGCTTTAAGACTTATCCTTAATAAACTTTCTTTCTGCAACTCCCACCCCCTGTACCTGGCCATTTTTTGGTGTAGTGGAGGCTACTGGCATGGAGTACCAGTAAGAGTTTGCCACTCAGCTCCTACCCAAACATTAAAGGATACAAATATAGCGCCTTTACCTGAAGAATAGTCTGCATCACATTCCTATGGCTCCCTGAATGTACCAAGTAGCAATAGAAGGGTGAGCAGTGGAGCATTACAAAAAGGAGGAGAAAAATTCATTCTCAAATGAGGCGCAGGTAGCCAGGAACTTGTCTGACATTTTCTACCTACTGACCCTGTAGAGCAGGGGTCTCCAAACCGGTCCTGGAGGGCCGGATCCATGGCAGATTTTTTGGATATCCCCATTGAGATACATGTAAAAATTTAAAAATCTGGCATGAATCCGGCCCTCCAGGACCGGTTTGGAGACCCCTGCTGTAGAGCATGGGTACTCACAAACTTTCTCTCAGGGGCCAAATTTACAGTGTGGTTTGTATCTGAGGGCCGCACCGGTGGGGGCGGGGTCAGTGGGGGAGGGGCGGGGCTAGAGCAACAAAAATAACTGACCATGAGGTTGAACACAGGTCCCTGCAGTGGACGCCTTCGTCCACTGAGCTACCAGACCCGGCATCTATCTATCTATCTATCTATCTATCTATCTATCTATCTATCTATCTATCTATCTATCTATCCATCCATCTATAGATCTGCCTCCCTCCCTCTATCTCCCTGTCTCCCTCTGTCGCACTCACTCTGACTGTCTCACTCCCTCTACCTCTCCTTCCCTCTCCTTCCTTCTCCCTCCCTCCCCTTCCTTCTCCCTCCCTCCCCTTTCCTCTCCTCTCCTTCCACCCCTCACCTTCCCTCCCCCTCTCCCTCCCTCACTCCCCTTCTCTCACCCTCCCTCCCCTTCCCTCACTCCCCTTCCCTCCCCCTCTCCCTCCCCTTCCCTCACTCCCCTTCCCTCCCTCACTCCCCTTCCCTCCCTCACTCCCCTTCCCTCCCTCACTCTCCCTCCCTTCCCTCACTCCCTTCCCTCACTCCCTTCCCTCACTCCCTTCCCTCACTCCCTTCCCTCACTCCCTTCCCTCACTCCCTTCCCTCACTCCCTTCCCTCACTCCCTTCCCTCACTCCCTTCCCTCACTACCTTCACTCACTACCTTCACTCACTACCTTCACTCACTACCTTCACTCACTACCTTCACTCACTACCTTCACTCACTCTGTCGCACTCCTTCCTCTGTCGCCCTCCCCCCTCTGTCGCCCTCCTCCCTCTGTCTGTCTCTCTTTCTCTGTCTCCATGTCTCGGTCTCCCTTTCCCTCCCTCCGTCTGTCTCTGTCCCTCTACCTGCCTCTGTCACCCTCTGTCATCTCACCCTGTTTGAGTGTGCCCGGGCTGAGACAGCTTACCCAGCGCGCACAGACACACAGCCCCACCTGAGAACATCACAGGTCTTTCAAAAGACCATTTGCATGTGAATGAGGTTTTGCTGTATTTCACCTGGAGCCGATCCAACAAACCCAAAGTAGAAAGAGACAAATGAGGATTGTGGGATAAGGCCTGGAGCTAGAAGAGATCTCCTAATTAGACCCCAGCAGTGAACTCCGCACCATTCGCCGAATTTTCTGTGCTCCACGGAGCAGATGGAGTTCCGAAAAGCTCTGCTCCACTAATGAAAAACATTACGTTGCCGAACAGGGAAAATTAAACGCTAGACCCCCTGCCAGCGAGGTTTCTCAATACGGATGGTTGTGACCACTCGCGCTGAGAACCCATCAGTTTGAGGAAGCTGCCACTCGAGTAGAAATCTACTCAAGCAGCAGAAAGAAGCAACACCCTCTTGTATGGTGCGGTTTGTGCTGATTTTCCAGTGCGAGACAAACACCCGGCGCTATAATTCAGTGTGACCAGCATGACCCAATGCACTCCACTGCTTGCAAACTCCGTGTAGTTTTTGGGTCACTCAGCCAAGGCCTACTCATTATCAGACTGGCAGTAGTAGCACATCACCAGCCTGAGGCCTAACTGAAGCAAATCAGAGTGGTGTAAGGAGGAGCAGAAGGCTGGTGATCCAGGGTGTGGGGGCACAGAGACTAACCTTAGAGGTACATGTACACCCATAAACGCCAGCATGGTGGTTAGGAAGCCAGTGGCGGTACAGTGCGAGGCCCAGAGGAGGGCAACGTAGCCCGGCACGAGGGGAGGGATTAATGGAGGGCCATTATGTAAGGGACTGCTGTGGAAGACATAAGACTGCTTCTGCTATAACACACATACCCAGAAGTGTGGTGACTTCACAGAGTATTGAGCAACGTGGAGCTGCTGGGACAAGGCAGCCTATTCTCAGGGAAGGAGGCTCAAAATAAAGCAGAGATCGAAGCTAGGAGAAGCAGGGACAAACCAATCAGTGAAGCTGGATGTCAGCAGCAATAGAAGAGCTAATGCTAATAAGACCGAGGTGCTCGCAATTAAGGTTTCAACCACCAAGAGAGAAGTAAAGTGTCACTTCTCTTCTACATCACTGGCAAGGACAGGGTGCAGTGGGATGTGTTCATCGCATGACTAGTCAAGAAAGAGTTTACTGATGGGGCTTGGTCCTTGAATGAGTAAGGCGGTTTGGGGCCCATTGATGCTTAGGGCTGTGGTTACAGATTGATGGTGATTTGAAAGTGATACATACACCACAGTGGAAGTGGTGCTTAGTTGAGCACACAGGGCACAGCCAGGGGTAGTGTATGTCCCAAAGCAGATTCCCAACTGGGCCAGAAGTAAGGACAAGAACATAGTTCCTACAGCGAGACAAATACAGCATTGTTTTTTTAAATGTGCTGGAAAATTACACCAGATTACAATCACTACCTCAATAGCAGCTGAGGTGGGGGAAAGACTCCTGAATCTTTCAGACATTAGCTTAGACTTGCATTCCCTGCTGCATCAGAAATATCTATGCTATATGGTATTTACACAGCACAAATCTAGTTGAAAACAGGTTGAGTGCTGTTCAGGTTCAAAGGCAAAGATACAGCTGGGTTCTGAGAGTGCAAGTGGCCTGCAAGTGCACTGTGACGTAGTGTCCTTTAAAAAAGGGCAACTTCAGTTTTTTAAATACTGAAATAGGTTTGGGGGCAGTCCTGATAAATGGTAATATGGTTCTAGATCCTAGGTGACTAGGTTGAGACAACCTGTTTTCTTTCATTTTTTTAAATACTTTTTCCTCTCCAGCCTGGTGGTTCTGGCTGGGTATATCAGCAGTCACTAGAGATGGTGAACTTGGCGGCCAGTTAGGCATGGTGCCAGTTGTGATGTTATTGTAGATGATGTAGCTAGTGAATTGATGAGATAAATGGAACTTCATCTGAGATAAGTTGCAAGAACCGTGTGGAGGGAAGAGACCTACTTCACATTGGTGGAGAAGCCTGAAAATAAAACTTATTTGGCTAAAGGTACGAAACACTATCAAGAACATTCTAGGCTTACATATTACACTTAACTTTAGGGGGTCAGAGTAGGCAACATCTTTCAGCATACTGAAGTGGAGGGAAAGATTAGGAGTGCACAGATGAAAAGTGTAGCCAATCTGAGGCTGTATTACACAAAGTGCCCTGGGGACGAAACAGGCGTGTGTGCTGACTGTGTGCCCCCAGGGCATTTTGGTATTACAAAAGGGGCAGCAGATGCTAGTGCGCCTCTCTGTTATACTGACAGCGCTTGAGCACATGTGCACCAGCACTACTGTGAGAGGGTGTTGCCTCATTTGCATGGGGCGTCTCTCTTCCTTGTCACCCGCGCTGTATTATCGATGCAGGTGCAAAGAAGCTATAAGCTACCACAAAAAGGTGGTTCACTGTCAGTATGCCCACAGAGGGCAGACCTCACGAAGGGGGAAATGGGGTCCTGTGGACCCCCCAGGAACTACCAGCAATAGGGTGCAGTCACTCATTGCACCCGTCTGCAAGGGGATCTCGCTGCCCTCTTCAAAGTGTAGGCAGGTTGTCACCTGCACAATGAAACGGGGATCAGCTTGTGCACAGCCGCTCTCTATTTCACTTAAACGTGCTGCCTCCAGGGCAGCTCGATTTCGCAGCTCCCCTGAGGGCAGCTCATTCACCATAAATGGGTGCACTTTACATGTTTGAAAGGTACACTCTGGGGCAAACAGGGAAGGTACACCCTGCGAGTAATATGGTCCCAGTTGGTTACATTACTGTGGGAAAAGATTAAGCAGCTTCTGAGAGCATGTAGGATGTGAATATGCAGGATATTATGTTGATGGAGCATACTCTCAGAGAGAAACTGGTTGAATCTGGCTGTATACAAGGTGCCACCAGAAATATGTATTTTTTTTAATTTTTTTTTTTTATATTTTTTATTGAAGTCTTGGACACAGAAAAGCATAACGTTAATTAACCCGAATGTATACAGAACATCAAAAATTAGAGAGCACACATATCACCATGACAGTAAATTTGAACAATGAAGATAAATACTGAAGGGAGATAGGGGAACACAAAGTAGAAAGGGAAAATAAAAAAATAAAAAAATAAAAATAAAAATAAAAAAACCCTATATGCCCGCAGGCTTAATTAACATCAATACAGAATGAACCCCATATCTTCTCGAACTTCCGAATCGACCCCACTCTTTGAGCATACACTTGTTCGCTGTTTCTAACTTTTTGCATTTTATAACGCCATTCGTGTATGTTGGGGCAATATTGCGATCGCCAATTTTGAAGAATTAATGATCTTGCCACAGCCATAGCGATATATATGAATTTAACTAAATGCCCTTCTAGCATTATTTCAGGATCGAATCCATACAAAATCATTTTATAGTTAACAGAAATTGGGATTTCGCACTGGTTTTGCAGAGACGTAAATATATTTTCCCAGAAAGGAACAATTTTAGGACATTTAGCAACCACATGCGACCAATTAGCAGAGTCATGCTGTAAACACCTATAACAATTCGAAGAGCATTCAGGATACATCTTATGAATTTTGACCGGGGTAAAATACAGAAGCCATTTACTGAAAAACAGCATTCTGCGCCAATTGGCCCCTCTCAATGCAGAAAAATTCAACACATTAATTCTTTTCCATGCGGCGGGCGTTAGTACCATGTTTTCCTGGTCTAGCCATTTATTACTTGCTTTGCCACATAAATTCGGATCCCTGTTCATGGTTAAACGTCGTTTCCACTCCCCTGGCTTCCTTTCTAGTATTGACAGAAAAAGTTCAGTGAATAGTGAATCAGGGGGGGAAAGATGTGTGGGATCTAATTGAAGCAAAACACCATAAATCAGCTTATATGCGCCCAGTAATATAAAATTGCCCTGAACCCGGGCCGTCAAATCTGACATCCTAATCCAGGTATCATTTTTTAAAAAATCATCCAGTTTCCTGAACCCTATTTTCTGCCATTTTTCTACTAACTCCAAATTAATATCCACCCCAAAGAATGAAAAAACTGAGCTAATGGGAGAGAATATATTGAGAAATGAGAGAGAGTGCCTCTTTAGAAGTGCTGTGCGTCTTTTAAAAAACCAGTGCAAAACCTTATACCTAACTGTTTTTGGTGATTTGAAATCTTGAAGCGGTGAGGGAATCTGAGCTTCTTTACAAATCAAATCATAGAAAAAATTGATAAAAAGTTGTTGGGTATTGTCCTTAAATCTAGTCAAAAATTGAGCCAAATAAGCATTATAATAGTCTTTCAGATTGGGAAGAGCAAGCCCTCCTTGTTCCTTATCCTCAAATAAAGTATGCAAAGCAATGCGTGGTGTCTTTTTAGCCCATATAAAGGAAGAAAACAAAGATTCAGCCTTAGAGAAAAATGAGCCAGGCAGAGCGCAAGAAATAGTTGAAAATAGAAAGTTGAACAGCGGAAGAACCGACATCTTAATTAGAGCAACACGTCCCATAATAGTTAATGGTAGGGAATTCCATCTTTCAAACATTGCTCGGACTTTCTGCAGCATTGGTACAAAATTCAAACTATAAAGATCAGCAACTGAAGATGAAAACCATATCCCCAAGTATCTTTTTGGTTTATTATTAATGCAAGACTTTAGGTCGGGATGAATTACAGGCTTAATGCCCCCGCACACTATAATTTCAGTTTTTTTTTTATTTATCCTATATCCCCCCAGAACCTCAAACTCTTCGAAAATTTGTAGGGCCTGAGCTTGACATTGTATTTCTGGCCTAATTAGCAGGATTATGTCGTCTGCGTAAAGTTTGATTTTAGGCATTAGGTTAATAGGGGGAAGTAACAGTGGAGCTTTCCTAATTGCAGTAGCTAACGGCTCTATGAAAAAAGCAAATAATATCGGGGACAGTGGGCAGCCTTGTCTAGTGCCACGTTTCACCGAAACAAGTCCCACTGATTCTGTATTGATAATGATATTGGCCCTAGCCCCAGAATAAAGATTCCGTATTAGATCTATTATTACATCTGGAATGCCGAAGTGCTGTAAAATAACAAAAAGTGTCTCCCATACCACCAAATCAAAGGCTTTTTCAGCATCAAATAATAAAATTAATGCTGGGATCTTTCGTGCTTCAAAGAAATCAAGAGCCTCCGTTAGAAAATGAGTATTGGTCAACAGCTGCCTTCCGGCAACAAACCCATTTTGATCTCCATGAATCAAATCTGCGGCAAAAGAATTAAAACGAGTGGATAATAGTTTAGTGGTAATTTTATAATCTGTGTTCAATAACGTGATGGGTCTATAAGAGTTCGGGTCTGTCGGGGATTTGCCCTTTTTAAGAAAGCTTACCACTGTTCCTTCCCGAAATGAATCCGGAACATGTCCGCCCATCAACATAAAATTTAATAGTTGTATAAAAAAATCTGCAAAGGTATTGAAAAAAACTTAAAAAAATTCTGAGGGGAACCCATCATTGCCAGCAGCTTTCCCAAGTGGGAGCTGATGAACTACTTTCTCTACTTCCTCTCGCGAGAAGGGGATCACCATACTCGTTTGGTCAAATGAAGAAAGAGTGGGAAGAGATTGTTTTCCCAAGTACATCAATAAATTTTGATGGTCTATGGATGCTTGGGTATCATAAATTTTCTTATAATGTGTGACCATAATATCGCCAATTTCAATTGGATCCGAAGTGTTTCTAGAAGTCTCAGAAGAGTACAAAGAATGTATTAAATTCGACGAGGCTTGTTCTCTGGCCTGCCACGCCAAGAGTTTGCCAGTAAAATTACTTTCCTCATAGATTTTTTGAGAGCTCTTACGAAAAATCTCCTCACTCTGAGTATAGAGCTCCTGCGAGAACTCTCTTTTGGCCGCAATTAATTGGTCATATAGCGATCTATCTAAGTTATATTGCATACGTATGGTCAGATCCTGTATTTTCTGTTGAAGCGCTTTATTCCTGTTCTTGGCGGCCAATGAATCGACTGCATCTCTCCCAATGACTAGCCCGCGGATATATGCCTTCAGAGAGTCCCAAACATAGTTGAGGGGGGCTGTACCCACATTCCGTGCGAGAAAATCTGAAATTTCTGTTTTGATACCCTCCACCCAGGTCTCATCAGTCAGATATTTCTTATTGAAGACCCAACGCTTCGGGGTTCTTACCCTATCTACCGATCCTACTTCCATAATAATCATAGCGTGATCTGAGAATCCGTTATAGAGGATCATCTGTTTGGAGAAAATAAATTGACGTGAAATTATAAAGAAATCAATTCGGGAGGAAGATTTGTACCTGCCGGACCAACAGGTATATTCCCTTTTATCCGGGTTTTGATTACGCCAGGGGTCCCATAAATTAAAAAGCGCCATATTATTCCTCAACGATCTAAGGGATTTAGGTTTATATTGAACCATCGACTTGCTGGATGAATCCAGCATTTTATTCATCATAATATTAAAATCCCCGCCTATGATAATTTCCCCCCTGACCATTAACAAGGAATGAAAAAGCTCCTCATATACCTCTGGTCTGTCCTCCGTTGGAGCGTAAAAACTAACAAACGTCAGGGGATTGTTTCTATTAGGAATAACACAGGTGGCCCAACACCATCGGCCCATCCCATCATGCTCCACCTGACCCACTTGGGCTTCTAGTTTTTTACTCAAAAATAGTGCAACTCCCTTCTGTGACTCAGAACATGCAGATAATACTCTACAAGATGCCCAACTTTTAAACATAGAAAATTCCTCATTTTTCGACCTGGGTATGTGGGTTTCCTGTAACAGAATCACATCCGGCTGTTGCATTTTAGCCCATAATTCTATTGCTCTCATTTTTTTCCTATTATTTAGACCATTTACGTTAAAGGAAATAATTTTCACCCCCATACTCGAAAATCTAAACAAAGGAAAATCACTACATAACTAATCCCCAAATCTGATAACAGACCATTATTAAGCCCAACATTGCCAGGAGTACCACACTTCAGAATTAACGACATTCTTAAACTTCCGGCTGTGTACAAGTAGATATATAAAATCATCCAAGACTTCTTTTTTTGATTTCTTGCCCCGTACCACCCTCCCCACCCTCTCCCTCTAGTCCCCCCATCCTTATGGCTCTCCCCCCACGCCCACCATTCAGTCCCTCCCCAACCCATGAGGTGCCTTGAATTAGCACCCCTTAGAAATATGTATGGTTAATAGCAATCAGGACTTAAGAGTTCAAAAAGAGCATTCAGGACTAACTTTCCTTACACCCATACTACACATACATGAGCCAGAAAGGGATTAGCACTGGCCTGGTATCAAATACAGACAGGACTATGATCAGTCAGTGTGATAGTGGGGGCTGTTAAAGTTTAGAAGAAATATATTAACCTTCATATACATAACTACAATGTTTAGTAAATTCCTTTGCTTAACCTAATAAAATGTCTCAATAAAAAATGTAAGGCGTTTAGTAATTTTCTGAGGATGAGGTGGTTTGAGATTCCATGGAAGGATTGAGGGATTTTATAGTATGATTTGTACTACCAATGTTACTTTAGTCCTTCAAACTTATTGAGCTTACAACTTAGTGGAGTTTGGAGTTCTGGCCAGATCGACGCAAGGGACCAGTTTCTTCAAATAACGTAGAGCTTTGTTGCAGAATATCATGATGGATTCCTCAATGCTGCTGGGAGAAAGTGGAAGGATTTCTTTGTGTGCTTGATGCTATTCTTTTTTTCAGGTCTGGGTCAAATCTTGCTCCCTGTTTTTAGAGCCTTTTTCAGCCTTCCTGCCATATTTGTTTGAGTGCCCTGTGTATATCACATTGAAGTACACCCATCACAGTGCTCATAACAATTATATGTGTAACTTCCAGGATGTTGCAAAGCATGGAAAACTGGTAATTGCACCCTTGGCTACAGGGTTGACTTTAGAATTCGATCAGGGAGCGGAAAAGGGGGAGATGAGGGTCAATGGAGAGTGGCGAGAGCTCACAGTGTAATATCACAACCATGACTAGAAATCTCTGTTTTGGTGACATTGCGTCACAGAATGCTCAAAGTCAAACAATTAATATTCTAATGTACTTAGTGATGTCAGTCTAGTCTATTTCTTCCTCCACTGATGAAGATCTATTTAAGCATCATCTGTATGAATCTTTAATACTTGTCGAAGAAGTTTAATTGGAGTAATGGATGCACGTGCATGTTAAGGAGGAGACCGATAAGGGTTAATCCCTCTCGTACACTAAGCCAAACTTCTATAATTGGAGGTTATTCCCATTCTGATCAATAAATACCTGTGACATTTCCCGCCATAGGTGAGGGACACCAGGGCACTCCACATGTTTCCCCTTATGTCTGGTCCGTAGAACATTATTTTAATCAATGCTGCATATAAGGGTCACTGCAGAAACAAGGGGCTTCATAAGGTCAACACAGAATGAATAGAATCCACAGGATTTACGCCCTAGTTAGGTACTGAATTTGCACGCCCAAAGAATTCTCCGTTGAAATTGGTTGTGCCCTATCCTTTTCTCTTTTTCTTGTGAACAATTTTCGTTATTAGTGTGTGACTTCGAAGGAGATGTCCCCCGCACTCAGCTAGGACGCCTATAGTTTAATATAACTTGGGTAAGTGTAAAGTTGGTCATATTTAGACATCCAGCACACAGGTTTCCTAAAACAAAATGCTACTGCTTGTAACTGTCCAAGTATTTTTATAATATGATGGGGTCATTTGGATTAACTTTCTGCATTAGATTTTGATGTGCTACAATATAAAAGAGGCTTGGCAGGTGGAGCTGCAGTGTGAGTAGTGGACAGGGTTGCCCATTGGCCTTGACTGCAGAGGTGGGGGGCACCACCACCTCTACTGCGAAACTGATGGACACCTTGTGGAGGTTGTACTGGCTGGCGGTATGGGACATCGCTGCTGAAGCCGCAAAAGTAATGGTAGGCCTGATGCCGTTGGCGAGGTGGGTCCGACAAGATGAGGGAGAGTGCCATGGCCCTGCTCTCCTTGAACCATTCAAGAGCAGTCTACCTGTACCTTAACATCAACGGGCATGTCGTTTAGAGATGACTGGCCATCACCTGAAAAAACATTGGACCCAGCCAAGAGTGGCGGCGAATGGCTACATTGGTGCTATGGCCCATCGGATGGAATCCGTGATGTCCAAGCCACAATGAATTGTGAACTTGGCCATGTCACAACAGTCCTTGGCATGAAAATGTAAAATCAAATGATGATATAGACCAAGGTGCTATATAAGACCTATGTCCAGCCGGACATGGAAATTTAATGTGTCAATGTATTTAAAGGTGACATAAAATATCCAAACAACAATGAAACGGGACGCAATCCAGCACCAGGTACAGCAACCCGGTAACACATTTTTCCTTTCTCCCTCTCTACCCCACAGAGCACGCCCGGCCCTCGCTGAACACACCTCCCTGATCGCGGAGGCAGCGCCCTGGACGAAAACCCCAGTTTCATATGAAGCTCTACGACATCAACTTAACTCTTAACACGAATTGGACCACGGGCATATGGTATGCGCCCTTTTCTATTCTCCCGTTCTACCGTTCTCGTCACATGGAACTATTCTTAGGTTGCCTTTCCTTATTCCTTCCCAGAAAAGCGCCGTGGCCATCCCAGACATAAGCGTCGCATGGGCTCGTCACTTCTTTTCGTCACCATCCTTGCAACCGGCCCAACTGTCCGGTAAGCTGTTCTCCCGCATACTAAATTTCTGACCTGTTTTGAGTAACTGCTTGTGATCGTATCTCAGTATCGGCATGTCACCGTCAAATACACTGACGCCAATCCTGTCCTCACTTTCACATCTATTCCCTTCAATTATGCCCTGCCGTTCACCTAATCTCCATAGTGGTTGCCGCAACTCCAGACGCCATCAGCCCAGTTATGGCCTTCGCGGTAACTGCACCCGGCTCGGGTTGCCTACTCTTCTTGCCAACACTTTACGGTTTACTTAGTTTTGGTTTAAATTCACCTAGACTCAACGTTTCAATTCTTCCATCACCCGCTGCATAATTAAATTGCCTCATGAATGCTGGACTTTCGTAATCATTTGTGCCACTAGTTGTATTGCCTCATGATTGCTGTATTTTCGCAATCATTCGCGCTTCTAGTTGTATTGCTTGGGGTGCCTCGCTTAAACCAGTTGCTGATTCGTTTTTAATCCGTTATCCGTCTCAATAATCTGACCTGTTTTTAAATATTGTTCCGTTACACATTATTCTTTTGCCATGTCTTTATTCTTTGTTTCCCTGTTTAAATCAATAGGCATTTTGGTGTATACCAGGCAAACCTTATTTCCTTAGTCCTGATGATGATCCCTTTTATCTAAAGAGCTTGGGATCGAAACGTCGACAATATAAAATAGTACCACAATGGCTAATATGTATAATTATTGCGGCCACTATTTGGTTTAGCTAGTCACATTATACGATTAGCACAAGCTACCACAGCTCCAGTTTTTGCCTGTAGTTTGTTTGTTCTGTTATTTTTGTTCCAAATTGTGTTCTTTGTTCGCTGTACCGGGTGCAGGATTGTGTCCCGTTTCATTGTTGTTTGCATATTTTATGTCACCTTTAAATACATTGACACATTACATTTCCATGTCTGGCTGGACATAGGACTTATATAGCATCTACCTTGGTCTATATCATCATTTGATTTTACATTTTCATGCTAAGGACCATGGTTTGTTTAAATAATTGACACCCAGGGTCCTTAGTCACCCATTGGGTTCCCTTGTTTGTTTATAAAAAAAATGTCACAACAGTCCTGCATGGCCTGGTTGTGGACAGGTTGAAGATCTGCACTGCAGCAAACCCTGGGTTTCTGGAGGGTCCTAGGACCCCATGAGCCACCAAATCCCAAAGGCCATGGGAATAGCGCCCCAGCATGCAGCCGGCATTTACTGATCAAATGCATAACTTGTGGCTTTAAAAGTGGATGGGGCTGATCTGGCAAACATCATAAGACTGCTGAGCAGCTGGTCCAGTTCCTGGAGGACCACTCTCTACTACATACTTCCCAGACAGGCTTTAGACCAAAACATGGTACTGAAACCGCCTTGTTAGCAGTCACCGAAGAAACTAGAAGGATACTAGACCAGGGAGGATCGGTGGCAGTGATCCTCCTTGACCTAAGTGCCGCCTTCGATACGGTCAGCTATACCACCTTGCTAGACCGTCTCCACAACATCGGAGTTTCAGGTGACGCTTTAAGGTGGTTCGAGTCCTTTCTGTCTGGGAGGTCGTTTCAGATCTTTGATGGAAAGACGGTGTCCTCCAGGAAACTCTTGAGCTGCGGAGTGCCACAGGGCTCTTCCCTGAGCCCTGTATTGTTCAACGTCTACATGAGGCCGCTGGCGGGTGTTGTCGAACCATATGGCATTAAAATCGTGTCATATGCCGACGACACCCAGCTTGTGGTCTCGCTGGCAACGGAAAACAATACTCACTCCCCAGCAGACCTGTTAAACTGCCTAGTGGACGTGAAGGGCTGGATGACCAACTCCTCCCTTAAGCTGAATGGAGAAAAGACGGAGCTCATGCTCCTGGGCCCAACCTCTCCTATGTCTTTCACCTCCCTATGGCCCAGTGCTCTGGGTCCCCCGCCCACTCACAAAGAAAGTGTCAAAAGCCTGGGAGTATGGCTAGATGATAAACTTTCCTTTTCCACCCAGGCCAAAAAACTGTCCGCCACCTGCTTTGGCCTACTCAGAATTCTGAGGAAGGTGCTCCCGTTACTTCCCCTAGAGGCCAAAAAGGTGGCAGTCCAAGGTCTGATTCAATCTCGCCTGGACTCAAATAATGCTTTATACCTAGGGGCCCCGGAGATGACCCTCAGGAAACTGCAAATTGTTCAGAACTGTGCAGCACGCACTTTGCTGAAAATTCCATGGACCCAATCGGCCAGATCTGCTCTGAAGAGCCTCCACTGGCTGCCAGTGAAGCAGAGAGTGTCCTTCAAAGCGCTATGCCTGGCACATCGCACCTTTTGGAAGACGGGACCTGCCATAAACACTGGCCTGGTCACCCCCTACCACCCTAAAAGGAACCTTCGGTCTTCAGAGGCTTTCCTGGCCGTTGTGCCTGGGGTGAAGCGAGCCAGATCTGGAGGCAGGATGTTTTCCTTGAACACCGCTAGGCTATGGAATGCTCTTCCCATCACACTCCGCTCCAACCCTGACCTACTTGCATTCCGGAAAAACTTAAAAACACCGTTGTTTGCTCAATCTTATATACCTTAAGCTCCTTCAGTCACTTTCCCTCTACCCAGCGCTTGGACGCCTGCGGGCAGCAATCGCGCTCAATAAAAACTGCTACAATACAATACACAATACAAATAACTTGGCCGGTGAAGGCCTTGCTGATCCAAAGAAAGAACAAAGCAGTATAGAATGAAGTTTGGAGGGCAGAAAATCAACCCAAAGGGCATTGCACCAGGCTATAAACGTTGCCTGACACCCAGAGTAAATCGATTTCGTAGACAGACGGAATGCTGCCAAGATGACAACCACTATCACTAAGGGCAAGCCTCAACTGTAGGAAGGTGGATACCTGACTATGGTTGCCCCCAACTTTTTGCCTGGTGTTTTGCTGGTTTTCCGACTTAGTTGGCCTGGGACCCTGCCAATCAGGACCCCAGGCGTACTGCTCTCTCTGTAAAATGGATTCCATGTACCTTAGGTACATTTCCAATTGGTACTGGGCCACCTTATCAGACCCTGTAACTCAGGGCATAGGTGTACCCAGGGCCTACCAGGGGCTGAAGCATGTATTATGCCACCTCTGGATGGCCATCTAAATCTGACACAACTGGCTGCACGACAGCTGGGGCAAGGTGGTGTAATCACCCTTTGCTTTAGATATAGTATACCTATATCTAACCCTAAAATGGACACACAGATTCCGATCAGTCACTCCTATGGCAGGCCTTGACAATCCTGAAGGCAGAGTGCTTGGAATCGTGTGAGATGGTGCTCTGGCATGAGCTGAGCCCGTTTGCAGCTTGCGGAACCAAGTCCGTTAGCTGTTCCATGATAACGCATACCATATACTCTTAAGTGCATTATAATCCTCGCGGTTAAATGCTATCTCTGGTATTGCTGTATCAAAACATGTCGAGTAAGGTGTCATACGAATTGGAATACTAACCCCTCGCCAATTCTGGCGACGGGGTTAGCATTCCACCCTTCTAGAGGGACACGACATGTATGTAACTGTGAACCCCGGTTAAAGTTAACTGAAGCCTCAGCTCCACAAAATGGATGCTGCCACCACAGACACGAGTCTGACCTCCTGCTGCTGGGAGTCCTTCCAGCGAGGAGAGCTTGGACAAAGGGTTTCCTGTCAGGGGCGGTGCTAGCACCATCCCAGACAGGGTTTTGTGTATCCTGGGTAGGCAGGGCTTTACAGGAAGGTGACTGCAAGTGGCACCCCGGTGCTCACTACGCATCTGCCGGCTAGAACCAGTTCCAGGGGCACACCAGCCCCTGGCCTGGGGAAAGTCTGGCATGGGAGAGGGGTGTAACCACCCCCCTTCCTAGTCCCACCCCTAGGGCAGGACCTAGTCGCGTACCCACCCCTTTCTTTAGGATAAAGGCAGGAGCGGGGACCCTTCCAAATTAGATCATCTTTGAATCAAGAAACTACTTTCTACGAAAGGAACTCTCGACTTCTTCTCAAGATTTCTCCCTTGTGGCTAAGGAGTAGTCACCCTGCACCCGCAGGCACCATCTAAGAACTCTGCGGTTTGCTGCACGTCCTTCCTCAGGAATCCGACCGACCAGCACGACGAGACCCGGCTTCCCTGGCACCTCTGACCTCTACCTACCTCTACAGCTAAGCTGAGAACCGTAGGTGCGACGAGACCTCGAGGGACCGGCCATCATCAGAACTGCACGACTTCTATCCCGCACGACCGCCGAGGGATCCTCTGGTGAGTGCTTTGGGGTCCGAGAAGCCCCGACCCTGAGCAGCTCCAGCACCGAAGTCCAGCCTCCCAGCATCCACGAGATCTGCGTGGGGCCCTTCTGCTTTTTGCTGCTCACCCCGTTGTCTGGCTACTAGCCCGCTGGCTTGTGGCCTTCCCGACGACGATCAACGACGACAACACTGCTGGTCTGGTTGCTCCAGACTGGCCCTTGCTCCCTTCCAAAAGAGGAGCACCCCGGACCCTCCTGGTCCACTCCAGACGCCATTTTAGGTCCTCCGCGTGGGCTTGAATTTGCCAAGACTTGTTGCCCCAATCCTGGGTCCAGCGACGTCGACAGCATCAACCATCGTGGGACAGCTCGCACCTCCATCCTGGTCGCCGACAACGCCTCCTGGTCCGTGAGACTGCAGAGCCCAGCGTCGCCCACTCACCTGGTCGAGGTGACTTCGCCCGGTGCCATCCTGGTGCCCACACAATCACTGGCTAGTGATTAAGAACTTGGTCCCCTCTGCTTTCAGGTGTCATCCATCTTCGATCCAGGCTTGGATCACTCGAACAATCTTCACTGGTCGCCTACCAGCAACTTCTTTCTTCAGGCTCCTGGTTCGTCAACGAGGATTCCCGACGTCTTTTCAGACCTATGCAGCTGCAGCCCCTGGGCTAGGTAACTTCGGCATTTCGGTGCCCCAGCATAGCCTCACTATCCAAGGGTCCAGATCCACTGTCGTTTTCGACCCACCTTATCGGGTTCGCCCGAGAACACTAACTTTGCCTTTACTAGCTCCCATAGACTTTGTCCCGCATCCCGCGTGAGAGTGCACACTCTGCACCCGAGTCCCCTAGGCCTCCTACTAGTAATCTGAAGGTTCAGTAACGTAGTCCTAGCGATTCCAAAGCCTATTAGTACAGTACTTACCTGCTAGTAATTTCACATTCCACTTTCATAGTATATGGTTTTTCGTGCCCCTCGGGCATTTGTGTAAAGTGTGCAACTTAAAGTATTTTCGTAAGAGTTTTGTTGTGTGCTTAGTACCCTGTCCTCATAAAGAGTACAGGGCTGTTGTGATCTAAATAAATACACTGTTTATTTTCATAACACTTGTGTGGTGTCCTTTCACTTGGTGTTCAAGGGGTATATGTGATGGTATAACAGCTGGCTTAACACGCCCTCTAGAGTTTAGCCCGAAGACTGTTCGTATCCACGCTACTAGGATAGCTGGTCTATAAGAATGACTTACAACCAATCACCATCAGGGTTGTTAGGACTGATACAAAGTGCTCACTAGAATAGTGAACATTATATATCAGGCCAACTTCTCACATCAACCACTAAACCTTTTCCACTCAATCTTCACTCATGCAAGTGCAGGGTGTGGAGATTCAGTTGAAGAATCCTGCCCTCTTGCTGGGACAGCAAACCAGCTCAAAGAGGTAGAACGAGCGTAGGGCAAACGCTGAGGCTCAACAGGCTCAGAATGTCACACTCTCTGTGCAAAGTCTGGCTTATCAGGATGTTCTCTCCCGACCTTCTTCAGGACTCAGGGAAGAAGTGACGGAGGTCATTACATACGAGGAGAACAGAGCCCCATGGAAGGTGGAAAACGTTTCCCAGGAAGCCTTGAGACAGAAACTCTACAGTGCAAACAGTTAGACAGTCTGCATTCTCAGCTGTAGTGAAAGATTCTAACAAAGGAATGCCCCACTGGGCGAAAATGCCTTGAACTACATGCAGTTGCAGATTCCATTCACAATCGGCTAAAAGGCTGAGCATGTCCGACCTGGTGTCCCGGTTTCTTGCCAGATGTCCAACACCAAGATCCTGTGAAGGTCCAGCCAGAGTCACAGTCTTACCGCTTCTTGGCACAACACCAGTAAGCCCACACCACCCTGCTTGCTGCAGTACCACCTAGTGGTCGTGTTGTCCATAAGAACCTGGAAGGGGCTGCCACTGAAGGTAGGTAAAAAGCCTCTGTAAGCCAGCCAAATGACAGTTCCAAAATGCTGATATGGTGCCTCTTTTTAACAGGGATGGGAGCCTTATCCCCAGCTCGCCAAGGTGGACCACCAGCCTAGAGCTGATGCATCCCTCACCACCCCAAGCTCTCAGTGCAGTATGGAGAACAGCATGCTGCATGTCAGGATGGCGTTCTTCATCCAACATTGAAAGGCCGAAGTGAGCCCATAAGGAAGAACAGCCAACTAAAAGTTTTCCTTCCCCCATCACGATTGTAGGAAACACCTGTGGGACTGCAGAACAGAAACATGTAAATGCCTGCCACGTATAAGGACACCATCCAGTCTCTAGGGTCTAGAAAAGACAGGAACAGTGCCAATGTCAGCATCTTCAATTTATCCTTCCGAAGGAATGTATTCAAGAACGGAAGATTCAAAATTCGCCTGCACACACTATCTTTTTTGTCTTCTGAAGACAGCAAAAATAGCCCTCACTGCCACTCTCCTTAGGCATCCTCTCTATTGCCCCTTTGGCCAGTATTGACTGAACTTCTCTGGCAAGGAGGAGGAAAGTGCTGCAGAAGTCTGGATGAAAACAGAAAGAACTGGGGTGGGGGTCTCACAAAAAAGAAAAGGTGCAACCTTGATACACCCACATGCACAGTCTACAGGTCTAAGGTAATAACGCACCAGCTGGCAAGTAAAAGCATAATCTGCCCCCCACCACTGGCTGAAAGTCACTACCTAAGATGGAATGGGAGTGGTTTGGTTGCAACAGCAATAAGGTAAGAGGAAGACTAAGATTGATAATGCTGTGTTGGTCTGTGTTCAACCATCACCACATCCCAATGAGCATCAAAAGGGCTGGGCAGGCTATTGCATTGGCTGAGATGGCTGCCTCTGTTTAAAAGGGAAACCCCAAGAGTAACCCACGATCTTCCAATTTTCTTGGTGGAACTGGCAGGACAAAGCTAGAAAACCCAAGGAGACATCCGCACCACAGCTATCTTTAAACAGTGCAAAGGCCGAATCTGGTCCTCTTAGAACACCCATGAGCTATCATAGGGCATGTTCATGAGGGATGTCTGTACGTGGCGAGATAAACGACCACATTAGTGCCCATAGCACAGCTTATACAGTAATGATGTCCAATCCAGCCCACAACATGTACCTTACTGCATTCTGTCCATCTACTATCATCTAGGCAAAAGTATTTTAAAATTCTCGAGGAAGGCTGGCAAGATGACGCTGACCATGTCCAAGTGGGCAGGAGTATAGGAATATTTCGGTCTAGCAGGCAAACTGTATTCAAAATGCAAAAGCCAAGCTGAAAGAGAACCCCTTCTTGTCAAGTACGTCAATGCATTTAGATTCTCTATCAGGTGGAGCAGAGATAAAGTCATTCGGATTCACTTTGCTGTGCGACACCTGTAACACTTCCTGTGGAGGCTGTTGAGTCAAAAAGGTTTGGTCAACCCAGAGCAGGTCTGCTACATCTGCTACCTACCTCTGCTGCTGAGCAAGGCTTTGTTCAGATCACAGTCAAAGTGTCTGTTGGACAGGCCACATGACGGGCCGCTCTCCCCCGGCTCGACCAGGCCCGAGCCCAGTCACGCAAGCACCACACACCACCATTGCACGCCCTGCGTCCCCTCAGGGACCCCTGCCCTCGAACATGATAACCTCGTGGGTCCGATCCACTGCCGGCCCATGCACCCAGCCCGGGCCGCCATCTTGGACACCTCGCCACGAGGCCGCCTGGCCCCCGATCGACCTCAACCCTGGGCCTAGCCCAGCCTCAGACAATCCGGCACCACCCTCCACCCAGGAGGTGAGCGGGCTACTTGGCAAGTCAATGGGAGAAAGAGGTGCCGATGGCTCTCCCCCCGCCCAGTGCCGCTCGCCCATCGCCTCCCCGGGCGCTGGCTCCACCCCCCTGCTGGGTGTCTGGACTCCCTCATCCCGGACCTCCCGACCTCCAAGTGCGAGGGTCCGGACATCAAAGCACGCCAGCCCTATAACTGGGGCAGCTCCAGAGCAGGAAGTCAGTTGTATCTTGGAGTCGAGAGACGTAAGAGGAACTCATCCTGGACGGACTACTGGCGCTGCCGTAGCTCTGTCCTGTGCACCATCGTCCTGCCTGTTGGCGCTGCCACAGCCGTCGTAACCTTCATTCTTCACCGTCGTCCGGATCTGCTGGCGAGGCCGCGGACCGTTGTAACCATCATCTTCATCGGGACCTGCTTGGCTTCTCCACGGCCCGTCGACCATCCTTCATCCATCTCGGGACCTGCTTGGCTCCTCCACGGCCCGATCAGCAACCACGCCGAGCTCGAGGATTGAGAGCTATTTAACTCATTGGTAACTAAGACTGTCCCGCTACCCTTTCTCCTCAACCAGAGATCAGAACCGAGGGGACCCCTGAGTCCAGACCTCCTTGTATCATAACGACGTAACCTAAGAATTGCATATAAAGTCTCGTTAACCTTCAATCTTGTGTGGTGTCCGTCTGTGGGGGGGAAGTTACTTACCTGTACAGTCGTTGGAGACGGCTCTCCCTGGAGACCTCTCCCCGTAATCTCGGCCGACCCTCCCGGTCCGTCTAACATTGGTGGCCAGCGGCGCGATCCGAATCACCGCATAACGTACAGAGAGTAGCTCACCCCACAACGAACAACAAATGTCGACTAAAGAGAGCGGATCAACTGAGAAGTTCCAAATGGAAAAACTAGAGGAATACAGCCATCGTGAACTAAAGCAGTTCTGCATCGAACTAGGTATCGCTACCACCGGACTAAGGACCAAGGACGATTTTAAGCATGCCCTAGAATCTTGGGCAGAGACCGGGGATGTCGAAGCCCCTGAGCAAAGCACCGCGAAAAATACCAACACGGCCCCTGAGGGGCAAAGAACCAGTCTCTCGCAAGACGAGATCCAAGAAAGAGAAAAAGCCCGACTACACGAACTCGAAATGGCCCGACTCAAGATGGACATAGAACTCAAATTGGCCGAGCAAAAAATAAACTTAGAGCACCTTCGCCTCCGAGAAGAAAGAGAGGAGAAACAGAGGCAAAGGGAGCTCGAGGAAAAAAGACTAACGTACGAGCACGAACGGAACCTAGCCGAGATCAACCTGCGCAAACAAAATAAAGAGTTAGGGGTGCCCGACAGACCGTCCACCCCAGGGACCGCGGAGAAAAAAGTGCACATCCCCAAGGATGTGGTCCGAGAATATTTTCGAGAAGACGACATCCAGCAATGGTTTAAGGCCTATGAAATCGCGATGACTGCGCACCGGATCGATAGAGCCGACTGGGGAGCCGGCCTATGGGGCAAATTCCTCAATGAGGGCCGCGATACTCTGTTACAGCTCCCAGACCACCAGATGACCTCCTACGACCATATGAAAGCGGCCCTCCTCACCCGCTATGGCCTCACGCCCGAGATGTACCGTCAGAGGTTCCGAGACTGCACACGCATTCCAGGTACAACTTGGGTGGACTATGTAACGTACTTTAGCCGAGCCTTCGAAGGCTGGATCAGAGGGAACAACGTCACGACCTACGAGCAGCTGTTCAATCTGATGGTATGGGAGCATCTGTCCAACAATTGCTTCATTGAACTACGCCAACACCTCCTCGACAGCAAGTTAACCGATCCCCGGCAGCTCGCAGCCGAAGCTGACCGGTGGGAGATCACCAGAGTGGGCCGGAATGGGTCCTACGAGCAGAACAGGAACAACAATGGTCACTACCGACCCAGAGGAGGAGGAGGGGGCCAAGGACGAGGAAGAGACAATACTCCGGCCGCCCCCGCTACCAGCACCACCCCCCCGGCCAACCGGGGCAGCACCCCGGCGCGACCGGGATACAGAGCCAATGTTACATGTCACCGATGCCAACGAGTCGGCCACTATGCAAACGACCCAAGCTGCCCGCAGTATCAGAGTCCAAGACCCCGCCAGGTGGCCGCCGCGGCACTAGGGGAAGAACAGATCTCCGAGGAACAAGAAACAGGCGAGCAAGAGTATCAAGAGTGGGAGCCAGCCGCCATGACTCTCGCGTGCTTAGGGGGAAGAGACATGGTCCCGCGGGTCCCCCTACCCGCTAACACCCAGAAGTACAGCCAATGGGTGAGCATCAATGGACAACGGGCCGAAGCCCTTCGAGACACCGGGGCCAGTGTGACAGCCGTCCGCTGTCATCTGGTGACCCCAGAACAATATCTACCGAACGTTCTCTGCCCTGTGCGATCAGCCGACAACTCGGAAAGTCTGTGTCGGATGGCCTGCGTCCCCTTTGAGTGGGGAGGGGTCTCCGGCATGTTGAAGGTAACGGTCCGAGACGACGCCCCCGTGGAATGCCTCCTCGGAAATGACCTGGAAAGCTCCCCGTGGGCAGCCGTGGAGCGAAAAGAACACTTGGGGATGTTGGGCGTCCCAGACTGGGCGTGCGTCACCACCCGGTCCATGGCCGCCCGTGCCAACCATCACCCGGAAGAACCCGAATGGCCGGCGCCACCGCCTCCGGTCGCCCCCGCCGAGACCCCCGACCATGGCATCCCCCTCGAACTTGCTCAACCTTCCGACCTCGCTAATCTTGATCAGTGGGCTCAAGAAGGGGGACCCACACAAGAACAATTTCGTCAGGAACAGAAGACCTGTCCCTCCCTTGAGGGACTCCGACAACAAGCGCTCGCCCAAAGCGCCGGGGATACCTCCGGAACTCATTGGGTCTACTGGGACAATGATCTATTGTACAGCGAGCAACGAATCGCCGAGCTGGGGGCCAACCGAGTACTAGTGGTGCCCCTCCGCTTTAGAGACTTCCTGCTAAACCTGGCCCACGATGCCCCCCTGGCAGGGCACCTGGGACAGGATAAAACCTACAGCCGCCTAGTGACCCACTTCTTCTGGCCCAAAATGAGAAACGATGTGCACCAGCATTGCCGATCTTGCCCCACGTGCCAAGCCAGTGGGAAGAGCGGCCGCAAATTAAAGGCTCCCCTGCAACCCTTTCCAGTAGTCACAACCCCATTTGAGAGGGTCGGGATAGACATTGTGGGACCCCTGGACCCGCGTACAAGACAAGGCCATCGCTTCATCCTGGTACTAGTGGACCACGCCACCCGCTACCCTGAGGCTATTCCTCTCCGGACCGTGACAGCCCCAGTGGTCGGCCGGGCCCTGATGGGGATCTTCTCCCGTGTGGGGTTCCCCCGGGAAGTCGTCAGTGACAGAGGCACGAACTTTATTTCTAAATATATGAAGTCCCTCTGGCAACAGTGTGGGGTCACCTACCGCTTCACGACCCCCTATCACCCCCAAGGAAACGGACTTGTTGAGCGGTTCAATCGCACGCTAAAAGGGATGATCAGGGGATTGGAAGAGCCCCTCCGTCGCCAGTGGGACGTGCTGCTGCCGTGCCTCCTCTTCGCCTACCGGGAGGTCCCACAGAAGTCCCTAGGCTTCAGCCCCTTCGAGCTGCTCTATGGGCACCCAGTACGGGGGCCACTCAGCCTGATCAAAGAAGGCTGGGAGATGCCTCCGGCCAAGAGTCCTCCAGATGTCTTCCGGTACCTCCTCACCCTCCGCAACCAGTCCCGGCGGTTCAGAGACCTAGCAAAAGCCAACCTAGAGGCCAGTCAAGAGGACATGAAGAAATGGTATGACCAGAACGCCTCATCCATTGAATTCGAGCCGGGGCAACAGGTCTGGGTAATGTCCCCCACAGAACCGTGCGCTCTCCAAGACAAATGGACGGGACCCTTCAAGGTAATCGAGCGCAAGGGTCCTGCCACCTATCTGATCGATATGGAGTCCGCCCGGAATCCGCTCCGAGTCCTCCACACCAACAGACTGAAACCCCACTTTGCACGAACAGAACTCAGCCTCTTGATGGCCACAGACAATGGGGTTGAAGACGACTCCGAGCCTCTCCCTGACCTCTTGCGGACCCAGGAGCAAGACGGCTCCGTGGATGGGGTCCGACTCTCGGAGACCCTCACCAGAGAACAACGGCAAGAGTGCCAAGCCCTCCTATCACGGTTCGCCAGTCTGTTCTCCCTCACCCCGGGTGTCACTTCCTGGTGTGTGCACGATGTGGACACCGGAGACAGCCCTCCTATCCGCCACCGGGCCTACCGCGTACCTGATCGGGTACGGGCCTGCATCCAGGCGGAAGTAGCTAAGATGCTCACGCTCGGGGTCATCGAGCCCTCAGACAGTCCATGGGCCAGCCCGGTCGTACTGGTCCCCAAAGCAGCCGCCCCCGGGACCACACCAGAACTCCGGTTCTGTGTCGACTACCGGGGCCTGAATGAAGTCACCAGAACGGACGCACACCCCATCCCCCGGGCAGATGAACTGGTCGACCGAATGGGCGCTGCCCGCTACCTCAGCATCTTCGACCTGACGGCAGGTTATTGGCAGATCGGCCTCACACCCCGAGCACAAGAACGCTCTGCCTTCTCCACCCCCGATGGCCACTATCACTTTACGGTCATGCCCTTCGGCATGAAGAATGCCCCAGCGACGTTCCAACGGCTCGTCAATCAGGTCCTGGCGGGGCTCGAAGAGTTCAGCGCCGCCTACCTGGACGACATCGCTGTGTACAGCCACCATTGGACCGAGCACCTCCACCACCTCCAAGCAGTGCTGCAAGCCCTTCAGCGAGCTGGCCTCACGATCAAGGCCAGCAAATGCCAAATTGGACAAGGGTCGGTGACCTACCTCGGACACCAGGTGGGAAGCGGCCTAGTGGCCCCCCTACAGCTGAAAATTGCCGCCATCCAGAACTGGCAACCCCCTATCACTCAAACTGAGGTGCGAGCCTTCCTGGGCCTCACGGGCTACTACCGAAGGTTCGTGAAAGACTATGGTACCATCGTGGGGCCTCTCACCGAACTCACGTCAAAAAATCAGCCCAAGAAGGTGAACTGGACCCCAGAGTGTCAAGCGGCGTTCGAACAGTTAAAGGCCGCCATGTGTTCCGCTCCTGTGCTCCAGGCCCCAGACTACAGCCGGGAGTTCGTCGTCCAGACGGACGCCTCCGACCAGGGCATTGGGGCGGTCCTGTCCCAAGTGAACACCGAAGGCCTCGATCAACCGGTGGCCTTCATCAGCCGGAGACTCCTACCCCGGGAACAACGCTGGAGCACCATAGAGAGGGAAGCCTTCGCTGTGGTATGGGCCCTCAAGAAGCTCCGGCCCTACCTTTTTGGCACCCACTTTCGGGTGCAGACTGACCACCGACCCCTGCAGTGGTTGATGCATATGCGGGGGGAAAACCCAAAATTACTACGCTGGTCCATCTCCTTACAAGGTATGGACTTCACAGTCGAACACCGGCCTGGGTCCGACCACGCCAACGCCGATGGCCTGTCCCGGTTTTTCCGCCTCGACGAAGAGAGTCCCCAAGAGGATGGGTAACTCTCCCCGCCTTCAGCTGGGGGGGACGCATGTTGGACAGGCCACATGACGGGCCGCTCTCCCCCGGCTCGACCAGGCCCGAGCCCAGTCACGCAAGCACCACACACCACCATTGCACGCCCTGCGTCCCCTCAGGGACCCCTGCCCTCGAACATGATAACCTCGTGGGTCCGATCCACTGCCGGCCCATGCACCCAGCCCGGGCCGCCATCTTGGACACCTCGCCACGAGGCCGCCTGGCCCCCGATCGACCTCAACCCTGGGCCTAGCCCAGCCTCAGACAATCCGGCACCACCCTCCACCCAGGAGGTGAGCGGGCTACTTGGCAAGTCAATGGGAGAAAGAGGTGCCGATGGCTCTCCCCCCGCCCAGTGCCGCTCGCCCATCGCCTCCCCGGGCGCTGGCTCCACCCCCCTGCTGGGTGTCTGGACTCCCTCATCCCGGACCTCCCGACCTCCAAGTGCGAGGGTCCGGACATCAAAGCACGCCAGCCCTATAACTGGGGCAGCTCCAGAGCAGGAAGTCAGTTGTATCTTGGAGTCGAGAGACGTAAGAGGAACTCATCCTGGACGGACTACTGGCGCTGCCGTAGCTCTGTCCTGTGCACCATCGTCCTGCCTGTTGGCGCTGCCACAGCCGTCGTAACCTTCATTCTTCACCGTCGTCCGGATCTGCTGGCGAGGCCGCGGACCGTTGTAACCATCATCTTCATCGGGACCTGCTTGGCTTCTCCACGGCCCGTCGACCATCCTTCATCCATCTCGGGACCTGCTTGGCTCCTCCACGGCCCGATCAGCAACCACGCCGAGCTCGAGGATTGAGAGCTATTTAACTCATTGGTAACTAAGACTGTCCCGCTACCCTTTCTCCTCAACCAGAGATCAGAACCGAGGGGACCCCTGAGTCCAGACCTCCTTGTATCATAACGACGTAACCTAAGAATTGCATATAAAGTCTCGTTAACCTTCAATCTTGTGTGGTGTCCGTCTGTGGGGGGGAAGTTACTTACCTGTACAGTCGTTGGAGACGGCTCTCCCTGGAGACCTCTCCCCGTAATCTCGGCCGACCCTCCCGGTCCGTCTAACAGTGTCCGTCATACCTTCACTGAAAGGCTGTAAAGGTTTTAAAGATGAAGGGAGAGACTGCAAAATGTAAGCTAGAAACTTAGGTCTGATTTCCACAGTAGGCAGTTGTAGTTTCAAAACCTCCACTGTCATTAGAACCACCACAGAAAAAACAGGCACTCTCCTGGCTGACAGCCTAAATAGGAAGTCCAATTCCATTTCTAGCAAGATATCAAAACCACTTGAATTCTGGAGGTCCAGAAAAAGTTGGTCATCAGTTTAGTGAGGAACAGGAAATAGTCAATACCTTGCTCATCATCCCTGTTAGACCTGGCACCATTGGCGTGGGTCTCCTTCCATTGTTGCTGTTGCCTCATGTATTTTTGCTGGTGTTAGATGCTTTAGGCACTGTGCCACTGCTATTCAGGACCACAGTGCAAGTGCTCCCTATTGTAAATTGATGTACTAATCAGTGGTTCCAGGTTTGGCTATTTGGTTTACCTGTCAGACCCTAGTCTAGTGTACTGAGTGTGCCCAGGTCGTGTAAATCCACATGCTGCTGGTGGGCCTGCAGCACTGGCTGTGCCACCCACAGAAGCAGCCTTGTAAAATGTGTTTAAGGTCTGCCATTGCAGAGCCTCCGTGCAGTCTGGTACTGTCATACTGACTGGACAAGTGCACCCACTTGCCAGTCCCTAAACCTTCCATTTTCTTCATATCAGGCACCCCTATGGTAGGCTCAAGGGCAGGGTGCATTGTAAGTATAAGGTAGGACAAGCCCTGATTTGTGTGGCATGTCCTCATAGTGAATTACACCCATTTTCGTTTTTCACTATTGCAAGGCTATCTGTCCTCCATAGGCCAGAATGGGCTGATAAGAGTTATTAGATTTTATAATCCTAACTGTCTCAGAGAACATGGTAGAAATCTCCAAGGGCTTGGAAAAGAGCTTGCCTCCTGCTGAAGTCTCAGGGACAACAGACTTCACCCCCCAGCTCCCCAGCGTTCTCTAGAAGTGCCTGCTGCTGTTTTGGGACTGCTTGTCGCAAGGAGAAGGAAGCGCGACTCATCGAGAAAAAGCGTGTCGCTGTGCCTGCCGTCGCAACTCCGAAGGAGGGTGTCGCTGCTGAAACTGCCACACGGCACCGCATCGGAGAGAAGCGTGCCGCAATTAAGAGAAAGCGTGTCGCCGACGTCGCAATTCTGAAGGAGGGTGTCGCCGCTGTAGTTGTCGCATTGCACCACATCGACCAAGAGCAGCTCGCATCCCTGAGAAGCACCCCGCCGTCCGAGCTGCTGCCGTCGCATCTTGGATGTCGCCGCTGTAGTTGTCACATCGAGCGGAAGCTTCACGCATCGTGGGAGAAGAGCATCGCCGCTGGAGCTGTTGTCGTTGCATCGTAAGGGGGTCGCTGCTGCAGTCAACGCATCGAACCGAGAACATCTCGCATCCCCGAGAAGCGTGCCGCATCTGGAAGATCTTCACGTCTTTATTTCTTTGTATCTGAACTTTGCCGCATTTCCCATCGCTGCGACGTTGCTTGTCGTCGAAGCGCAAAGCAACTTAAGGTACATTGACGCAGAGTGTCGCATCTAAGAACTGAACTGAACTAAGCCTAAATCTACCATTTAAAGTGTATTTTTGTCGTTTATGGTCTTCTGGTAACTCTATATAAAGTCTACTTATTTTTTATATAAAACCTGTGTGGTGTCCATTTGTAGGGTTGTCACTGGGTTACTGTATGTGGTCACAACTGCTTAACTTACAACGCCTCTGAAATAAACCTTGACTGCTTGCGCCAATCAACCTAGAGGGTGAGAAGGGATTATTCTAGGAGTGTAACCCCCTTGTCCTGACTAGAGGAGAGGGTCCCTATTTGTCACAAGTACCCACCTTTGCCAACTGGAGACCCCCAAATCCAACAATCCCAACCACGCGAGTCATCATAACAATTTGGTACATCTGAGTCTCAGTCAAACAAAGCCTAGATACTGAAGGCGCCAGTACATACGCAGAGGCACTGCCATGGAAACTTTCACTACATGAGTCAGTTAGTAATCTCATAGCGTGACATCAGCTGAGATCTAGCTGAGCTGGGCTCCAGATCAAGACTGGCACCAAGGTTGGCCAATTGGGACTGCTGTGGCCTTCAACAAATACATGGAGGCATGGCCTGATGCTGGCAGCAGAGAATTAAAGGAGTCAGTTAGCACCAGAGAAGGCTCCGCAGGCAGAAGTCTTACTGGGGACCCCAATGGATCCCTGGGGCCCGAAGGTGCTCCAGGAGGACTGGAAATAATCAAGATGATCTGCAGCATTGCTGCCATGAAGGAATCTATCTGCTACAGAGCCGCCTCAAACTGTAGAATGGGGTCAGAATGAGATGACTGGTGCATTTGAGTGCAAAGTGCGTGAACCATGGGGGATGGACACCCTGGCTGGACTTCTTACTTTTGGGTTGAAATTTAACTTTGGACAAGACCCAGATTTGTCTGGGAACGGGGCCCATGATTCGGAATATGAGCAGCCTGCTCTTCATGTTTTGCAGCGTGAAGGTTTGTCACCCGGTCCCTGGTGGCCTTCAGAAGCATCAGTGATCCTTTGTCTTCGACTCAAAGGACGGATGTCATGTGGGTATGTGAGTGACAACTGCTTTCTGCAGGCATAGCACAGCTTGAAGCCTATAGATTTTATGGGAGACATTCCTAGCACACTGCCAGCAAAATCAACTTGGAGGGCAATAAAACCAACAAATATTCAGAAGCAGAGCTCCGGATCAAAATGAAAGGGAGGATAAAAAAGGAAGTCAGACCTCCGGATTGACACCTATATTACAGCTCTTCGCCTTCTTTTCCGGAGGGGACGTGAGGTTGCTAAAGGGTTTGAGGGCACCATCTATTGACATGCAGGGGCAACTGCTGGAAAAGTGTCCTGATCCGGTCACTAAGGGGAGATCAAAAGTATTCATCAAAATATGTTTTGCTATGCTTTCTTGCATTGTATGTTGGAGGTTGCAAAGGCAAAATCTTTTTTTATTTCACCAGCAGAAAACATTGGCCCACTATTTTGTGTGAAAAGTTGGGGAGGCTCTTAGATATAAATTAATTAAATGACTGTTGATATGAAAGGACCAAACATTATTAAAATCCTGCACTAGTGAAAATTATTCTGCCTTGAACTCACAATGTGTCAAAGGGCTGTGGTTTAATTTTAAAAGTGAGGTACTAAAATCCTTTGAGAAATGTACTACATAGTTCACATTTATGTATGCAGTTAGTTGAGTTTTAGAATAAAAAATCAAGTTAACAAGACAGCTGTTGAAATATCACAAGAAAGGAACTCCGGAATATTCCTCACACCTCTTATCTCAATAGAATCTGATAAAAACGAGAGCTCCGATTACAGGTGCTTAGATAGAACTAAAAGGTAAAGTGATTACGAAAAAGACTTCTAAAGTAACTAAATTACATGTTATAAAGGAAAAATGATTGGACAAAAAACATAAATAAAATAGTTACATTTTATGTCAATATACTTTGCAGAAAAATTTCAAGTACCACTTAAGATTGTTTTAAAGAAAGAATAGCAGCTATGTTCTGAAATAATTTCATTAAAAACACGATTTTAAAGAGAACATCTGCTCCTTCGGTCAATGCAATATGGATTTTAACATAACTGGAGTGAGACTGTGTGGAATATGGTGCTGCATTGAGAAAATAAGTAAGAAACAACTAGGGAAATATTTTTTTTTGAAAGGGTGTCAACAAATAGAAAGAATCAGGGGGACCAACATATATACATTACTACATACAGTACTATATACACTGCAAGAGGGGGTAATATGGTCTCAAAGGCAGGAGAGGAAAGAGCTATAGATTTAATTTAAAAAAAATAAGGAAATATCACAACAGCAAGGGACACTGCTAAGACACAATTTACATAAAAGCTCAATGAGTTCCATCATAAATTGATTTATGGGTGATATTGTACCCCAGTGAGATTGATTAAGATGTGTCCAGGGAGGATCCCTCACTGCTGATGAGGGTGCGATGTCCAAGGTACAACTTTACATATATGCTGGAAATATCCTAAAATTGTGCCATTCTGCACTGAGGTCTTAGAGGTGTTGCAGAGGATCCTCGACTATCCACTGTCTCAAGATCCAGTGGATGTGATACGGAGTCTGGGGTGTATTTGTTTGGGACAACGGGTTTAGCAAGTGATCTTACACTGTCTGGGAGTGGCAAAATAACCATTCGCTTGTACTGTAAGAAAAACAAAACGCTAATGCTGTCACTGCAGTACTAAAGATTAGGGGACGTGTTAGTGATGGAGCACCTCGCCAGCAAAGTGGAGCGGAAATATTTAATCTTTGAGGATAACTTTCAGGCTAAATGGGGACATTTGATGGAGGTGCTAGGGAATTTGGGGCAGCAAGAAGGAAGGTAATGTTCTTTTCTAGGTGATATTGATTGTGCTGCAACATTTCATTTTTAGGAGGTTTCAATAGAAGTTGACATGAGCTTGGATACAGTGGTGTTGGTTGTCTAGCTGGGAGGGGGAGGCGGGTTTGTAATTAAGAACGTGATTTAGATTTCGGCGGATGGATGTCCCTCTTAACGAAATATAAATCCCATAATATCCTATGGGATATATATTTCGGCTGTCAGGATATCGTTTGTGATGGAGTACCCCATCAGCTAAAATAAATCAGGCCCTAAGTATGTGAGCAGGTCCACATGTATAGCATACTACGTTATGGGCAAATGAGGACGGACCTTGGATGATGAGATTATGTAATGAACAGTACTGTTTCTGCTTTTTGTTACTGATGTAAAAAGTACAGAAAAAGGCAAATAAAAAAGCTTTAAAAAATACATGATTTTCTTTAGTTATCTGGATTTTTTTGATAGCTTTAAATGCAGAAGTACCTTTTCCATGTCCAGAATTTTATCCTGAATTTCTTTCATTGCACAGTGAGACTCAGCCTCTTTCAATCGGGCCTGCACCAATTCAGTTTCTAGCCGCAGTACAAAGTCTTCTGAATAGCGAGGACTACACTTGTGCTAAACAAAACAACATAATTAACATATGTGTTATTTATTTCGAAACAGTTAAACCATAAGTCAGACTTCTCTCTTGCATTTAATATTGTATAGGAACAACACATTTCATGTGAAACATTTCTTGGTGCAGGCAAAAATCATGATCTCTACTTAAAAAACGAAAATTGCTGACATATTAAAACATAAATAATTAAAACTATGAATCAAGAATAACAATACAAATTATTCTAAATACAATTTCTTTGAGAAATATTATAAAATATAGTAACCTAAATTATAAATGAGTAAGTAGCAAATTTACAACAAGCTTATATTTCAATAACTTTTACGGTCAATTGATAATATTATACGAAAAAAGAAAACAGGTTAAGTCATGAGAGAGAAAAAGATGAAATGTGGAGGGGCTGAGTAACCAGAAAATGTGTCATTACATTATTAGCAGAGCTACTTTTGAACACTTAGGCCTTTATGATTTCAGCAGGAAGCCATCCGACAGCTTGTCTGAGGCTTTCGGCCCTACATCATAGTTTTCAGTCTGACCACCTTATTATGAGGCTGGCGGTCGAAAGGTAATCTGAGGGGGAATTCTGCTCTGCATCAGACAGACTCACAGAGTCTGTCAGGGCTGCGGGCGGAATTGTAATTCCAAAAGGACAACAGAGCCAGCCTCGGCTACGCTGTTGGTATTACGATGTCGCTTTACGCCTGCCCTTTCAAGGCAGTCCATTCGCCATGAAAAGCCAGGCAGAACGTGATTTTGGGGGCAGGGAACCCTCCCCCCCAGCCATCCGCTATGGGGCCTGTCCTCCTAAACATCCCATGTATTATGTGGCAGGCACAGATGGTGCCTGCCACATGGTGCAGGGAGGTTTGAAAACATCCTTTTTAGGTCTTGCCTACGCAACGTGCATGCGTTGCGTAGGAAAAACTAATAGAAATCGCTTTGGCTTTTCAGCCAAACACTTGCACGTGTTCCATTACCTTCAATGGCGACGCGTGCATGTGAGGAGATTTACTTGTGGGAGCGAGCGCCACCATATGTTTGCAATTAACTTACAAACACATGGTGCCGCTGGCTCACTCCAACAATGGAATCTCACTTCGAGGCCCAGCACGTGCCAACGGATCAGTGGTTCTCGCCCGTTGTCTGATTCCTCCCTGCTCGCGGTTTCTCGCTGATAAGACCCCCCTCCCCTTTGCAGGAGAATTACTGGTGGCGGTGAGTTGGGGGGCGAGGGGGGGGGGGGGGTGTCCTGGGTGCATCTGTGAGGAGTAGACATCAGTGATCACCTTGGACATCCCCCGCGCGGGGCTTCGTCAGCTGTGCGCTGGTGCCTGACGCGGAGGCTGATTTAGTGGCACGCCCTGCGGGCTCCCCCTCCCCTCGCGTGCCTGGGCTGTCCCAGGGACAGAGCCTGCCTGCACCGGCTCCTGCTGAGGGAGGGCAGTGCTTCACAACCCCTCGGATCACCATGGGCGTTGTTTGCCAGATGCTGCCGCTCTTTGTCCTGGCTGCAGTCTCCGTCAAAGGCGAGTACCTGTGCGTCTCGTTTCTTTATGCGTGCGATTTCGCACTTTACCTTTAAATATTATTTTTTATTTTCTTGTGCACTCGGTCTCTCTGGGGCTCTGGACTGAGCTCTGAAGCTGCGCCGCTGTTAACCCACAGTGGCGTTGCCTGCCCCGCTCAACCGCCCATGAGTCGGCTCCTCTCTCCTAACACCTCTCTCCTCCCCCTTGGTTCATTGCGTCCGTCTGCACCAAGTGAGATTTGTTCAGACCCACAATTTTCTTAACGGAGGCCTGGGGACATATTTAAATGCTTGTTATATGCCACAATCGATTTACAAAAGGGGGTGGTGATGAACAGAGTGTCTGAATTGAGCAGACCACTCTTACCCAGTCCAAAGATCAGGGCTTGATCCATCACCGTTATTTATCTCACTGCCCCATCCCAGCTCAGAACCTGGCTATATGCAAATCAGTCTGTCCCTGGCCCAGTGCATCATGGGAACAGGGCAGACTAAACTACCAAGCCAATTCTTTACCAGAAAGGAGACAAGCTACCGGGGACCGGTTTCTGGCATTTCAGCCTCTTCGGCCCGGCTTGCTTGAATCCTGATGGAGCAGTGAGAAAGGGACTCATGTCTGAGTATACCCTGCCACACCTATAGTGGCCAAAATCGATTTACAAAAGGGGGTGGTGATGAACAGAGTGTCTGAATTGAGCAGACCACTCTTACCCAGTCCAAAGATCAGGGCTTGATCCATCACCGTTATTTATCTCACTGCCCCATCCCAGCTCAGAACCTGGCTATATGCAAATCAGTCTGTCCCTGGCCCAGTGCATCATGGGAACAGGGCAGACTAAACTACCAAGCCAATTCTTTACCAGAAAGGAGACAAGCTACCGGGGACCGGTTTCTGGCATTTCAGCCTCTTCGGCCCGGCTTGCTTGAATCCTGATGGAGCAGTGAGAAAGGGACTCATGTCCGAGTATACCCTGCCACACCTATAGTGGCCAAAATCGATTTACAAAAGGGGGTGGTGATGAACAGAGTGTCTGAATTGAGCAGACCACTCTTACCCAGTCCAAAGATCAGGGCTTGATCCATCACCGTTATTTATCTCACTGCCCCATCCCAGCTCAGAACCTGGCTATATGCAAATCAGTCTGTCCCTGGCCCAGTGCATCATGGGAACAGGGCAGACTAAACTACCAAGCCAATTCTTTACCAGAAAGGAGACAAGCTACCGGGGACCGGTTTCTGGCATTTCAGCCTCTTCGGCCCGGCTTGCTTGAATCCTGATGGAGCAGTGAGAAAGGGACTCATGTCTGAGTATACCCTGCCACACCTATAGTGGCCAAAATCGATTTACAAAAGGGGGTGGTGATGAACAGAGTGTCTGAATTGAGCAGACCACTCTTACCCAGTCCAAAGATCAGGGCTTGATCCATCACCGTTATTTATCTCACTGCCCCATCCCAGCTCAGAACCTGGCTATATGCAAATCAGTCTGTCCCTGGCCCAGTGCATCATGGGAACAGGGCAGACTAAACTACCAAGCCAATTCTTTACCAGAAAGGAGACAAGCTACCGGGGACCGGTTTCTGGCATTTCAGCCTCTTCGGCCCGGCTTGCTTGAATCCTGATGGAGCAGTGAGAAAGGGACTCATGTCTGAGTATACCCTGCCACACCTATAGTGGCCAAAATCGATTTACAAAAGGGGGTGGTGATGAACAGAGTGTCTGAATTGAGCAGACCACTCTTACCCAGTCCAAAGATCAGGGCTTGATCCATCACCGTTATTTATCTCACTGCCCCATCCCAGCTCAGAACCTGGCTATATGCAAATCAGTCTGTCCCTGGCCCAGTGCATCATGGGAACAGGGCAGACTAAACTACCAAGCCAATTCTTTACCAGAAAGGAGACAAGCTACCGGGGACCGGTTTCTGGCATTTCAGCCTCTTCGGCCCGGCTTGCTTGAATCCTGATGGAGCAGTGAGAAAGGGACTCATGTCTGAGTATACCCTGCCACACCTATAGTGGCCAAAATCGATTTACAAAAGGGGGTGGTGATGAACAGAGTGTCTGAATTGAGCAGACCACTCTTACCCAGTCCAAAGATCAGGGCTTGATCCATCACCGTTATTTATCTCACTGCCCCATCCCAGCTCAGAACCTGGCTATATGCAAATCAGTCTGTCCCTGGCCCAGTGCATCATGGGAACAGGGCAGACTAAACTACCAAGCCAATTCTTTACCAGAAAGGAGACAAGCTACCGGGGACCGGTTTCTGGCATTTCAGCCTCTTCGGCCCGGCTTGCTTGAATCCTGATGGAGCAGTGAGAAAGGGACTCATGTCTGAGTATACCCTGCCACACCTATAGTGGCCAAAATCGATTTACAAAAGGGGGTGGTGATGAACAGAGTGTCTGAGTTATATGCCACAGACATGCATACATACTTAACTCGTCAACTTGGGGTGGCAACCATTTTTATCACTGGGGCCTTGATAGACACCCCATTTCTAACGCATGTGCTATATTGGTTGACAGTTTGTAAAAACCTTTGTAGTTGCCGAGGATTTGCAGGGCAGCTCGCTGGCTCCAGGCGCACTCAGATTTTTGCACTTACTGCTGGGAGGGCGCACTCACTTGTCTGGGTAAATGATTTAACTCATGAGTAACCTCCTGCATAAACAACTCATCCTGAAAACCAGCACGAATGCTCATCACCTTGTGACTCCAGACAATGAGAGGAATGCTCCTCGTTGTTTACAGTGCTATTTTACATCTTTGAGGGCGCTTGTGAAAGTTTTCTTCACACACCATTAGAGCTCCGGAGCGCACAGCTGCTCCTAGATGTGCCTGAGGGCATCCACAGATGCATGGTGGTTGAACACGCAGTGTGAGTGCTCACATTCACCCAGTTGATCGCAGTGACGGGCCCACTTTCAAGGGCCATCAAGGCCGCTGTCCGGTCACCGGTGCATCAGGTTTCTTGTGAATCTGGGTGACAGTCTGTGTTTCAACCTGAAAGAGAGATGGGGCATTTTGCTTCATGTGCCAGCTGCGCATAGCTGTACCACCCAGGCCCTCAGGGCGCCTTTTAAGTGTGGCAAAGCGTTCCAATCTCTCTTTGCCCCAAAAGAACAAGTTTTCACGGTTTTACATCCACTGGATAAGTGCTGGGAGGCAACTTAAAATCGGCATACAGCCCGCTCTACAAAATCAAAGTTTAACCAGCACTAACGTAGTCATTCGCAAAGTGTGACTTTTTTTTGCTGTCCTGTAAACATACAGACACACAAGCACACAGCCACAAACATTCAGGTACCCACGGACACAGACCAACAATCACATCTACCCCTTTGCATGCAGGTGTACCACATCCACTGTTGGTGGGATCCCAGGTAGGTGAGCACATTGGTACCACTGGTGCCTGCACATTAGAGGTGGACGGTAAAGTAAAACACGAAATGCAGATAGATGTATAGTGGGTGGGCACCTGGTGGTGCAAGTGAGGTTTAAAGTGGACCCATGTCAGGCGTGAGTAGCTAATCCAGTCGAGGATATTTTTTAAGACTAAACGCACCAAAGCGAGAGGAAACAAGCATTGGCATAGCCAATAGGTCTCGTTTTGTATTGGAACCAGGTGACCTATGGCCAATTGGGAGCTGTTGCTGCCATCTTTCTTCTCGTGCAGTTCAAGACTCTGGAGCCTCGCATTCTATGGTGAGCAACATCCGAAATCATGGGGGCAATCTGTCAGGGAACTCACAACACAGTGTTGCGAGACATATTGGGTCAGTGAGAATGAGTGAAAAAACGCAGGAGGCCACGTGGCTATTTTCCTAAAACCATCAGTTTGAGCTATTTTTATTTTAAATGACATTGCCTTTTATTTATGTTTTGGTTTTTGAAACATAAATAAAAGCCATTGTCATTTACAATGCCAATAGGTCAAACTCGTTTTTCATTGTGATTACAAACTAAGCGGGCAGATGACGTGAATTTTACCATGACATCTATATATAACGGCATACCAGTTAAAAATGGTTCAAAATAAACTCCCCAAACAGTTCTTTTCTGCCCATGTTGATCTGTGCCATGCTTTTGCACTGATCGTCTATGCAAACGCTGGTGCAAAAAGTCCCAATAAGCGTACTTTCTCCTAGTCGCACCTAGAAACATGAAAATTAGGTTATAAGGGCATAATGGATCTAATAAAGAAACAATGTACAAATCTAGTTCAAGTGCTATTAAAACACACTAAGGGCCGGTTTTATCAACACTTTGTGCCAGGCAAAAATCCCCAAAAGTCATGCAGACCGGGACTATGTATTCTGGGAAATGCTTTCTAGCTACATTTTTCCCCCCTCCTTTGGAAAGTTGCTCAAAGTATTTCAAGTAGTGGTTTGCAATACTTTGCATCAATGGGGCATCCCATGGATGGTACCTGGTCAGTCCCATGCAACCACTAGTACAGAAGCCATGCTAGGCTCAAGCAGATAGCTTTGCACTATGGTGTCTGGTATGTGCATGGCGCAAGGCAAAAAAAGAAAAAAGCTGGCATAGCTAATAGGTTTTGCATTTGGGACCATATAAGTATTTAGTTATGTTATGCAGCACAATATCCTTGGTGCAACATCATCAACTGTTGCATGGCTAAACACTTATAAGGTCCCAAAGGTAAGACCTATTGGCTATGCCAATGCTGGTTTTCTATTGCAGCTTGTGCTGTGGCCCTTTTCCAGCCACCACACAAGCTGCAATAGAAAAATGGAGGATTCTGATACTGCAGATGGAACCGTCGACTAATAGTTGGGCGGTTCCATTCCAGCTACAATGTTGGTCGGATGCTTGTTCGAAGGACATCGTGATAGTGCCCTTAATGTGAATATTAGGCCATAAATATAAGATTAAAGTAAAGCTGGTTACAAATCATGTTATGAATGCTTAGGGAAGTCATTGTTTAATAGATTTAAAACATAGTTCTAATGATAAATACAGTTGTTCCTCCTTAGCATCAGCATCTTTTAGGATGTGTGAAATTCTTGCAATTTAAATTTGTGCAATTAGGCAGCATTTCATAAAGTTTACAAAAAAATAATGCATAATTACACAAAATGCAAAAAAGAAAATAAAATCAAAAATGAATTTATAAAGCACAATAAACATGAGGGTATCTAAGCGCTATGACCGAAAATCAGAGCTCCTAAGCACAGAAAATCCTGAGAACTTGTGATGAGAAAAGTTTTTAATGATTTCTTGAATGCGGCGAAGGACTCAAGTCTAGCAATGTGCGCCGGCAGGGAATTCCTTAACTTGGCAGCAGCCCCGGGGATGGAAAGGCCACCCCATCTGACTTTCCGGAACCTGGAAAAGGAGACTTTTGTAGCTGAAGAGGAGCTAAGTAACCTGCCTGGAGTGTACCAGCTGAGGAGGGAGGAGACATGTTTGGACCCTTTGTGATGGAGAGAGAGGAAGACTAGGCAAATAGCCTTAAAAACAATGTGCTCCTTCACACGAAGTCAATGCAGCACTCTAATGCCATCTCTGACAGACATATGTTTGGGAGTGTTAAGAATAAGGCACGCAGCCGCATTTTGCACCACTTGTAGCTTGTTAAGTGAGGAGGCATTAATATTCAGATAGAGGGCATTGCAGTAATCAAGTCTGGAGGAGACTAAACCAGTGGCCACCGAGTGACGCAATTCAACTGGAATAAAAGGAAAGACCTTCCTAAAAAGTCCTGATTATGTGAAAGTAGGTATTCGCGATACGAATAAGCTCCAAGATTTTTGGCCACTTAACAGGTCACCAGCAACAGGACCAGATTGATTCTTGTGTACCAAACAGCAGCACCTCAGTGTTTTCCGTGTTCAGTTTAAGAAAATGTCTTTTCATCCATATGTTAATCTTGGTCATGCAGAGATTAAACTTGATAGCTACTGAGGACAAGTCGGAGTTGGATATAATAATCTCTGTGTCACCGGCATATGACAGTGCTTGAAAACGGCATGAATGTATTAGTTGAGTGACTAATAGATTTAACAGAGTGAGCACAATGAAGACCCCTGAGGGACCCCGCAGGGAAGGCTATAGGCCTTAGCTTTAAAGCCCTCAGAACTGACAACCTGCAATCTGTTGGTGAGAAAGGAATGGCAGAGATTGAGAACTTTCCATCTGACAGCTGACTGATGAAGGCATTGAACCAGGCGCACTAGCAGCCCAAAGACAACCACCCCATCCTGATCCACCGGAGCCTGATATTCTTCATAGCATCCACCAGTGCAGTTTCTGTGCTGCGACTACTTCTTAAGCCATTTTGTGAAGGGTCCAGCATGTCACATGTCTCAATGAGCTTCACTAATTCCTGCTTAAGGTAATTCGCTAGGATTCTGGAAGGTGTAGGCAGAAATGAGATAGGACGAAAGTTCTTCATATCATCAGGGTCAACGTTAGGCTTTTTTTGAAGAGGGATTACAGTACCCTCCTGCCAACGTTGAGGAAAAGTCCCCAGAATCAAAGGAATGATTTAGTACACACTGTAAAGTTTTGGTAACGCAATCAGGTGCCAGTTGCAGAATTTTAGGTGGACAGGGGTCCACCGAGGACAATGATCTAAGGCTCATGAGAATCTCCTTGGTTTTCTGCTTGGAAATAGGAGGGAAGGCAGATAGCTTGGAGGGCTCAGTGGAGATGGACTATGATTCCATAAAAAACTGGGTTCAACAGGTGGAGAAAAATCAGAGTCGATCTTAAGAATTGTCTCTGAAGTAAGTGACCACTCAATCGCAAAAATCTTGCGAAGGATCAGTACGGCCGGGAGTGGATAGTAGAGACAAATTCTTTAACAACTCTAAAGAGTTTTTGTTTTATCCACAGGGTTGTGATTCAGTGGCCATTTCTGTTCTGGTCTCCGACAAATTTGCGGCAGTTTACTTTTGATAATACAACCAGGGTGCAGACGGTTTGGACCTAGTACAACACTCACTTGTCAGGGGGCAACAATGTCAAGGGCAGCCCATAGCCAGTTTTGAAATCCTGCAGCCGAGAGTGCAGGCAAGGTACCTTCAGGGCTATGAACCGAGTTGAGCCCTGATGTAATTCTACTCCAATTCTTACCATGAATTTTCTTAGGTTTAAACAGTCCCGGTCCCACCCCCATAGATGGCAGTGTGGGGCATCTCACATTGAATGATCCACACAACTAAGGGGGATGGTTTCATTACATGTCAGGGTGGGAGAATTAGAGAAGATACCATCTGAAGTGGGCCCCACTAAATGAGTAGGGGCTTTCACCACCTGAGAAAAAACAAAATTCTGCATAGATTCTACTAAGTATAAAGAGTCCATGTGGCATAGAACTACCAAGTGAAAATTAAAAGTGGCAAGTGCTTGCCGCAAACTGTTGATGGACTAGAAAGGGCTCGAATGCTTAGAGACAAGCTTCAAGGAAGTTAATTTGCGGGCCCAGAGGGTGAGAAATTAAGAGCCCTGTCAAAACTGGAATAGCAGCACTTTTCAATGTAAAAAACATTCCCTCCGTGGCTTCTGATCCATGCAGCGTCAATGCCTCAAGAGTACAATTAATGGAGTACTTACAAAAGATCGCTAGGCTGCCTCCTCTGCGACCAGGACAATCTTCTAGAGATATAGCATAGCCTGAAGGAATAGCGGCTTCCAAATCAGGGCCTGAGACCTCCGAGCCCCAGGTTTCCGTAACAAAAAGGCAGCCAAGGCAGTATGAGGTAATAAGCTCATGAATTTCAGTGTTGTGTTTGCACAAAGAGCGTGCATTAAATAATGCACGGATGATTTGGGGGACAGAGAGTGTGTTTAATTTCCTCTCTTTAGAGTTCCCCAAAGAGAAAGACTGAAGAGGCAGCACCTAAATCCGGTCACTCCCAGTGCATAAGTCCCTGACTAGGCCCTCCCGCCAAAATCTCCTGCGTGGGTCCCCCAAGCCAGTGATGCCCCAACTGACTAGAAAGTTTCCCTCCCTTTCCTTATATAGCGTCAGTTGGCAGTGGCAGTTGGTGTCACCTCCCCTGTTCTGGAAGGTTCCAGGAGCTTCCCTCATTCTAGCTATGGGCAGGCTGGCAGGCTGGTATTGCAACATTGTTTAAGGGTCCCAGCCAGCTCCTGGCTACTAGAGTGCGCCTAAAAAGACCATGCTGCAGTAGCAGGGGTCAGTGGCAGCCATGTTAGGGGAAGAGAGCACCTGCACCCTGGCATTGATTAGCAATGGGAGGGTGCCCAGAGTCCTAAGGCCAACAAAAAGTAGGTGGGAAAAATGAGGCAAGGGCGAAAAAAATAGGGAAAGACCACCCTAGGGCTGACAGGTCTAACATCTTCTTAATGTTTAAGGCTCTGATGCCTTCCTCTATGATGAACACTCAGATGGTTTTAATGTGTTGAATCGTGATGCGTATTAAGCAATGCCAATGAACGTTAATGATAAGTGAAAGAAATTGCACAATGACCATCTCTTATGTCATTTTCCAGATGTCTACTTAAATGATACATAATAGTCTCAGAAAGCTCTGAGGTGAAGGCAGCAGCTCCCCTGGGGCCTTCTGCAAACTGAAAACAACCAGAAGAAGACTCAGAGTGGGACTTGGGAAGTTCATTATCGAAGAGAGGATTTCAATACCAATCTTTCATTATTCTTCAAAATATTTATGGGATATTTGGCACTGCAGGTGTCAGGAAGGAACAGGTTTCGTACGAGCCCTTGTTTGACTTTCTTCCCATAAAAGAAAAACTTCTCAAAAGGAAAACCAACATCCTTCTGCATGAAGAAAAAGTGGGCAAAAAATAAATGTATACACAAAAAATATGGCAGCGAGTGAAAAAACACAAGACAATGTCAATAGGTTTTGAAAGAATCAAACAAAAATGATTGAAATACAAGTTAAAAAAAGAGCAAGTAAACCTTGTTGTTAGTGAGAAATGTTGAACTGTCAGTCAGCCGATACAGCTATGTTCTTAGGCATAGGCAGATCAGCTATTCTGTATGCAAGCACTCGCCGTCTACTTATTAAAGTTTTGTTTTTTTCCTAGTTAAAAAAACAACAGCAAAGTTCCGATGCTGAGAATCTGAGTGAACTATTGGTTAACTCAAAAGATAGAGAGCCAAGCAAAGTCTAGGATTGAGTACGCCTGCTTTAGCTACTACAGTATGCGTGATTGCCTTCCAGATGCTCTTTTGGAGATTTCCACACTCATCTAACTTCCATCCGCTGGTGGACACTCGAAACTTGTACACGAGCTTTCACACCAGGCACGTGCTAAAGGTTCAATCATGCACATGGAAAAGTGGACCAACCTGTGGTGCAAAGTGTCGAACAACAATGGATAAAGGCATGGTCGTACTAGAACCGGATCATATAATGTTCCATTTTAATGATCAGGTTGTAATTTTCTGACTAGGAGCTATTTATTTATAAAGTTTTATATAGCACAATAGCACCCTAGCAGATACCCCCTTTGCATGCCAAATGTGACGCCCCGGTTGCTCTTTCTGCTCCTATGTGGAAGCAGATTTCATACCCCTGCTCCAGAAACGGCCTACGCTAAAACTATTTTGCAATCCTTGTTGAAAGAAATTAAGTGGGTCAGTAAGATGTAGCTTTGCTTGCATAGTTCCCTAACTAGTTTGATGGCCTTGTCCCAGTACTTGCTAAAACGAGGATCGTGTTCGTGGATCAGTTACAAAGGTATAGGGGGGCCGCAGAGTACCTGCATTCTTATAGTCTGCCTGCTAGGCCCACGTGGAGGCCACAGGGCATCTGTGCAGAAAGCGGATGAGTTAAGTGCATTAAGGCTGCCAAGGAGAAGAACAGGAAGCTTGTTCTTCTATGGTGAAGGCAGCAACAGAATATGGGCATGTTGTGAACGTGAGGTAACTACTCATATTTGGAGCACATTTGGGTGTTATATGAGGAGCGGTCACTGAGCTAGTATCATCTATAGGGAAACTTGCAGGTGCATGTGTTTTAATGTGCCATAACTACAACTAGTCTCTTTCTTGCCATTTCAGCCTTAATATAATAATTATTATATAGTGCTTTGTACTACACTATTGTTATTTCGGACTTTAAAATTACCAGGTGACCAAATGAAAAGGAACTGAATTTACCGACCAGGAAAGGATGTCAGAAGCTGAGGCTTCCTTGCTGGCATTTGAATTTGTTATCTTAGGGACCCTGCCAATGTTATCAAAGAGCCATCTAAAAAGAACTTGGACTAAAGTCAAGTGCAATTGTGTCCTCCTACTAAAATAATAACATCGGGTAGGCCTTCCACCAGCTTCCCGTTCACCAGGATGACTTATCTGCTGGGTTTCCAATTTGAGCAAGGTTTCTTCTTCCTTGGGGTGTTTTGTGTCATATCCTTATTTTGAGCAATTTAGCTCCTTTTTGGAGTCAGTTTTCAAAGACATAGCCAGAACTAACATGGTTATTCAAGCGTCCTCTAGGTGCGCGTATTCAAGGCTGGCTTTTCTAGCACCATGGAAAGGTATAGGGTGCCTTTGGCGGAAGACAAAACTAGAGGTTATTCAACCGCATTGGTGTTCATAGGTATAGTGACGAACTCAGGGAAATGTCTTCCAAGCTGCCCCCAGGAGAAGGTCAATGCTTTAAAAAGGGCTCCATAAGAACATGTCTTAGGCCCCACAAACTCATGCTGCATCAATTCCAGGTCTTTGTGCGGCAGCCTAATGTTGTACTTTGCATTATAGCAATGAAACGTCCCTTTTCAAGAATCCGTCGCTTAGGCAAGGTCTGATTTTATTAGTATAAAAGGACGTACATGTTACATACAACCATGTTACTGTACAGACGTCAATCAATATTCCAACCATTCAAATATGTAGATACTGTAGTCCCAAAGAGTTAGGCAACCAAACAATTTTAAACTAAGTATTTGCTTTATTAACAGCTTGAGACAACATGCATCACAAAAGGCTACGTCGAGTTTAAGGGCGAAACATCACAGGACCTATCTCTCAGCTGAGATAAAACAGCACCTTCTACTTTGAGCCTCATTTTTTGAGAATTTCAACTGTTCAGTTAGCCCTCACTCCTCAAGCCATGAGATGAGCCTTTTTACTGATGCTTCAGGCAGCATCGTCTTCGGGCCATTTAGGTACAGGATTGGTGTGCTCTATCGTGGCCCCAAGAGGGGTTTGAATTTGGGCTTGTCAGGAATGTTAACTTTTTATAGTTGCTTCCCATCTTTGCTGCACTTCATGGCTGGACTGAGTGCTTCGGTGACTGGTCAGTTTTATTTTGGTTTAACAGCTGTCAGCGGTAAAGGCCATTCCTTTACAGCTGACATGGGTAACCAAAGTGACTGCTTAAAGAAACTGAGACTGATGAAAGAAATTGTTGTAACTTGTTTACAAAATTACATGTAGTTTAGAAACAAATGTGCCTGGTGTCCTTAATAACACTGACACAGACATCTCATTTTAAGATGTTACGACGTTCAAAGAACAGCGTACAAAGTCACTCCCTTTCCAGAAGAACTTGGGAATCTTAGGGCTCAGCCTTCCCAGGTCTTTTCTTTTAAAAAGAAATAATCTTTATTTGCATCATTAATTAAAACCTTTGCAATTTCTTTTACATTGTAAAATAATGTTATAATGAAGTGTGCAGAGTAAGTTAAGAAATACTTAAAACATTGTTTGGGTTTTTCTCTGTGTGCCAATGTTAAAATGAAGACGTTTCGTGCAATAAAATCTGTAGTCTGTAAAATCGGCATTTGATGACATTCAATATTAAAAACACGTTTCCCATTCCCAGTTTGTGTCAATGGTAAGCTTAGGATGTCATTTTAGCAACCCCCGCCGCGGCCGGTGGGCAGCTGGGAGCAGATTGTAATTCGAATGGGCTGAAATTGAGCAGTTGACAGCCTGAATATTTATGGAAGAGTTCTTAAATGTCCTTGCTGGGTGGAAAACGCAGTCAAAGGGCAAAATAGGCAATTAATGTTTGGGGCTTTTGATCCCTTAAAAAAAAAAATTAGAATACAATAACTAAATCTCTTTCTTGGATCTGGGGAATTGTGCTGGTTTATACCTACAAAGGTGTAGTGTGTTAGGCAGCAGGACCTGCGTCAAGTTGCCAATATGGAGGGTTTAGGGAGCTGGTACTACCCAGATCTTGTATGAGCCCATCTAACTCCAGAGACAAGGAAAGCTTATGACAGTTGGGGGTCAACTTCAGCATATCTGGAGGGTTCTACATAGGGACTGCTGTTTTCTCTTGAAACTTGGATAGGGTTTAAAGAGCACATGCAACAGGAAGGAAGTTCTGCAAGGAGACATTTCTCTATCGCCTTTTCTCCAAGGTGGCAAGAGTCTCAGACTATTTCAAATATTTCCACATTCACAAGGTCCTTAAGAGTTGGGAAAGATTGGAGGTGGCAGCTCTTTGACACGGTCAAGCTGGTAAGTATAGACCTTCCCCTGGCCTGTACTTCAGGCGGCTCGATTTACAGCTGGCCTCCGATTGGGTATTCAGGATTACAGAGTAGGATACATGCTCAAACAAGCATTGGCATAGCCAAAAAAGTTCACTTTTGGGACCTTATAAGTATTTAGTTATGCAGCACAATATCCTTGGTGCAACAACATTAACTGTTGCATGGTTAAACACTTATAAGGCGAGTCCTATTGGCTATGACAAGGCTTCTTTATTTTTTTAAAGGTTAAGCAGTGCTATCTGGCTCCGGCTGCCACTTAGAGGTAGAGCGAGAGGTTTGTGGAGAGAGAGAGGTGTAAAGAGAGAGAGTGGTGTGTGTAGAGAGAATGAGAGGGGGAGGTGTGTAGTGAGAATGAGAGGGAGAGGTGTGTAGAGAGAGAGAGAGAGAGAGAGAGAGGTGGGTAGAGAGAGGTGGGTAGAGAGAGGTGGGTAGAGAGAGGTGGGTAGAGAGAGGGGTGGAGGGAGAGGGGGGTGGAGAGAGAGGGGGTGGAGAGAGAGGGGGGTGGAGAGAGAGGGGGGTGGAGAGAGAGGGGGGTGGAGAGAGAGGGGGGTGGAGAGAGAGGGGGGTGGAGAGAGAGGGGGGTGGAGAGAGAGGGGGGTGGAGAGAGGGGTGGAGAGAGAGGGGTGGAGAGAGGGGTAGAGAGAGAGAGAGAGAGGGGGATAGAGAGGTAGAGAGAGATAGAGAGGTAGAGAGAGAGAGAGAGGTAGAGAGAGATAGAGAGAGAGGTCGAGATAGAGAGGTAGAGAGAGAGAGGTAAAACAAACATAAAACCTGGAGCCCTAATTGTAAACCGCAAAGTCAGTTTCCATAGGGACTTACGTAAACATGTTTTGAATTGGTTTACAGTAATTTAGAAACTGCACATTTTTGAGATTCTTTTTACACTAATCTTTTTTAATGTATTCTATATAGAACCTATTTCAGCAGGAGAAACAAAAGTCTAGAGATCTTGCAAGGCTTTGGGCGAAGAGCATTCATGTGACCATTGTAGTAAGGAATACGTCTCTATGAGCTTCCTGGTTTTAGACAATCTGAGGCCATTAAAAGCCCTTTACAAAACCCCAAAATAAAATAAAACATAAAATTAAATTTAGAAACTGGAACTTAATCTTCCTCCCTCTACCAGGTTATGAAACTCCTTAGTGATTTAGGAAGTACTTATTATTAATGCACCTGATTACTGTTTTTGCTGATTTGTTTTTACAGATAGTCGAAACACCACCTGTTTCTCTGTATGTATTTATTTTTAAATAGTGGACAGAAATTTAAAATGAGCCGCCTTTTGGGTTATTTTCAATGCGGTAAGTCATCACTGAGAGGCCCAAGGCTGTGTCCACTGTCAGAGAAGGGACTTAAAAGTTTTCTAGTGAAGCTTTACACAGCTGCAGACATATGTTTACACTAAAATGCTAATTTTTGTATACCAGTGATGCACCTTGTACGGCTTCTTATAACACTACAGCCCAAAGGGTACCCTCGGGCAAAGGTGCCGTCATGAGTTAAATAGAAGTGGAAATATACTAACTGCAGCTTCACGTTTTCAGAAAACATAAAATAACTATAGATAAATGCACGTAAAACATTTAACAAAAAATATGGATAAATGCAGACGGAAAAGTTTAAAGAGTAAATTCCTTAAAACAGTGAATCCTATTAATAATGTATGATGGGGGTTTTCTGTTCTATTTTATAGCTGTAAACAACTTCTTATAATGGTGAAAAGAAATAAATGCACAGAGCGCTTCGTGTAGTGTTCATTCCTTTAAAGATACTCAGTAGACAACCAGAAATTGTTAATCAGGGATGAAATCACTCAAGCTTTAAGAAGCTATTAGGAGGGGCTCTGGTGGGAAATACAGAAGGAGGCCAGCTGCAGGACTGCTTCCTCGCTGGAGCGCGAGAGAAGCTACAATCACTTTCAATATGTTTGACAAATCCTGCACCGCTCTCTTTCTTTGCCATTGACCTGCCAGTTGCTGATTTTTGTTTGTTCTCGCAACAGTGGCAAACGGGAATAACTCCCATACTGTGGTTGGAAATGCTGAAAGTGGCGGCTGCGCTTTTACTTCGTTCTTGTGTTGCTTCCAATAGAGGAGTTTCTACGAGTTAGGAGATATTGTGCCTCACACTACGAATTCATAGCGTTATTGTAGAAAGATAAAGAAACAAGCATTGGCGGCACCGCGAAAGTGAAAGTAATCACGACTGTAAGGGAGCCGCAAGATAGCGCCTGTGCTCGGCGCTGCGAAAGTAAATGTAATCGCTGCTGTAAGAGTACCCGCGAGATGGAACCTATGCTAATAAGCGCGCGCCCACGAGCGTAACAGTAAGCTCTAGGCCACCACCAAATGCGTGTGGTAGCATTTTCTGAAGCCTGTTTACTATAAGTCTCGCTAGGGCAGCGCATGAGCTTGCTCAGGCGAGACCTAACGAGGAAATCTTAGGCGAGCTGCTCTTAGGGAAGATCACATTTGGGGGTGGGAGGAGACATGATCATAACCCTCTCTTTTTCTAAAACCAATAAGATGGGAAATGAGGAGCAAGTGATTTGGAGACAAGCAAAAGGATTTGTTGGTTGCCCAATATCAGCTATGAGGGGTTTCAAGCAGTTGCATCTATCTGTCAAGCAACCTCTTTGTTGGTGCATGCTAGTGGGATACTTCTGACCAGGTTTCAGCTCTGGAAGCAGCAGGACTGGATGACTATATCTTCAGGTCTCCTTTCAGAATTGGGACAGGCACTTCGGTAAGGATCAAATTATCAAAGTACCTCTATAGGAGGTTCTACTAAAATAAAGGCACCTCTCACCATCATTGTTTACCGAAGACAAAATGAAAATCATTCTTCTGCAGAAACCACATCTATCAGCCTTCATAAATTATAAAGCACCTATAACACATAAACAAAAAATGCATTTCAGATAGATATTCACTTGAGGAATAAACCTTCAATAAGATGTCAAAAAAATCACATGCCATCTATTCAAGAGGGCCTCAGAGGACAGGGAGTGATACAGAAGGGAAGAGATCTCTCCAGCAATGGAACAGATAAGGACACTCCTCAGTTAGGCGGTGCTGATCTAAAAACAAATAAAAGATAAGCTGTGGCACCTCGAGAATTTCCATTCCCAGAGAGGAGATAAAAACATAAGGCATACTCATGGCTGCCTTCAGCGGCACAAATACAGACAGAAACTACAACATGGGGAGGAAAATATGGACCTCGTGCCAGGTGACCCAGGGGTAGGGATTTCTGGGACCAACCCATGGGGCTGCGCACTGTCCCTGAACTGTCCCTGCTTCTCTAGAATTTGAAGTTGCATCAATATTGAAGCAACAGCAACAGTACAAATATACTTCGATCTGAGCTGAGGAATGATGGTGGACAGTTTTAGTTCAATATGTGTTGAACAAAAATATTTATTTAGACGGGAAAAAGTGCTCTTCAAACAGCGTGTGTTTTTTTGTAAAATGGAATTATCAAAAGATTTGCTGTGTTAAGATCACCCTTTTTCCAGCTTTCAGGAAAAGGTAGGGTAGCAAACAAAATATTCTTTTTCACCGCAGTTTTTGCAATTTTCAAAGTGGTGGACAATATTGCCTAAGATTGCAGTTTCTACCACCTTTGAGTTTGTGGGAAAGAGGTGTGAAACCTGTGAGTTAATCTATAAAGCCATACATTTCTGAAAAGTAGACAAAATTCTGAATTTAGCATGGAGTTATTGTTGTAGATCATGCATTGTATTCCCAAAGAAACTAATGATTGAAATAACAAATATATGAAAGTAAGAAAAATTAGAATGAGGTGACATTGTTTCAATCAGTGTTTTTGCCCTGATGACCAATCTACACTAAACCCTTTTATACATATAAACTCCAGCTAACCATGAACCCTTAAAACCCCACACCATCCTAAACTCCACATATTCCCGACCACTAAAAACCTTCACCACCCAAACATTCTACCTATCACTGAACCTTAAAAACACTCTCCAGCCCTAAACTCCACTCATCCATAAAACCTAAAAAAAAAGCTCAACACCCCTCTAAGCCATCCTTCCCTGAACTCTAAAAACCGCTCACCATCACCTATCCCTGAACCCCAAAAAATCCTCAATACCCTAATCTTCACCCAAGTGTGTAATTTTGGATGTTTTCTTAAAAATATATTTCCTTTAAAATGTTTCCTTTAATTTTTGATTTATTTGTATGTACTTAAAATGATCTTTCCTTGAATTTGGTTTCGTCCAATGTGGTTTCTCAGTTTTCGTTTTTCCATTAATTCTCATACATCAGACGTGCTGTGATAGATGTAGAGTGACAGATGGGGATTTTGTTTTTACATCTGACGTGGCCTTGTCAGAAGATACACGATTATTGGAGAGCAGTGGGTGGGGCGAAATCAGATATTGCTCAGGGATACTCGTGCTTGCTCTGATTCTGGTGCTGCTGGGTAATGTTAAGGACCTTCTCGCTACCACTAGCAAAGTGTTTTTGCTGCTCCCGGTGCTTGCTAACAGCTTGGTGACCATGAGAAGGAGGCAAGGCGCCACCAAAATCCCTTGATTGATTTTTAGATGTGGCATATTTTAATGAACAAATGTTGGAGTACTTGGAACTTATGCACCCTAAATCTCATTCAAGGAAATATGGTGGCCAGTACAACAGTAGCTTCTTCCGGAAACTCAACCAATCAAGGGCTATGAAGGTGAGACAAGTGCTCAGAATTACCAGAACTTAACTGTCATGTGGGTATGATGAAGTAACCATAGACTGTGAAAACAAGGAAGAGTCCAATGTAATGTGATTCATGACAACGTTTAGTAAAGATAATGTTGATTGCTAGAGTAACCTCTTAGTTTTAGTCATGCAAATTTAAGAGTGAAATGTATCCCATTGGTGGCACCCGTGTAGCAGGATGATGGATAAAGTTGTAATGTCTTTCATTTGCTGAATAATAATAAAATAAAACCATCTTATCGAGGGCCTTAGTTAGAAGGGATTAGGGAACATACTGCTTCGGTGACTACTGCAGATCCTTCTTGTTACTGATGTAACCCTCAGTGTTGCACCCAGAACAAGCATCAGAGTAAGTATGATAGGCCAGGACCTACAGCAAGCTTCAATGCAAGAATGCATGTGCGGGGTCTCCGACAAAATCAGGGAGAGCCTGCGTGTGCCGGACTCATAAAAAATGTCATGTAAGAAAAACTACTTTGTACCTCTGGGTCCACAGCCTTGCAGTAAATACAGGGAATTCTCAAGAGCAGGAGCTCCAACCATAGCAATGGGGATTTTATCCCCATGTTCATAAGCTGGAAGATTATTAAAAATCGTCAATTCCGTTTCCTCATCAGTTTGTGAAAACCATTGAACATCAGAAAATCTCTGAATAATTTCATGAGCAGCTCTTAAGGCTATATTCTGAAAAGGAGGCGAATGGCAGCTAAGAGAGCATGAAGTGTTAGGCTCCATGGCACTGAAGGACGTCCTCGTGGAATCAGTCTATGAGTCAGAAGAACCGTACCCTCTGCCCCAGACAAGCTGGTAGTAAGGGCCACCACATAATTTGTTCTGAAGGTCATATCACCTTTCCACATAGGGAAATCCGTCACTCTTGTTCTGTACTTTTCTCCACTGTATCAATCTAAAGAGGAGAGGTTGTATCAGTTGTACCAAAGGCGTGCCCTTACGTTCTATACTGATGGGACTAAGGAGTACCACTTTCAAGATCAAATGTTTGCTGGGTTCGGTAGTTTAAAGGCAGGAAAGGTGGTCCTTAAGAAGACTATATTAAATCGGATCATACTCGGCATTAAACTGTTATGCCTTGACGAAAGAGGGTCCTCTTGAGCACTTTTGGCCTCATTCCACCAGGGCAAAAGCTGCCAATATATCCCTATCTTTGGGTCATCCGTGTTGGACATGGGCATCTGTCCTTCCTTTTACCAAGTACTACTGCACTTATTTTCAAGTTTGTAGGGAGGGTCATTTTGCCCTCTTAGTCTGTAGGACTTCCAAGTGTAAATCTACTCCTTAGACCCGCCTCCTTCTAGGGGGCATTGTTTTGTTATTGATTCACAAGGTGAGGAATTTGCAGTGATCAGTATCCATCAAAAGAGTAAGTAAACTAAGCTTTGGTAAAGCTCTGGAGAATAATCTAGGCCCATATTCTTCTAAACCCCCTACCCTCCCTGTTATGTGCAGTGGACTTAGGGTAGAAGTAATACGTGTTTGCATACTTCTAGAATAAACTTAATTTGTCAGTCCAATCCATGTGTAAGAGTGTCGAAATTGATTGAGAGATAAAGGAATTCAGCACACTGGAGTGACACCTATATAACTGTTCTGTGACATGTCTGGAGGCAGGAAGGTGTCACAACAGAGTCTGATTGAGTCACCTAATGGCAAGAATGAGCTAATCCGAGAGTTTTCAGATCCAGTCTAGTCTCAGGGAAGATTCATAAGGTGAGGAATCGGTGGTTAAAAGTATCAATACTTTTTAGGCAAAGTGCTTGTTCAGTAGCATAGCCTATGACTTCAAAGATTTGACTGACCTAGAGTAATCAACTGTAATTGACTTTTCATAAATATTCAAATCCGCAATTAAAATATCATCTTTGGAAAATATTGTCTTTGGAAAAGGGCTTATTGTTTGAAAAGCTCACAATGCATAAGCTTTTATGTGATAAAAACACATATGTACTTAAAGGCTGGGCAAAGCAAAGGTCTCACTAGATCAGCTGACTGAACGTTGAGTCACTAGATGGCCATAAACAGGATCAATCAATATGTAGCAGTGTGGAAGGTGATAAATAGATGTGAACAGAAATATCCTGAGACCAAGCTTGCATCTCAACAAGCCAATGAGAGGGGGTGAAATGAATAAAAGCACAGGCCCTAGTAAAAGGAAGATCGTAGCTTTTCCTGAAGAAGTCACAGATTAATAAACAGACTCAGACACCAAAAATAAAGATTCTCAAAACTACAACTCTATATAAATCCTACTATAGAAATGTCAAACGTTTTTAAATTCCTACACCCTTCCACCTATAATGAGACAGGGTGTATTCACTCCCAAAACTCAAATCCAGACTTAAAACAAGTATACAAACGATATTCTGTCCCATTTGGGAGCAGGCGCATAACTGTAGGATTAGGTGCATGGTGAAATCAGGGCATTTTGGCATGCGGACTTAGTACCCCTACCTCTTCGACATGTTTGATAACACTGGCATGCGATCTGGCTAAGGTGCAGCCAATTTTATGTTTCTGTTATGGATTTATATTTTCTATAAAAGCTAACCAATTACAAAAATCCATTTATACCATATTGTCAAATAGTGTAAACACGTTTTTCATAACTGCAAGTAGTGTGGAATACCCAATAAGCAAAATTAAACAGAGCAGATGCCACAAAGCTCATGAATTTACAAGAAATTAGAAAGTAAGAAAAAATCTGCCCGCGCCTTACCCTTTGTTGATGCTGCTGGAACTCCTTGATGGTTTGCTGAGCTTGTTCCAACTTAGTACTAGCCTCATCATTCTGTTGTTTGATGGTGGCCAACTCCCGCTTTATGAGGTAGTTTTCCTCAGCCTCCTGGGCTCTCGTCACTTGTCCCTTTGGACATAATTGTTTGTGTGAAGCAATTTAGACAGATGCAGGACTACTGTCTTTCAAATAAGTTTAATTGACTTTGCTTAATGTGAAAGCATTGAGAGTAAGGCCACAAATGCCAAAAATAATGCTGAAACATAGTGTACAGCATTTTCGTAGCTTAAGGACTTAACTAATGTAATTCACAATAGTTGCATTTAAAAAGTAAACTTAAGCAGGCACAACTGTATTTTCGGTTTTGCAGTCAAAGATTTAGTTCATGCAAAAAGAGTTGTACATGCACCGTTCTGTTAGGCTATTACAATTTTGATTTAAGGGGTATGTTAATGTGATTTTACAATAGAATTCATTGTTGAATTCATTGTATAGGTTTTCAGTAAGGTTAGCAATTAGACAACGTGCAGGTTTTTTTTAAATTACCCTTTAACTTGTCAAGCGGGGTAGTATTGAAAAATTAAACAGTGAAATGTTCCAATGTCTCACTTAAACACAATTCAGGGTTACATGTTTAAACAAATGCATGTAAACATGCATGTATCAAAAACAGAATGTCTGTTTTTGTTGGTAGGCGATCCTTTTTTATGTTATTTTTTACATGATAAACATATTTTGAAACTATACCTGTATCAATCTATCTGCCAAGGAAGCACTTTCCTACAAAAAGGAAACAGTTCAAACAGGAGCATGAGAAAGAAATGTGAAAAACACACAGGTGATAAAAGTGTAAAAATTGAGAAGTAAGAAAAAATGAACTCCTTCATTCTACCGCCTATTTTGAAAGAAGAGACACTGCAGCCTGATAAGAATTTTAGATACACATCCATTCTCAAATATAAACAAACCTACAGAGTCCCTTAAATCGTAACTGAAATTGCTGACATAGTATGGTTTACAGGCTGCAGCTGCGTAGTTTAAGTACAGTGTAAAACTGCAAGGTACACATTTTCAGGTTTTCCCTTTTTTTAATCCCTTTTTACTTAGCAATACATCTTCTAGCACATTCATTTTTCGGTCCCCTTTACAAAACATGACCTCTTGCAATCAGGTATGCGACGTTTTTTATTAAAAAAATAAAATAAAATAAAATATCATATATATATATATATATATATATATATATATATATATATATATATATATATATATATATATATATATATATATATATATTTATTTATTTATTTAATCTTTATTTCGACCATTTGGTCATAAAAGATACACATACATAAAATCACATGAATCTGTCACAGTTATAAAACATCAATGCATACTATTCAAATTAAAAACCAGACTTTACAGATGATTATTAAAAATAAGAAATTCTCCAAGTTACCCAGCATTTTTTATAAGACGACTGCGCGTGTGCCAGACATTCGTTAAGAATTTGGAAAGTGCAAAAACAGTTGGGCCGGAAACATCACTTTTTAAAATCCTGTACATCGGTGCATATTCCCTGCCACCCAAATTCTTGATCAATGGCAGCAGCCAGTACTTTCTAGCTGTCTTGTATGCTGGGCAGAAAAAAATCACGTGCAAGTCATTTTCCTCTTTGTCAACGCAAAGAGGACAAAACTTAATCGAAGGGATTTGCGCCCAGGTACTAGTAAAGGACCGTAAAGGCAGAGTGCCGTACCTCCACTGGAGAAATAACTTTCTGGTGAATATGGGGTATACAGGATCAAGCGCTTTCTCAAATGTATAAAGATCCTTGGTTTGCAGGAATAAGGAGGAAAGGGACCCCTCTGTCTGGGTAGCTATAACCCTAACCCTTTTGTGCTCGTGGTACAGCTTCGCAAGTACTCTCTTAGGGATTCTTGGTGCTGTGATAGCTGGTTCGGTCCACAACTCGGGGAGCCCCAAATCTGTGCAAACTGACTGGATGTTTTGGACCCAGGGAATACTGAGCGCCTTGGGGTGTTTTAGTAGTTCGACCAGTTCCGCCCTGTAATCGGCGAGATCGTCACCGCTCCATAGCCTGCGCCAGAAGGCAATGGGTCTTAGACTTATCTCGTCGGCAAGTGGCCGTAGCCCTAGATCAAGCCTCAAGGGGAGGAGCGGGGTGCTAGAGGGAAGTGCGGTAATTTGTCTTAAAAACCTGTTTTCTGTACAGGACAAATTCCGGCATGGAATATGGCCCCACAATTCGGCCCCGTACAAGATCGCCCCCCTTGCCTGTGCCTTATATATCTGGATTAGGGCCCCCAATGGGCGATAGGTCGAACCGGTCATCATCCGTGTAATGCCCCCGGTGATTTGCACTAGTTTGAGGTTAGCCCTAGTTTGGTGGGTCTCCCAGGTCATGTTTTCATTGAGTGTCACGCCGAGATATTCGAACGTGGCAACTCTTTCCAGTCTCATTGCTCCTAGTAAGGGATTCGGGCGCTGTTTAGGGCTTGGATTCAACACCATATATTTGGTCTTTGTGGCATTGATTTCGAGCCCTCTATCCTGGCAGAAGGCCACAAAGGCATCAAGTATCTTTTGAATGCCCATGGGTGTCTTGGATACCAACAGCGTGTCGTCCGCAAACATTATTGCGGGCACACTGTTGCCATTCAGTTTAGGGGCATCTGTATAGTCGGTGGCATTTAGGTGAGCGAATATCCCGTTGACGAAGAGGCAGAACAGGGTCGGCGCCAGCACACAACCCTGTCTTACCCCTCTGCCCACGGGAAATCTATCTGTCAGCTCCCCCGACCTCCCACACCTCACCTGGGCATAATTATTATGATGGAGCCTCTGTAAGGTCAATAAAATGTCTGGTGGAACGCCCATCCCTGCTAAGATGACCCAGAGTTTTCCCCTGGGCACGAGGTCGAAGGCGGCTCTTAAGTCCACGAAAATCGTGTACAGACTACCGCCCTCGAACCTCACTGTCCTCCAGCAGATCAAGTTCAGTCTGAAGACCTGGTCCACAGTCGATACCCCTTTCCTAAAGCCTGCCTGATATGGACTGAGGGCGCCCACCTCCTCAATCCATTCCTGAAGCCTGTTCAGGAGAACCCTGCCGAACAGCTTCTGTGCTACATCTATCAGGCTAATCGGTCTGTAGTTGGCTGGGAGCAGGGGGGATCCTTTTTTGAAAATCGGGACCACCTCAGCCCCCAGCCAAGTACTGGGGATTTCCATCCCACCGAGGACACCATTAAAAAGGGCTACGAGGTAAGGCGCCCAAACGGTATTCTCCTGTTTATACAGATCTCCCGGTAGCCCGTCCAGGCCAGGGGCCTTCCCCGAAGCCAGGCCTGAAATAGCAGCTGTAACCTCACTCAGTGTTACCTGATCCGCCTGCACGCCCTGACTCCCTAGTTCAGTTGGGACAGGGGGTTCTCCGGACTCAGCGCTATATAGCGACTGGAAGTGGGCCTGCCACACTCCAGGAGCTATATTGGGCACCACTGCCGAATGTAGACTCCCTGATCCCCCATTCACCATTCTCCAGAACAGGCGTTGGTCTTGCACTGCTAGGGCCTTTGTAAGCTCCTCCCACTGGTTTTCCTCCCATTCTATTCTGGCCTGTGCGAGAAGCTTCTTATAGACTTGTCTGCATTGCTTGAGACGTTCCCCTCCTTTGCCCTCCTTGACTACTCCCAGGAGTTCTGTTTTGGCCCGCCTGCAGGCTGTATTATACCATTGTGTTTTGCCTCGAGGCCTCACTTTTGGTTTTTGCACTTTGCGTGTAAAATGGGGTGCCGCTACTTTTATAAGTTCTTTATGGGCATCAAACAATTTGCTCCTAATATCTGTTTTGTTTGCCACACTATCAAGGTCTCCAACAGTTTCCAGGATGGGGGTAATCTCAGCATAAAGCAGTGGGAGTTTGTCCTTGTTTGTGACCATATGCTCCCACCTAATTTTCCTCCTGCTGTTGTTTATCAGGAGTGTGGGATAATTCCCTGCCTCATGGGTCTCTAGGCCCTGGGGTGCTGGGTGGACGAGATCTAGCTCGAGAGCATTATGGTCACTGTCCATCCTATCAACTACCCTAAAATCCTGTACTGTTGGCCACCTCGCTAATTGTACCAGGATATAGTCCAAATGTGACTCCCTTCCCTTGCGATTATAAGTAATTTTGCCTGGTGTATCGGAGTTAGTTCGCCCATTACACGCTCTAAGTCCATACCTTAACGTGAGGGCAGTGATTTGCAACGCTAGGGGGGTCCAAACTTTTGGAGATGGCACATCAACCCCAGGTACTGCCCACCTCTCTTCTTCGTCTGATAGGAACCCTTCCTGGAGGCCTGGGAGTGGCTCAAAGTGAGAGTTAAAATCCCCACCCACCACATAGTATGAATCAGTCGACAGTTCCAATAAAAAGTTCGAAAGTTCATTAAAAGTCGGTGATTCTTTTGCCCTTCCCATTGGCCTAGAATAAATATTAATCAGCAGGAGGTTGACTTTGTTTGGCCAGGTTAGAGAGACCACAAGAATGTCGTCGGAGCTGCAAGGAAGCCGTGTTGCCACACAGCCCAGGTGAGCCGCAACCCATGTCGCAAGACCCCCTGATGGTCGGCCTTTACCTTCCCATCTAGCTGGAATAAAAAAGGATGCGTATTGTATTGCCTTAAAATGTGTAAGCAATTGACAAAGCCTACAGGTTCCCTTCTTAGGTATCAAATCATCCCCAGTTCCTTAAGTAAGACACACTTACCAGACCAAGCTACAACGCACAACCCATCACCCCAATCTGAATTAGGCTCTGGCCTATGATGAAATTCTTATACAGATTGCAAATTCAGCCATAAACTGACACAAAATTTCCATACCAGTGGCAGGCTGTGTGCTACACAAATGGAAAGAATATTAAATGCATTAATTACTCCAGGGCTCCTCTACAACCCCCTCCCTCCCATATTTATTCTTTACATGGCACCCCTTGGATCCATTCGTGCAGATATTAATATGCTAAGCAGACATAATATTAAGGCCCATTAATATACATATGCACAATAACCATCTCTCCCTAATAATCCTGTCTTGAACCCATCCAATCTTAAATTTCAATTAGCATCCTGAGGCTAAAGCTACTAACGGCTGCATTACTCTAGTTTGCCACCATCCCTAAACAAACACCAGATTCAAACAAACTCTCCAACAAACTGATGAGGCTTTACCTCCTAGCTAACAGACCACTCAAAATCTCTTGGATTCACTCTCAACACAGATCTTAGATTCAAGCAATGGAAGCTTGGTTCCAATCCACCTTCTGAACACAGTGAAACTGTTTTGTCCCAGAAAATAACTTCAGAACAACTATACAAGCCTTAGTCAACTCCCATTTGGAGAGCGGTCTCCCCGATACCACTTGTGTACCTATGCAAGGTATCCTACACGCAGAGGCATGGTTGTGTAAAGGGCTCAAAAAAAATTCTACATTTAAGGATCTACACAGGCTGTTGCTTCCAGTTCTAATCATCATGAAATAGACTGAAATAGAGAAGCAACAAACAAACAAGTGTACACAACAGCTTGGTCCAAAGATTGACTCGTATCGTAGATGCCTTTCATAAGTATGTGTCTTTTATTCACGTCCTTCATCGGAGAGCATATGCGCACATGCTTTTGGATGAAGAAAGTGAATAAAAGACAAATGCATATGAAAAGGATCTACTAGTCTTACTTTGGACTAAGTCTTTGTGTACATGTTTGTTGTTGCCTCTCTTTTTCAACCTAAATGCCTCTAATGTATGGCCAATGAGCAGCTGGACATCAGAAGTGGGAACTAGGTTTTGTCAATCCAGTGACTACTTCAGGAGGTAGATTCATTTTGCCACCTATCTACTATAGATATTTTTTAACCTGTGTTTATGTAATGTCTGTAGAATGTATTTTACATTAACAATGTGTTCTGTAAGATTTTAATTTTGTTATTGTGCTATGCCATTGATTTTTCTATTTTTAACCACTTAATAAAAGACCTAGTTTTGTAGCCAGCTGTAGTCGATTGTCCTTTTTTATTTTAGTCTGCTCTAAATATCAGTTGCCTAGGTTGTTGTTTTTCAATTGTACTTCAGGAGGTACAACATTGGGTCCCCTGCTGCCATAAAGTAAATCAGCTTCAAGACCAGATGCACCACTTATCAAGCCCTCAATAAGACTCCAGCTTCCCTGACAAACAAACTACCAACATCTGGGGTACAACGCCAACCAGGAGACTGGATATCGCCAGATTAGAGAAGAACATTGCAAGAAGGAAATACATTAGAAGCCAAGCCTTCTCCATTCATGCCTCGGGGATTTCAAACAACATCACTACAGACACTGGATCAGCAACGACTCTTCTACAATTAACAAAAACTGTGACTACACCTCTTCAACGAACACTACCTCTGAAACTTGAGTCTACTACCGATTTTTCACGAATGATTTTATCTTCAAGGGAGCATAGGCAGAGTTAAACGCGTCATTGCTCTCGAGCTAGGTTTGCTCTCTACCAGGACTCGAGTCGGGGGTCCACGCAAGTGGACGACGTCCCCCCCCCCCCCACTCTTTTCACAGGGTGGATGCCGTCCCCCCTGCCAAGAAGCTGGGCCCCACAGAAATATGCTGAACGTGTCCCCGTGTAATTTTCAGACACCGGGACACGTTCAGCACTTGACGTTACGAGGTCATTTGCATACTATCAGTCCCCCCACTTCTTTTTATAGGACTTGTGCCCTGCTCTCTACAAATATCAACACGTACAAATCTGTGTTGAGCGCCCCAAGACCTTGGTGAGCATGGTTTGTGCTATAAAATAAAACTACAAGAAAGTTTGACCTACTCCATTATAAGCAGAGCACTGTCCTTAATTATCCAGCAAGCTCTAATAAATATACTGTTTAAAAAGTACAAGTATAAACGTTTATTTTTCATTTTATACACGATATAATACGATCATCATGAAGGAGAGCTACATTTTTACTACATAAGAATAATTTTATTTCAGACTTTCGAAAGGAGAGAGAAAAATATTCCAGTTCAAAACGTGATTAACGCAATCCAATCTTGTCTACTAAAGACAGGCCCCTTATGTGCGCTAATGGGAGCGGCGTCATTACGTGCTTACAGTTTACGCTCCGGGAAGACCATTTGTAGTTTCCTCCTTTTTTTACCCATTTCTTTATTATGCTACAATATATTTTTATTTTTTTATTTTGTTTAATAAAGGTTTTGGTAGTCATACATAACAGTGGTCACATCTGTAGCAATCCCATTAAATATATTACAGTAAGGTATCCGATACATCACATTTTCAAAGAATACTCAGTCGAGCAATTACACAGCATTGCAGTTTCTCATTGAAAATTAAAGTGTTCAAATTAATGATTAGCCTGAAGTAAATCAGGGCGTTCTCGTAGATATGTATGCTACATATGATGATGCTGTGCCTCCTTCAATGGCCAAAAGAGGGCAGTGCTGTTTTACGAATCGTTCTTTTAAAAGTCAGCGTTGTTTGGGGTGAGGTGGTAAGGGTATGCGAGGCGAATATGTGGTGAGGAAAAGGAAGGGTAGGAATTAGCTATTATCTTTGATGTTTTGCTGCTTTAGTAAAAATGTCAATAAAACATACTGAATGATGAAGTGGGCAGTGGTTTAAGGACGAAAGACTGGTTATTTGTAAAGGTCCTATTCCATTATAAGATGAATCAGCTCACGGGTTTATACCTTGCTTCCAACATATGTAAAACAAACAAATCATATACACGATGGAGCGCTTTTCAAGAAACACGTGGCCTGCGCAGATACCCGACCTGCCGGGGAATGGGTAGAGCTGTGCATACATTTTTATGACAGAATGAAAGACCCCCTTGAAGAATAGGTTGAAATCCTGCTGCCGACTATAACTGTTGGGCTTTAGTACAAGTGGCACCCTGTGCGAAAATGTTTGTTGGTCTGTAAAAGCATACATTCAGAATTTAAAATATAACACAATTTTTAGGGATTTTCTTTAATAATAAGAATTGATTTTACAAATGAACCTTTTTGCAATAACATATAGATGTAATATATTCCTTGCTGTTTGCATGCAACTCTTTGTCGACGGTTAATAGCTCACTGCCATATATTAGGATTTTAGCTTTTAAAGTACAAGTAACTAAAGGAGCTCCCTGACAAAAGGGATAACCCATTGGCCTATTTATAGTGTATGCACTTTGTGACCTGAATGGGACACGTTCTTTGCAGCAGGCATTTTAACCTTCTGCGCTATGATGAGTCAAAACCTCCTCTATCAGACAAAGCTCGGTCTCTCTCCAGGAAGAACATTAATCACAGGAGTTTTGACATTTTTACTGTTGCTTGAAAATTGCTGGGACAGGGAAAGTGGCATCTGGTGCTTTTAATACAATAAACATGGAGCCCCTATCCCAAGTCAGTGCCCGGTGCATTGGCACCGATCGCACAGTCCTAGAGCCGGCCCTGCTTACCAATGCTGAGGCTAGGCTACGAATTTTATGGACAACGTTGGTGCATGACCCACCCCACCCCCCCACCCGCCCCATTTCTGTTCTGAAGTGGTGACGAACAAGTTACTTACCTTTGGAAATGCCTTATCTGGTAGATACTGTCTCTATACAAAGCACAAGGATCCACCTGTAGATGGTTTTCTTTCAGTGGAAGTTCTCTCATTGGTTAGAGTGTGTCTCCTACATTGGTTGAAAGCACACAGTGTTTGCTTAAATATCACTCACACACCAAAAGGGCCCTTGGTGTCATGCTTCATCATAGGGGTCTTCACTCCCTCTCTTGTTTTTTGTAGAGACTGTCTCTAGCCATTCTCTAGCCGCTGATTCCTTACCTTTGAAAAATCTCCAGGCGTCAGAGTGGAACCGGAAATTCGTGAGCAGTACCCCTTCGTGCCAGTAGATGGTGTGATTCGGCTACGCATGGTGTCGTCAAAGTAATGTGCGTCGTGTCTATATAGGTGCCACCCCAACACCCTGACATCAGTTTTTTTTTGCGAAGAGAACCGACCACTGGTGTGTTAAACCTTGGGCTCTGAAAGGGGGAAACCCTACGTCTATACATTTGTTTGCAGAGCAGGGAGGATAGGTGAGGTCGGTAAGGAATCTGCGGCTATACAGTCTCTACGACATAAGGCATTACCGAAAGTAAGTAACTTGTTCATCTGAAAGATACTTCTAGCCTGTGGATTTCTTAGCTTTGGAGAGATACACAATAAATACTTCCCTGGAGGAGAGTCTGTGAAGCAATTTTGCCCTAGAAAGTCCTGAAGGACCAATCAGACTGTCCAGACAGTAGTGAAATGAAATGAAATGAAATTAATGAAATGAAATGAAATGAAAAGGGGATTTGTTGAGCGCTGCACCTGCCCTCAGGCGTCCAGGCGCTAAGACTAAAAGGTGCCATTAAAAGAAACAAGGGGTTCTAATTACTGGAACAGAAAAGTTTTAAGCTGTTTACGGAAGCTAGACAGATTGGGATTGATAGGCTTGAACATGTGCAGCGATGACTAAGTCGCTGCCTGGCAGATGCCCAGGACCAGGACTCAGCATGCTAACACAGTGGTCGCAGCCTTGGCTCTTTTGGAATGAGCATGCAAACCCTCAGTGGACTGTTTCTTGGCCACTGGTAGCAGATTTTGATACATCGCACAATCCATCTGGAAATGGTCTGTTTCTGTACCGCCTTACCTTTCTGGTCTCAGACATATCCCTTTGTTGGCAGTCCACCCAGAATGCTTTTGTGCAGTCAAGGTAAAGCGACAATGCTCTTTTTTGGTCCACGCAGTAGAGTTGTTCCTCTTCGTTAGAAGGATGAGGCGGAGCATAAAATGTAGACAGTGTGACAAACTGGCCTACACAAAAGGGAATGACCACATTCGATAGGAAGGAAGCTCTAGTGCGAAAGACCACCTTGTCGGAGAAGATATTGAGGTACAGTGGCTTAGATGACAAGCCCAGGATGGCTGACGAGCTTGAGCACCAAAAGGAAGCTAGCAGGGTAGGGATCTGTATCTTATTAATATCCCGCTGTATACCCCACCATCCACCTACTAAAAGACTACCGCCACAATAAAGAATACAGCGTAATCGCTACTGGCATTGCAAAACAACTTCTACTTAACTCAACAGAACTGCAACTGATGACCTGGCATGGTCGTTCACCCCAACCTGGGAGATCCGATCACTATGCCTCAGCACCAGACGTCCCATCATCTAAGGAGCCTAGGAAACCCAGGTATTGGCAAAACTGCAGCAGCACTGTCATGTCTTCCAAAGAGGATCAGCGCTAACGGCTCCATCCATCCTGCTGTTCGTCTCCGCTGCTGGTCAGCAGGGGACCATAATGTTGCAATATAATAGACACAGGGATACCTGTCGATATATTGTTAATCCTCCTCTAGGATGTTTGCTGGGTGAGTGCTTGCTTGTTTGAGGTGCTACAGGCCCGTCCATGGCCAGCCCCTTCCTGCCCCCCTGGGGATCTCCTCGCTGGGACATAGTGTCTGTCGGTGCATCAAGGGGCTTTATTGGTCATACTAACTCTTCAGACCACAGCATGCTCGTGACCTCGCCGACCGGTCCTGTAGGCCTCTGAGCCCTCGTGGCCTGATTGGGAGGGCAGGTGTGACCAGAATGCAGCTGCTGCACTGCCCGCTCTCCTTATGGCAAGTCTTAATAGGGACCCATTTCGGATGAAAGTGTATCAGATCCCTTTGCCTTAAAGACTGCTAAACGCACATGTCCCGCCATTGTTTCTAGATTGCACTGAGACCGCTGTGCTAGTATGGATATACGGATCCCTGCCCAGCGACTGTAGGCACAGTTCAAGCCTGTTGAAAGTACACCCTTTTGTGATCCCCGTCGCACCCATCCACTCAAATTGGCGGCCTGGTTGAAAATCAACAAGGGACTCAAAATATAGTAGCATGCAAACAGTGAAGAAGGACTTACTCACATTGCTATGTTCCACCCCCCGGTTCGTTTAAAGGGCTCCTCAAAACACAAAGAAAGGACTTTAACTAGTCTGTTACACTCTCCAGCATATACCAGCTTGTGGGCTCTCCATAACCCCCAAACTGCACTAACACCAATAAAAGGATTTGAATAGTAGGAACATAGATGGTGAGAGGACACTCGCTCCTCACTACCAACTTAGGTAAGAGAAGAGGAAAAGGGGACAATACTCCTGTCCAGTTATCAGCAACTGGGAGCAGGTAGAAAGACACAAGAAAGTTTTTCCAAATCTCTTCGATGCACTGTAATAGATAGTCTTTTGCATCTTACTGCTTGGTCCTATGGTCTTAAGGACACAACTAATTTTTTTTCTCTCACTATCTTGAGCATGCTCCATTTCCAAAGAGAGAAGTCAAGCCTACGAACCCCATACCATATAATATAATCGCTCATTGATAGGACCCCCCCAGTCACTACCTATTCTCTGACATGAATACACAAAGTACAACCAGCATCACCTTGTAACTATCGGGCCAGTTTGCCTGTAAAATTACTGTTGGACCTGGCCCTTTTTGGCAGGTTCACCCTGAAACTTTTTGCTTTTTCCTAGCCTGTTTCTGTGACCTGGTGTTGGTGATTTTAGGCCTCTGCGCACTTTTTCACTGGGGTACAGTGTAAAGTGCGTGAGCTCTCTGTGTGTGTGGTGAGAGTGGCCTGCCCTCCCACAGGAATGAATGGGGAATATGTATGCCCATAGTAGTTCCTGATGTGTGGGGAGTGCAGGGTCGAGTTTGGTATGTGCGAACTCGTTAGATTGAATGCTGCGCAATGATGTATGCGGCATGAATGTGTCTAGAGTGGAAGTGCCACTTCTAGACATGGGTGTGCGTGTGTAGTGAGTGTGCTGACACGTGATTGGCTGGAGCCTGGCTCCAGGATGTCTGGATGGGTTTGCCCAGTGGTGAGTGTTGAGATTAGCATGCTGATGTGAGGGGAGGAGTGCACCTGGGTCCTGAATGGGGCTGGGTTTTCCTCACACAATGCTGGCCCCGCCCCCTGTGGTGCGACTGATGACCCTGGCCTGACAAGTGAATGGGAGGGGTGGCTGAGCTCATCAAGGGAGCTCCCAAACCAGCTGCACCTGGTTTTTCCCCCACCCTGCACCTTTAGACAAAGGAATTTACTGTATAAAAAGGGGCTGTGTCCCCTTACAAAATGTTCTTATTTCTGACTTGAATCCTGCCAGGGGCGTGCTGCTGCTTGGGCTCAGGGGAAGGCTTGCCTCCCTGGGCCCTGCCCAGCCCCTGGATACCTGATAGACTTTTCTTTTCTGGGAGCTGCTGTGCTCCACCTTATGTCCTGGACTGCTGAGGTCCTGGACTCCTAAAGGACTTTGTTGCTTTATTTTTGCATCTAGCGCTTTGGAGCGCTTTATTTCTCCCCCAGCGCTTGAGAGCGCTTAATTTTTACTTATAGCACTGGGAGCGCTTTACATTGCCGTCAAGCGCTTAGTAGCACTTTTATTTTTATTATCGAGGGTGCCCACCCCTCATGTTGTGCCCTCGAGTGGAATCACCGCCGCCGTCCCAGAGATCCTGTGAGGGGGTGCTGTGCCCGCCTCCCTGCCCAGGGCCACGCTGCCATTGGCGGCCCTGCGAGACAGGAAGCCAGGCAGATTCTGTGGTGACGTGGGCAGGCCTGAATGAAGGAACTTCCGCTTCCCTCTGTGCGGGGGAAGCCTTGGCTACGTTGCCGGTCTCCCATGCGAAAGAGGGAGACCGGATGTGAGACCGGAGATGCTGCGGCCGGAGAGGGGAAGAGAAGCTGGCCGAATCATGGCCGCCCGCGGCCTGGGGCTCCCGTGAAGAAGGGAGAGCCCTGGGGCCGCCAGCGGAAAAGAGCCCAAGTATTGCGGGGCTCCCGTGTGCTGGAGGGAGCCCCGGTCGAGGAGTCAGCCTTCCCCCAAGTCCTGGTCCCAAGATGGGGGACCGGCGAAGCATGGTGCCCAGCCGTCGAGAAGCCGCGTCGAAGAGACCGGCGAGTGGTTCCCGGTATTGGTAGTTGCAGAAGGGGGGCGTCGGTGTACATTGCCGGTGCCCCCCCCCCCACCCCAGTGTGCTCTATCTCCGTGGGAGGGTACTTGTGATTAAGAGCCCGTGAGAGGCTCTGAGGGCATTAATTGTTCCTGAGCCCTGAGAGGCTCCAAAGGCGGCATTTTATGATTGAGAGCCCTAAGAAGGCTCCGGGGGCACTACCTGGTATTCGAGCCCCGAGAGGCTCAGTGTGCCCCCCCTTTTTTTTTTTTATTTAGAGCCCAGAGAGGCTCACAGCCCACCTTGTTTGTGTAGAGCCCAGCAAGGCTCGAGGGGCAGTTATTTGTTTAGAGCCACGAGGCTCTTGGGGTCACAAGTGTTTTGGCCCCCCTTATGTTCTTGAGCCCACGAGGCTCCAACGTTGGCATCCACATTGCTTACAACTGCCCAGCACTTAGTGGGCAGTTGCCACGGTTAGGCTTGTGTTCTTGGCTGCCTGCGCAGCCTGCCTGACATTTGGACTACGGGCATTTGAGCCCTTGCGAGGCCAGTTGGCCTAGGGACTACCACAGGTGGTGGCTTATGTAAGTTTTGCGCAATTGTGTTTGCCTGCACCTCTGAATGTGTTTTTGATGCATCATGTGCCTTGTTCTTACACCTCTGAATGTGTTGGTTATACATCATGTGTTTTTCCTGTGCTGCACCTCTGAATGTTTTAGGCATCATGTGTTTTCCTTCCGTGCACCTCTGAATGTGTTTTTGATGCATCATGTGCCCTGTTCTTACACCGCTGAATGTATGTTTATGCATCATGTGTTTTCCTTCCCTACACCTCTGAATGTTGTGATGCATCATGTGTAAAGTGTTCATGCTTATACCCCGACAGGTATTGTGATATTTAGGTGGTTGTTTTTCTCCTAGTACAGGTGGTGCTAGTGAAGCCCAGGTTCCCTGCGTAATATTCTCTTAAGGTGGTTAGGGTTGCGTAGGTGGTACTTACCCGTTACCAGTGGTTACTGGTTGGGTGCTATATTTGCTAATTTGTACTACAGTGATTTTATATCATATATTCTATGTTCTAGAAATGCTATTTCTAATAAGTGTTGATTCTGACAGTGGCCCATGTGGCCCTGTCCTGTAAATAATCCCTTGTGAATATTGCCCGTGCCAGTTGGCACAATGTATATGTGTGATTACTATCTGATGTGTTTTGACAATACAAAAGTTATTTTTATATAACCTTGTGTGGAGTTCCTTTTGTGGTGTGCCTAGGATGTTGTTGCTGTTGTGTGCATGCACAAATGCTTTACACATTGCCTCCGGGATAAGCCTGTCTGCTCGTGCCAAGCTACCAAGGGGGTGAGCAGGGGTTATCTTGGCGTGTGACTCCCTTGCCCTGACTAGAATGGTGGTTTCTGCCTTGCTTTGGCGTAAGCCTCAGCCAACCAGAAATAGCCAGTTCTAACAATTATGTAGCCAGGAATGTATCAAAAAAAGCATCTAAGACCTTAAAACACAGACTCCTCAAATCTCATCCAGAAACCCTCGTTTCCGACCCCTACTTTTTCATCAACAAAGGAGCAATAATAAGTAACCTAATTTTCGATACAAATAGTCGAGCACAATGGAGGAAAGCCCTGCTCTGAATGCTCCTGATTACTACAATCAGGAAAACTCCACATGGTCTCAAAGTATCGGTAGCCCTTTCTTCGGCATGCAAAACAGTAGTCACCATCTGCAACAATGGCATTATCCTCATTCAGGCATCGAATGGCCACCTTAAATTTTTCGAAGAATTTTTTCCAATCATCAAGAAATATGTGTCAATCTCAGATTCCTTTGCTTTTCCATTCCTTTCTACCATACTAGACATCTCCAACTCACTGCCAATTACCAATGAGTCGGTAAGCACTGCCCACCACTTTAGAGCACCGGCTCATCCCACACCTAGAGTAAATACTTCGGGATTATATAGTCCAGCTACCCTCTCCATCTCCATCTCTATACCTCTGTTTCTCCCGAATGCTGAACCTCCTATAACACACAATGAAATTCCGTTAGCATGCCCCAGCACCAATCTCTCTGACTCTACCAGGTCTAATTCAGACTTTACTTCCACCCTCAATCCATCCCCTCTATTGCCTTATCCCTCAATATATTTACACTCTATCTCCACCTTCTGCCCTACGCCTTCATGTCCAATGCTGCAAAACATATCAATCCGCCCTTTTACCCCACTAGAATCCAAACTGGATGAGATTAAAAAAAGCTTGCAAGATGTCAAAGCAGGCCTAATCTGATATTTGTAAAGCGCAAACTAATCACCCTAAGGGTCTCAAGGCACTGGTGTCCGTCGGGGAGATTAAGTGAGCTACTGCCTAGAGATACAGGATACGGAGTTGAGCTGCCACCAAGGATCTAACTGTGCAAACACAAAGAGATGATGGATGGAGCGCTGAAACTTTTCAGATACTCTCCTCCAGGCTCAGATCTGGGATGAACCCATCATAATTCTTTAGCTCACTTCGCCACCTCAGTTCAGAGCCAGCTATATGCAAATCAGTCTTGGCCCTGTGCCTCATGGGAACAGTCCAGCCCGAACTGCCAAGCCAGGTCTTCCCTGAACCGGAAACAAGCATCCTGGGACCTGTTTCTGGGTAACACCCTTCATCAGCCAGGCTAGCTTGAATCCAGTTCAAAGTGAGCAAGGGACCCATATCTGGGCATACCCTGCCAACGTATGGCGAACAAAGCAAACACAAGGAGATGATGGACAAAGAACTGAAACTTTTCAGACACACCCCTCCCCCTGTCACAGAGCTGGGTTGAATCCATCATCATTCTTTATCTCACTTCGCCACCTCAGTTAAGACCCACCTATATGCAAATCAGTCTTGACCCTGTGCCTCATGGGAACAGTCCAGCCCGAACTGCCAAGCCAGGTCTTCCCTGAACCAGAAACAAGCATCCTGGGACAGGTTTCTGGCTAACACCCTTCATCAGCCAGGCTAGTTATCCAGTGGTAAAATGAGCATGAGACCAACGTCTGGGCATACCCTGCCAACTTAGGGCGAACAAAGCAAAGGGTCTAACCGTGAGCACCGCATTCCGGAGTTAGCCGCTCTGGCCGCTGCGCCACACCTCTCCCTCCCCTACATAGACTCATTCACATCACAACAGTGACGACCAATTACCAGGGCGCCTTGTATGAGCCACATGATGCATACTCTCATACATGTCCAACCCTCCAACCACCCTGCCATAACTCAAACACACCTCCCTGCCAACCGGACCTCTCCCTCCACTCTGCCCTCGCAATGGATTAGAATTAATCCCTACCCCAACACGCCTTGGTGACCAACTAGATGTAAGCTCCCCAATTAGGCAACGATATCCAAGCCCTCCCCCTATCATAAAACTTCTCACACCCTCATAACATTAGTAATCAGGAACATATTCATGCCATCACGACAAACCCTCACAGAGTTCCTAGGCTCAACCATAGAGCTGTCAACAAACATAACCTCAGATGAGTTAACTTCATACAGTCTACCCCAGCACACCAGAAATCCCTACTGAAATGCATGCCAATCAACTTCATATCTGCCTCAAGACATGCTGGAGATATTGCTGACCTGATCCTCACACATGACCTTGACCTCTTAATCTGATGGAAACCTAGATAAATGACTCCTCTGCACCAATCATTGACATTCTAGTCCCGCCTAACCATGGTATTACCAGACTGGATAGACCCAGTAGACCAGGAGGTGGTATCGCTTGCGTACACAACCTCAACTAATCAGTCATACACGCAAAAACTCCAGTTTTACCCACCTGCGCATACAGACGCCTTTATATCTCATGCAACAGATCCCTATGCAAGCTGTACATGATATAATACGCTACAGGAGCAAACCTGATTTTATTGAACAGATCATGAAAATCATTGGAACAAACATTGATCAGCATTGCCCTCAAATCTTCCTCAGAGACATCAATCTGTATTGGAATGACCGGAATGATCCAGCAGTCAACAGCCTCAAAACCTTCCTTGCAGACTTGAACCTGACATAATTCTGTGACAAACCCACTCACAACAAAGGATCAACATTAGATGGTTTCATTGCAAAGCCCATCTCAATTCAATTGGAATCTATCCTACCTTGTGATTGGACTGACCACCACTGCATCAAATTCCTCATCACTGAAGTTTTGATAACCAACACAGCTCAAAGATCAAAGCCCAGAATCTGGATAAGGAACATGCACAACAACAACGGGAATGCTCGGTCTTCTCTCAGTCACAACATCACGCCCCCTCCCCACCCGAAGAGCTTTCAGATGTCCCTGATCTTACGCATCACTACTCTAGCTCCATGGAGTCGGTTCTTGACTCAATCGCTAGATTACAACTAAAAAGAATGTCCACTAAAGACTCTAAACCCTGGTACAATGGTAGTCTCAACACAGAAAAATGCAATCTGAGACTATCTGAACGTCAATGGAGTTCAGCCCCATTCCTGGAGATCATTGAGGAACAGATATTACAAAAACATCAGAATCTCAAAAGCCAATTTTTTCAAAAACCAACTAGATCAAGCCAGTAATCAACCCAAAAAACTGTTTGATCTCATAAAAGTACAATTGAATGGCACACCCAATCAGTCACTGGCTGGATCCAGTTCGCTACCAAATTGTGAGGAATTCACCTTGTCCTTTTTGCAGAAACCATGAGAACTGACCTGCAGATGGCCTTGGAACAATGTCCTATCCCCCCTCAATCCAGCCCCTCTGCCTCCAGGGCTACAGTTCCAGCTCCTTCTTTTAAATGACCCTCTAAATTCTTCAAGGAATTCATACCCGCGATACTCCCAATCTGGATCAAGATTGTTAATGCCTGCTTCCTTTAAGGCTCCATCCCAGACTGCCAAAAGTCTGTTCAGGGTACCCCCATCCTGAAAAAAATCAAAAGCGGACCAAACTGACCTAAACAACTTCCGACCTATTTCCAATATTCTTACCCTGGCGAATCTCCTGGAAAAATGTGTTCACATACAACTCTGTAACCACATCGAATAATTCCAACTAGATTTCAATCTGGCTTCCGTGCAGGGCAAAGCACAGAATCAGCTACAACACACATTGTGGACCTTGCACTAAAAATGCTGGATCAGAACCACGCTTGTCTTTTAGTCCTTTTTAACCTATCATCAGCATTCGATACAGTTAAGCATCAAAACCTCATAGACCTTTTGCAACACCGTATGGGTCTAACAGAACCAGTCTTTAACTGGTTCTCCTCCCGTTTCCAAAACAGGTCTCAAAGAGTCAAGCTTAATAAATGATTTTTGCAGACCACGCCGATCAAATTAGGAGTCCCACAGAGCTCATCTCTTTCACCCACTCTTTACATGGAGCCTCTAACAGAAATTCTGAGCTCATCCTCTATCACATGCACCCAGATGAAACCCAACGATCCCTATAAGTCTCCACCCCGGAAGACATCAGTTTCCTCAACACAACACTAAAGCAAACTCAAAACAGGCAAGCAACCCATCACCTCAAACCAAATACTCAAAAAAACTGAACTCCTAATCGCCCCACCAACCAGCTGCTGGTCATCGAAGAATGGTTGAAACAGCTAACAGCCCTCAACTGCACTCCACAAATCATTGACTTGCTAAAATCACTGGGCATGACTCAACAATTTCTACATGCAGAAGCACATCAGGGCCACCATTAAAGGAGCAAATCACCAAATGAATATTTGAAGAAAATTAAAACCTTTCCTCCCCACCAACAACTTCAAGCATTCAGGTCAAACCCTAGTGATCCCCAGGTTGGACTATCACGGTGCAACCCTATCTGGACTACACAGGTACAAACTGGCTCCTCTAAAGGCCTCGCTCAACTCTGCTGCTAGACTCATCACTGGCTCAAAAAGATACAACCACATCACACCTGATTTGAAATCCCTCAACTGGCTCCCTTACAAAGCAAGAATCCAACAAAAAATCACCTGCCCGCCACTACAACACTCAGGACACATAAAGCCCTCCACTACAACACTCCAAGATATATTGTCTAGAAGCTCAAACTCTCTGGCAGCTCCAGATTATCCAGAAGCTCCAACACATTTCTTCTGAAACCTCAGATTTCTCTGGGATTCTTAATTTGAGCCGTTTGGTTGGGGTTTTGGGTCGAGCTACCACTTTACCGGAGGGCTCCGTTATTATGTCCTTGGACACCAAAATGGGGTTTGATATGATCGAATGGCCTTTCCTCTTCGCCATGCTGGAGAGATACGGTTTTGGTGATCGGTTTTTGTCTTGGGTGCGTCTTCTTTACTCGAAGCCCCTGGCGAGAATTGCAGTGAATAGGGGGGGGTAGGTCGGCAGTCTGAGTTGGGTCAGGGCACGAGACAGGGTGCCCATTATCTCCCTTGTCATTTGCCCTGGCACTTGAGCCTCTCGCAATATGGCTATAGGGAGATCCCACAATTCGAGAGCTTAATTGGTCACCAGAGTGGATAGACAAAGTATCCCTCTATGCGGATGACATTCTGCTTTATCTGGCTAGGCCCAGATTTTCGATTCATTATGTACTCCATATATTTACTCTTTTTCAGAAGTATTCTGGCTATACTATCAACTGGGATAAGTCCCTGATATATATCCTCAGCGGACACCCCACCCCAGGCTCCCACCGGAATGTGGGACAAAAGTTGTAACGGAAGGTTTTCAATACTTGGGTATTCATATTACGACAGATATGGAGATTTTCTATCTACGTAATTTGCTGCCCCCCCCCCCCCCCCCCCTTCAGCACCTTAAAGCTGATGTGCAACATTGGAAGACCCTTCCTCTCACGCTCTTGGGGAGGGCAGCCCTCTATAAAATGATGGCACTCCCCCCGCTTTCTGTACGCATTGCAGAATACACCACACTTAGTCCCGCCTCAATGTTAAACTAACCAAGAGCTGGTATGATGGCGGCATAGCGCTACCGGCCATCAGATCATATTATTGGCCGTCACAACTTACTGTTCTCAATCACTGGATGCATCGGACCATTACCGACCCTGAATATAGGATTGACAGGCACAATATGCTGCCTTGCACTTACATTAGTACATTGTATGGGGGAATCAAAACTGGAACCGACATTTACTCCGACGTCCACAACGGACTCCATCTGGAATGCAGCGAATTCAGCTCTTGGCTGAAAGGGTAGGCTCACGCAAGACAAACCATTGTTCGATTCCTGTCGCTTGAGTCTGCTTTGGCATCAGCCCGGGTTTGATAGGGGGACTTGATTGGACTGTCCAAGTTGGGCATCTGTGGGTTGGGGGGAGGAATAGTGCCATTTAGTGACCTGCAGCAGAAATTTCACTTGCATGAGAACTAAACTTTCTGTTATCTTCAGGAGTGAAGCGCACTGTCTAAGGCGCTTTACAGGGGGTCAAACTACTGGTGTCCCCCCCTCTAGAGGACAGACTCCTGGATGACTACCTTCCAGATAAGGCCATCTATCTAACCTACCAAAAAATCCTTTATAATTCACCTGACCACCTTGACAAAGTCCGCACAAAATGAAGCGCAGGTGTGGGTGACATTCATGATGAGGACTGGCGGAGGTCCTTGCTTCGCCTCATGAGGTAGCGATTAGGTCCCGGTTCAAATTAATTCAACAAAAATTACTGCATAGGGTCTATTATACGAGCTCCGTCTTAAAATGGGTCTTTTGACCTCCCCAGTATGTCTGCGTGGCTGTGGCCAGGTGGGCACCTACTTGCATCCATGGTGGGAATGTTCAACTCTTCAGGAGGTATTGGGGGGAGATCATTTCCGCTTTACCCTGGTTTGCTGTAAGGAGATTGAGGCTACTCCGAGACTCTGTCTCTTGAAGAGTTAGGAAGCCACTGATCTGACTAGGCCGGAGCGACTGTGGGTCTTCCTGGGTTGCATGGTTGCAAAACGTAACATTGTGAAAACGTGGAAGGGGGGAGCCAAATTAAAATGTTTGGATTGGAAGGCTGATATGGACTGGTGCATGCAGGCTGAGAGAGCGGTGTATGAAAGTAGAGGTTGCACGAGCAAGTGGACAAAAATCTGGGCCCAATGAAACGAAAGTGGAGGTTGGCTGTGCACCCCCTTTAATGCTACCTCTCCATTCGCTCTTGACAACGAGTCACTGTAGTCCTGTGTTACTTGAAGTCAGCCCCCAAATAGGAACCCTGGATTTCAGCTCCAATATGTGGTGCCCCTTCGAGCAGTTTATGATTATTTGTTGGCCACATTTGTTTTCATCCTTATTGTATATTTTCTGGACAACTTTTTTGTATTTGTGTTGCTGTTGGTGATATTATTTGATTTGTTTTTCTTCTTAATAAAAAAGATTTTCAGATTTCTCTGGGATTGCCCCAAGAATCTAGAACACATTACCTCCTGAAGTCTGAACAAATCCCTCGATTACATCCTTCAAGAAAGAAGTCCAAGATCTCTTTATGAACAAATGTTTTCACTAGAACCCAAGTTCCTATTTTCCTCAGTCGCTCACATGACTATCACTGGCTACCTTAGTGTGTTCATCCTATCAGTACCGACATTACCCTCTTGCTTCTCAACAATGCCTCGTACTTGCAGTTGACTGAACTATGATATTCTGTTGTTACAAGTGTCTGAACTATGATATTCGGTTGTTGTTAGTTTATCTCCCCGCTCTCTGAACATGGTAAAGCATATCCTCCCCTTTTTGATGTACTACCCTCTCCTGATCTTTGTAGTGAATTTGAGATTACTGTTTCTAATACTCTGCTCTCTGTAAATTTGTAAAGCACTCTAATACCCTCAAGGGTCATGTTCGCGCTATAAAAAAACTATTAAAATAAATAAAGCCAGGGGACCACCAACCCTCCAGGCAGTTATTGCCACTAGAAAGGCAGTCTTGATAGTAAGGCACCTGATAGGACAATTGTGTAGCAGTTCAAATGGAGCTCACATTTAAAAAGGTAAGACTAAATTTAGGTCCCACTGAGGCATTATGAAGAGTAATGGAGGGAACAAGTGTTGGAGACCCTTCAGTAACTTATGTACAATAGGGGACTTGAAAAGGGATGGCTGATCTGGAAAATGCAAAAATACAGAGACGGCAGAAAGACAGCCTTTTAATACTGGCATTTAAGGGAAGGGGAATGGAGGTCGATTAGATGTGAGACATATGGTGGAAATGAAGCCTGCCACCCCCTGGCCCTGAGGCGATAAAATCAGAGGGCTCCCCACCACTCCCCTCTCTTTCTTTCCTTTACCCCCCTCCCCCATGTACATAACAAAATCAATTACCATTTAGCCTTTGATAGAGCCACGCTGCGCCCTGCCAGGCAGTTAGAAGTTCTGTTCTTCAACGTTTGTTTGGCAAGATGCTCGCATATATGATCCTGAGATGGCGATGACAACATGCACCCAGACATAGGTATTTCAAAATGCGAGGAAAGCACAAAATCCTAAGGGGAAGGTGGGCATGGGAGCAGTTATTTTAATTCCAGACCATGTTATAGGCAGAATGAGTAATCATAACTGATGGGTACCACGCCTACTATGCCCCTCTCTGAAGACACATTTGGGACTCAAAGTACTTAGAAATTAAACCAAACTCTGTAATATCCCAAGTGTAAGAGTGCCTATACATCTAATGTTGGAACAATGATATGTGTTGATAAATTTGTATTAAAATACCAATACAAATATGTTAAAAAAAATAAAACAGTCTTTTAAGGAGCCCAAAGTAGAGAAATAATAAATTGAAGGAACTGAGAAAGGGAAGCAGAAAGGGGGATCAACCCGTTTTTCTGCACACCATGCTACAAACTTGCCACAATGGCAGGCGCATACCGTCTTGGTGGAAGGACGCCTGGCTGCCAAGCGGACATTACAGACTTCGGACAGAAGATTTAAAAGCGGTCAAATTTTGCTGCTCAATCTCCACACATCAAGGCGGAGCGTTGACAGGTTCAGGTGGAGAATCCTCCACTGCTGCTGCAACCGAAGATCCTCCAGAAGAGGCAACCTGATCGGAGGACCAATGGCCATGCTCAACAGCTCAGGATACCAGGTTCTCCAGGCCCAGTCTGGGACCACAAGGATGAATTTGGCCCAGTAGTTCCTGATCTTTTTGAGAACTCTGTGGAAGGGGTGTTATGGGCGGAAAGGCATACGGGAGGCCTGAGCTCCACTCAAGATGATAAACTTTTCGGAGCAAGTCCCGCCTTGGAAACTCCAGTGTGCAGAACTGCTGACATTTGCACATTCTCTGTGGTAGCAAACAGATATAACCAAGGTTCTCCCCACTAATGAAAGGGACCTTGCACCAGCAACGGATGGAGACACTATTCGGGGCCCGCTAGGCATCTTCGACTGAGTTGGTCCGCTCTAGGGCTCAGAGATCCTGCCAGAGGCTGAACTACCAGGGAATTACCCTGACGTTCCAGCCATGTCCAGAGATGCAGGACTCTTGACAAAAGGTCCACAACCCCATGCACCCTGTTTGTTCAAGTACAACATGGCGGTGGTGTTTTCGCGGAGACCTACACTAGCCCTCCCTTGATGGAGGGTAGAAAGGCTTTACAATCCCGGTGGGAGTGCACAGAGCTCCAGCAGGTTGATGTGGAGTACAGATTCTGTCGGAGACCAGAGTCCTCTGATCTCCATCTCTCTCAGATGGTCGCTCCAACCCAGTAGCGACACATCTGGTACTACGGTTTGATCTGGCTGTAGAAGGGAGAGGGGTCTGCCACTGACCCAGTTCAATCAATCAATCATCGTATTTATATAGCGCACTACTTACCCAGAGGGTCTCAAGGCGCTGGAGGGGGGGGGGAGGGGGGGGGGAGAATCTGCTACTGCTCGAACAACCAGGTCTTGAGTTGCTTCCTGAAGGCGAGGTGGTCCTGGGTCAGGCGGAGGTGGGTGGGGAGGGAGTTCCATGTCTTGGCGGCGAGGTAGGAGAAGGACCGTCCCCCTGTGGTGGCTCTGCGGATGCGGGGGACGGCGGCGAGGGCGTGGCTGGTCGAACGAAGCTGGCGTTTGGGGGCGTAGAAGTTGAGGCGGCTGTTGAGGTATCCTGGGCCTTGGCTGTGTAGGGCTTTGTGTGCGTGGGTGAGGAGACGGAAGGTGATTCTCTTGTTGACCGGGAGCCAATGCATATCTCTCAGGTGTCCGGAGATGTGGCTGCGACGGGGGATGTCCGGGATGAGTCGTGCTGAGGCGTTCTGGATCCACTGGAGTCTCTTCTGGAGTTTGGCGGTGGTTGTGATTTGTTAACTACCAATGCAGATCTTACCTTAATGCCAGGCCCACTGGAACTTCAGGACCCACTGCAGAGTCTGCATATGCCAGCGGACCTGTGCTAAAAGCAGAATGCATGAGGCCCAGCAGCCTCAGAGTCAGTCTCACCAAAATCCAGTATATAGGCTGAAACATTGGTATTATAGCCTGAATATATTGGACTCGCAGTTTGGGAGGATAAGCCCAAAACTGCACTGTGCCCAGAACAGCTCCAATGAAAGGGAGCATCTGAGAAGGATTCAGGTGTGACTTCAACACCTGACGTGAACCCTGAGTAAAGGAGGTCCACTGTAATCTGGAGCTAAGAGACTAATACTAGCACAAGCTCGCCTTCAACAGTCAGTCGTCAGGATAGGGGAAGACTGGCACCCCTGATCTCTGCAGATGTACTGCAACAACTGCCATCACTTTGATGAACACCTGAGGGTTCTGATAAGGCCAAAGGGGAGTACAATGAACTAAAAGTGCTGGTGACATACCGTGAACCACTGGTAACGTCTGAGGGCAGGCAGGATGGGGATGTAGAAGTATGTACCCTACAAGTCCAACATTACCATCCAGTCTCCCGGGTCAAGGGCAGACAGGACTTGGGCCTGCGGGAGCATTTTGAATTTCTCCTTTATCAGAAAGAAATTGAGAGGGCAGAGGTCTAGGATAGGACGAAGACCTTCATCCTTCTTGGGCACCAGAAAGTAGCAGGAATAGCACCCTTTCGATCAATCCCTTCTCCAAGAGAGCCGCCACGTTCTGGTGGGCTAAGGAGATGTGGTCCTCCGTCAGCGTGTCGCAAGTGGGTGGCATGGGTTTAGGGGTAGTAATGAAAAAAGGGAGGGAGTAGCTATTTTACTCTGGAGAACCCAGTGGTCGGATGTTTTCAACCTACAGTGGTGCAGGTCATTGTGTATCCTACCTCCCACTGGGTGCTATGATGGTTCGAGTGCGAAGAGGCTTGGAGGCTGCAGCTCCTGGGGGAGTGGTGAACTGGCTCAATCGCTGGCATTCATGACATAAGGAGTCTTTGGGTACCACGTCCTCAGCCACGCAGTGACTGGAAGCTTAAGTGATGTGGTGGCTGGCTGGGTAGAGACATGGCAGGAAGCCGCTTCCATGGCCATAAAGGAATGAAAAGGTGGTCTGAGGTAGGCGAGGGGCCATGAAAAGGCCAAAGGATCTGACCGGAGCAGTGCTGTCTTTGAAGCGCTGCAGCGCTGTGTCGGCTTTGTTTCCAAAGAGATGGTAGCCATCAAAGGGCATGTGCGTAAGCGTGGCCTGGACATGCCTCAAAAAGCCAGTGGATCCCAATCGGTTATGGTGCCTAATGGCCATCGAAGATGAAGCCTCTTTGCCTAGTATGTCAGTTGTGTCCAGCCCACAGTGTATGGCAAACTTAGCTGTGTGTATCTCAAACAAGGGGTCAAAGGGAAGTGTATGCTACAGATAGACAGATGAGTCATATACTGCTTCCAAGAATTATTATGCTCACACAGAGTATAGAGTAGCGCAAGAAGAACACAAGAAATGGGAACAGAATGTGGGGGCACTACAGGTGTTTGGACGAGAACCCTCACTCACCCGAGGATGACATGCTTCATCATTGGGTTCCTCCACACACTGGAACCGCAAGGTACCCAGTGTGGGCTACAACTTTCCCGCAGAAAAGGAGCAGGAGTATTTTCAATAGCACGTCTCTCTGTTAATCCCTCTAGGGTAAGAGTGAGGGGCAGAGAGCAACAGAAAAAATGGCGTAAAATAATCTCAATAAGGACAAAACAACTTTACTCCTATGTCCTAATGGATAGACGTTAAAGCATAGTGAGACAGGATTATGGATATTCACCCTGTATACGGTCAACAAGTTTCTGCCATATGTGACTTAGATGTTCCAGGCATTCTTCAGGACCATAATGTAGTGTCACTCTGCTACATAAAAATGTGTACATTTTAATATCAAAATATCAAAAATATACTCAAGCCTACATCTTGATCAACAGTGCACAGTAGAAACGAGTTGATGAGTGGGTCAGAAAGCCCTAAAAAGGAATCGTAGATAGGCACAGATCCCCAAGACCCCCCCACGTAAGGTGAGGCTACACATAAAGGGTTATCTAATTATCATTTTATGGGGCAGCGGTCTGGACTATTAACATGCACATAGAGCTATTCTGTATCTATACTCCCGTACTGTTCTCCGATCGCAGTGCCAAGCTGGCGGAAGCAAACATCTCTCCCAAGGTATCCAGTCTCTTGGATTCCCTGTCTGGTGGAGTGGTAGGGAATGCACCAGGATTTAGTATGAAAGTTGATGCTTGTACCACCAAGCTCTCTGAGGTGGGGTGTTAGGTGAGGAAGTTGGGATCCCCTGGGACTAGGCGATGGCGGCGGGCAATTGTCCTATTCACTTCAGCCCCTATGCATGGCTTGGACCAGGATCGAGTAGGACATCCATGAGGGCATCATTAAAAGGGAGAAGCGTTTCAGAAGGTGTGGTTCCCAGCTGAAGCACCTCCACCAAGACGTTTGTCTTCACAGCCACAAAGGGAAGCTGAAGGTCCAGGACCTCAGCCGCACTTCTCACCACAATTGCAAATAAAGCGTTCTCCTTCGTAGCCAAGCTAGAAGGAGAGACCAAGCCAGTATCTTGGGAGGTGTCCAGTCCACTATCAACTGCCAAATCATCACACCAGTTGTCCTTATTGGGGTACAGGAGATGGTATTCATAAGGGCCCAAAGTGGCCCCTCCCAATTTTAGGCAAGCCTGGGTCCATTCGAATAGGGCTAAGGCTCTGGCCTGGATGGAATTCCTCAACCTGGCAAAGGCGTCCTAGATGACGGTCATTTGGTTCAGGGGGGCGACGTCTGCGATCTCAGCAGTGCGGGCTGAGAAGGTCAAGGTAGTTAGACTGAAGTCAGTCTGGACTCGTCCATGGATCCAAGGGGCCCAACTGGCACTAGGGGCGAACCTGAAGCCAGAAAACCAGTAGGGGTCCCATGGCGCGCCAGCAGGGATGGCCAAGCCAAATATGAGGTGTATGGCCTCATAAAACTCATGGAGTTGGGCAGGGGATCGCTGCATCTCCAGGAACTCGGGGAGGCACGGAGACGGCCCAGGCTCAACCACGGAGCCAGACCTTGAATGCCAACGTTCCCTTGTCTCGTTGATTGATGGATGGGGCAAAGTCAAAGACCTCTTCGACTTCTAATTCTTCTTTTTGTGTGAACGCCAGGATGACTGACGATAATCGATGGCTCTGCAACCGATCCAGAGACCTTACTCTCTACCAGGATCGACACTGATGTGGTATCGCACGTTGAGGGGCAAAGAGCTTGAGGGATCTCTCCCTCAAGGTCTTGGGTTACAAGATGCAACAAATGAGTCTCGGCGTCAATACCGCCTCAAGACACAAGAGACAGACGAGGTGTGTATTTAACATTTGGTGGTGACAGACACCACATGGCTTAAAACCAGTCTTTATCGCGGACATTCCAGTCACACAAGGGGACAAGATTTCAAGAAATCTTCGACATAAGGTCAGTTAAAAAGTTACTGGGGCAGCACTTTTCGGGGTCTGCGCTGACTGGTGCGGCAAGAATAGAGCTAACGTTAGTGTGCTGGGGTGGCGTCTATATATAGGCACAGCAGCATGTCCTATGCACTGTGGACTATGCCACGTGGAGCCAAACAACAACACCTACCAGCAAACAACGGTACTTTTTATGAAAACATTTCAAGTTCCAGTCTGCCACTCATGCCAGGATTGTGTAACTTTGTGGACTATAATGATAACCATTCAATAGATCAATGTATTCTATACTAAGGAACCTGAAGAACTAAATGTATGAATGTTTGCTGAACACCTAACGAGATGCCAATAAAAATTTTTTTTTATATATGATTGAGTGTGCTTTCTATTAACAAAGAGAGTACCCCAAAACTCTTTCATTCCATTTGAAAAGAGTTTCTAGATAAATGGGAATATCGCCAATGTGTCTTGGTCAATGGTTTTAAGCCACGCTGCACAAAATCGGAAATCCTAAACTAAACAAAAAAAAAAAGCCACAAGGCTTGCGCCTTTAAAAAGATGTGCCCATTTATTTTTTATTTTTAGTTAACTGTCCGAGTTGGATCAGAAACAAAAATATAATAAAACGTGCTAAAGCATTTACATTTTAAGCAGGAGTGGAAGCAACTTCGGACAGAAGTAATACGGGGGCAGGGGAACCTAAAAGCAACACATGGAGCATAAGAGCGAGGTGGAAGAAACAAAGGGGAGGGTGAGAGGGAGGCAGAAGCAGCAAAGGGGAGAGGGTGAGAGGGAGGTGGAAGCGACAAAGGGGAGGGTGAGAAGGAGTCCTAAGCAACAAAGGAGAGAGTGGGAGGAAGGTGTAAACAAAGGAGGAATATGTAAGCAACAATGGGGAGGGCAGGAGAAAGTTATAAGCAACAAAGGGGAGGGCGGGTGGGAGTCCCAAGCAACAAAGGGGAGCGTGGGTGAGAGTCCTAAGCAACAAAGGGGAAGGCGGGTGGGAGTCCTAAGCAACAAAGGTGAGGGGGGTGGGAGTCCTAAGCAACAAAGGGGAGGGCGGGTGGGAGTCCTAAGCAACAAAGGGGAGGGCGGGTGGGAGTCCTAAGCAACAAAGGGGAGGGCGGGTGGGAGTCCTAAGCAACAAAGGGGAGGGCGGGTGGGAGTCCTAAGCAACAAGGGGGAGGGCGGGGGGGGGGGGGGTCCTAAGCAGCAAGGGGGAGGGCGGGTGGGGGGGTTGGGGGGGAAGTCCTAAGCAACAAAGGGGAGGGCGGGGGGCAGTCCTAAGCAACAAAGGGGAGGGCGGGGGGGCAGTCCTAAGCAACAAAGGGGAGGGTGGGTGGTAGTCCTAAGCAACAAAGGTGAGAGCGGGTGGGAGTCCTAAGCAACAAAGGGGAGGGCGGGTGGGAGTCCTAAGCAACAAAGGGGAGGGCGGGTGGGAGTCCTAAGCAACAAAGGGGAGGGCGGGTGGGAGTCCTAAGCAACAAAGGGGAGGGGGGTGGGAGTCCTAAGCAACAAAGGGGAGGGCGGGTGGGAGTCCTAAGCAACAAAGGGGAGGGCGGGTGGGAGTCCTAAGCAACAAAGGGGAGGGCGGGTGGGAGTCCTAAGCAACAAAGGGGAGGGCGGGTGGGAGTCCTAAGCAACAAGGGGGAGGGCGGGGGGGGGGGTCCTAAGCAGCAAGGGGAGGGCGGGTGGGGGGGGTTGGGGGGGGAGTCCTAAGCAACAAAGCGGAGGGCGGGGGGGCAGTCCTAAGCAACAAAGGGGAGGGCGGGTGGGAGTCCTAAGCAACAAAGGGGAGGGCGGGTGGGAGTCCTAAGCAACAAAGGGGAGGGCGGGTGGGAGTCCTAAGCAACAAAGGGGAGGGCGGGTGGGAGTCCTAAGCAACAAAGGGGAGGGCGGGTGGGAGTCCTAAGCAACAAAGGGGAGGGCGGGTGGGAGTCCTAAGCAACAAATGGGAGGGCGGGTGGGAGTCCTAAGCAACAAATGGGAGGGCGGGTGGGAGTCCTAAGCAACAAATGGGAGGGCGGGTGGGAGTCCTAAGCAACAATTGGGAGGGCGGGTGGGAGTCCTAAGCAACAAATGGGAGGGCGGGTGGGAGTCATAAGCAACAAATGGGAAGGCGGGTGGGAGTCCTAAGCAACAAAGGGGAGGGTGAGTGAGAGTCCTAAGCAACAAAGGGAGGGCGGATGGGAGTCTTAACCCCTCCCATGCTCATGACGAGCTCAGCTCGTCATGAGCCACGGTGGCCGTGTGCTCGTGATGAGCTGAGCTTGTCATGACAGCTGCGCCGCGCCCACGCAGAGATAATTCCCCTGTTGTGCTGGGCGTTCCATTGGAACGAGCGTGGTCATGACGAGCTGAGCTCGTCATGAGCACCGGGGCGCTGCGCGCGCCCCCTTCCATCCCCCCCAGCACAGCGGGGGAATTAGCCCCGCAGTTAAGGGGTTAAGCAACAAAGGGTAGGGCGGGAAGGAGGCGTAAGCAAAAAAAAAAGGGAGGACTGGAGGGAGGTGCAAGCGGCGAATGGGAGCGCAGAAGGGAGGAGTAAGCAACAAGGAGAAGGATGGGAGGGACAAGGAAAGAGGGAAAACGAAATGGAAGGTGTTGGTGGGTGGGAATGAACAAAAGAGAAAAGAAGGAGGGCACAGGTGGGGGCAAGCAACATGAAGTGTACCGAGAGGCAATAAAGAAAAGCATATGGGCACACCCTAGTTGGGCATTGATGGAGAGTCATATCTAACAATAGGTATAGTAATGGACCACGCGGGTAATATATAATGCGGCTGCCACCTCCTAAAAAACATCTCTGGTGCTGCTACTTGTTTTCTTCAGACTAAGCACTCTGCTAACAACTGTTAACTGCTTGCCCTGCAATTAAGGACTATCAAACCTCTTGTTATTCATCTACCAGGTCTTAGATCCCTTTAAGTCTTCCCAAACACCCTGGAGTGGCTAAACGAATACGAAGCACAATTCCAAAAGTAACAAAATCTGGGATTCTAGGCACATGGTAGCAGCATTATTGAGCCATATCTGGGAGTATGTACACTCTCATTTTAGAGCCAAATGATGTATTAACGTTTCCTTATAATACATCTATTATGTACGAAATTAAGGAAAAATAAAGCTCCTGTAGTGCAGATATTACATTAACTATTTTGAGAAGTCAGCCAGAGCAAAAGTGCTTCAAATTAATCATGTGTCCTTTTATGAAAACGTGGGTTAAACTCCAATCCCAAATGTTAAATGATTCTTTTGTATAATATAAAGGGCAGTGCCAAAAATGTGTGCACTGTAAATATTTTATAAATACATCCGTATCCACCTTTTCTGTGACCATCCTTTTTGGATGAGTCTCACTAATATCTCCTTTGCAATGCATTACCTACAATACACATTGGTTCACAACAGACAATAGGTGCCAGAAATGTCTTGAAATTGCATTATTTTGCTTTCAGTTTGGTAAAATATTTTTGGGTACAAATGCTACATATTCGTTTAGAATACTTCAACAATGATCGGTCTGGTTTTGAAAAGAAAGCCAGAAGTCGCTTCAAAAATTAGTTTGGAGGCACTCCAGCCTTACCCGCGCTTTTACAAAAGCTCTACAAATGAAACTAGCTTTGCCTGATAAAACGTAATATTCTGCGTAATTTAAATTATTAAATACAATATTACTGATAGTCAACTTCCCAAAACTAAATATTTGTGATTGATATCCCCAAGTAAACTTTTACTACCATTACTAGCTCCACCCAATCACAAAAGTTGTAGTTTCAGGGTCCATCAAAGCAAAACCTCCACATGCTAGGCTCTAGCAATCATTAAGATATTGTTAAAACTGCTATAGTCAGAACACACAAGTGGTGGAGATGATAAATACTGTATAGACCGTCCTCAGAAGCAGCCTTGGACAGCACAACACTTTATACAAAATCCAAATATATGGTTTTATTAAAAGTACCTAGGTATCGGGTCACAAATATAGAGTAGCCCATAATATGTAGACACAGGCCATGATGCAGGACACACCCTTTGTAGCTTAACAGCCTTGGTACAGGGGTCCTCGAATTCTGGCACATGGTGATGTACTATTTAGGGAAAATGAATTAGCAAAATGCAGCACAATACCCAGTACTCTGACCGCAAGCTTGAATCGCCTACACGTGTAGGGGTCAGCATTACTTTCATTGGCAGCACTGTGCACAGTCACTAATGTGAACATATTTTTGAGTTGTTCTTTTATAAGTCCACCATGGTCAGGGTATGCAGACACCTTTCACTAGCTTTAGAAGTGATGGTAACATTTTGGGCCAAACAACACACAGTCAACACTACAAAACCATTTAATTTAACAACTAGTAGTAAATACAGACTCATACATTTACAAAAGGCTGGCTGATGAAGTTGGTACAGAACTATACAGGTTCGAACACAGGGGTATGCTGATGCATAACAATCACAGATCAAACTGATAATGGTATACTCAATAGCTCTAGAATGTCTCCAAACACGACCCAACCTCTATTTCTCAGAAGGTCAAGGTAAGTAGGTGGTCTGAATCCAATATGTAGGATTGTTGGTCTGATCTAGGGCTCCATGTGCTTAAGATCAGGTAGCTGAAGAATGCTTAAGATTACATTTTTGCACTGCATTCATATTAGGTTTCCAGTGATATCACATCTTGGGCAATCCGGTGCCCAGACAAACTATTTGATACGTCTACATTGTTCTGTAGTAGAATTGTTTCTGTGACTGAAGGAGTGGGTGCTCAGTCACCAGGTAGCTGTTAGTTTTCAGCAAAATTGTTTATGTATACATCTGTTTGAAATGACCTTTTAAAAGAAGCTGGAAGCTGCATATCACCAATTAGGAAGTCCCAGTTTCCAATTCAAAGTGGATACGTCAACATTTGACTTTGATCTACAGCCTTCATGAAAAATCCACTTTAGTAATCTATTGAAGTAAAACCTATTCAAGAATTGTATTCTGACATTTAAAGTTATGCAATCTTACTTTTACAAATGAACTTGGAGCAGTAACACCAATAAAAATAAGGTATACATCAACTACCAAAAAACTCCATTCAGAGAATGACCTTGAATCAACAATACAGATTTACTGCAGATGAGAGGGCAGTTTCCACATATTAATTAGGCAAAAGATAACCATTTAGAAGATTATAGGTGGATTACCATGAAGTACGAAAAGTTATTTGGAAAACTAAATAAAATTCTCTTTAAAGTAACAAGATCTTGTAATACTCACTTTTTCTAGGGTTTCAATACGTTGTTTCAAAAGCCTGTTTTCTGTCCGTAGCCTCTAAAAAAGGGAAAAAAAGAACCATACACATTTTAATTAATTTGAATCAAAGAGCTATTTTAAACTTTAAACTGATTGCTTTACTTTCACTTGAACATATGCACACGGCCAACATTTAATTCCAGGTTTTAAAGCATTGTTTGCATTAGTTTATGCTCAGTAAATTGTTAAATCGCAGGTAGCAACTTCAATACAATTAAAATGTTTGCCTCTTTTTTCTAAAGAATAATGAGCATCATCTGATATGATCTTTGTCTCGTTCACTTGTTAATGCAAAATGATCCCTGTCGAAGTAATATATTATGAATATGATCTCCCTATATCTAACATGGTGTTAAGTTTACTCCATATTCTAGATAATTTTTTAGGCAGCTCTCGTTCTGATAAACCCCAAAGTAATTATTTTTCAAATACCTGTATATCCAGGCACATTAGGCCCCATATGATGTCCATCTTTCCTCATTTTTAGGTCTCACCTGGCGATAGCAGCTCATGAGCTGCCCTCGCCATGCAAGTGCCTTTTGCGATCGATTCTTCTAAAGCTTTACATGCACGCGTACGGATGGACAAAGATGGCTGCTCTCGCCATTCATCCAAACCTAACAGGCACGTGTACGTACGGACAGTGGACAGTCCGACGCCATCTTGTGCCAAGCTTTCTATTGTTATGGCAACCAAGCTGCTGCTTCGCGTAAGCAGCATGTCGGAGTTCTATTGTCATGGCAACCAAGCTGCTGCTCATTTGGGATTCACAGGCGGGCGCTTTTATGGAGTCTGGCTCTGATGGGACGGGAGCCACTGTGGTTTCAATTTGTCTTGCAATGAGAATAAAACATGCTCGCTCCTTCTTGCGCTCCCACTCCCGGGCTTCGCACTCATTTCAGCGTTCACACTCTGAAAGCACCGTCCTGGGCATGTCTCTCCACCCCCCCCCCCCCACTCCCTTCCCCCCCTTTGTCTCTTCCTTTCTTTCTCCTACCATACCTTCTACTCCACTGGGTGTGCATCTCCTCTCTCTAATATATAAATGTATATATGTTTGTGTATGTGTGTTTGTGCTTCATTGTCTATCTCTCTGCTTCGGTGCCGTTCCCCCCCCTTTCTTCTTCTGACACACCCTCTCTTACTCTCTTTCTGGTATCCGTCTCGCTCTCTTTGCGGGCTAGACTTTTCTTCCTCTGTCTGGCCCCTCATTCAATCGCCCACTTCTTCTCTATTTGAATCTTAAATTAACGTTACTGCCAGAGAAAGTAAATCAGCTATAACCATCAGACAAAGGAGTTGAACGGCGTACATCGGTGTCGGTACATTTCGTGTCTAACATCATAACCGGATGTAACATAGGACAGCCGTTTTGCAGTCTTTTGTCCTAGAAAGATGCACATTTTTTCTTTGCTGCATCTGAAAGTTGCTTACTTGGCAGAGATCTTCAACAAGTATCTATCTGTCTTTGTTGTGTCTGCTCTTTGAAATATAGGAGTAAAATGCCTCTTTGTGTTTACGTCTCAGTTGTTGAACTGAGTGCAGAGTATGTTCTTTCTGGATTTCCGCTTCTTTTTGTATTGCTCGTTTTAGACTCCAGTTCAGTCACGAGCCCCGTCCTTCTGAATGAATGTGTATAGCTCTTGTTCTTTCTTTACCAGAATGAGGCTTTCTTTTTAGAGTTAGTTTAAATGAAAGAGTCTATAAATGTCCTGTTTTTTGTTCATTTGTTGTATTCATTCTTATTTGCCAACAGTAAGTCCCTTTGCGACTGCTATCTCACCTCTCTGTACATTGACTGAGGTAAATCCCACGACTTCAGTCTATCTTAGATGTTTAATTTGGAACCAAATAGTTTTTTCCTCCCGAACTACATGGAAAAGGCAAGCAAACATTTGTGGGTTATTTTGGTCTGTTTCTGTACCGGCAAACATGGGCACATACTGTATGTAAAATGGAGATGGATACATGGCTTTCACTATTCCTGCAGAAAATGGGGCAAACAAACTTTCCAGAGCAGGCATTTTAATATGGGTTTCAAATAGTGAGCGGAAGAAGTTCGAGGGACCCCACATACAACGAGTAAAAGTTCTAGGTCATACCAGGCACGTAATATGAGCATTTCCATTTTACTTAAAAATGCTGGGGTAAATTGTGTTACATATCCTAAAGTGGACTTCGTATGGCTATCAGGGATAGGAAATCAACAGTAAGATTCAGGTTGGTACAGGTGGCAGCTGGAACACGTTAGTAGCTGCAAGAGGGAGTAAGCCAGACTTAGGCAGGAGCTCCCTATTGTGAAGTGGTTCAGGATGAGGGTGGACAGACCCGCCATTGTGATCAGCACAAGCCACATCATGATCAGTTTGTTTTCTATACCCCTGGAGCAAGGGGCTGTTTAACTAATCATAGTGTAGTGACGTGTATAATCTGTTTACAGTTGTCTGTGATTGACATTACATTTAGTCCAGTGCATAAAGCACTATCACAGGAGACCCCTGAAGTGGGTGGGCTGTGACCCTGCTGAAACGACAAGGAGTAGTGTTGCAGCAGCCCGGGAAAACCTTGGGGCCCACCCACGCTGCCCATGCCTAGCGACGGCCCTGGATGAATAATGCAAATGCTACTTACCAGTATGCATCTGTTCTTGGCATGTAGGGCTGCTGACATTCATATCTGTGCATAGATCGCCGCCTAGTGTTGGGTCCGGATGATTGCACATTGTTGTCCTGGAAGAGTCTTCGAAGTATCACGAGATAGGTGGCTCCTCCCCTGGACTACAGTGCGCATGGGCATTGACTCCATCCCCAGATTGTTTTTAGCCATTGTGGCCGAGATGGAGTGAACCTTGTGAATGATGACCATGCCATGAAATGATATGTAAATCCTGCAGCTGCTACAGGCGCCGGGGAGGAGGGCGGGCGATATGAATGTCAGCAGCCCTACATGCCAAGAACAGATGCATACTGGTAAGTAGCATTTGCAGTTCGAGGCATGTGGGCTGCTGAATTCATATCTGTGCATAGAATACATAGCAGTCCCTCCATTAGCGGCGGCCGCCCGTGCCAGCTGCAGCAGTTTGGAAAAGTGTCTTGAGAACAGCCTGCCCTACAGCTGCCTGCTGTTTGGAGTGCACGTCTACACAGTAATGTTTAGTAAATGTATGTGTGGTAGACCATGTGGCTGCTCTACATATGTCCTCTAAGGGAATGTTTCCAAGGAAGGCCATAGAGGCCCCCAACTTTCTGGTGGAGTGGGCTCTCGGTGGAATTGTAAGAGTGCGTTTAGCTTTCGCATAACAGATTTGAATACATTTCACGATCCACCTAGCAATACCAGCCTTGGAAATAGCGTTACCCTTGTGGTGTGACGCAAAGGCAACGAAAAGCTGCTTAGTCTTTCTAAAATCCTTGGTCCTATCAATGTAATACATTAGGGCCCTTTTAACGTCAAGGGTGTGGAGCATCCGCTCTGCCAGTGACTCAGGATTTTGAAAAAACACTGGCAACTCAATTGTTTGGTTTAAGTGGAATTGAGACACAACCTTGGGTAGAAATTTAGGGTTAGTGCAGAGCACTACCCTGTTAGCATGAACCTGGAAGAATGGCTCTTGTATTGTGAGGGCCTGCAGCTCACTAACCCTCCGTAGCGATGTAATTGCCACTAAGAAAGCCACTTTCCAAGTCAAGAACTGAAGTTCGCAAGAATGTAGTGGCTCAAAGGGAGGACCCATCAGTCTTGTGAGAACCACATTGAGGTTCCATTCTGGAGCTGGTGGGGTCCGTGGTGGAATGACCCTTTTGAGTCCTTCCAGAAAAGCTTTGATAGCAGGCACTTTGAAAAGTGAAAGGTGCTGTCTATTCTGGAGGTATGCGGCCATCGCAGACAGGTGAATGCGGATGGAAGTATATGCCAAATTACACTGGTATAGATGGAACAGGTAACAGATGATGTTCTGAATGGAAGCATCAAGTGGATTAATGTTGTGGTTTGCGCAATAAATGACAAACCGCTTCCATTTGGCCGCATAACATGCTCTAGTAGTGGGCTTTCTTGCCTCCCGAATGATGTCCATGCAATTGGGAGGAAGGTTAAGGTAGCCAAACTCTAGGACTTCAGGAGCCAGATCGCCAGGTTGAGCTGTCGCGGATCCGGGTGCTGAATGTCGCCATGGCTCTGCGTCAGAAGGCTGGGTGTGAGACGAAGCCTTTGATGCGGTACCACGGACAGTTCTAGAAACGTGGTGTACCATGGTTGGCGAGCCCACGTTGGAGCAACCAGGATGAGAGTCATCGAGTGTTGCCTGAGCTTGCGTGCCACCAGCGGTATCAGGGGTGCTGGGGGAAAAGCGTACGCAAATTTGCCTGACCAGTTCATCCATATCGCATTGCCCTGCGATTGCGGGTGTGGGAACCTGGCGGCGAAGCTTTGGCATTTTGCGTTCTCCCTTGTGGCGAACAGGTCTATCTCTGGATGACCCCATCTTTGAAAGTACGGCTGGAGTACCGATGGATGTATCTCCCACTCATGCATTTGGTGGCTTTGCCTGCTGAGCAGGTCCGCCATCTGATTGTCCTTGCCTGGGAGGTGTTCTGCCATGAGGAAGATGTCCCTCTGAATGGCCCACTTCCACATGCTCTGAGCCAGATGAGACAGCTGCGGAGAGTGTGTTCCTCCCTGTTTCTGAATGTAGTACATGGCCGTCATGTTGTCCGTCCGGATCAACACGACCTTGTTGCACAGATGTACTTTGAACGCCTTTAAGGCCATGAAGATCGCCATCAGTTCCAACACATTGATGTGCATTTTCTTTTGCTGTAGAGTCCATAGTCCCTGCACTGTGTAATGGAGTACATGCGCTCCCCAACCCTGGAGAGAAGCGTCCGTCGTCAGGATAATCTGTGGCACAGGCTCCTGGAACGGTCGGCCCTTGCAAAGGTTTTGTGCATTCCACCAATGCAGAGAGGTGTATGCCCGACCGCTCACCAACACTAGGTCTGTCAGTTGCCCGTGAGCCTGAGTCCACTGACGTGCTAAGCACTCCTGAAGCGGCGCATATGTAGTCTCGCGTGCGGGACAATGGAGATGCAGGAGGCCATCATGCCTATCAACTGCATGAACACTCTTGCTGGAAGCGAGTGCTGAGGTCTGAATCTTTGGACCAGCGACTGAATGCTGTTGATTCTCACTGAATTTGGCTGCGCAGTGGCCGCCAGAGTATTTATTGTCGCCCCCAGATACTGCCGTATTTGGGCGGGCTGGAGATGGGATTTTGGGTAATTCAGTGAGAACCCCAGATCGTGCAGAAGGTGAATAGTGTGGGACATGTGGTCGGCGCACTGCTGGTTCGACTGTGCCTGAATGAGCCAGTCGTCCAGATAAGGGTAGACGTGGATGTTTTGACGCCTTAGATGCGCCGCCACCGTTGCTAGGCACTTCGTGAAGACCCTGGGCGCCGTGGTGACCCCAAAAGGCAGAACCTTGAACTGGTAATGCTGGTTCTGAATGGTGAACCTTAGGTACTTTCTGTGAGAAGGATGCAGGGAATGTGAAAGTATGCATCCTTGAGATCCAGAGTTGCCAGGAAGTCCCCTTGCCGAAGCAGTGGGAGAACCTGCTGCAGAGTGAGCATATGGAAATGCTCTGACAGAATGTATAAGTTGAGAGGTCTGAGGTCTAGGATGGGCCTCAGGGATCCGTCCTTTTTTGGAACGAGAAAGTACAGGGAGTAAACACCTGTACCCCTTTCTTGCAGTGGAACGAGCTCTATTGCCCCTTTTTGCAGCATGACATTGACTTCTTGCTGCAACAAGTGCAAGTGCTCGCCGGACATAGGACGGCATTTTGGAGGTATGTTGGGTGGAGTGGATGTGAGCTCCAGACAATAACCGTATTGGATAATAGATCTGACCCACCTGTCCGTGGTGATGGACTTCCACACGGGCAGGAACTGCTTGAGTCTCCCCCCGACCGGTGTTGCGTGGTCGAGGGGCAGTGACAAGGCGTCACTGCTTGCTGGCGATGGAGGACCTGGAGCTGTTATTTCCACGCCCTCTGCCTTTGACGTTGTTGCCACGGTATCCACCCCGACCCTTGTTGGTATATGAGGATTGGGTGTTACTTTTATAGAATTGCGTGGATTGGGACGCCTGACCCCTCGAGGTGCCTCTGTTATTGGAGCGGCGAAAGGAACCACCCCGAAACTGCTGGGACTGCAGGGCACCCATAGATTTAGCAGTGTCAGTGTCTTTTTTCATCTTTTCGAGGGTGGCATCCACTTCTGGCCCAAACAGGTGGTCAGGATTGACAGTTTGGTTTAGGATGGTAGTCTGAATGTCCGGTTTAAAGCCTGAGATTCTGAGCCATGCATGCCGGCGCAGTAGAACGCTCGTGTTTACTGCGCACGAGGCGGTATCAGCTACATCTAGAGCACACTTAATTGAGGCATTAGTGATAAGTTTTCCCTCCTGAATTAACATTTCAGCAGCCTCCTTGTACTGATCTGGTAAGTACTGTAGAAGGGTCTCTAGAGTGTCATAGTGTGCCCTGTCGTAGCGTGCAAGTAGCGCCTGCGTGTTGGATATGCGCCATATATTGGCTGCCTGCGCAGCAATACGTTTCCATGATGCCTCAAACACCTTTGATTCCTTGTCTGGGGGAGGAGCATCACCCGTGGTCTGTGAGTTGGCTCGTTTACGTGCGTTGGAGACAACCAGAGAGTCAAGCGGCAACTGTCCTTTGATGTACGTCGGATCAGTGGGAGCTGCCTTGTACTTTTTGTCAATACGAGGATTAATGACTCTTGCCCGGGTGGGCTCCTTGAAAACCTCTGGCGCATGCTTTAACACTCCTTTGAGCATTGGTAGTGTCTTGACAGTCTTTTCAGCCACTGAGAAAGTGTCAAAAAGAAAATCGACATCCACTGGGTCTGCATGGAGGTCGACGTCATGATTGGCTGCAGCCCTTTCAATTAGAGCGTTGATGGCCGCAGAGTCTTCTGTTGGGGAAGTTTTTGCAGCAAAAAGTTGTGGCTCGTGTCCCGAATGGGGGTCCCCAGGGTCTCCCCCAGCAGACCATGGCTCTGTGACATCCTCTGAGTCCGAGTAAACTGGATAAGCATACTCATCCTCGTCTTCTCCATCACCCTCCCCAGCATTGGAATGAGTGGGTGAGAGTTCCTGACCATGCGGAGATACAGGCTCCATAGGGGCAGAGGTACCCGCAGAGTCCAACTTCTTTTTAAGTGGGATGTGGAAGTGCTCCAACGCTGGCTCCGGCGTGATCTTCCGTTTAAGGAGAGACAGCTTGCCTGTGTTGGCGTCGATGACCACCTCTCGACGCTCCTCCTCCGCCAGTGGCCGGTGTCGTGGGTTTGGAACCACCGACGATGCCTTCGGCGTCGAAGCCAACTTTAAGGGCACTCCGGTCCCAGGTTTCGCAGTGAAAGCCTTCGGCGCCGTCCTAGGCGGCAGCGTGAAAAGAATCGGCGTCTGCGCCTTCGCCGGTTTCTGCAGAGGCTTGGGCGACACAGTCTTCTTCGGCTTAACCTCTGCGGCCCCCTCCCGAATACGCTGAAGGGACTCCGTGACCTTCTTGGTAAACGAAGCAGAGGGACGGACCGGCTCGAGAGGGTCCTCCGAAGCCGGATTAGGGTCGGCGACCAAGGCCGCAGTCTTTGGAGCCGACACAGCTCCCCCCTTCGCCTTGTCAACCGGAAGCGGTGCAGCCAGAGACTTGGGGTCGTCCTGGCGCTTCTTTGGGGCCTTCTTATGGTCATCGACCTTTTTGGCGTCGACGCGACTTTTGAGAGCGTCGACCAACTTCGGCGCCGACGCAGCCGCGTCGGGCGCCTTCGCCTTCGACACCGCAGTCTTCAGATCGGCCATTTTGGCGTGGCTCTTGAGCTCAACGGCCATCTTGGGTTTCTTCGGCGCCGAGGCCTCCGAAGCCTTAGATCCAACCAGTGCGACTTGCCCTTTCGGTTTCGATACTGGTGGCGTCGACACCGACGGTTTCACTTTCAGTTTCTGCACCTGGAGCGGTGCTGCACCAATGTCCGTGGCCGGGCCGGAAGGCGGAGCCGTGGGACGGGTATCGAGGTCTTGGGTAAGGCCCGAAGGCGATCCCTCGACCTGGGCCTCATAATGGTGGCTGGCCCCGGAGTCAGTGTGAGGAAGCTCCTCCTCCGAGCTATCCTCTACGGTGGCAATGGCCCCGTCGTCGTCCCCTACCTCCTCGACGACTTCCTCGAACTCCTCATCTTCCGCGTCGTAGCTTTCCTCGACCTCCGACGCCGGGTCAGAGTCCGAGACATTTTGGATGGTGTCGTGTTCAACATCCTCCTCGAAGATGTTCGCCGGAGGGGGTGCCGAGCTTTGGGCCTGCAGTCTAGCGGCCCGTCGTAGCTTGAGAGTCTTCTTCGACCGGAACTTGGAACAGGCCATACACTTGGCCTCCGTCGTGGTCCGGTGACAAGCACTTGTTGCACACTGGGTGCACATCGATGTGCGGGTACTTTGAGGCACACACTGGGCACCTCTTAAATGGACTTCGTTCCATGATGAAGTAGTCTGGAGCGTCGTGTAGGCCCGTCCGCGCCGATAGCACGCGGAAGGACAGCAGGTGTTCGGAGCCGATGAATAACCAACCCGAACGATAAACAATACCGACGCGAGTCCTAAAGACCTTTTGGTCTCAAGTAAAGAAAGTCAAACAACTATCGATTCCGACAGAGGGAACCGAAAAACATCCGAACCCAATGGCGGAAAAAAACAATCTGGGGATGGAGTCGATGCCCATGCGCACTGTAGTCCAGGGGAGGAGCCACCTATCTCGTGATACTTCGAAGACTCTTCCAGGACAACAATGTGCAATCATCCGGACCCAACACTACGCGGCGATCTATGCACAGATATGAATTCAGCAGCCCACATGCCTCGAACCTTTAAATTCTCAACCTATTTAATATCAAGAGCCACCTAAAACAGATGCAGATGATGTGAAGTAAAAAGGTTATAATAGCCCTGGATTTTGTGCCATTGTTTCATTACTGAGGAACCATCAAGCACCCTTCAGTCTTCTTTTCCATCTAGGAGGGCGATGACGGCAGGGTCACATGTAAATCGGAAGGGTATGCTCAGAATAAGGAACCAGTGTTGAAGGCTAAGTAACAATTATTTGTAAAGTACCTGGACCATTGTCATTAAAAGTAAGCATTACAAGGATGAGTGGGGAAGTGGTTAAGTGAAAAACACACTCCAAAGTATTTCTCTAAGCAACCTTTGAGTCATCTCAGCCATCAGAGTAGAGGCAGTAGAGGCAGTAGTGTTTGGCAAAGATGCAGCCAGATAGACTGATTTTAGTGATGTATAGGAATATTACTAGAGTGCTTCTGTAAATGCTTCAGCTTTGTTTGGATATGTCCTTGTTTTAACAGGGAGCATAATTGGTCATGGGAGAGTACCATTCAATTTCAATTCAATTCAATTTCAAAGCTTTTATTCGATTTGCAAACAAATCATACAAGCAAAACATGAAATCAATCCATTACATTAAAAATTGTTATAAAATACAAAATTTATACAGGGGAATCCAAGATAATTCATGTGGGGATAGGACACATACTGACAAGCGTTTAAACATTGGATCGTAATTAAAAAACATGAAGATGGCAAAAAGGAATAGAAGTTAAAAGTTAAAATCGTACAGACAGGAATAAATAAATTGGCACAAAATGCTTGTCCTGGCAGCTGTACGTTGAACAACAAGCCCCCGCCTAAATCATGGGACATGAAAATTTTTGATTTAAAATTTGTTGATACAGACAGGAAAGTATAGAAATATAACAGCACTAAATATTTCCTGGCAGCTGTATGATAAAAGTATGAAAAATCAAGAAAAAGAAAACATGTACAGACAGGGTTAAAAATAAATTGAACACTGCTAAAAAAGTGCTCACCCTGGCAGCTGTACGTTTGGAGAAGTACAGACAGGAATATAGAAATCATGGCAATACAATACTTTTCCTGGCAGCTGTACATTTCAAAATATAAATGGCAACAAAAAAACATATGTCCACATTTTCTAAAGCTGACAATAACACAAGGGCATTCTTGAAAGACCGTATATTATATTTAATAAATATAGGTTTTAAGTACCTTAATCTTAAAAAATGATAAAATTTACAAAAAAGTAAGAAATGGCAGCAACTCTGGCGTGAAACATTGTCACAAGGGCAGGGGGTTTCAGATTTCTGTTTCTGTACTGGGAACGCAACAAGATGGTGTACAATACCCAACCTGACGCGAGTTAAAACATATTGATGAGATGGGCGGCAGACATGTAGGAGATAGGCTTGGAACCCCGATGGTAAGTTAAGTTCTCTATAGAACTTTACAGTAGTTAACTTGCCATATACCTCATCTCGCCCTTTCTTTTTGTACATCAAAAAAGTTTGTTTGATCTCTTTTTTGGGTATTTCTACCACGAGTTCGGGGTCGGTAAGAACATCAATATCAAACAGAGTCTTAAACCAAAAACTAATGTATTTCAGCCAAAGAATACGTAAAGAAAAGTCCAGGCCTATACAGTCAAGAATACCATTCAATACAGACCCCAATCCTTCTTGAGAGGTTTCATTTAGATGGAGAATGCTAACAAGCAGAAGAGATAAACAGCAAACAACCTACTGAGTGGACCAGAACATCTACAAGAGATCAGGAAAACCATTCTCAGCGAGCTAGGCTGAACGAGAAAAGAAGACTAGCAATCAAAAAGAGTGACTAATCGGGGTTCCCAAACTGCCATAAGCAGAAAGTCTGCATGAAGCCTAAGAACTACTAACCCATAAGGAAAAACAATGTATTATTAACTGAGCACTTGTTCAGCTATTCAGAGAGCCAACATAGTAGCATGACAACCTGGGACTAGTTGGGCAAGAAGCCCTTTAAACTTGTGCACCCATGAATTCTGCCTGAAGAATACAAGGCTTCTATACTGAAGCAGGTAAATGACCAGAGGAAGTTTGCACTTCAAATTCTCCAGAACATTTTGAATGACTGCTAAACAAAATAAATGGAATACCATTAGATCACTTGCAAAATGTGATCAATGCTTAAAGATTAACCTTAACTGAACAGAAATCAAGGTTTGACTAGTACAAAATTGCCAAACACAAAATAATAGTTTGATAGTAGCAAAAAGAACATTTATGGTTCCACAAATACTTTATGGAACAGGAATTATTTATATGCTTCTAGAACTGACAATCCTAAATAGATATGAAGTTAGAAGGCAATGCATTCTATAAAAGAGGGCTAATATTTATGTTGGGCAGCTTCCAAATCTTTTAAGGGGGTTTGACAACTGGAGGGGACTTCAAAGTGAGCACAGACATACAACTATTTGGCAGCATGGAACTGTCTTGCACAGCTTTCTTTTCTCACGATAGCTCTAAGCCACTTTAGCAACAACCAATGTTTCAATGCAAGCTCAACAAGATTTGTTGTTGCCACTTAAGCAACAACCAATGAATGTCACAAGGCAGGCTCAACATGATTTCCATACCAGGCCATGGTAATATGCGTGCCCCCTAAAGAGTAAGTGTGTGTCTGTGTGATTACATGTGAACAGCAGAGATCAAGGACAATGTTGTAGTGTGGCCAACGAATGTCTTAGTTATTCTGGCTATCTCAGCCATTGATATTAACCCCTTCGATGCTGATGACGAGCTCAGCTCGTCATCAGCTACGACGCTCGTATGCTGATGACGAGCTGAGCTCGTCATGTAACGCGGCATTTTAAAAAACTCCGCACACAGCGGGAAAAGCCGCCGCAGCGATGCTGTTATCCCTTCATCATGACCGTACTATCCAATCGAAAGGAGTATCCCTAAATCAGACAAATCAGTGAACAAAGAAACGCCCACACCAAGTTGACAAGATTAGGTGAAAGGAATGGATTTAATATCCAGGAGCCAAGCCACCGTAGACGCATGCTACATCCATCAGCCATTCTGAAATCTGTGGATTCCACTTCAGAAGTGCCATTTTCAACCAATAAGTCACAGATTTTGTATCATCAGCATAAATAGGTTTGCGGAGATCATGCAAGAATAACCTCTGCACCTGGGAACATATACAGATCAAATTAAATACATCCACTATATCTCTGAGAAATGTCATAAATTAGACTATCTGCTCGAGACCAGCGAATTTCAAGTCAGAGAACATAATTTCAGAATTGTCATCAGACATAACAAGACCTTATTTTCCTTCTTCAGGTAGGCTGTCAAGTCAAGCAATATGCAAAAGAAGATTGCAAAATTACCATATGTTATGTACTAAATCCCTTTTGAGATTTGAAAAAGCCCTTCAGAACCACAAATGTGGTTATGTGACTCCATCCAAACTGTAATTCAAAAGGTGTGTGAAAAGGGCAAATCTCAATCAGATGCATCAATGGCTAGTGACTGCAATCTCCGTCTCAAATGATTGCAGAATTAAGGACACCTTGATTGAGGTCACATTCACAAAGTGGAACAGGTCCTAGTTGGACAGTATTCTCCTTGGGTATTGTGTCTAGCAGCCTTACAGGAAGGAAGCAGCTGTCCAGGGCATCAATATACGCACCTCCGAATGTCTCCCTAAAAGGAAAACTATTTTTTTTAAGTATTTAACCACCGCCCATTCCTTTAAGGAATAGGGGCTGCTTGAACAAAGATTTCCTGTTTGACAGTGTCAACATAGAGATGGTAGTCTGCTATTACTTGCAGGCCACCATCCCTAAGTTAGAAGCAAATGAAGTGCCTCATGAATATTTAGTGGGCAGGTCGTTTTGCGATCACTCATGACTGATCCTTCTGCGACATAACCTATTAGTACATAGACAGCATCACGAAACATCTGGAATTTTTGCAAAAAGCGGGTGTGCAATTTGCACCCACTATTTGTGGGCTGCCTTATCACACATCAGAGCCTTAGTCATGAATTAAGAGGCTCATCTCTGGATATTACGGTTTCGCTCACTTTCTCAGATGTTATTTTCCTTATGTTAGTTATGATTAATGGTATTCTTTTGCATTATATAACGGCCTCAAATCTCAAATTCAACACAAAATAACGCTGTATCAACTCAATGCATTTCCAGCGATTTAGTGAGAAACCTTCTTTTGGTGTATCGTTTTATAACATTTCTTGCCAAGAGTTTTTGTCTCCTTTCCAGAATGTATACGATTCTGATTTGTTTATCCCCTAGAAATAAGCACCTGTTGAGCTGGTGATGAAAGACATTTGTGAAACCTCCAAAGCTTGTTTTGTAACAATTTGAACAAGCAACCTTAATCTACTCCGTGATAGAAAGCTCGTTATCCAAAACCGTGGTTGGCACCATGACCAGTATGACTCCCAACTTCACTGTATTTCTAACAGCTGTGAGTTTTTGTTACTTGTAACCGTGAATGTACACTACTCAGGACTTATAAAAGAACTCATACATTTCCTTGAAGTGTTTGCTTTCTCAGAGGCTGCTGCAAATTCCATATTTCGAGAATGGTGTAGAAGTTTACCTGTATCACAGTCAGGCAATGGAGCAATGTTTATATTAATAGACTGCATAGCGAGGCATTGTTGCCCCTGGATATATTCACTTCATATCCCCTACCATTCGTGCTCTAGATCAATTCAGAAAATAATTATCTGAATACAAGTGTGGTAATGACTATCAGATTGTAAAGTAGCCTACTAAGGTAACTGCATCTCAAGAAATGGTAAAGATCCAACTAGCCCAACGAAGAGGATAAAGGTCGTATCACTACTCAGAGGATTTGTTGACAAAATAAACTAAGGAACGGGAAGGACATAAAATCATGAGGAAAAATTATGGCAAGGTCATACGTTGTTTCCATACTATAAAAAAGAGTTATGATAATCATGTACACGTCTATGCTAGCAACAAAGAATACAGTCATATCATAATTCTTCGGTTACAAACAACCATAAAAACATATAAATAAGAACAGAGAATTAATCACAATATACATTTCAAAATGTTGTTGGACTTAGATAACAGTAGGCAGACATCAACTGAAAGCAATGCATGCTAAAAAGAAATCAGTACCTTTTAACAAGTTAAAGTACACATCTGTGTAAAATGCTTTTAAAAAGCATGATCGATAGAATACTTATACCGTAAAACACACTCATATAGAACCAGCATATAGAAAGTACACTGTCACAATCAGATAATATGATTTTACAGTTTTTCAGTAGCAGCAGATAAACATACTAGGGGGCAGGCAAGCATATGTAAACAAAAGGTGCAGGTCTTAAATGGGCAAAGTTTCAATTTTTGTGACAGAAAACGTGTGAGAAACTTCTTCTATGGTACCAAATAGAATTTGCAGAACATCATAAGGTGCATGGTGCTTTGTGGAGTTATATTGTCACATAGACAACAACAGACACTGTCAGATGTGCTTCTTCCTAGAGGAAAACAGATATATCGCACAAGTTCCAATCTAAACTGGGTTGGCAAATGCAAAGACCAAGAATCAAAGATATTCCGGAGATATGGTTCTATTTAAGGGATAGTTTTAAACAAAATATACGATTTAACTGTTGTTTTTCTCAGCTCGAGACAGTCTCTCTTCTGATCTTTAAGCTGGTAAAAGGTAGTCTTTGCCCTTTGCTTGTCCCTCTTAGTGATGGACTCTGAGCAATCAAATACATTGTCTCTGCTAAACTCAGAGCAGAGGTATTTAACACAACTGAGCTATCTTGATTTACTATAGCCCTCAATTAATAGGTCATTGATGACCTACCTATTTAAAGTGGCACACAGATTAATCCATGATGGATACCCTTAATAAATGAACCGAAAAAGAATTGTAACTGTCAAATAGGGAATCCCAAGCTCCTTGTTACAAGAGTAATGTGAGCTTGATTGTGGGATGGACAATACCGCCTAGAGAATTTATTTTCTTCCATCAGTAAACGGCCAGTATTAATGTAACTCCAAACACTGTCACCATAGCAAATAACAGAAACGAATTTAGATTTATATCAAGTTAGCATATGTAGAATATGTTGCTTTCCCAGTTTGTGTGCCTAGTTAAAATGAGATGTAAATGATCGTACAAATTACCTTTGCTTAAGCTCATTCTAGAAGAATTGGTCATCACAGGCCGAATCTAAAAAAGAAGAGCCTCAACCTTTTCTAAACCGTTACACCCTTTACAATAAAATATCTTGATCTGACCAATATACTGGCTGTGACCATCACACAAGTCTTACTGAAATATGTTCTAATGTCCTGGTCATTCATATAAGAGACAACACCCTCCAGAAGCTCTTTTAGTACATTGGCGGTCTTAGCCAATAAAACAGTATCATCAGAATATAATAAAATCGGCCAAAGAAATCCGCCAAAACATGGGATATCTTTATATTTAGCAACAAGAATACAATCAAAATCTTTAATACTTAAAATAAAAATCAGTGCTAAGAACAGCCCTGTTTGACACCGTCCCCCCCCACACCCCTCCCCCCCCCCCCCCCCCCCCCCGCCCAGCCAATTTAAAAGAGCCTGTGCAATTCCCCTCTGTGGTATGACAGACCTTAGAATTAAGGGCACAATGCAGATGCTGTAAAAATAATAAGATACCCAAGTCTATGCTTAGATTGGCAGGTATGGACCATAGATTTGGCCTATTGACGTGGTCAAATGCTGAGCTGAAGTCCATAAAAGCCAAATTAAGATAATCTCTTTTCACCATGGTGTACTTCTCTACCAAAAGGTGGAAATTGAGATATTGCTCTGTGGTACCCAAACATGATCTAAAACCATTTTGGGCCTCTGAAAAAATCCCTTTCTCCTCTGCCCAGTTTAGTATACATTCCATGATAACCCTTCCAGCTATTATTACTACAAATATTACTACAAAGTCGATTAATGAAATTGGACTATTGCAATATGTGTCTCCTCTTTTACTTTTCTTTATTAACTGGAATTATGAAAACTGTGACCAAGATTCAGGGATCCTAGTCTCACTAACTGCATTCCAGACTCTGGTGACAACTGGAGCCCAAAACTCTGAATTACTTTTAAATAGGTCCATAGGGACCTCATCTGGCCTACGGGCCTTCATAGAAGGATTGTTAATAATTGCATCTCTGACTTCTAAATAACAAAAAATCCTATTCATGCTTGGTTGGGTAGAACTCTGTAGTAATTAATAAAACCCGAGATGTATTGTAGGGGAGTCTTGTTATTTATATATTGGAAAAGTACTTAACTCAGTCTTCTGACATAATTGTCAAATTTTAATTCAACATTCCTCTTCAGGTTAAAACATCGGAGTTATCAAGCTTTCAGAAAGAACTGGTATTGCCGAATATATTGGCCACAAGGACATCCTCAACATTTGTTTCAACTCATACTTAATGCTTCTTTATATTGCAGACAACAGACTACCACTTCCCCTCTGTCTCTTGGTAATCTTGTGAGGGCTTCTTTCAGGTTCCTATTGGACTTCGAAAATGCACCTGTAAACCATCTATTAACAATTTTCTCAACAACGTAAACATGATTCTTAGTTAATTAGGTCTTAACATAACTTCATATCCACTGGAATGAATCAGGCAACAACACGTCTTTTCCTATTGGACAGATGTAAAACGAAATAAAAGTGAAAAAGATAGTTCATAACTACACTTTGTAAAATTTCATCTGGGTTAACCCGATCCCATATTAGTCTGTGTCCACCCTCTTTGGTTTCAAAAACCCCATGTACCAATTTGGAGTCCAGTGAATACTACTAGATAACTTAAAGGACAAAAGGAGTGGATTATGATTGCTAAAAGGCATTAATTTTAAACAAGCATTAAAACATGTATTCAATAAAGTAATATAAATAAAGATATAGTTAATATACTTGTACAACCCCAACCAGTAAAGTTGGGATTACGCTTGGTTGCATGATTTGCCAAACCATGGATGTCAACAAAATTACTCTTTAAAACAAGTTTCGAAAGGAAAGACCCCTGTGTAACACATTTTCTGACAACAACTGGGAAACCTTTTTAATGAGGTCGATAGATTGTCTATATTACACCTTTACCAAAATTGAGAATAGAAAACAAAAAAAATAGTGATGTTAAAAGTACATTATCTACGTAATGATTCCTTGTTGAATTGGGAAGTCAAATCGAAGATGCCTGGCAGCAATTCGATGAGGTTACAACCCAAGGTATTAAAACATCTTTCCTTCCACTCAACCAAATTGAGAAGACGCTGCTGAAGTAAAAAACATGGCAAGTCCATCTAAATAAGTGGTGTAGTAGACACACTCTCTTGAAACAATGTTAAACAACTTAATAAAATCCACCCACCCATGTTCTTTATGTTTGGGTGATAATCCAGCAACAGACCAAGAATATTGATATATTCAAGATCTCCAAACAATAAAATGGGAACATACAGATCAACTGGGTTATTATTGGTAGCGCACCCAATAATACTTAAATTAGATGTTATCTCTAAATGGAGAACATCGCCACCAGTAGCTACTATGCAGAATGAGTCAGTGGTGCGTTAACCAGCACAAATGGCACAGGGTTCATAGCTGCAATGGCTATAAAGTCAATCAAAAGACCCCAAATCCTCCGGGGGTAGGGGGTAATGATTGGAAGTAGAAATGTATATATTAGTCCTATGGTGAACTACCGTGGGCAGTGAGTGCCTACCAAAATCAGTCAGTCTAAAGAAGTCCCAGAGGTCAGTGTTGAAGTAATCGGCAAACTCCAAAGCCTTAAATAACTCATACACAGGGCAGGGTGACCGAAAATAATAACTACAAAATCCACATTGTAGATTTTAACAGAATCCTCTATCCATCAGACCCTTCCGGCGAAAACAGTATTATCAGCCACGTGGTGAAACTCACTATCTTGTTTACAAAGCCAGTAATTTTTTATTTTATTTTATCCAAAAAAAATCCTAGCCTCTAGGCAAGACACATTAGTTAAAACCATAACAAAATGAGTCTGCTTCTGTAGGTAAATTCACAATAAAAGCAACTGATTGACACCCTTCTTAACCATTGATGAAATATTGCTTGTGGTGGCTGTTACTTTTGTAGGTACATCAGTAGGCAAAGAGGGACCACGTATAGGATCTGTTGATGCACCCCCAGAGTTAATTGCATTGTTATGAGTAAGAATGGGCACCAGAATTGAAGGATCAATCCCAGCCAAGGTATCAGATTGGACCTGGAAAACAGGTAGCTCCCTGCAAGTCCTTAAGTCATTACTTGGTTTGTTCAGGCCGACAACCTTAGTTTCTAAAGAGTCCAGTCATTGAAAAAGATGATCACAAAATGTTTCAAAAGCAGAAAATATCCTAGGTATGGAATGAACAGATACTCTTCATTTCAAGGCAAACAATGACCAGACTCCAAAGTAAGGGCCGAGGTAGGATCACATCACATACATTGGGTAGAATTAAGGAGGCCTTACAGAATGAGTTGCCACCATACTCCTTGTCAGGAATCACACTAGAGACAAGATCCTCAGTGTCAATCAACAGTGGTATGATGGAAACATAAGGATTCAAAACGGATGGATTCTTGCCACAACCGTATTGAGGACTGCATTTTCTCTCTCTCTGCTAACAATCATTTGAGGGGCAAGAATTCACAGTTGGACTACTAAGGCATCTCTATGCCTCTGTGATTAGAACATCCAAGGCCCCAATTGCTTATGCTAAAAAAATAAAAGAGTCAATAGAAGTGGATAGTGTATGATTTTTCGAACGTGTTTTATCAGCAAATGCACTAGCTACTTTCCTCCTATTCATTATAAAAGGAGCACATCAACAGCAAGGCTAAAAAGTGTAGGGGCCACAAGGGTTTGTACCGCTTTTGGCCGCCATAAGTGTGGCAGGGTATGCTCAGACGTGAGTCCCTTGCTCACTTTGCCACTGGATTCAAGCAAGCCGGGCTGAAGACGGCTGGAATGCCAGAAACCGGTCCTCGGAAGCTTGTTTCCGGTCCAGGGAAGACATGGCTTGGCAGTTCGGGCTGGACTGTTCCCATGAGGCACAGGGTCAGACTGATTTGCATATAGCCATGTCTAAGAGTTAAAAAGGACCCAGATTAATAATTAAAAAGCCAAGTTTTCACATTTTTCCTAAAGGAAAGTAGGTCTGTATTAAGCCTGACGGCCACTGGAAGGCTGTTCCACAGTTTTGTGCCTAGGAAAGCAAAGGATCTGCCTCCTGTCCGAGACCAGCGTATCCTGGGAACTCCGGCTAGATTGGAGCTCTAAATCTTGTGGCCTGCCTTCTCCTCCAGCTGTAATGTGCAGTTTACCATGGATTTCACAGACAAAATACAACAATCCTGTCAATTGTGATTAGAGAAGGGGAATTCAATTGTACTAGGGTAATAAAATGGATTACTCTAATAGGATATCAATCAATGGCCCAAAGCAGAATGAGATAATGAATGCTCTTTAGGATGCAGTAGATCTTATGAACACATGATAACTCCTTTAAAAAAAACAAGATATTTAAACTATAGTACATTAGTACTATTGAACACAAGAAACATTGATTGGAAGTAAATGCATCAGTTACATGTACCACAAATGTGAGAGCAAGAGGGAAAAACAGAAATGAGAGCAGACACTTACTTTGGTAGAAGAAAATTTTGTGTAAACCTGAAAGAAGGTTGATTTAATATTGTTAAAAGAATCACATTTGGACTACTGGCAGAAAAAGCCAAACAGGAAATACTTTACACGAGACAGACATTCTGGGAAGACAATATCATAGGGCAGGAGTCCAAGATCGTGATCTGAGAAGTTCTTCAGGGATCTTCCCTCAGCTTATCCTTTTCAGCATCTAGATGACACCTCTCACCAACACCATCTAATCCCAAAGGCATCAACATACTCTATGTCAAAGACACCCATCTTATCCTCTCCCTGAAGGAAAACACTGACACCATCAGAACCAGCTTCAGCAACTGCTTGACCATGATAGCAGAATGGATGAAAACCAACAACATGAAACTAGACCTCCGTATGAGACACTACCTGTTGCCGCATTGGGCTAGGTCCAACACTAATCTACCAAACCAGAAACCTGGGGATCCCACTGAACAAGCAGCTCAACATGACAGCACAAGTCAATGCAGTAAGCACTGCTTGCTTCCACATCCTACGCATGCTCCAAAAGATCTTTTAATTGCTGCCATATAACACCAGACGAACTGTCACGCAAGCACTCATCACTGGCAGACCTGATTCAGTCAATGCACTATGGGTGAGAGTGAATGGGGCCTTCTCACACAGGTTCCCCATCGAGCATGGTAAAAGGAAGGGATGCCCCCTTTCCCCCCTCTTGCAGAGCCACTCGTGCAACTAGATGCAAGGTTCGGTGGCGAGATGGCTTGGTTGGCTGTGTGTCACTATATGCAGAGGACATGCTCTTTTTCCTACGGAACCCCGGAGAGACACTCCCAACACTGATGGAAATAGTCTAGCTCTACAGTGATGTTTACAACCTTAAAGTGAACTTGAGGAAGTCGGTCTTGGTGCCCCTGCGACCGACGCCTCTCGGAGGGAAACTCAGTCCCCAGATGCAAGTGGAGACTGACCACTTTCGATATCTGGGTTTGATGGTGGCTCTAATCGAGCAACGCTATTGGGAGCTCAATGTTGCCCCACTGGTGGACAGAACTCGGAGAGACAGGGGAAAATGGTTGAAACTTCCCTTTTGACTGCGGACAGGAGAGCCCTCTACAAAATGGTGGCCCTTCTCAGGTTTCTATATGTCTTCCAGCACTATCCTTAACAGTTGATGTCAGCCTTTTTCATGTACCTCCAGGCTCAGGTCTCTAGCTTTCTGTAGCAAGACTCCTTTGTCAAATGCTGATCCTACCAGTATGGGACAGGTTTGGGATGAGCGGATGATAAATTGTACTACTAGGCGTCTCAACTTATTAACATCAACGACTGGTTCCTGGGCTGACAGGGATGACCAGGTTCACAGGCACAAACAGGAGTTGCTTCGCCTCTACGGGTTACTCTCATTGCTATATAACAGGACCCCCCACTCCCTACCACAGGTCAGCCGCGTTCCGTTGCAATGTTGGTGTTAGGCCCTCTGTCATATAAAGTGGTATGGTAGGCTCACAGTAGCAACTCCTCTGTGGCATGGCACCTGGCTGTCTGAGTCAGCAAAATTGGCAGGTTTCGGAACGTGAGATCTTAGCTGCATCTCTCCACTTGGAAACAGCTAGGTTGGTGGGCACATGAAGTTGTTTCAGGAGCTGGACGAGGAGTTCAGATCACACAGCTCCCAAATATATAAATATCTGCAGCTACGGCACACCCTTGATAAATATACGGCACACCCTTGATAAATACAAGGATCAGCTTACTGCTCCCCATGAGTTTAGTCCTCTTGACTGTAAACTGATTACTGATGAATTGGGGGCACTTGGTATTTCGCGTCTATATAGAACACTTGTGCTTAGCACCCCTGACCCCTTGCTGACACTAAGGGCCACATGGGAGGAAGATGTTGGTGTCCTTGAGTTTGATGAATGGGTAGAGGCGAAAATGGCCCAAGCAAGCTTGCGATCTCCATGCGCCCCCCCCCCCTTTTCAATTTAGAATTCACATAGGATTTATTACTCCCTAGAAAGGCTCTGGCGCATGGGACGAGCTCCCGGACCGGAATGCCTGCATTGACACAACATTCCTAGATCGCCACTCCCCTAGATCTTTATATCACGTGCTGTGGGACTGCTCTGTGGTTCAGAGATACTGGGAGGGAATTAACAAAAAGATGGAGCAGGTGCTGGGATTTCGGGTAGAGCTCAACCCCAAAGTGATATTGCTGGGGGATCATGGTTGGTTTGGAGGGACTTCACGCCAGGCGCACTCTCCTGGCTGTAGCATACTTGGTCACTAAAAGAGACTTGACCCGCCATTGGAGAGATGAATCTGCCCCTTCCTTTCACAAATGGGAGAGAGGAATGGGCCATTGTGCTATTATGTAAAAGTTAGTTTACAAAGCGCTAGAGGTCCCCCCACAGATATGGATGTATATGGGTGCCTTGGAGGGCTGGTGCTAACGGATCTGATTAGATGTTCCACTGGTGACGCACCCATCCATTGAGTCGAAGCAGTCCAATATTCCCTGTCCCTTGTCCCTTAATGTGCTCCTTTATACGGAACTCAGAGCACACTCAAAACTGTGTGCTAATGCTTAATCTCTGGAACAAGGCTAAGGTACTGCTGTATACTCTCCCCATTGATATTCTATGTGTGCTGTGCCTATGTCGCTGGGGCTGTAAATGTGACTGCGTCAATGGTCTATGTTTTGTTATTCTTTTAAGTCAAAATAAAATAAAATATGCTATTAAAAAAAAGTCAAAGTCAATGCACTCTATATTGGATCCTCCAAGCAGCTTACACAGAGACTTCACACCATCCAGAACGCCTCAGTAGGATTCCCTCTTAACCTTCCATGCGACACCCACATCTTCCCTCATCTCGAAGAGCTTCACGGGCTCCACATTGACAAATGCAAATGCAGCCAGTTAAAACGCCTCCTGCACACATACAAAGTCTTGCACAACACCGGACTAGCATACCTGAACACCCAAATACACTTCCAGCAGCCAGTCAGAAACCTAAGCTCAGCCTCTCTCTTACTCTCACAGCCCTGCGCTCGTCAAAGCACAGGAGGAGGGAGCAAGTTCTACATCGAACAAACTCCCTCAGCACATCAGTGCCTCCTCCTCCTCACTTCTTGAGTTCTGCAAGAAACTGAAGACTGGGACAATCAAATGACACTGTGAGGAACCCTTGTCTTACTCCTGCTTTAGTGCTTAAATACCCTCACTGGTGATTAGCGCGCTCTGCAAATCAACATAACAAGAGACATATGCAAATAATTTTATTCCAGCAAAGCATTGTGTTTTATCTGTTTAAATTCTTTATCTGTTTTAATTCAAGACAGCTATGAGAGGAGTACGACACAGAGATTGTCAAAACACAATAGACTAAGATGAGGTTAAACAAACCAGAAAAAAAATACAATGCGAGAGTGGAAAGGTTTGAATGGCTTACTTTAACTTTTTTCACCCGTTTTATTAACTTATTATAAATAGAGGATGCCTAACCGAGACAATGTAAAAGTTACTGGTCTGACCCTAAAGTAATCAAAATCATCACTCTTGTTACAAAGATGGTAATCATGGCTAATGATGACTTGGTCCAATTTAAAGGCACTACTGAGAAACTGAACCTTCTCTAATAAAGTTTTGGGTGGAGGAAGCATAGGATGCAACTTCAGAGACAGTGGACCCAGGAACCACAAATCAAGATAGAGTGCATGTCGCATGCCTCAGCATGAATGATTACAAAGTTGTAAATTGAAAAACAGAAACTACTCCTTAAAATAATGTAGCATCAGAGACAAATGTAACAATGATGCTTCCAACTGCATACCATGCTAAGAGACGAGTAAAATAGCAAATACTGGAGGTTTATGCCACAATATGGAAAACTCCCAGGATGCCACTTTTCACTGATCCTGTTAAATCCCGAGTTAGAAATGGAAGTTCAGCTATTGTGCAAAATGAGCAGAGTGTGGTCATAAGCTCAAGTCATAAAGATATTCACAAGCTTCTGTCAATATATGTAGGTGATCCATTAGTATGTCCTCACAACCATAGTCTTTACCTGTATTTTAATACATAAACTGAACATTAACTGTACAATCTCTGTAGGATATTTGATAAATCTGAAGGACACAATTTAGACAATCTGTAGATCCTGCTCCAAAGCATATATCATCAGTTGAACCTCAATAGTCTAGAGAAGGAATTAAATACATGTGGACTAATAGAACATGAAATACATAAAACTGCAAAAATCATAAGGTATATGAAAAAATTGCAAACAATCGGAATTCAAGCTGTGAGAAAAAGATTAAAATTAAAAAAGCACATCCTATGAAGTATGATAGGACATATGACGTGCCCCACAGCTGTGCTCGTGACTGCACGTATGCTCGCTGCTGCCTGTAAGCCCTCTGCTGGTGTGTTTGGTGCGGGCTACCGGCTAACTTTGTACGGCTTGAACTTTGTCCCCCCGCTGAATGCGCAGTTAAATCAATAAAAACGCCTAAAAAACGGACTTTAAAGTGAGTGGATCACTTCCTAGACTCTAAGTTGTATAAGCTTAGGGTAGTGGCGGCAGCTCTGCAGGGCAGTCACTACGTCCAGGAGAGAGGAGGTAAGTGGTGTTTATTTAAGAGGTGGATGCAAGAACTGCCCATAATTAATTTCCTGTGTACAGCAAGACAGACAAGGTATTCTATAGGAATCTCCAAGATAATAGTGTGGTGTGGAAAGGGATGCCTCCTCAAATAAAAAGAGGGGCTAAGCTACAGGCTCCCGCCAAGTTCACAAAAGGAGCAGGGGGCGCAAAAGTGCCTGTAGTCGACACAAGAGATTTATTTGGATTAGAGAACTCTTTCCTTATGAAAGAGAACTAAAGTTTTCTGCAAATAGGCCGAACCCTTGAAAATATTACTGTGCATTCCTCAGCAAAGATCTTGGCTGTTTCAATTAAGTATTTTGTGGGGAAGCACTTTAAGAATGTAGTATTATTCCCGTGGCACACGTCAGGGATGTCCCTTATCCCCTCTACTCTTCATCCTGGCTATGGACCCTTTGGTCCGCCATTTTCAAGGAAAACATTTACACCGTGAACTTCAGTTCCGCAGCGGTCCTCTTTTGATATCTCTGTATGCGGACGACACAATCTTATATGTCAGAATGCCTCACATTAACCTTGAACCACTGATTCTGGAAATAACTTGTTTCGGCAAATTCTCTGGTTTACGCATTAATTGGCACAAATCAGTCATCTTTCTGTTCACTCCGTGCACTACCGCATGGAATTGCCCTTTCCCTCTTGAATGGAGTCGCGACTCTGTCAAATATTTGGGGGTCCATATCCATCTAGACACCGCCATCATTAGACTAAATTACGGTAGTGCGTTAAATTATTAGAGAGCCAGATTGAGAGATGGATTCGCCTCCCCCTTTCTATGGCCGGGCGAATTGCCATAATTAAAATGATTGTACTTTCTCGCTTTTTATATCTTTTTAATAATATCCCAATTCCTCTAACCAACATTTTTTTCTCCCAATTGCGTTTTTTATTATTGCCGTTAGTCTGGGGCGACAAAAATCCGCGTGTTACCTGGCAGGTTTTGACTCTCCCATATGAACGAGGTGGCTTTGGTGTTACTGATTTTTATCTTTATTTTTTAATTGCACAATGCTCATATGCGTACTCTTGGTTTCACCCAGATGCCCGCATTCTGTATTTGAAACCTGAAGCAGATTTGGTTCTTCCTGGACTCCTATCCACTGTTCTTCCTAGGGGCTCCCCTTAAAACCAGCTAGATATACAGACTGTCTCGTCAACCTGCTGGGCATAGGATAGATTGCGCAGACTTTTTGGCCTGGACCAATTGTATTCTCCGGCCCTTCCTTTGCCCAATGCTTCTTGGGTCCCGATCACCGGGAAATCAGTAGTAAAACTCACATTGGCCAAATTTCACATTTGCACCATTGGCGATCTCTTTCCTGAGGGCCATGCTTTTTCTACATCTAAAGACCATCGTTTCACCGACCGATCGTTCATGGACTTCTTTGTCTTGTCTTGACTAGACTAAGATCCATGTTGAGGGCCTCGTTTCCTACATTTACGCTTGCTCCCGAGGATGCTCTCCCGCTTACATTCCTCATCCAACACCAATCGGGAGCACACTTAGTTTCCAAACTATACAGAACGTGCAGTGTTTCAATCCCTACCCTAGACGCTAAGGTGCGTGCTGCGTGGGAGGGGGATCTGGGAAAACCCATCTCCGACGATCAATGGGTGCAGTGCTGCAATACCACGAAGGAAGTTTCCCTAAACAGTAGACACAAACTAATCCATTTCAAATTTCTACGTAGGCTATATCACACTCTGGCACGTTCACACAAAATAGATCCGAGTCGTTCCCACCAATGCCCCAAATGCAAGGCCCCCTTCGCCGACTTCGTCCACCTCTCTTGGACCTGTCCTCTTTTGCATGATTATTGGTCCCAGATACATTACACTTTCAGCGACGTGTTAAGCTTAAACCTGATCCCCACCCCAGAAATTGCGCTGCTGGGCTATGTTTCCAACTTCCCACGTAACGTTCAAAAACTTGCAGCACTGGGATTCTTGCTGGCAAAGAGGGATGTTGCGTTTCTCTGGTGTGACAGACAGCCTCCGAGATTGAAGTTTTGGCTCAGGAGTATGGCTTTTTGCAATATTAATTGCAAGGAGTACTCAGCGCAGGTCCCCCGTCAATCCCGTCCTATTGATATTTGGAGGCCATACCGCTCCTACATTGCCAAGATCACGGCTGAACGCCAGTCTCAGCTAGAAAATCATACAGATCCAGAGGGAGTGGGCTGAGGAGTTGTGCATTTCTGTATCTAGGCATTAGTATCTAATTTGCTTGCTTGGTTTTCTTTTTTGCTCAATTAATTGTTTTATGTGCACATGCGGGATGTCATTTCAATGCGCTTATGTATGCCGCTGTTGTGCCACTTCTGGTTTATTTCATCTATACATGTTGAATTATACGTCTCAAAAGTACCTCCAATGGTAAAGATTATCGACTCTCAGTTGCCCGAACACCACAAGATGTTTCAATTTGTGTTATATGCGCATGCTCTACTCTTCTGACATTATGTACATGCTACAATATGTAACAAAAGATACTTCATTGTTTTTTTATTTGGAAAATGATAAATAAAGTTAAAAAAAAAAAAGAATGTAGTATTATAGGTTTCAGCAGGAATCCGGTCCCGCAACCTCCCCCCAGGTGGTCATTTGGAGGTGTCAGACCTCCAGGAGAGGGAGGAGCTGGATATGGCGAAGCTATCAATGCGATTCACCCCTGGTTATCTTCTTCCCCCTGCTTTTTCGCCCCTCAGAGCTAAGCTTTGTGGGCTCTGAGGATGAGAGTGGAGCAGTAGGAGGGGGAGGGGAATGGGGAAGCAAGGTGAGAAGGGAACGGCCAGAAGATGGTGCAGGTATGCCCAAAGAAGGATAAGCTGTAAATATGGATCACTCTGGTCAGACCTTAGAAGGGGGACAACTTGGTAATGCTGCCATATCTACAGCAAACGTAGACTCTTCACTGTCTGGCCCCTCTCCGATGCTGGATGTACTCCTATTAATGCAAAAGATGCTGCATAGGATATTGGAGTCATCATTTACAAAAAAAAAAATTTGCCTGAGCGTGGAGGCCCACATCTTAAAGGAGATCCATTGCGAGTTAAAGCTAACTAATTCTTGTATCTTCACTTGTAAGACCTATGCTCCCTTATAACTCTGAGCCTAGTAAATATGTGCCTGACTAGGGGGCGTGGGGGATCGTTCCTCTGTGTATGTGTCTAAAAGACTTATGTTGGTGAAAAGACGGTATCATGGGTGGGTTGGGGCCTGGTACATGTGGCAATTGAAAGGAACGAAAAACATATGTAAGGGAAAAGGCCCCAGGAAACACCCTCAAGAGATGAGGAAACTACACATTACCAAAGCTTTGGCTAAGTCTCCCAAGGCAGAAAAGAATCAAGGAATATATAGAAGGTCAAAAGAAGGGGGAAGAAAACCAATGAGGGGAATATGGTGTAGGTAGGGAAGGCCCTAGCTCAAAGAAGAGAGGCCCTAAGGCTGTGTGTAAAGACCCAAGGAGCATATCTAATACTAAGGGGATAAAGCGGTCAAAAGGAGTAGGAAGAATGGCTAGTGGGTCTCTTCGAAATGTATCCCCAGCAGAGTAGATAGGCCTAAGTATATAAATCCTTGGAATGATACAATGGCCACTCAAGTTAATCGTGATCCAGAACAAGGACATTCCAATGCCCCTTATAGGGACCCTAAAGCAAAGTATGTTGTGTATCTGGATGTTGTATGCAAAGGAAAAATGGCAAAGAAATGGAAACCCCTGAACAGGTCTAACTTACTGAAGATCTTCTCAACCTGCATTGGAGGTGTTTACTACGAGAGATGTAGATCAAGTGTCCTTAAGGGAATCCTTAACAGGGAGGGAAGTTATGAAAGTAAGCTTTACTTCTTCGGTATTTGATGATCTAGTATTAGAAGTTGGAGATAAATAAAGGAAACTGGTTTGCGAATAGTGCCTGAAGAGGAGGTTGTGACTTTCAAGTTTAAGATGACTATAAGCAAACCACGTCGGCCTTAACCAGGAACAAGTAGATTTGGTGATTGGGCCGGAAGGCTCCTCGCTCCTTCCTGGTTTGGTAGGGTATAAGTATGGTAATTTAGAGGTTACAGGAGCCACCCATACAAGAGATAGGATAATTGTAGGAAGCAGGCTCTGTGTATATATATATATATATATATACCAAAAGGAGGTATAGTGTGCACAGATTCCAGTGGAACCCCGCAGGTAGGCAGAGGTGATAGTAGATAGCACCTTACTCTCCATTTGTGGTAGTGTGGGCTTTATAAGAGGGTAGTGTTAAGCATTTGTGGTACACACTCAGGCACCAAATTATGTCACACACTCAAATACTGAACTCAGGCCAATTTGTTTGTATCAAAAATATTATTTAGTTATTTTATTTCTACAACCAAGCCAAGCGGAGAAACCCAGAGGGAAGACGCGGAGGAACATGGCGGCCACTAGCTAGACGCTTAGACGCTAGCAGCCGTGGGCGGCAGTCCGGGGGATTTCTGCTACCGCTGGAGAGCAGAGAGCGAACGCAATGAAGTAACCGAAACGGAGAGAGCGGAAAAGTGCTCGGGAAAAACGCTTGGGAATAGCTCTTATCTCCGTCACCAAAGCAAGATCAAGATTTGAGGCGGAGGTCAGGAGGAGCATGGCGGCCGCGGTCCGGGGGCCCTCCCCATTGCAGATGAGCACATAGTAGACATAGCAGACGCGGTACTTTCAGGATACAGCATCATTCTCAGTGAAAAAAGGAGGTACTTACTGGCAATAATAGAGCAGCAGAACGTCAGACAATGCTTACGGAGCCCGGGTATGAACAGGGAAGACGCTGGGGATCGCAGCATGGAGTGCAGCTGACACGCTGGGGTGAGGCGGCAGGGAGTCTTCACCAGGTCTGGCGGGCTGGAATTGGGGGCAGAGGCAGAACAAGCAGGGCTTGTTTGCATCAGGTTGAGAAGGTGCTAGCTGAGAGGAGACACCCGACAAAGGCTGCAGCAGACGTGTGGGGCTAAAGAGAGGGGAAGAACCCTCCTACATATGGAGACAGAGAAAGATTCATAAGGAAGGTGAGGCTCCCTCCAGGTATATGCGGAGGACCAGGAATATTGGAGGTAAGATGACTCCTCTTTCTATTTCACCAGACACCCTGCCTGATATACCACATGGGGTGAAGACCATAATCAAAGCGAAAAGAGGGCGACAGAGGGTAGCCTCGAAAAGCAGCGCGACTGGGGAGGGGCCTTAAAGAAAGGGAGCAAGGGAAAGAATTCAAAGAAATCCTCCCTTCCAACCGCGAGAGTCAAGGTTACGCCCTCACGTAAATCATTTTTCCGTGTTCTTCCAAGCATGCAGAAAGATAATACTACAGCAAGCACAAGTCCCAGCCTAGAAGATACGCCCCCAAGACACAATGGAGCATGACAGTAACTTGTGGGAAGGTAATGTTTTAGAAGCCACTGCTGTAACAAGTTCTTTAAGCACCTTGAGTAGTTTATTTAAGTCGAGAGAGGAGAGCAGGCCTCTGCAACTAGATATTATAACAGTTCCAATTAGTAATAGATATTCAGCCTTAACAGTATGTGTGGAGCCGGAAGCACCTTCTTCAGTACAATCGACACCAGAAGCGAATGGTGGCAGCCAGAACTGTATAACTAGTCCAGAAAGAGGAGTTTTAGGGACAGAGGTCTCATTAGCTAGTATCCTATTGGAGTTGAAAAGGGTCATCAAAGAACGTTTTGAAGTATCAGAAGCTAACCAATCAGGTATACAAGCAACCTGCTTGGAATTAGCTCAGAAGCTGGACAACGTTACTGCTCGCACCAAAATTCTCGAGTAGGAAATTGGTGCCGTTAAACAGGATGTCGGGAAGAATGCTACTGAGATCTTTAATCTGGGAAAACAAAACAAGATGCTAAGGGAAGATATAGAGAGAATAGAGAACCACTCTTGCAGGAATAATTTAAGATTCTTAAATATTCCCGAAAATGAAGAAGGACCAAACATTTAGACTTTTATAATCTACCTCCTACGGCAAACGATTCTGAAGGTAAGGGGGAGATAAACCTTGAGAATGAAATGTAGAGGGCACATAGAGAGCTGTTTCGGCGTAACCCCCAGAGAGCTAAAGATAGAAAGATCTTGGTGGATTTCCTTAGCTACAACATCAAGGAGGAGATACTTGGTAGGGCTTCAAAAAATGGCCCATTTGTGTTCAACAGCTATTCCTTTCTGTCAGGTCTGATGTGTGCAAGGCTACAGAACAAAAGCAATGGCTGCTAGGCGGGAAAAAGAGGAGATCCGAAGGTGAGGAGAAAAATTGCAGTTAAATTCCCCGCTATGCTCCGTATAATGTGGAACAATAAAATGTATAATTACCGCTCAGTAGAGGATGTTGAAGCATTGATAACTAAAATGAGTAGGGAGAACTTGCCAAAGTAAAAAGGAATATATAGTTCTTTAGCTCTCCAGCACTTTAACAATGTATACATAAATTGTGTGTTAGTAAATCCCCCTAGGATTGCATGCCCATAGGCATTATGATGCCTAATAATGTAGGGAGGGTTCCTCAGGGGAGGGTTCTTCAGGAGGGGCACAGTAGAAAGAGAAGGGGGAGGTGGTGGGGGAAAAAATTTAAAAAAGAGTCCTCAATACTTTTATGCAGGAATGTCTTCTTGGAGTAAGATCAAAACTAAAAGGGGAGCTTACTAAGAAAGAGGACTTCGACTAATATCCCAAACATTAAAATTCTCACTTGGAATGTGAATGGCATGAGGTCTAAACCTAGGCAGAGGAAAATACTTGAGTACCTAAGAAATAGTCAGGCCCAGGTAATGCTGCTACAGGAGACGCATCTGAGAATGAAAGTAAGAGTTGTTTGGGAGGTGCGGCTGGGTCCAAAAGTATATTGCCTCAGATCAATTATTTTGCTGTAAAGGAGTAGCTATTTTGATTAGCAATGGTTGTAGAGTAGAAATGAAAGTCAAGCACAGACAGCTCAGGTAGATGGGCCGCAGCACGGGTAAGATGGGCCGATATGGAATTTCTATGCATCGGATATTAGGGTCCTAATGAGGATAATCCTCAATATATCGTACATCTAGAATTGAGGATGGCAGCAGCTTCAGTTCCAGTAGTTGTAGGTGGTGATTTCAATGTCCTTTTAGACCCTGTGTTAGATCGGTCTACAAGAAGGGAGAGTATTTATGTCCCCAGAATGAGGAACGCTCTGAAAAGCATGGTAAGTGATTTTAACTTAGTGGATGTATGGAGACACTTGAAGGGTAAGACAAGGGGGTACAAGTACCATAGTAAAAAACATCATCCCTTTTCCAGACTATTATTTCCTAGCAGATAGAGCTTTTCAGCAAACATTAAGAAGATTAAGCACCTCCCTGCTCATATTTCAGATCATTCACCTGTAACGGTAACTATACAAGCTTTGGGGCCCCAACCGCCTAGGAGATGGACCTTAAGGCGCGCACTGCTTTTAGAAGAGCGGGTGGAGCTAGCTCTAAAGAAATTAACAGCAGACTACTTCATTAATAACCTAGGTTCTGCTCCCTTGGGCATAGTTTGGGATGCTTTTAAGGCCTATGTTCGGGGAAGCTTAAAAAATCTAAATTCGTCAGAAACCAGGAAAGCACGTATAGAACTAGAGATTAGTGATAAATGTGATAGGGATCCTAGAGGAGGCCTTACATTCCATGAGTCTAGAGGGAGAAAAAGTGAGGTTGGAAGAGAGGTTGCATGAGGCGCAATTAGACTTTAGTATTAAATCTGTTTTATTAGCTGTTTCAGGAACAAACATCATGGACAAAAATCGCCTACAACCCAATGGGCCGGCTTGGAGGTGTGATACTGTGCAGTCGATTCAGTGAGAACAGTAATACATCAGTTATTTAACACAGCAAGCCGCCTACAACCTAGAAGGGCCGGCCACGTCTTAAATAGAGAGGAAAGGGTGAGAGGGATGAAAATGTTGTGTGTTGCATCATCAGGAAACACCCGACTAACGTGCCACCCCGAAAGTTCTCATGCCAGTCTCTGCAAAATGGGAGATGCCATTATATAGGCCACATTGTCAAACAACTGGAAACAAGAAACTAGAAATAAAAACTCCCGGCCCCAACCCTCCCCCTAACCCAACATTCCCCCCACCCCACTCTCCTCCCCAGGTCCAGGTCCAACTTTCCCCGCAAACAAGGATGGGGTCCGTCAGATCTCCTCAGCTTTCGGTCTGGGACAGACGCAGCAGGCGCAGGTACTTAGGACATGTGACTTCTCTAAATTCTGTGGCTAGTAGGGATAGGAATGGTTGCCACAATTCCACATATCTCACCCCCTCCCCAGCCCTGACCAGGGACAGGTTTTCCATGCCCAGAACCGCCCACAGACGATAAAGCCACCCCTAAAAAGTGGGAATGTGTGTGGTGCGCTAGTAAGAAACGATGTTCTGCAATGCCGACCCAATAGCAATGGCGATCAGTCTGCCCCTACGGGACCGCAAAGGGTATGTGAAGGGATTGGGCAAACCCAGTAGTACATAGGAGGGGAAGCTAGGGATTTCAGTATCAAAAGGGGTGTCAACCTCATCTAACACTGACTTCCAGTACTTCCGGAGATGGACACAGTCCCAAAGAAGACGGACCAGGGACCCCCTCTACCCACAACCGCGCCAGCATGCAATTAGAGTTTAAAATGAAACTAGAGCGAAAGTGTAAAGCTAGATGGCAAGCAGTGAATATAAAAGAATCTGAATATGGTGAGAAAGCAGGTGCTTTGCTTGCCTGGAAAGCGAGAGTGGAAAGGTCAAGGAACGATATATAAAAGAGTTAGAAAATGAAATGGGGGGGGGAAAAGTTGGACAGTTGGGATTCTATGCAGGACCATATAGTTACAATATTCTCACAGCTTTATACGGAGAATATTGTTGCTGACAATGCAAATACTAGATGCTGGCTTAATACATTAGATCTTCCGTCATTAGATGAAGAAGGAAAAGATATTCTAGAAGCCCCAATTACACAAGAAGAGATAAGGGGAGCAATAAAAAAAAGTCTAAAAACGTGAAGGCGGCAGGGCTCGATGCTCTTCCGGCAGAAGTATTGAAAATAATAGCAGATGAAATAATATCTATCTGGGAACTGCTGTTTAATTTGATATATAGAGGGGAAGTGCAGGATCCGGAATTGTGGCATGAAGCTTCTGTAGTTTTAATTTTAAAGCCTGCTATGGACCTCGTTAAAGCAGAATCATATAGGCCAATCTCCCTGCTAAATGCGGACTATGAAATCTTTGTCAGCATATTGGCAGAGAGGCTGTCCAGAGTAATACCTCAACTTATACATGAAGATCAGAAGGGGTTTATCCCTGGAAGGCAGATGTCTGAGCAGACCCAGCAACTAATTGGATGTATTGACATGGCGTCAGAAAGATCTGTCCCCTTGGCGGCGGTCACATTAGACACCGCTAAAGCATTCAACCGAGTTTGTTGGGGTACCTATGGCAGTTCTAGAACATAAGGGGTTCGAGCCTCACTTTATAACTACAATGAAAATCTTATATAATAGTTCTACAGTTAGGATTCTTTTAAATGGAGTCCTCACTAAGTTTTAAGATTACGATAGGGACACGACAGGGGTGTCAAATTTCACCCCTGCTATTCAACTTCTATATTGAACCTTTTGCCCAGGCGCTCCGTCAACATATGCAGGCGAAGGCCTTCCGTATTGGAATGTTTGGAAAAAAAATGTCACTTTACGCGGATGCCCTAATTATTTATACAACAGACTCGGTTATTACGATCCCAAGGGTCGAGCAATTGGCGGATGATTATGGGGCTTTGTCTGGATATTTGGTAAACAAAGAAAAAACAGGAATTATGTGCTGGAATATTCCGGACTGGAGAGGGAGTGTACAGAGAGAGAGATCAGATATCTAGGTATCAACATTCTCAATGCAGTGCAGGACATTCCACAGCACAATTTGGAAAGAATTCTAAAGAAATCGGGAAAATCTTAACTAGGTGGAGGAATCTTCCACTGACGGTACATGCAAGGGTGAACTTGATAAAAATGGTCACTATGCCGAAACTCACATTCCTTTTTAATTGCATACCATTATCATTTCCAAATAAGCTAATAGATAAAGTTCAGGGTAAACTGGGTAGTTTTGTCTGGGCAGATAGGGGAGCACGTATGGCGTGGAAGAAACTTAGGCGTAGATTGGCAGAAGGAGGGCTTGCACTACCAGATGTGAAATTATATTGCATGGCATTCCAGTTCAAAAATTGTAGGGTTTTGTTTAATACAACAGGGCACAGGGTGTGGAGAGGACATTGCGAGGAGATGGTTAAGGAGTGGGGAGGGGAAAGGATTTTTTTTCAAGTTTGGCGCTAAGAAATTTTTCAAAAACGTAAAATAAAAAATATTGAAGGCAGCTCTGATTTTGTGGGTCAAGATCAGGAACATGTTAGGGATAGGGTATTATTCAGGAGAGGCTCCAATATGGGACTCACCAGGTACGCCTGAATGGCTGCTAGATCAATTGAGTGTCCCACTTAGGAGGGAAGGCATAGAGGTCTGGGGGGATTTGATAGTGATGGGTGAAGTGGTCCCATGGGAAGTATTATGGAGTAAAACAGGGGATACCGGTCTAGATTTAAATTTCTCTAGTTAAAGTCTTGGGGGTAAGCAAATTGACGCGAGACTAATAGCCTTTGGGAGTTTGAAAAAAAAGTGAAGAGCGAAACAATAATAAAGAAGGAAATAAGTGGATGGTATCACATATTATTGACTTCCGAGGAAGACAAAATGAGAGCCCCCTATGAAATATGGGACGAGGTGATGCAGAACCCTGATCCGCAAAAAATTTGGCAGCTCTCCTTTAAGATACTGTACAAAGTAGTTAAATCATCAAACTTGAAAAAAAAACATTTTTTTACGGCAAACAGGTTATACTGGACCCCACAAAAACTAGAAAAGTTTGTAACCAATGCGCCCCCCAAATGCTGCAGGTGTGGCGAGATCAATGCTAATGATAAGCATATGTTTCTCAAATGTCCTCAGCTAGAGGAGTATTGGTCTGAGGTCGAACAGATAATTAATGAAATTCTTGACACAAACATCAAAGTTAGCCTCTTACTCGTAATGCTGGGGATAGTGGATCAGCCATGCAAGGACATTACTTGGGATAAACAGGCCTTACTATTCTATCTAATCCTTCTCGTTAGGCGAGAAATTTGCAAGAAATGGACTGAACCCTCCCCACCACAAGGGATGGACTGGATACGTGCAGCAAGAAGAATGGTGAAAATAGATAGTGATCTGGAGTCAAATACACATTCTAAGATATGGGAGGCCTTCCAGAACTGGGATGGAGACATAAGTGTATAACCCCATCTGTCCAATGATTATTCCTCCGTGGTCTGTGCAGCCAGGACGCTGGAAGGGCACGAGCACAGGAGCTATTGAAATATAGCAAAAGCCTGGGGAGGAATAGATCGGTTGACAGGCTACTATTCGCATATAATGGTGGTATGAGGACAAAAAAAAGTATTAATAAAAAATAAAAATAAAAGAACTAAGCCAAGCATGGTTCAGGTAAGTGAATTAAATGCTTTGCAACATCTTATGCAATGTTTTACACTTGAATGCAGGTTCAAATGCAGTTGGTTTAGTTACAGAGTAGGTCCTTCTGGTTTTTGAGGCTGCAGGACACACTGTGAATTTGCTGGAGCAGGTTCGAGGTGCAGACATGCCGGTAGGGCTGGGGCCACGTCAGTGGGCGTCCTCCTCTTCTTAGTTTCAGCACAGCATCTTCGGTCCTTCTTCTCTTCTTCTGGTCAGTTCTTGTCTGAGGAGGCAAGGTTAGGGGTTGCCTCTAAATACTAGATTTAGGGGCATTACAGGTAAGTAAAGGTTGGGACTAATGGGCCCCTTCTTGGGAGTGGGGGGTACACCCCCTGTTATGCCACTCTCCAGTGGTAGCGGGGCATATGCCATTCTCTGGTTGGCTGGGTCCCCCATCTGCAAGATGGCGGGGACAGAGTTGTGCTTCAACTCGCCTCCCCCACCTGAGGGGTGGAGTTAGCAAAGGTGGCCACAGCTCCCTTCCTCACTTGGTTTTCCCACCAATTCTCCTGTCCAAAGTGGGGGTCAGAACCGGTGGGAGCCAGTATCTGGAAGCAGCAAAGGGCTGGGGTAGCTCACAAAGGAAGCAAGCCTTTGAAGCTTCCCCTTCATGGATCCTGCCTATCCTGGGGGGTGGGGGAGGCTTGGTACCTCGTCCCAGGGTATGCATTGTTTGAGACCCCAAGAGCAGCAGGCTCACGACCCAGGAGTCCTGAAACTTGTCTGGTAGTGTTGTGTATCGATTTAGATTCCGTAAACAGTTCCTGGATTCATGCCCTTATATAGGTATAATTCACATTGCCCTTATATAGGCATAGAAATCCAGTCCTTATTTAGGCATAGTCCATGCTACCCAAATACAGGCATGGCTGCTTCCATCCGTTCATCTACGTCACAACGATTTCTAGGAAAACCAGACTCTTAAGCTGTTAGGGACTTCCCCTTGCTTGGATATTGATTTCTCTAAGAACTCATTTATTACACATATGCCCGACTTTTACGTCAATACTGGCATTCCTAAACACCTTCAAGGTATAAATATACCTTCACTTGCTATGGCAAAGCAAGGTGTGGTTCAGTGCAGTTCGACTACCTACTTGAACGATGCAGCTCGCCACAGCAAGTACCGAAGGAAGCCAACTCTCCAGCTGATGCACTGACTAGACGCTGTCATCCTCCTGCCGAGAATCCAGCTCCAGTGTTTCTAACTCCCCATGTGGGGTGTTGGGAGATCGAGTCCAGGGAAAGAGATACCAACCTCTCTCATTCTAAGGTATGGAGCCGATTAGAACCTAGAGAAACCTTTGGCAATTCTTGGCAAAACTAAACCTATGCTAAAGAAGCACCTACTACTTCCCTAGTACTAGACTTAGGTTAGGTACACTGGGGTAGGCGTGTTTTAGAAGCATCAGTTGAGTATTTTATCAAGTGTTATTTATGTATGTATTTTTATATATGTAATAGCAACAGATAATGCTATTACAGTATTATTTAATATTACTGTTTATGCTGTACACATTATACTTTGCATTCTGTCTAACGATTGTAGCAGTTCATATCTCTTGCATGAGAAAGAAGACTGTTCAATAAACCCCTTTTAATTGAAACGCCCATCTCACTATTTCTGTGCAAACTCTGTAGAAACGAAGCATGCACGGTTGACTGAGTGAAATAGTTATCTATTGTTTCCATGACTCTGAGGATATTGTTCCGGTTCTAGGAGAAACAAAGTTGTCATGTTTACGAGGTTGTCAGAGACTAATCCCTTCTTGTTTACTCGAGAAAGTTTCTAGTGACCTCTGAGTTAGCTGGCACACACAATTAAGTTTAATATACTCGATAGAGACATACTGACCTCAGTCCTATGTCAAATCTAGGGTGTATATTAATCCAATGAGCAGAGCCTATTGGGAATATTTATTTTATTTTTTTATTTTGTGCGATTTTTAGAGCGTGCAAATACCCAAGGGTGTCTCGGCGCTAGCGTTGCAGAGCTCTCATTTGTGGAGGGAGAGGTTTAAGTTCAGAACAACCAAGTTTTGAGTTTTTTCCTGAAATTGAGTAGTGTCGGAGCAGTTTTGATGTGGAGGGGAAGCGTGTTCCACAGTTTGGCTGTCGCGACGGAGAAACGTTTGTCGCCCCAATTAGCTCTTCTTGTGCGTGGGACTCTTAGCAAGTGGGCTGATGATGAACGTAATGTTCTTGAGTGCTCAAGCGGGCAGAAGGCTTGTCTTAGGAATAGTGGGCCTTGGTTATGGATAGCTTTATATGCTATGCATAGAGCCTTGAATTTGATCCGACTCCTTACTGGCAGCCAGTGTAGCTGTCGAATGTAAGGAGAGATAGATGCAAATTTAGGGATAGTTAACAGGGTCCTGGCTGCCGCATTTTGCACTGTCTGCAATTTGTTGAGGACCTTTTGTTGTACGTTTAGTAGCAAGGCATTGCAATAGTCTGTTTTTAAGAAGACTAAAGTGCTGACTAAGGTTTTGCCTGCAGACGGAGGTAGATATGGGGTTAGCCGTTTAATCCTTTTTAAAATGTGGAAGGATGAGGAAACCACCGAATTAGCATGCTGTTGGAAGGACATTTTGTTATCAAAAATGACTCCTAGGTTGCGTACTTTGGTCACTGGGTCGGGAGGTTGTCCCATCTGAGGTGGCCACCATTGGGGGGACCATGTAGGTTGCAACCTCCCGAATGTCATCACTTCCGTCTTATCAGAATTTAATTTAAGACAGTTGGATGACATCCAGGAGCTTATTGCCCTCATTCCGTCTTGGAAGTTGGCTGCCACCAAGATGCCATCATTGTATACAGATAGCACCAGTTGGGTGTCGTCTGCGTAAGTTGTGAGGGCAATTCCATACGATTTTATGACCCTCGCTAAGTCCGAAACATAAATGTTAAAAAGTGTCGGGCTTAGCGAGGAGCCCTGTGGTACTCCGCAAGGCAGAGAGAAGGTCTGAGAGATGTATTTGCCCATCTTCACTGTTTGAGGGCGGTTGGACAAAAATGAGGCAAGGAGTTTTTTGGCTTTGTTTTTTATTCCTATGGCCGCGACACGATCGATCAAAGTGACATGATCGACCGTGTCGAAGGCTGCGGAGAGATCCAAAAGTATTAGTATCGCAGAACCTCCGTTATCCATTGTGGTCCTTATCTCGTCTGCTGCTTTTAAGAGCGCTGTCTCTGTTCCGTGACCTTGTCTAAACCCAAATTGGGTGTCGTCCAGTAGGTTGTTGTCATGTATGTAGGTCGAAAGTTGTGAGTTCATGATTTTTTAGGAACTACACTACATGTAGTGGCAGCTGGCACGCAGCCACTCAGACAGGACACTAGAGTTAGGTCGATTTTCAGGGGGCTTCTCTAAGATGCCCTTCGAGTGCATTGTTAACACTGGCATTAGTGTGGGTTTAATGTGCTGAGAAGTTAGATAGCAAACTACTCAGTTTTCAGTAAAGCCTTTATGGTGCTGTGGCATTCTTAATGACAAACTTCCAGCACCATATACTCTTAATGGCATTACTGCACTTACAATGTCTAGAATTGGCTTAGACACTGTAGGGGTACAGGGCTCATGCACCTGTACTCTCACCACTGGTACTGTTCACCAGCTAGAGGGGTGACTGACCTATGCCAGGGCAGTGGGTTGTAGGCATGGGACATGAGCCATGTCGACTCTTCACTTTGCTGTGCACCAAAACATGCAGCCTGCAATGGCAGCATGTGTGTGTAAAGGTACAGGGCCTCTAAGGGTGGCACAATAAGTGCTGCAGCTCTTAGAGGCCTTCCCTGGCTACAGTGTTCTTGGTACCTACGGTACCATTTACAAGGGATTGACCTGTGGCCAAATAGTGCCAATTGGGTTTTGTCAATCCAGTTTTAGGGAAAGAAAATAGGCCCTGGGTACCTGATTGCCAGGAACCCAGGGCACACTCAGTCAAAGCACATCAACAGTTTGGCACTTTCTTCTAGATTCCAATTCCTAACAGATTTGCATGTCTAAGTGTTGATTGTGAGAATGTCAACACATGGGAGGGACAGGTGGATTATGTAGAGGACCCTCCCACTAGCCTTGAGGTACTTTCCTACAATGTGCATGGATTGGAATGTTTGGTTAGAACAACAGACCGTACAAACGTTTGGGAGGAGAACATGATTATATGTTCTCAGGCGACCTGGCTGGTGGGAGAGCTATCAAACAAAATGGATCTAGGCAACTCGCAAAACAGTCATCGACAGTGGGGAAAGGGAGCTTAACAGGAGGGTTGTTGACATGGATTTCAACTAAATATATAAAAGGAGCAAGTATCATTCAGACAAGTAGCGATTGGCTTTTGGCTTGCAAGTTACATTTATATGAGGGGTATCTCAAGTAATAAATTGATTGTTGTAAATGTCTATGCAAATCAGAATGAAATCCAGCAGGAGTTATGGCAATTGTTTTTCACAGATATGGCTTCCTTGATGGAGATTTGAGGCCCCGTCTATCTTTTTAATGGGCGACTTTAATCTCAGTTTGTCACCAGTCCACGACGAGGCCAACTGTAGTGCTATAATGGGAAGTTATGTAATACCTTATGCAAAATTCTCAAAGTGCACCCAGACGAAGTACCATCTTAAACTAAGTTCCTCTCTAAGCTAGGATTTATGTGCCTAAATAGCCGCTTCAAAGAGGATACCTCGGCAGCCCAAACGTTTGTGCAAGGTAATCAGAACTGCCCAATTGACTTTATGTTTATATAGACATGGTATTTTAAGGCTTGTAAAGGCTTTGGGGTGGTTAGAATTATGGGCAGTGATCATTGGGGCTTAAAATGGCTATTTATTCTATCCCGTGGCACAGGGAAACTGATTTCCATGGAATTTTCCTTTCCAAAACATTTTACTACCAGAATTAAGGGTAAACAACCAAAAGAGAAAAAAGTATATCGTCACTTTGTTACGTAACTGTGGTTTTAAACAGTGTCTGCCAGCACTATTTTTTATACAGCAATTGGAAGATGTCCATGTATGCTATACTGTTGCATCATTTCTCTGGGTAGGTCTAAAACGCCATTGATCCTTAAAAAGCTTGTGATTTTTAGTAGGACAGTGTTCTTTATTAATTATAGCATTGAATCCGTATAAGAAAGGACACAGATAAATTATCTTGGCCGAAATAGGTGGTATATAGGAGTATGTTTTTTATTGTGTATATATATAGAAGCGCTGTAAGGGCTTCCCGCCTGACACCGGGCCCGGTGCTTCGTCATTCGGACCTTTGCTGAGCAGAAGCCTGGAGGCTAAAGATTGTTGCGGTTGGGGGACCCAAGGGAGTGCTTTTGGACTGTATTACAGCTTAATAAGAGGCACGCTCTGCACTAGAACTTACCTTCCAGTTTTCATCTTCAGTGTGGTGCATCTTTTTCCCGTAAACCCCCGCTGCTGGAACTTTGCATTCTGGGACGTGCAGTCCGTATGTATTGCCGCGGACTGCAGGTTGGGCTGTCCACTCCGGCTGGAGTGGGAGGGACGTGATGTTAGCCTATCAGGACTGGACATGATGTTTATAGCAGTTCTAGGCTGAAGTTTGCCCATTTACAGCAGCGTTTGGGCACCGAAGAAGGCCTGGCGGCCGAAATGCATTTGCCTGTTGCTGTGACACCAATAAAGCGGCTCCCTTGAAATTTTCCCCCTTGTGTGGCTTCTACTCTTCTTTCGACGGAAGGAGGTTTGTGGCATATATATATATATATACATATATATATATCATACTGGATAAGGATATGAAGAACTGACGAACTCTGCACCTATAGGCAGGCGTTGGGTGAATTACTTGCACTAGATACCATGTTACCTTTCCCTGGTTGGCCAATATTCGTAAATGGCTTTTGGAGCTGGGCCTAAGTAGATTCTGAGTTCATCCTAATATACTGACTGCTGAATGAAAAAGGGAAATTAAGAAAATTTACTGGAATTTTATCATACACAAAGTCACTCTAAATTGTGGATCTGGTGCACTCACAACTCATTTTTTTATGTTTAAGATAACTCCCCGTTTTGAATTATTCTTAGACCAACTTGAACCCCAACTTGCGAAGATACTTTACCTGAAATTCAGATACGGTATTCTCAGAGTTAAATCTTTTACATCAAAATGGGGACGGTCACAAAACGGGAAGAATGATTGCAAGTGCACAATGTGCCATTTAGGAAGACAGGAGGATACAGCACACGTCCTATTTTTCTGCCCAGCCTACACTAATGCCAGAAGAAAGTAGATAAAACCGCTGGGCAGGAATTTGGGCGTTAGAAAATATACTGAAATGCTACGTATTCTACTACACAGCTCATTGTTTTTGGCGTCAGTAGATTTTTATTGGCTATCAATTTTATGAGAATAAAGAAAGGGCTGAAGTGTTAACTGATTGCTTGTATAGACCGTACTAAAGCACTTTACTCACTGAATTGTGTACTGTAGGAAGGCTTTGTTGAACATGTTGTTTGCAATTTCCACTTCAGACTTTACATTAGAAGCTTATAGTACCTGGTGAAAGCAAATTTTTATTGACAATTGATTTTATGATAGTGAAAAGGAGGTTGAAGTTCCAATTGCCCAACTGTACTAATGCACTTTACTATCCGAACAGTGTACTGTAGTTTGACCTTGATGGAAATGTTCCCTGTACACTGCAATTTAGTAAACATTTAAATGATTGCGCTAATTGTAAAGACTAGCAAACCCATGCACTGTATTTCAATATTTTAGAGGATGAATGTATTACAATGGTTTTATTTACCAAAAGTAATGTTTTTTGTTCTTTTATGATTCCATGAATTGAATAAAGGTGTTTTGGACTTGACTATATGTATATATATTTTATTTTTTTTAGGTCTCGGGCCTAGCATACACTGCGGAAGCAGTGTGGCGTAGCCAGAGTCCTTTTCCTGGGGTTTAGAAAATGGACCTAGAAATTCCACGCAGCTCATGCGTGTTATTTCGTAGGTCCATTTTCATTGGCCTTTGCGTGCGTGTATTTTTGAAACAGAACACGCAATAGGCCATGGGCGGTCGCGTAGCTCTGCCCATGGCCTATTGGTGTCTGTTACACGCAACAGAGGCCATATGTCTTTAATTATCTCGGCCGTCAGGGCCGTGATAATTGAAGACATATGCTCGCAGTGGCTCGCACGCACCACTCGCGGGCATTTTTTTTTTGTACTATAGTGATCGCGAAAGCAATTGCTTTCAGTGCTGCTTGTTAGCTCTTGGTGCCATGTCAATTCCCCGGATTCTCAAGGCTGTCTGCGTGCCCTCCAGACATGTGCCTCCTGCTCCCTTCCCTTTTGTTACTTATGGCTCGCTAGAGAGTAATGTGTATGTGTCCCTGGGGGGCTTTACTGGCACTCTGGCGCGCAGCCTGAGGGCTCTTCACGAAGGAGAGCATGTCAAAGCTCTGCGCGCTTGTCACTCACTATGTGCCCTCGAAAATAATCCCAGGAGAAAATAAAACACAGCCTGCAGGTATGGAACAAGCAGCTCAGAGGAGGCACGAGGCAGGGCGGCTTCCAGAAACAAGCAGGCGAGTGCCTTCCAATCAGGAAAACACGGCGGCAATGAACACCCCTCCCGCCCTGCCCCACTCTTCTCTGTCGGACAGAGGCACCCCTTCTAGCTTGCCCTAGAACACTCACCACACACTCCCAGCCCCCACCCCATCCCTGAGTTACCCCAAGCTTGAGGCAACATGGGCAGAAGGAAAGGCGTCCATCCTGCCCTACACTCCCGATACCTCCCTGTTTCACAGAGACCACGTCCCAGCCGGCCCCACAACATCCCACGCATCCCCTGTCCCACCAAGGCTCAGCCCAGACTTACCCCAATCTTGAGGTAGCAGCACCAGGAGTACACCCCCCTCCACGGACAGCTGAGTGCGGTGTCCGCCTGTTCAGTCTGCGCTTTCAAGGAGTTCCTCGGCGTGCTATGTGCTCCGTGCTGCTCCCGGCACCGCACTCCCTCCCGATACAGTTCCTCCGCTTCCTCCACTCTGTCCCATAGTGCTTCCAACACTCCTTTCTGAACCTCAGCGCTCCGTTTCTCTGACAGTTCTTTCTAGTTCATGGTTTTCCCTTCTGTCACCCTCTGTCGAGTCTAACCTCGTTTCTTAGTCGCTCACTCAGTGTCCCTTCCCCTTGACTGTTACTTCTATTTTCCAACCACTCTATTTTCTTTTTTAAATATATTTATTTTACAGTCCTATGTAGCACCAAGTCGGTCCAAGGGTATTGGAGCGCTTAACATGAGCAGCAGTTACATTACACGAGGTCACTATTTTTATACACACTGGGAGATTAAGTTATTTTCTTTCCCAAGTCCTCCTTCCGTTTGTCCTTTTCTCTTTCCCACTTTCTGCCCCTCTTCCCATCTTTTATTCCCCTGTCAGTGCCTGTCTTCTTTGTGTCCCTCTCTTCTCATGTTCTTCCATGTACCGGTTTTAAGTGACAGAGGGGGTGTTATAAGAGAAGAGGCATTTTTATAGGGTTTGGGGTGGACCGTTTTCATCTCTCTGTCTACCCTTCTATCTCTTACTTTCTTTTCCCAGTGCCTGTCTTTACGTTATCATTCTGTCTTTTTCATCTGTGTACCTTTCATTCCATGTACGTGTTTGCCCCTATAAAATGAATTGTGTGCCGCCGTCTCGGAGCTGCTGTCTCTCTGACAGATCGGCTGCGCAGGTCACTGGCTTGCAGTGCTGCACTCTTTCTTTCTGTGCACCCTCACGCCCATCCCCAAAGTCACCACCAGCTGGGTTGGGTGAGGAAGCCTTAGAGAGGGAATGAGTCTAGGTCGACCATTATATCTTGGGCACTCATTGCACTGTATATGTGTCTCTCTAGACCCCTCTCTAATGCTCTGCGTTTTAACTCCCTGTCTCGTTATCCACATACCTTCTCATGAACCACATCGCCAAGCTCTCTCTCTGCATGTCTCATGTTCCACAGCAATGAGTTCATGATAACAAATTCCTGTGTCTTTCTCCCTACCTCTGTCTTTTTCCCTACATCTCTTTCTCCATATCTCTGTCCTTCTCCCTATCTTTGTCTACCTCCCTACCTCTATCTTTCTCCCTACTCCTTTCTATTTTCTCTACTCCTCTCTCTTATGTTTCAGGCATCAACCCCTTGCCTCAGTGTCTCTCTACTGCTCATTACCCCTCTGTCTCTTGCTCTCCGGGTCAGATTGGTAAAGTGGGCACTCGGGCAATGGCTGAGGGGCCGGTATCAGAGTTCCAGCTGTGGGCTGCTTTTTAGGTCTTGGGCCTAGCGTACACTGCGCAGCAGTATCGCGCAGCCAGAGTCCTTTTCTCAGGGGTTTTAAAAATGGACCTGGAAATTCCACGCAGCTCGTCCGTGTTATTTCCTATGTCAATTTTCATTGGCCTTTGCGTGTGTGTACTTTTAAAACAGAACATGCAATAGGCCATGGGTGGTCGCGTAGCTCCGCCCATGGCCTATTGGTGTGTGTTACGTGCACCAAAGGCCATGCACACACACAAACGCAACCACACACACAACCACACACATGCAACCACAATCACACGCACAAGCACACACACATAAAACCACACACAACCGCACCCAGCCACACACACACACACTACCACACATACACAACCCCACAACACACAACCACACAACACACACAACCACACCCACAATCACACCCAGCCACACACACAAACACATACCCAAAATCAACCACACACACAACCACACGGACAACCACCAGCACACACACAACCATACACCAACCAACCACACTCACAACCACACATACCACCACACAGAACCACACACAACCACACACACAACCACATACACACAACCACACATACCACCACACATAGAACCACACACACACACATACACACACAAACTAACAATTCCAATCCAACCCACATAATTCCACTACACACCACATGCATACACTCCATAACACATGGCTAAAGGTCAATGCCATTTGCTCTAACTCAAATAAATCCGAGACCTATTGCATTTCCAATGCTTGTTTTTTTTCAAGGGGATTTTATACCTACTATTTTAATTTATATGTATAGCTCTCAGTAATGGTCACCAATCAATAAAAAGAGTTTTTATGCATTTTAATTGATGCAAAATAAAGTTTTCTGACTGACTGATAGACATCACACATTTATGCAGGATCAAGTGACTAAAGATCTTGAGTCTGGCGGGGCGCCATGAATTAATGTTCTGGATTGGTATTTTCAGACTATAGCAGAGGTAGTCAAATGTTTGACCCCTAAAATTAGAAAATTACATACAAAAAATCCCCACTGGTCATCTAATTTGGCCTGGTTTGATAAGTAATGCCTAGGTCTAAAAAAGAGGTCAAGTAAAGTAAGACCTATGAAGTGTTTCACAGAGGGCTCTATGGAAAGGGAAAGTTGTGATATTACAAAGAAGGAGCATGCAGCATTGATTAGAACAAAGAAACAAACTTATTACTAAGCAAACTGGGACAGGATGGTCCGCACCCTCCTTGCTAAAGACATAACTAAAGTTTGGAAGTTAGTAAAGAGGGTGCTATAAGTCAAATGGCTCTATAAAGTACAAAGACCCAGAATACACTTGGGTTGCATATCGAAGTAACATCTATATGGCCAGAGAGGTATTTGTGAGCGGAAGGTGGGACAGCCCAGGGGAGGAATTATTGGATCTTTTCTTTGTACAGTTCTTAGTTAAATTGATATTCTATCTAAAGAGAACAAAAGCAGCTGGCCCGATAATCTCCCAGCTGTTATAATAAACTCTAACATCATACAGTGGGCAATTTTTTTCTACAAAAATATGTGTTCTTATACCCAGCACAGGTATTTTCCTGCCTAGTTAGAAGGGTGCTATAATCAAACCCATGCACAAAAAAACCCCACACAAAAAAATCCGGCATCTCCTGCGATTTCAGCATGATAAGTCTGATGTTGCAGCCAAAATATATTCCAAGGTAATTTTATTGTCCTTAAACAACTGGATAGAAGCCAATATTCTGGTGCCCATGGAATAGGGAGGTTTTAAGCAAGGTCACTCTACAATTAATTATTGCCTTAATTTGTGGGTGATAGGCTAGAAGGCAACAGAATCCTCAGGGAATCTTTTTTTGATGATGTTTAGTTTCACCTTTGACCTTGTGGATCGCAGTACCTTGTGGGATAAGCTTCGACACTTCGCAATTCCTAGCAGTATACTTTTAAGGCACAATTGGATCCAAGCAGAGATCTTTCCAAAGGAATCCCGTTGGGAAATGGATTGAGACAGGGCTGTGTTCTAGCCCCTATGTTGTTTTGAGGGAAACCTATTTCGTGTCTCCTATATGAGGATGATTTGGCTATTTTTTATTTGACCCAGGTGGACCTCTAGAGGAAATTGGAAAGGTTCAACATGTATTCTGTAGTCAATAAATTAAGGATCAATCTGGACAAAAACAAAAATAATAATTCTTTTTTGAAAATGATGAAAACATATATTGTAGCTTTTGGGGGAATAACATTGTGGAGGTTGTAACAGCTTATAAATACTCAGGAAATACATTTAGTAATAAACTAGATTGGGCCTTACATAAAGGAACTGTGGATGCTGGGGTAGCATGCACAATAGAAGGATTAGTAAAATGTAAAAATGTGTGTGGAGGTCTATCCTTGTTCCCGGTAAGATCTGCTTATAATGCTATGGTATCTACACAATATTTATATGGGGCAGAATTTCTGCCTCTTAATTCGGATACAAACTGGGAGAAGTGGGAGGATAAATGCTTGAAAAAATTGTTGGGTTACCAAAAAGTAGAATGTGTCAGGCAATAAGATGTAGCGTTCTAATCTAGGACCCTGATCGATACTGTGACCTTATGCCCCTATTCGGCTATAAATCCATTTATTCCCTATATTGGCATAACCGTTCAAGTGCAATATTCAGAAATTCGTCTCTGGTCTCACACAAACAGAGCCACATTTCAGAATCGATTTCTCTGCCACTTCCTTTGCAACCAATTAGTGCAATAACATAGCAGAAGTTACTATCTAAGATTCCTAGATTAACACTCCGAGTTCTTCAACAAGATAAAAACTCAGCAACCTGGGAAATCCCCGCTTGCTATGTTTTGATTAGTAATAGAACTCTAATGAGCACTGATAGACGATCACTTCCTAGTGACATCTTTATTGACGTCTTATTTCCAAAAACTTACGTCAAACAAGGCACCTTTCCGGTATAAATATTACCAACGTTGCCTTAAGCAAACGCTGTCTCGCTGCTGCTGAAGTTGCTGTTATGCTGATGATACCATAGCTGCTATGGCTACTGCTATCACTGCTAACTAGCGAACGATGGTGTGGTGAACTTAGGAGCTGAACAGGCGTCCCCCTGCAAGAGCCCAGCAGATGCAAGCTGCCCGCGGACGCTGCCCCTCCTCCTCCTCGTCGCGCTGAGAGAGACGCTGTCTTTTCTCCTGCAGAGAAATCCAGCTCCGGCGTTTCCAGGCTACCCTTGCGGTGACTGGGATATCGACCCCCTGAAGGAGATACCAGACCTCCATCATTCTTTTCCAGAGGTATGGTGTTGACTAAATCCTTAGAGAGAATTCTTGAAGCAAACTTTGGCAAAACCAACAACTTAAAGGTACTTACTTACTCCCCTCCCAAGTATTAGGCTTAGGTCAGGTACACTGGGGTAGGCGTAGTTAGAAGCACCAGTTGAGTAATTTAGCCTAATGTATATATGAATTTATATATGTTTTATTCATGTTGAACCATTGTATGGCTAAGAAACCACATCAATGCTTTTACAGTATTATTTCGTAATACTCATCTTACTGTACGTACTTTTTATAATAACAAGTCTTGCAATTGTGGCAATCCATTTCTCTTGTACGAGAAGAAAGACTGTTCAATAAATGTTACCCTTTATTGAAAACGCCTGTCTCTCTATTCTCTACATATTGTGAAAGTAAACTGCACAACCACTGACTGAGTAAAATAACTGTCTATTGTTTCACACGACCCTAGAGATTGACTCTTATCTGAGGAGCAAGGTTGTCACGTTGCACGGTTGTTGGAAAACTGAATCCCTTCTTGGCTGTGCCAGGGAAGCTGATCACTTCCTATTCAGTCAAGAAAGTTTCCAGTGACCTCTAAACTAGTTGGTAACAAACCCAATTAAGTTTAGCATAGTCAGTGGAGGCCTAGAAGATCCGCACTTCTACGTCGATACTACTGTTTATGTTATTCCAATGCGCAGGGCCTATTGGAAAAATAGGAACTACACTACAAAGAATGGGGATCTTCAGGCTTGGAATTTCTTAGCATATAAAGTTACTTTGCGCTTCTGGGATAAGCTTTGGTCTCCGGAGGTTCAAATGGTTTCAGCCTTTTGTGCTAATAAAAATAGTGACGAGTGAATTCAAATGGGCTGCACAGGTTATGTTTAGATTAGCAAATATTGCTACAACACTGAAGGTTGAAAATTTTAAGGTCATGGCGCTCTCTCAATTATTGGAGGGGGAATTGAAACAGGCATGCAAGAGAGAATCAGATTGGTGGACTTATGCTATATATGGTGGACTTATGCAATATATCAATGAAACCGGCAGCAAGTTATATGTTGGAGTCCGGAGGTAACCCAAAGGGGTGTGTGTGTGGTGTGGTGTGGTGGGGTGTGGTGTGGTGTGTGTGTGTGTGTATCCCCGTTTCCAAACCACCAGTTATGGTTGCTGCTATTAACATTTTGGGGTGCTCTAAACCTCTGATTCCTAAAGCATGAGAAATTCTCTGCAAGCTTTGAAAGTATAATATTTGTCACCATAATGAGGCGCTCTTATTACTATTGAGCATGGAGTTTTTAGATGTTGCTTGTGCTCTGGCAAAATGTATATATATTTTTTAACAGTTTTTATTTAATTCAAAGAAATAGACAAGGCATGGGCATACAAGCAGAACAATAGGTAGCAATGGTGGGACGATCATACATTAAAATCAGTATGTACTGCAAAGAAGAACATCTCAATGTCACAGTGGTGCGGCATTGTGGAAAAACAAAGGAAGCAAGGAGGCAAATACCATTCGTACAAATAAGCCTAAGTGTCAGAGATGATACAGTGTATACAACGTATGCCATATAGTCTCTAATAGGTAATCAAACTGAAACAAAAGAAACATCCAAGAAATCTATTTACTCTGTGTCAGATAGAAACGGTCACTTAGGGCCATACTGTCAGTAAGAAGCGACAGGAGGCAAGAGCCAACATCTACGCTCCGAACAAACAGTGTCAAAGAATGAGGGGGAGAAGTGAAGGGGGCTCATGCAGAATTCTTAAAAATAGCTTCAAGTTAGAGATGTTTTATGACCTGTGATATTAGATAATGTATGTTAACCCCCATGTTAGACAGTTCAAGGTAAGAGTCAGAGTGGGAAAATTCTATACAGAGATATATCTTCAAATACGATGTTAATGTGGGGTTCTGTGCATAGGTTGAGCTAAAGAATGTGTAGAGGGTTTGGGAGATAAGGGTATGGGGTTGTTTGGAAAACTGTGTATGAGTATTTATTGTTTTATAGACATATGTCTAAATAATAAAGATTTACTACTACTAAAAAAGAGAAAGTATGATATATATATTGGTAGACAACAACTTAAACAGACGGAGGTCTGTAGGGAGAAAGAGAAGATACTGCCATTTTGTGGAAATATCCTCATAAATTCTGTGTCTGGAGTTGGGCTTTGGATTAAGATGCTTTCTTGAAGAAATATCCCCTGGTTTGATTAGCGGACAGTTTAACATTCTAGGTGGAGAAGGATGTACTATCTTGAGTCAGGCCTTGGTATAAAATATGGCCAAATCCTGTAAGAGGACTACCTATTAAACAAACGAGCATAATGAAATCAAGTAACTATAGTTAACAACCAAGTATTTTGCTTTGTGCAATCTTAATGTAAAATTGAACAAAAAAGAATCCTACCAGAGAAGGTGGGTTCCAACAGATATAAATACAATTAAGCAGATATTTACTTGGGTCTATTCCAATTAACGTAAGATGAATTGCATATGGTTATGGATGTTGTATTTGTCTGTCATGCAGTCTGTGTGTGTATGTAGGTGCATATATATAGATGAATTTACAGGAGTGATGGGAAGTTGGTATATGGAAATTTTGCTATAGCAAATTGATTAAACCCCAAATAACCACTACAATGGTTCAATTACACCCAGTGGCTTGCACAGCATCCATCACTCCAGTATGGCCAGCTCCAATACACACAGAAAAAGAAATGGAGGAAGTAGCAGAAAATGTCCTGCAGTGCTTAGTCCTTTCTATCTCTTTTAAACAACCTATGTGGTTCAGGCTCATGGTTTCTTGTCCTAATTCTCAGTCGCTATATGTTTGAAACACTGCTTTTCCTCTTGAACCCCCAGAGTTTAGTTTGTGTTGAAGGTGGGCACAGCCAAGACCTACATTTAGCAACACTTATTTGTTGTGACCCGGACACTTTGTGTTTTGACTACAGCAATGTTGATCATTAATTTGCTTTATGTCCCTAGCCTCGCTCTCCAGGTTGGCGCAGACAAGTCTGTGCATCAACAATATGTGGCTATCAAGGCAAATTTTTGTACATCTTCCATGCCACACGTTACTCTCCCAAGAGTAAGCAGCTTGGGAAGTTGCTGTCTCAGGTAGGGTAAGCCCCATTCTAAATACTAGGGAGGAAGCAATGTCTACTACTGGAGAGCGAAAAGTCCTGGGGCAGTGCCAGTGGAGCCTCTTAAACAGAAAATATGGGCATGGTACTTAATTCGGCACAGAATTTTAAAAAAAAATATATTTACAAATTAAGCACTAATTGCCACACAAGACTTTCACATAGACACAAAAATGCCAAGAATGGACGCAGTATATTTGCCATTTTGGATTCAACAATACAATCAACATATTGTATTGTATTGTAATTGCATTTATACAACGCTTACTACCCCTGACGAGGCGTCAAAGCGCTTTTTTGGCGAGTAGCACGCTACTCCGGGACCCATAGAGGATTAGTGTTGAATTAGTATAGTGAAACATGGAAGTACATTTTAAGTGGTGGATAGGTTAGTCAGTTATTTTGATTTGGAATAATAGCAGAAGGATAGAGGAGGACGAAGATTTGTATTTATATAGCGCTTGTTGACGCACGCTATTCAGGAAGCCTACAAAGGATTAGTACGGAATTAATATGGTGAAATATGAAGTAATTTCAGTGGTGGATATTAGTCAATTACTTTGAGCGAGAAGGATAGTGGAGGGATAAAAGGGGAAGAAAGATTTGCATTCATATAGCACTTGTTACCCCTGATGGGTGTTGAATCGCTTTTCTGGTGAGTAGCACGCCACTCCGCAACCTATAAAGGATTACTGTTGAAAATTAGTATAGTAAAAAAAAATGAAGTAATTTGAGAAGTGGATATGTTATTCAGTTATTTGGGTAGTATATTAGTATAGTTTAATATGGAATTTGAGAAGTGAACATGTTAGTCTGTTAATTTCTATTGAAAAGGATAGTGGAGGGATAAAAGAGTGAAAGTTTTTATTTATTTATTTATTTTTAAAATTTTAGGTCTTAGCAATAGGAGGAGGCTTTTGGATGAGTAAAAAGGAGCTTTGGCGGGGAGGACTCAGAAGAAAGAGTTTAGAAAGTTTTGTTTTAGGGGATCGGTATAGTAAAAGAGGTGTCAGATGATACAAGGAGGGGTAGAGTAGGAGAGAGCCTAGAAAGGGTTATTTTGGCAATCATAGTAGTGGCATAGGGTTTGGGATAAATGAGAGAGTGGATGTAGAGGATATATTGATAGATGTATAGGATGAGAGATGGGGTAGTGCATTGGAAGGAGTAGTAGAAGAAGTTTGAGATTAGTCAGAAGGTTGGGCTAGAAGATATATTGAGCGAAGTATAGGCTGAGAAATAGGGTAGTGCATTGGAAATGCTAATTTAAAAGAAAGTGATAAATATGTAGATCCATAATTACATTGAAAGTATATGTGTTGCAAGAGTTACAAAGTGTGGTGGTGTGCAGTGTGTGTGTTGTGCGTTAGTGTTATTGTGGTAGAAGGGAGAGGAGGGTGTTTGTTGGACAACTGATGGAAGGTCTGTTAGGTGTAATTACAGCAGGGCGAGTGTGTCTGAATGGCATGTAGTTATGTATGGTGTTGATTTGTGTTGTGTTAGTGATGAGTGTATTGGTTAGTGGTATAGGATAGAGTTGTGTACGGTTTGTAGGTTATGGTGGATATGTGTGGTAGTTGGGATAGTAGGTGTGTAGATGTGGTTTGGTTGGGTTTGTAGTGCAGGCTGGTACATTAATCTGTGCATAGTGTTGTGCGTGGTGTACATTTGGTGTGAGTGTGTTGCTCTGTTTGTGGATGTGGATGGTGTGGGCTGGGTATTGCTAAATGAGAGAAAGGGCAGCATTTCTGGCACTAGTCCCGACCAGTCTTGAACAGGATCAAACAGGCAACTGCCCTTGTCCTCTCTGCCCTTAGCCTCGACGCCCGGGCTGAGACGCCCTAAGCCTGGCCTTTTTTATAGCCCTAGTAATCAGGTGAACCCTTCAGCCAATGGGAACCCTAGCCCTTACACTATCCAATCACAACACTAGCCCTAAAATCTAGGAACCAATAGGAGACCAGGACCTTACAGCCAAACTTAGCCCTGGTCCAAGCACCCAATCAGTTAAAAATTCCCTGATTTCTACGTCCAATAAAGGCCCTAGCCCTACCAGTAGTCCCAAAACAAGTCCATGCAACCAATGGCACAGGTAGCCTTAGTCCCTACTTCCAATAGAAAGCCTAACCTCTCCCGGATTACAACTTCCTATATAGGCTGTCATACGAGGAAGCACACCTACTTAGCCTGCCGTTATCGGCAGAAGCGATCAGCTCCTCCAATGCTTCACGCGCTGCTACTGACGTATGTTTGGTGTAACTATTTTAAAAATACAAGGAAATTTTACCTCTGCTAGGCCTGCGGCATATTTTTTGTTCTGTTATTGTACTTGGCACTAACTTAGTCCTAGCGTCTTTTTTACTGGTGGTTCTTACTTACTGCGTGTCTTACTGATGTTAATTGGGCTGCGCAGAGGCTCATGTGGCCAACATCAGGGGGTGGTAGAAGAAGGTCCTTTCTGCTGTGCAGACTGTGGCTGTAGTTTCCGCTCCCCACTGTCCCCCACCCCTCCCAGACCCACCAAGAAAATTTTACTTCTGAATGTCCGCTCCATGGTTAAACACTATATGGAGATCCATGACCTCGTCGAGGACGAGTCCCCTGACGTGCTGTTTATCACCGAAACTTGGTTGACTGATGCCTCTGTGGCTGAACCTGGCCTCGCTCTTCCCTTGGGATACAGTATTTTAACCCTCAATAGGGATTCTAGAGGCGGGGCATAGCTGTGATCTTTAAAACTTGTTACACCTGTTCATTTATTAAGGAGGAGGTGGCTGGTTGCGAATGTGCCCGCTTCTCCATCTCCTTTAATGCGCATTCCTCCATTTCTGGCCTACTAGTTTATCACCCCCCAGGATCCACTTCGGATTTTAAACCAGCCATTATCGATGCAGTTAGCTCCCTGGCTCTTAAGGTGTCGAGTTGCTGCCTCATTGGGGACCTTAACATTCACTTTGACCACCTTAACGACCCCGAAATTAGTAGCTTGCTTGCAGACTTCGCTGCGTGCCAATTAAAACAGTTGGTGGTGGGCCCCACCCACTCGGCCAGACATCTGCTTGACCCGGTCTTTTCCAACATCCCTTCACTTTCGGTCAAGACACCTTGCCGATGAGTTGGACTGACCACCTTTTAGCCACTTTCTTCATCCCGCTTTTGAAGACCATACCTAAAACTAGCCTCAAAGCTACATTGAGACGTTGCTGGCATAAACTGAGTATAAAAGATCTGTGCTCCGTCCTGACGTCCCCCCCCCCCTATTTTAGCTACGGATCCCGAGCTAGCTTATAAAGCATTCTGCGACTGGATACTCCATGCTTTAGACTCTTTGATTCAAGCCAAATGGTCAAAGGGTCGGTGCTCAAAATCTAACTTCTGGTTCAATGACGCCCTGGCAGTTTTCGTAGTTTCTGTAAGAAGCTAGAACGAGCCTGGAGAAGAACCTACGACCCTGGGGCAAAAAATCTGTACCTGGATGCAATTAAACGCTATCATAAGGCCATTCATCAGGCACGTACGGCTTTCCTTACCAACGAGATTAAGTCCAGCAAAAATCCGGTTAAAAGCATCTTCAAAATACTTAATGACTTTAAAACTAGGAACGATCCTTCCACTCCATGGATCGCATCTGAACAACAATGTGAGGACCTAGCCACTTTCTTCGTCCAAAAAGTTGAATCTATTTATAAATCCTTTGTCACTGGCCCTACAGATTCTGCTACCACTGTTGTTCTTCGGCTTATCGTCATTCTGCCTGCTATCCCTCCTATCTCCCATGACGAATTCCTTATTTTAAGTAAGAGGGTTAAATCAGGTTCCCCTGTTGATCCTATGAGGCCTGCCCAATTTAGAGAAGCTCTACCTATTCTACTGACTCCATTATGCCAGATCATAAATGCATCTTTCACTACGGCAACAGTGCCCCCACCATGGAAACAAGCTAGGGTAGTTACCTTGCTGAAAAAACCTACATTAGACCCAACTAAACCAGAAAACTTTCTCCTGCTCTGGGTAGCTAAATTGCGGAGGCCCACACTAATAACATTCTGTCGGTCCATCTGAGCAACATTGACGCTTTAGATTGCTCCCAGAATGGTTTCCGCCCGGGTCATAGCACCGAGACCGCGCTTGTAGCGGTGATTGAACACCTGCTGCCCTCATCCTGCTCGACCTCAGTGCCACATTCGACGCGGTCTCTCACATGATCCTCTTGTGCCGCCTGGAGGAGGTGGGGGTGGTCGGCTCGGCACTGGGGTGGTCGGCTCGGCCCTGGAGTGGTTCCGCTATTTTCTTTCTGACCGGTTATTTCAGGTCTCGGCCCCTCCTTTCCTCTCTCATACTCATGCCATCAAGCAGGGAGTTCCTCAGGGCTCGGCTTTAAGCCCTGTCCTGTTCAACCTGTATGTCGAACCGCTGGCAGCGGTGGCAAGGGACTCTGCCATGACCATGATCTTGTACGCTGATGATACGCAGTTGGTGGTGGCCCTCTCTGAAGACCATACTTGGGGTGCCGCACATTTGCAGGCTGGCCTTGCAGCAGTTGCACACTGGATGACCACCACAGCCTGCAACTCAATGCCAGCAAGTCAAATGCATATTATAATGAACCACTATTGAAAAAAATTACTTTATTTGCTCGATTGTCACCATTTGAAACCACAGTAATAAAAATAAAAAATAAAATTACCCAAAAAAAAACAAAAGGAGTGTTTGCACCGAAGAAATGCTATTAACAACTGGAGATGGACATATTATTGCATTACATAGCTTACCTTAATTTCTACTTGTTCTTCCATCTCCTTAGACTTTATCGTAGTGTATTCTTTTTCTAATCTGCAAAAAAAGAGGTAGAATAAATACAGGTCATCAACAAAAATTCTGGAAAACAAGCTCAGAGCTTACTGCAGTATCAAAATTACGACTATACATATCCCTCAAAGGGGTTTCTACGAGATTAGATGGAAGTATAGAGGGGAGAAAACTCACTTTGCTGAAGATCATTAGGTAAGCAGTCCTGCATCATACAAGGTGGAAAGGTCGCAATGCCCAATATTTCAAACAAAAAACTCAATAAAGAATACTTCAAAGGTATGCCATTCGGTAAAGCTCTTTCTAGTGGATACCCTATGTAACAGCAGATTGCTCTCTTCAGAATATCCCCCAGACATCAGAATGGATCTGGAGAATGTTGCATCAGTGCCACCCGGCACACGGATAAGTGCCATCTGTGCTGATGCCACACTGCCCTGGAGCAGAGCTGCATGTAAACTCCACACCTGCACACCAATGTCAGTTCCTTCTCTTTCTGTGTCCTAAGTCACAGAGTAAACAATTGTTGGTAACAGTGTGGTTATTACGAACTTGAAACGTTTTTAGATGTTACAAAATAGACCACTCCACAGAAGGGGAGGTGGTAGGGCAATGAGGAATCTGTAGTGAGCTAGGGAATCCAACAAATAGAGTGTTACTGAAATAAAGGAACTTGTTTTCCTGATGGGTACGTCTAATCACATATGACTTACTTTACGACAGATACCAAAGCAATTCCTACCAAAGGTGGCGAGCCTTTGAAGCAGACTCAAATCAAAGTCTTGTAGACCTGAGCAGTGGAAGTGCCCTTCCTGTCAGACCTGGCTGTAAAGGTAGTAGTTTATTAGCGAATTTATGCACAGACACATACTTTATAGCTTGGCAGATATCAAGGAAAAATATCCCATCACATCAATGCAGCTGCAACCCTCCCTCTCTCAGACATTCCCGGCTTTACTTCTTGGCTATTGTGTAGTTGATCTTGGTGTAGAGGACTATCCATTTCAACGTAGACCTTTTCTGCACAAACTTCCCCTTCTTACCTCCAGAAAACGAAACAAAAAGCAGATCATCCACTATATGGCCCATGGTACGATCAATGTAAAAACTTAAAGCCCTTTTGGGGTTCAACCAATAGCAGAGGGGGAGCAAAGAATGCTGGTAGAGTGCTTGATTACCCAAAGGGTAAAGGAGATTTTAAATTTAGTCAGAAGGCAGCCCGAACCTTCAGCCCCAATGTGCTTAGAAAAAATGCGCTGTAGGGCAGTTGCAGTAAAAGTGCCTGCAGTTCTCTCATGCAATAAGTTGATGTAATTGCAATGAGGAAGTCAGTTTTTAGTCAGGAGACCCAGCAAGCAATTAAGCATAGCTCAAAGAGGATACACATTATGGCCCTACTAAGGCATCCATCCATAAACATTTATAAAGCGCTTGGCTACCACCAACTGAGGTGTCCCAGCACTAAAAGTAGCAGCGTGATCAGACAGGGGAAAAGGGACTAGCTAGGCCAAATCAAACAGCCATGTTTTTCTGAGCCTTCCTGAAAGTGGATTTCGATTCTGCTTTGCGCAGGTGATCAGGCATTCCAAAGAGCAGCTGTTCTTACGGCGAAGGCTCACCCACCAATTCTGGCTTTGGCAAACCGAGGAGTGTAGAGAAGCATCTAAGAGTTGGATCGCAAGGTCCTGGTCTGGTGACATTTCTGAAGTCTCTGTTTAAATTATCCTGGACCTCTATCTCTTGAGGATCTATAGGCAAGGGACAGTTCCTTAAATTAGATTCTCCTTTTTACTAGGAGCCAATGAAGGCTGCGCAAATTAGGAGAAATGTGATGTCGGAGGGGCACATTTCTGATGAACCTTACTGTAGTGTTCTGGACTGTCTGCAGTCTCCGAGTAAGATAAGCAGGGAGACTCAGGTACAAGCTGTTAGCAAAGTCCAGCTAAGATGTAATAAGGGCATGGACTATTGTAGCCCGACAGTCCATCGGCAGCAGCTGGAGGAATCTTCGCAAGGTTTTAAGTTTCCAAAAACAAGATCTGGAGACTTGACAAATCTGGGCCTTGCCCGACAGTTTAGAATTGAATTTGAAGCCTACCTTTCTGACTGAGGTGACAGGGATGCGAGGGGGGTTCAGCTGCGCCGGCCGCCAGAGATTTGCCGTGGGGGTGAAGGTTGATTAAAGAACATCACCTCCGTTTTATCAGCATTTAATTCAGGCATAGGTCGGTCATCCAGGAGGCAATCTTGGTGAGGCAATGCCTGAAGCTGTCAAATGTGGCCTTTGCAGTGTCTTTGAATGAGAACACAAGCTGCGTATCATATTCTCACTCCACAGTGTTCCACCCCAGATGCCAAAGGAGCAAGATAAACATTAAACAGGGTGGGGCTCAACGCCGGGCCCTGAGGTACTCCACATACCATGGAGCAGGAAGAGGAGACATGAAGGCGCAGAGAGAGCTGCAGAGACCGCACATCCACAGATGAGTGGAACCAGTTCAAGATAGTTATGGAGATAACCAGCTGTGCCAGTCGGTCTAAAAGGATCAAATGAGAGACCGTATCAAAGGCTGCGGACAAGTTCAACAGCACAAGCATGGCACAGCTACCATGGTCAAGGGATTCTCGGATGGTTTCCGCCACTTCCAGCAGAGCAGTCTCAGTACTGTAATCAGTCCTAAAGCCCGACTGGGAGTCATGAAGAAGGTTATTGGACTCCAGGAAGTCATATTGCTGTTTCTGAACTTCCTTCTCCAGAATGTTTGCAGGAGCGGGCAGGAGAGAGATTGGCCTAAAGTTCTTAAGTATGCCATGATCCGCGTCTCCCTTTTTAGGTCTCGCCTGGCATTGCAGCGCGAAAGCGCTCTCGCCAGCAAGACTTATTGTGATTGTCTTGCCTCCCAAGTGGTACAGACCGGTGCACGAGCAGATTGGGGTCTGTGAACGCGCACGTTTAGGTACACGCACATCTTCAGTCCTGCTCCCAGGCAAAAGCATGCAGTTTCATTTTCGAGACGCCATTGGCACTTACACTAAGTGCACAAGTAAACACAGCATTCAATATGCAAGTCTTGCTTTAAATGTACAGCATACCCCACTTACCACTCTTCATCGGCATACTGCAGCACCACGCGGGGCTCCGTATTGATCACAGGAGCCCCGCCTGAAAAACCTGCTTTGACTGTGCGGCATTCACAATGGCACCCCGCTGGACTTCTGCTATTTTTTCCTTGGGCGCTTTGGTGGCCCCCTCCCTAGGCCGCATGAGTTGCGCAGCATTCCGTAAACTACGGCGGCATTTAAAGTCTGACGCGCCATCACTGGGCATGAGCCGCAGATCCAGGGACAGCGCATGTGCGAGCAGCCCTCGCGCCCACACCCCGTCTCCTCCCCTGCCCAGATGGGGGCAGGAGCCGCAGATCCAGGGACAGCGCATGCGTGAACAGCCCTCGCGCCCCACCCTTGTCTCCTCCCCGGCCCAGATGTGGAGCACGGGTGCCACAATGCTTTTCTGTCTGGTCGGATGGTCTCAGGCGGGTGACAGGTAGGTCTGAAATTATTAAAATATCACACATGGCAATCTGAAACCTTGGCAGCTATGCATGAGTGGTGATCGTTTGGACACAAAGGTAGTTTGTCCCCAGGCTCAACGCTGCTGGCAAAGTCCTCTTTCACTTTCCACTTTCACTTTGAGTTAAGCAAACAAAAGCCTGCTTGCTCTTTCATGTAAATATTTCGACGATCGCACCTTATCTAAAGAGGGCTAGATTACATATGGAGCCTTATATGCGTATGGGATATTCTGCAACAGTGCCTGGGGCAGGAAGTGCCACTGTGTTAAGGGGTCAGGCACACGTCGGGCACTGTCTGCCATCTGTATTTTTTGTGCACTAGGCTGCACTTCAGGAGTGTTAACAGAAGTTAGTATCTCACAGCCGGTTGTGTAAAGGTCGGTGGCGAGGCGCTATCGGACGCCATGTTCGTGTCAGTGCTCCGGGCCTTCTTTGCCCACTTGAGGCCTAAACAGCCGTAATGTCGAATGATTCCGGCAACGTTGCCCCAGATTTACTAACGTGCACCCAGAGCTGCATGAAAATCTGCAGCGCTGCATTAGTGGTGGTCAAAAAACTGTGCAATGCCAAAGACATACCCTTCCATTGCGCCATTTCTGATCAAGGCTTAGTTAGCACTATGCCACCGCGCACAGGCACGCGAGCAATGTTGTGTCGACGAGGGGGCGCATTTTTGTGCAAGCTTCTTGTTAATGCATCAGATACCTCTGATTTTCAATGAGTGTTTAGGGTGTGCCCTTTGATAGTTATTTCCCCTCCCACCATGCAAGACCCAGTGTTCCCCCTGCCTTGCGAACCGTGAGCTGTGCATGTCATCGAAGTCCAGATACAAAGGTCAGCGGAAATTACGTCATCACTCGGAGGTACTAGTGACCAGGAACGGAGTTCCTTCACTTCTTACTGAAGTTAACAGGAAGGTGACACTGGTGTTTTACAAAACTTTCATATGACTTAAATTAATAAATATCTATTTTCAACAGCAATGAAATAAATGCCTGATGCTCTGAGGGCCACGCGAGGCATAGAGTCGTTAGCTCTGAAGACCATCCCGAGACGATACTTCTCACCCCGAGCGAGAACCGCCAATAGGGGATTTAGAGGGTATGATTTTGTTGTGCGACTGTGCGCACATATTGTGTAAGTACATTGGACATTGCCTCTTGGGATGCTCTTCAGTGCTGGTTGAAGAAACAAGGACAGATTTCAGACTTTGTGTTCGTCGTGCATGGCAGATCACCTCACACCCAGGAAGGGGGGCTGTCTGGCATACATTTCTGCCGTGCCACTCCCTGCTTTGTTGGAAACATCCCGACATCCTTGGATAACCTCAATTACAATATGTTCATCCTTCTCGCTCTCTCCGCTCAGCAACAAAGCATGCCTCCCAAAAGGCTGTCTGCAGGACACTGTTCCTCTTCTGGAAATTAAACTTTTTTGGTATATTTTTCATTGTTGTGCCCCAAATAACATTGCTCCAAATATTGGTACAATAGAACATGTGCTTAAAGCAGAGATGTCACATTCCCAGAGATCGTTTCGAGAACATTTTGGGAAGGCACATAAGTATGTGAGTGGGTCTCGATAAATCAGATAAGCATGGAGCCGGAATACTAGGTCATCAAGAGAATGTGATCTCACTATGTAATTATCTATCTATCTATCTATCTATCTATCTATCTATCTATCTATCTATCTATCTATCGCCCTCCCTCTATCTATCGCCCTCCCTCTATCTATTTATCTATCTATCTATCTATCTATCGCCCTTACTCTATCTATCGCCCTCCCACTATCGATCTATCGGCCTCCCTCTATCGATCTATCGCCCTCCCTCTATCGATCTATCGCCCTCCCTCTATCGATCTATCACCCTCCCTCTATCGATCTATCGCCCTCCCTCTATCGATCTATCACCCTCCCTCTATCGATCTATCGCCCTCCCTCTATCGATCTATCGCCCTCCCTCTATCTATCTATCGCCCTCCCTCTATCTATCTATCGCCCTCCCTCTATCTATCTATCGCCCTCCCTCTATCTATCGCCCTCCCTCTATCTATCGCCCTCCCTCTATCTATCTATCGCCCTCCCTCTATCTATCTATCGCCCTCTCTCTATCTATCTATCCATCTATCGCCCTCCCTCTATCTATCTATCGCACTCCCTCTATCTATCTATCGCCCTCCCTCTATCTATCTATCGCCCTTCCTCTATCTATCGCCCTCCCTCTATCTATCGCCCTCCCTCTATCTATCGCCCTCCCTCTATCTATCGCCCTCCCTCTATCTATCGCCCTCCCTCTATCTATCGCCCTCCCTCTATCTATCTATCTATCTATCTATCTATCTATCTATCTATCTATCGCCCTCCCTCTATCTATCTATCTATCGCCCTCCCTCTATCTATCTATCGGCCTCCATCTATCTATCTATCTATCTATCTATCTATCTATCTATCTATCGCCCTCCCTCTATCTATCTATCGCCCTCCCTCTATCTATCTATCTATCGCCCTCCCTCTATCTATCTATCACCCTCACTCTATCGCCCTCCCTCTATTTATCTATCGCCCTCACTCTATCTATCGCCCTCCCTCTATCTAGCTATCGCCCTCCCTCTATCTATCGCACTCACTCTATCTATGTATCGCATCACAACAGCATCACTCAGCTCCACCACAGCATCACTCAGGGGATCCACAACATCACTGTGTGCTACCACAGCATCACTGATCGCCATAGCATCACTCGTCGCCACCACAACATCACTCAGCGCCACCACAGCATCAAACTGGTTCAAATATGTTCTCTCAATGTTTCAAGCTTTATTACAAATGTCACTAAAAGATGTTAATATTTCACTTCTGTTCTTGGATTTTCGTCACAATAAAATGCACTGCACATAATCTTCACAAAAGTTATTTACAAAACGTTAAGCTATTGCCAATATAAATTACAATAACTTTTATTTAAGTATTAATTATTAAAATAAATAAATAAATATTTTTTGACATTTACAATACCAATAGCTCAAACTTTGCTAATGCGAGACCTATTGCATTGCAAATGCTTGTTAAGAATAGGCAACACATATGCTTTTTTCCATACAGAGGGATAGCTACCCGACGTTGAGAGGAACTGGTTTAACTTTATTAAACCTCATTGGAACAGGTGATTTAAATAAGGACGATTTGTCCCGCAAACATAGAAAGGCCGAAAGGGACTACAAATAAGCTTTTACAGTACATACAGCAAAGCCTTGCTTGGCATTAGACAAAGCCAACAAAAGGACAGTCAACAGCTTAGTTTGATAGCAGTCAGTGTCCTAGGGACCATAACAGGTTACAAAGTTGTCTCCGTGCCTAGCATAAATGGATTTCATGGAGGGGCCTCTGGCGGCAAGGATGACATTCACTATTTCAGACAGCAAATCGGATGCAGTCCATTGCTGCTACTCAATCACCATGCATGGTTGTGTTATTTGAAGAGGTGTGGGTGGAGATCCTTGTCCTGTAGCTGAGACAGAAGGTCCTTCCAAAGTAGTAGTCTGAACTGAAGGCAAACGCTCATGGTCAGCAGTTTCAGGTATAACCCACTTTGGGACCAATCTGAGCCAATAACGATGACTTAGGTTCTATCATTAATTATCTTCAGAACTTGAAAATACAAGGTAGCAGCAGGAAGGCGTACAGGAGTCCCTTGTTCCATCCAGATGGAATGCATCTCGTAACAAGTGCTCCTGCTAAAAGTCCAACACGCAAAATTGTCTGCACTGCAAATTCTTAGCCATTGACGAAAAGGTCTAGCAAGAGCTATCCCGACTGGTAAAATACGCCCTACGCCACCTCAGGATGTAGACACCACTCATGATCTGCTACACAGTGTTTGCTTAGTTTGTCCACTTGGCATTCAGGGACCCTGCTAGGTTGTGGTTGAGATCAGGAAGATGGTTTAGCACTCCAGCCACCTCCATACCTTCTTGGCACAAGGCCCAGGACCCTACTGTTTGTTGCAATGCCACATGGTGGTTGTGTTCTCTGTGAGCACCTGCATCAGCATCCTCCCAACTGCTGACAAGAAACCGGATGGCTTGTAGGTTCAATAGGCTGACATGGAGCTGGCTCTCAACTGATGAATAGAGGCCTCTAATCTACAATACCCAGAGATTACCCTCCTAAACCTGGTAGCGAAGGTTCCATCATCACTGTCCGTTCTGGGTGGGGAGGGAGAGTGGCGGGCCACACGACAAATTGTGATCAATCAGCCACTATTGCAGATCTTGGTCTGCTTTTTTGGTGATACGGATGTGTCAGAAAGGCAGCCTTGATGCTGGGCCAAATAGGACATTAGGTTCCACTGTAGGAGTCACATACGCCACCTGGTGCAGTTGACAAGAAGAATGCACAAGACTAAAAGGCCAAGAAGCCTTAGAGCCACTTTCACAAGGATTGTTGTATCAAGCCTGAAATATCAGAATCATAGCCCGTATGTCCCAGATTCGTTGTGGCAGAGGAAAAGCCCTGAGTTCCACTTCATTGAACATCACATGAACAAATGAAAGCCTCTGTGATGGAATCAGGTGTGACTTTGACATCTGCTGCCCTGAAATGACTGGGTTGTCTACTGCATCACTGGCTGGGAGAAGCTGTTGATGCCTATATGGCAGCCTCTGTAATGTAGGATCACATTTGCAGAGCAGTGAGGAAATTGTTTTGCAAGGGAGAGCTGCCCCAAGGTAGTAGCTGTAGCTCTACTATCCTTGAAGGGCAGCAACGCTGAGTCCTCCACCTCTCTGAACAGGTGAGATGCAAAGAGCATGTCCATTAAGTATGATCGTACATCACCAGAAAATCCAGATGCTCTTATACAGGCTAGTCTGCAAAGCACAACACTGCTACCGACTAGCCTGCCAACTAAGTCTGTGGTATCCAAGCCTGCGAAGATGGCATACTTTGCCGTGCCCTGCCGTTCATGGATCGTCTGAAGCAAAGAGACCCTATGATCCTTTGGGATAGCTAGCAAGCTCTTGGTGGCCATATCCCAAAGAGCATGTCTATATATCGACATAACAGATAGTCTGCAGGCGTGGCCTGAAGCGTCAAGATGGCGGTCGCACTCTAAGTGTGCTCCTGCACCCCTCTGTCAATCGCCTCGCATCCTGTACTCTTTGGCAGTCATACATCACTCCTACCAGCCTCCCCTGATTCCTGGGGCACAGGGCTGTGTACGAAGCCATTTGTTCCCAGTGTCCGCCCTCTGGGGCGTCCCGCCGGCCCTTGCTTCTCTGGGACCCCTGGGCGAAAAAATGGCGACCTGTATCGCGCCTGCTGTCTGAGCTGGGGCTGGCTCTGCGGCTGCTGTCCCTTCTAGCCGTCGGGATTCACTCTGGCATCCGCCCTGCAGTAGACCGGCCTCGATGGTCCAACTGCACTAAGTGGGGGTAGAGAAGCGGCAACCGGCATCCGGCCCACCTGGGGCCCCCTCTCCTTCATCCTTTTGTGGCGCTGGCCTGGCCCTGGTGCATTCGGTGTGGCGGCTCCCGTATCGGGCGGTGGAGTGCGGGACTGATGTCAGGCCCTCCTGGGGCCCCCTGTCCTTCATTCTAGCCTTGAGGGCTGTGGTAGCCCTGCCTTTGTTGCTGCCTGCATCCCTGGAGACGTGACTGAGGGGCCCAACGGCTGCGCTGAGAGGGCGATGGACGCCCCTGGAACCGGGCGGTCCCCTGCACCTGGCGGCCGGTGCTGATCACTGGGCTGCTCCTGGCCTCTCTTGGGCCCCATCTCCATGATAGCAGCAGACCAGCGTAAACACAGAAGACTGGACCGGTGAGTAGGGAGTGGGCAGGGGGACCTGAAGCGCTTGCAACCTCCATCCTCCCCATCTCCCGGCCAGTAACATGCGACTGCAGCAGTGTGCGGCGTCGTGACGGTCTGTCACAGTTCTGGTTCCCCCCGAGTCTGTCATTGACCACCTTGCCAAGGTGGTCGACCGTCCTGAATCTCGCTCCCACGACTGGATCACTGGCCGGACGTGAAGTTCCCTCTACTCCTGCTCTTGCAGGCCCTGTGGCCAGTCCGGGGGCGGATCATGTGAAGAGATAGAGCCCCCCCAAGTCCACGACCACCCCATACAATATAAAATGGATCACTTCACCATCCAAGGACCTGATCTGCCTGGACAAGTGGACCGCACTCCCCCATCCCGGGCAGGGACCATGCGACTATTCTGCAGGCCATCAGCTCATCGCAGGTCTCGGTGGAGGGGAAGATAGAGGAGGTCAAGTTGGATGCGTCTCTTCTCCGGTTGGATATCCGTAACGCCACGGCCCGGATCACAGAAGCGGAGTCCCGAATCTCGACGGCGGAGGATGATATTCTCCAGCTAAAGGACCAAGTGGCTAGCTTGAGCTCCTGCACCGGTGAACTTCACCGGCGCGCTGAAGACGCCGAAAATCGCGCACGCCGCAACAACTTCCGACCGGTAGGTTTCCCGGAGGGGGTTGAAAAGAATTAGGTGGCGATCTTTCTGGAGGTTGGTTTACCTCCTGGATACCGAATGACTCGGTCTGCTTGGTTCGTGGTGGAGAGGGCCCACCGATCCCTTGCTCCAAAGCCACCGGCTGGGGCCCCCCCGCACCCCTCTATCCTGAAAATCCTCAACTTCAAAGACTGTGATGCCATCTTGGCTTGGCAGTTCGGGCTGGACTGTTCCCATGAGGCACAGGGTCAGACTGATTTGCATATGGCCATGTCTGAACTGGGGTGGCAGAGTGGGCTAAAGAATGGCGATGGATTAAACCCAGATCTGTTGACTGGGTGTGAGTGTTTGATTGGTTCAGATGCTCCGTCCATCACTACCGCCTTTTGTACCGCTTTGTTCGCCATAAGTTGGCAGGGTATGCTCAAACGTGAGTCCCTTGCTCACTTTGCCACTGGATTAAAGCAAGCCAGGCTGAAGACGGCTGGAATGCCAGAAACCAGTCCTCGGAAGCTTGTTTCCGGTCCAGGGAAGGCATGGCTTGGTAGTTCGGGCTCGACTGTTCCCATGAGGCACAGGGTCAGACTGATTTGCATGTAGCCATGTCTGAACTGGGGTGGCAGAGTGGGCTAAAGAACGGTGATGGATTAAATCCAGATCTTTTGATTGGGTGCGAGTGTTTGATTGGTTCAGATGCTCCGTCCATCACCACCCCCTTTTGTACCGCCATCTTATGCGAAGCACTTTCCCAAGGTCCTTTGAAGTTCCAAAATCAGACCATTATGATATTCCCGGACTACACCAAGGAAGGGCAGGAACAACGTCGATCTTACGTCGAGGTCAAGAAGAAGTTGAGATCCCTGGGCCTCCAATACCAATTGCAATTCCCTACAGGTGATCTTCCAAAATGCTACACACTTCTTCCACTCCCCCCAAGCGGCCTGGACTTGGTTAACAGAGGTGCGGCCCCTCCGGCAACAACGCGTCCCGCCGCCCGGTCTGCCGGGCTCCCAACACGCACAACCCACTCCAGCAGGAGACGCAGATCCCAAATGGCGTCCCATAGACCTCGAAGTACATCCGGCTTCTCGGCCTCTCCTCCACGTCTCAAAATCAAAGCTCTGGTGGCCTGCTGGTGGACCCTCCATCTCTGGACTGGCGGGACCTCCCGAGAACAGACACTGACCTTTCTCGTAGCCCGACCCTATGAAGTGCTGAAGACCGACCGCTGAAGCGGTTGGCACCCAGAGAACGTGCCCCGACTTCTGGATGACCTGGGGTTCTGGCAGACTGTTTGCTCGGAGTCTTTGTCTTCCTGCCGAGACGCTGTATATCTGCTCATATTGAGGGGTCCTTCCACGCTTCTCAACCCAAACGTTTTAGTTTGGTTTTCTGGTTCTAGGGAGGTCGACAGATGCTTCTGTTCTCGAAGTATAGGGTGGGCGGAGGGGGTTGGCAATGTTTGCTCAAGGTTTATTATTGTTTTTTGTTGTTTTGCTGCACCAACACCACCATATGACACTCGGATCCACTTCTACATGGGTCCAATACACATGGTCCTTCCCACCAGCGTGCTTTCGCGCCTGCTCCAGGCCCCCGCATCAGGAGACGCACCTGATGGGTAATCACTGCCCCTTTCTAGCATTACAGCTACGATAGGGTTTGGCACTCGGGCTTCGCTCAAGGTTCTCGTGGCCTGGCCATAATATCAATCAATCAAATAGCTTTATTCGACAGTTTTGTCATAAAAGCACAACAACAACAATTCATTCACATATAACAACAGTTCATATAAATACATAATAGTTTAAAATGTTATTAAATTCATTATAACTGACGAATAGATCATTTTAAAACGTTAAAATTAGAACATTGGGAAACCCCATAAAATTCATCCAAGGTTGCCCTAAATCACACAACAGTATTTCATAAGTTCCTTACACAATAACATTTCTGGATCAATGGTAAAATACAATTAGCGATTGGTGACATCCCTAGTGAGGCCCTTTAGATCCAATGGACTAAGCCCAACCCAGAAACTTGGCCATTGCAATCGCTATCGGTAGCGCTGGATCCGTGGTAAGGACTCTTAGCGCATCGTCATGCCTTCTAAAACCTAATAGCTTACAGATAGGTTTAACCCATGCAGTACGAGGTTTAACATACAAAGGACAAAAAAACAATAGATGAATAATCGTCTCCTGTCTATCAGGACACAGTGGGCAAGCATTGTTCGTATTGGCACCCGCCCATTTGCTGGTAAAGAACCTAACAGGTAAGGTTCCTGCCCTTAGCTGGAAATACAATTTACGGTCAAGGGGTTTCTCAATAGCATCCCAATATTTTTCTAACGAAGACCTTGATTTTAATTCCAGGAAACGGCCTGTTAGGTGCTTTGAAAATCCTTTAGAGCACACTGACACCATGACCATTTCCCAATACCTCTCCTTCAAGATCATTTTAGAGGGAAAGACAGCAATGGAAGGCCCGTTCCACAGTTCGCTCATACCCAGATTCAACAGGAGCGATCTGATCTCTTTCAACCAAGCTATCTTATGGAAACGATCAGTATCCATTATGTCTTTAAGGCCTTTGGCATAATGCGATAGTTCCTCCGTACACCATAGTCTTCACCTGTATAGTAGAGGGCGGAGTTTTGCCAGATCTTCTACCGCATTCCTGCCTAGATCCAGCAATAATGGCAGCATAGGTGTACTCAGAGGGACTCCGGTGACTTTACGAAAAAAGGAATTCTCAGCTATAGTTAAATGATTTAAATTGGCGAACCCCCGTAACTCGGCTCCGTATAGGGCAGAGCTTAACACCTTCATACCATAGATCTCCAACACTGGGCTTATTGGTTTACTGAGAGAAGATTTGAGTTTAGTCATAAGCAACCCTGACTGTTGCTTATGTTTTAAGACAGCCACGTCAAGTTGGTTTGACCATCTCATGTCCGTCTGCAGGGTGACACCCAAATAAGTGAATGTAATGTAATGTATGTGGTCTTGTAAAGCGCACTGCTGCCCTGAGGCGTCGTGACGCTGTAGACCGCTGGGGAACCCGTCCTGTCTATCCCTGTGAGATGGTCCCTACTGGGTATCTCCAAGGTGAAACCAGGCATCCGCGGCGAATGTGGGGGGCCGTTGTAGAGATGAGGCAAGCTAATGCCCAGAGTTGCTGAGTGTGATCCCTGGTTAGAGTAGGCACCGAGGCGAGAATTATCGAGTCCGCTGACCCTGGTCCACGACCCTGCCGCGTCAGGAATTGAACGCTTGTCCCAGGCCGTTCTCTGCTTCTGGGTCTGCCACCTCTAACCAGTGAGCCACACCACTCCATTGACATTGGCATTGACTTTTTCCAGTAGGGCATGATTCATATAAACTTTGCCCCGGAATGGTCTGTGTTCATTAAAAGACATGAACTTAGTCTTTGCCGTATTAATATCTAGCCCCCTAATATGGCAAAAATCTTCAAACCGGTGTAGGGCCCTTTGCAGGCCACTAGGTGTCTTGGAAATATTTAGGGTGTCGTCCGCAAACATGAGGATAGGAATATGGTCACCTGCTAGCACTGGGGCATCAGTGGGGACCAGGGAGAGGAAATCAGCCACCCCGTTGACGAAGCGTGAGAACAGGGTAGGTGCCAGGACGCACCCCTGGCGTACTCCTCTGCCAACGGGGAAAGACTCAGTAACCTCCCCCCTGGACCCCCACAGAACCCCGGCATGGTTATCCTCATGTAGACGGACAATCAAGGATATTAATTCCGAAGCCATCCCCATCTCTCTCAGGACACACCACAATTTACTACGTGAGACCAGATCGAAGGCTGCCTTCAAATCGACAAATACGGCATACAATGCCCCTTTTCCCAGAACTACTGTCTTCCAATAAATGGTGATAAAGCGGAAGACCTGATCTATCGTACTTGTTAGGGGTCGGAAACTTCCTGCAGTGGAGATAAAATTTGGTTTTTCTCCATCCAAGCCTGGACTTACGATAGAATCAACCTCCCGATGATCTTTTGGATGGAATCTATAAGGCTTATTGGCCTATAGTTACCCGCCACTGATTTATCGCCTTCTTAAAGACTGGTATTATCTCCGCCCCCTTCCAAGAGGGCGGGATTGGGGCACCACATGCGATTGAGTTTGCTACATGCCCAATATATGTGCGCCAGGATGATTTGTTATTTAAAAAAAACATCCGCAGGGTACAGTCGGTGCCAGGGGCTCTTCCAGGTGTATCTGTATCTAGTGCCCTGTACACCTCGGCTAGTGTAATTACCCTGCTAGTATAAAAGTTATGAACAAACGGGTCGATATTCCCCTCATCCACTTGGGACGCATACTGGGGTTTAAAATGCTCTACCCAGAGATGATAGGCACATTATTTTGCGGAGGGTCTGGTCGTCCTCCCCTTTCCCATCGATACTTATCCCAAAATAATTTTGGGTTTCAGGCCTTGCATGCTTCCTTTAGCTCCTGCCATCTATCCTGGTCCCATACCTTTTTGGCTTCCTGTACTACTTTTCTGTAGAAGTCCCGTGCCTGTCCTACTCTACCTGGGTCCCCATTTCCCAATGCTTTCCCCAACTCTGCCCTCGCATGCCGGCACTTCACAATATACCACCCATAGGGTTTCGTACTCCTGCCGTTCGTATTTATAGCTGGTTTACAAAAATAGGACTTAAAGCGATCAATAAGTGTAACATGCACCTCTATTGTTTGGGACTTCGAGATCAAATTATCCTCACTAGCTCCAAGCCTCTCTAATGCCTGGTCAACTTCATTATTTAAAGCATCCAGAATTTCTGGGTGTTCAACGATGTTACGCCATTTCAGGTGGCGAGTGTCATTGAATAAAACCAGTTCACAAGCCGGTTCCTCTTCCCTACTAGGTGCAGCCTCACCGAACAACCCATCCATGGTGGTAATGAGGGGGTTATGATCACTTTCAACCCGAGCAAATACAGTCATGTCCTTAAGAAACTGCCACAAATTTACGCTGACTAGCAAATAATCAATACGGCTAGCCCTTTGGCAGTTATTATATGTGTTTGCCCCCGTCCTATCAGACAAAGTACAGCCATTGGCAGCCCTCAACTGATAACCTATACACAGACCTTTCATTTGGTTGGCCATCTCTGTCCATTTTTTGATAGTGGGGATCTCAAGGGTGGGTATACCCCACTTTGTATCTTCTTCTTCTGTAAGACATTGGTCCTCGGGCCCTAGTGGCTCGAACGTAGTGTTAAAACCCCCCGCAACCATTGGCCAGTTATTTCGGGGCATAACATCCAGCAGGTACTCAACGGCTGTTATAACTTCCGATCTTCGCCCTCCCGGGAGCCCTCTAGTGTAGACATTAATAATGTCCAAACAAGGACCCAAGGCGGAGGTGACTAATTGCGAGGATATCGTTATTAGACGTATCTATTAGCAATACCTTACATGATAGTGCCTGCCGGCCCCAAATCACCAAGCCCCCCACTGGCCGTCCCCTATCCTGTTTTAATGCAGGGACCTGATAGCTAAGGTATCCCAGATGAAAAACAGGATCTACCGCCCATGTCTCTTGAAAGAGACATATATAATGCTCTTCTATAAAATCTGCCCAATCTGGCAGGGATAATGCAGAGCCCAGTCCCGCAATATTCCAGGACAATATTAACATCCGGTTAGGGTGTTTTGTGGGAACATGGGAACTTCTGGTATAAAGCATCTAGCCCGAGGGGATACCCACCTTGTGTGCTCATTCTCCCCTGAAGACTGTGGTAGTTCTATATTAATAATTCACCCAGTGGGTGTTAAGTTATCAACAACAGGGACTGAACCTACTTGCTCTACAATAGGTACCCCGGCCACGGTTGACCTTGTCTTACTGGGTATCGTACCGGGCTGTGCACCCAAGGAGGACCTTTCTATATGGGTGTTCTGACGTCAATCACATTCCTCTAAGCCTGATAGCACCTCATACCTGATCCGCAAATTGGTGCCCCCCACATTCCCTTGTTCTGGTCTCCCCCCTCCCAATGGCACAATAACAGGGACCAGATGATTACCAGGATAAAAGTAGGTTAGGGGAAGTGATTCAATTTGGATTTCCATGCTTATCTGCGCCCATCCTCAGATATGCTCAGCAGCTCTTCTATCCCTAAAGTTGATGATAACACAATCGCCCCCAACAGTCTTCTTCCTGGGCCCCGCCCAATCCACCCTTCTGGCAAATATTATTTCGGCCGATACCGTAGGGGGAAGAGGCCGGATCATATCAAGCCAGTGGATACACTTGTTTTTCAAATCCACATAATGCTCCCTTTGGCCTACTCTCAGAGGTGGGACCCCCACTAGTATTGTCACATATGGCACAGATGCCGGGGGAGGTCGATATACAGTAGTGCATTCAGGGGTTGGTCATTGGGCACCCTGTATCTTGTACTTAACTGTTGATTCCCGGACTTCAAGCCCTCCACCCTTTCAGGACTACTTCTCAGGGGCCGTGCGCCAGTGGCACCACTCGTGCAAGGCTGTAACGAAGGGACACTGAGGGACGGAGTAGATCGGCCAGTAGTGCTCGTAGCCTTCGTAATCTGGTCGGGAGTAATAGGATTAGAGCTCAAGCTAAACACTACACCATTTGCATGTGCTTCCAATCTATTAGCCGCTACAATAGCCCCGGACTCCCTTTTATCCTTTTCCTGGATCATTACAGTCTCTAATTTTGTAAGTCTAGTTTCTATCTTATCCAGTCTATTATAAATAGGGGTACATGTCTTGTAGAATAATCGTTCCAGTTTGTCCCACATATCCTGGCTCTATTCGGGATGCCATTTAGTCCTGAAGCCCACTGCTGGTGTAACCACAACAACTGTGGGATATAAGACTTCGCTACTGGTTTTGCTTTTCTGCCTTTTTGGGCAGCGCCCACTCGTTTCCTTTTAGTCACCAGAACAGATTGTCCAGGTTTCGTGCTTCATGTAGATCTCCCCCTCTGGCTGCACTCAGGAGACTCAGACAAGAGACTACATCCTGATTAATCAATACGCACTTCAGTGATATCTCCAGTTATGGCCTGCACCGGTTGTGTCCCCTGGACATCTCTACCCCCTTCGGATGAGGACACAACAGGTCCCGGGATGGGAATAGGAGACACCACCTGGGCCAGCCTTCCCATTGATGACCTCTTGTTAAAGGCTGGGTCCAATGACAGTCTCTTTTCAGTAAGTTCTATTTCATGTGCTAGGGCTGAGGACGCACATACAATAAATTGGTCTAACGTACCCATAAATGAGCCAGAGTTAGTTAGTTTAACACCCCTTACACCCTTTGCTGCCTTTCCACTGATGTTAAGTAGCCTATCTATACCAGCCTATAATAGCAAGAGGTTCCTTCACAAAACAACTTACACAGGCAACTAGACTAGGAAACCACCAACAGTAGGACACTAACCTTGTCATAAAGGGCGTCTCTCTGCCCCGCTGGCTTGTGGGGAGCGTGGTTCTCCTCCTT